>NW_028141162.1:15659812-16350060 GCF_030444845.1 Prenolepis imparis | reverse complement strand
TCTAATATTTTAAGAAGAGCCAAAAATTCATCGATTATACATTTTAATAGTACAATGATTACAGAATCATTTGGTACCAAACAGACACCAGCGTACAAATTTTTTAACTTGATATAAATAAAATAAGGTTGCGTCGCACAGGGTCAGCGGTAAAAAGTATTAATTTCTAATATTTTAAGACGAGCCAAAAATTCATCGATTATACATTTTAATTGTACATTGATTACAGAATCTTTTGGTACCATGCAGACACCAGCGTACAAACTTTTTCATTTGCTATACATAAATTAAGGATGCGTCGCACAGGGTCCGCGTCAAACAAGTATCAATTTCTAATATTTTAAGAAGAGCCAAAAATTCATCGATTATACATTTTAATAGTACATTGATTACAGAATCTTTTGGTACCATGTAGACACCAGCGTACAAATTTTTTAATACGATAAACAAAATAAGGATGCGTCGCACAGGGTCCGCGTCAAAAAAGTATTAATTTCTAATATTTTAAGACGAGCCAAAAATTCATCGATTATACATTTTAATAGTACATTGATTACAGAATCTTTTGGTACCATGTAGACACCAGCGTACAAATCTTTTAATACGATAAACATAAAATAAGTATGCGTCGCACAGGGTTCGCGTCAAAAAAGTATTAATTTCTAATATTTTAAGACGAGCCAAAAATTCATCGATTATACATTTTAATTGTACATTGATTACAGAATCTTTTGGTACCAAGCAGACAACAGCGTACAAACTTTTTCATTTGCTATACATAAATTAAGGATGCGTCGCACAGGGTCCGCGTCAAACAAGTATCAATTTCTAATATTTTAAGAAGAGCCAAAAATTCATCGATTATACATTTTAATAGTACAATGATTACAGAATCATTTGGTACCAAACAGACACCAGCGTACAAATTTTTTAACTTGATATAAATAAAATAAGGTTGCGTCGCACAGGGTCAGCGGTAAAAAAGTATCGATTTCTAATATTTTAAGTCGAGCCAAAAATTCATCGATTATACATTTTAATAGTACATTGATTACAGAATCATTTGGTACCAAACAGACACCAGCGTACAAACTTTTTCATTTGCTATACATAAATTAAGGATGCGTCGCACAGGGTCCGCGTCAAACAAGTATCAATTTCTAATATTTTAAGAAGAGCCAAAAATTCATCGATTATACATTTTAATAGTACATTGATTACAGAATCATTTGGTACCAAACAGACACCAGCGTACAAATTTTTTAACTTGATATACATAAAATAAAGTTGCGTCGCATAGGGTCAGCGGTAAAAAGTATCGATTTCCAATATTTTAAGACGAGCCAAAAATTCATCGATTATACATTTTAATAGTACAATGATTACAGAATAATTTGTACCAAACAGACACCAGCGTACAAATTTTTTAACTTGATATAAATAAAATAAGGTTGCGTCGCACAGGGTCAGCGGTAAAAAAGTATCGATTTCTAATATTTTAAGACGAGCCAAAAATTCATCGATTATACATTTTAATAGTACATTGACTACAGAATCTTTTGGTACCATGCAGACACCAGCGTACAAATTTTTTAATACGATAAACATAAAATAATGATGCGTCGCACAGGGTCCGCGTCAAAAAAGTATTAATTTCTAATATTTTAAGACGAGCCAAAAATTCATCGATTATACATTTTAATAGTACATTGATTACAGAATCTTTTGGTACCATGTAGACACCAGCGTACAAATCTTTTAATACGATAAACATAAAATAATGATGCGTCGCACAGGGTCCGCGTCAAACAAGTATCAATTTCTAATATTTTAAGAAGAGCCAAAAATTAATCGATTATACATTTTAATAGTACAATGATTACAGAATCATTTGGTACCAAACAGACACCAGCACACAAATTTTTTAACTTGATATACATAAAATAAGTAAGCGTCGCACAGGGTCCGCGTCAAACAAGTATCAATTTCTAATATTTTAAGAAGAGCCAAAAATTCATCGATTATACATTTTAATAGTACATTGATTACAGAATCTTTTGGTACCATGTAGACACCAGCGTACAAATTTTTTAATACGATAAACAAAATAAGGATGCGTCGCACAGGGTCCGCGTCAAAAAAGTATTAATTTCTAATATTTTAAGACGAGCCAAAAATTCATCGATTATACATTTTAATAGTACATTGATTACAGAATCTTTTGGTACCATGTAGACACCAGCGTACAAATCTTTTAATACGATAAACATAAAATAAGTATGCGTCGCACAGGGTTCGCGTCAAAAAAGTATTAATTTCTAATATTTTAAGACGAGCCAAAAATTCATCGATTATACATTTTAATAGTACATTGATTACAGAATCATTTGGTACCAAACAGACACCAGCGTACAAATTTTTTAACTTGATATACATAAAATAAAGTTGCGTCGCATAGGGTCAGCGGTAAAAAGTATCGATTTCCAATATTTTGAGACGAGCCAAAAATTCATCGATTATACATTTTAATAGTACAATGATTACAGAATCTTTTGGTACCATGCAGACACCAGCGTACAAATTTTTTAATACGATAAACATAAAATAATGATGCGTCGCACAGGGTCCGCGTCAAAAATGTATCGATTTCTAATATTTTAAGACGAGCCAAAAATTCATCGATTATACATTTTAATAGTACATTGATAACAGAATTTTTTGGTACCAAGCAGACACCAGCGTACAAATTTTTTAACTTTATATACATAAAATAAGGTTGCGTCGTACAAGGTCAGCGGTAAGAATGTATCGATTTCCAATATTTTAAGACGAGCCAAAAATTCATCGATTATACATTTTAATAGTACAATGATTACAGAATCATTTGGTACCAAACAGACTCCAGCGTACAAATTTTTTAACTTGATATACATAAAATAAGGTTGCGTCGCACAGGGTCAGCGGTAAAAAAGTATCGATTTCTAATATTTTAAGACGAGCCAAAAATTCATCGATTATACATTTTAATAGTACGTTGATTATAGAATCATTTGGTACCAAACAGACACCAGCGTACAAACTTTTTCATTTGCTATACATAAATTAAGGATGCGTCGCACAGGGTCCGCGTCAAACAAGTATCAATTTCTAATATTTTAAGAAGAGCCAAAAATTCATCGATTATACATTTTAATAGTACATTGATTACAGAATCTTTTGGTACCATGTAGACACCAGCGTACAAATTTTTTAATACGATAAACAAAATAAGGATGCGTCGCACAGGGTCCGCGTCAAAAAAGTATTAATTTCTAATATTTTAAGACGAGCCAAAAATTCATCGATTATACATTTTAATAGTACATTGATTACAGAATCTTTTGGTACCATGTAGACACCAGCGTACAAATCTTTTAATACGATAAACATAAAATAAGTATGCGTCGCACAGGGTTCGCGTCAAAAAAGTATTAATTTCTAATATTTTAAGACGAGCCAAAAATTCATCGATTATACATTTTAATTGTACATTGATTACAGAATCTTTTGGTACCAAGCAGACAACAGCGTACAAACTTTTTCATTTGCTATACATAAATTAAGGATGCGTCGCACAGGGTCCGCGTCAAACAAGTATCAATTTCTAATATTTTAAGAAGAGCCAAAAATTCATCGATTATACATTTTAATAGTACAATGATTACAGAATCATTTGGTACCAAACAGACACCAGCGTACAAATTTTTTAACTTGATATAAATAAAATAAGGTTGCGTCGCACAGGGTCAGCGGTAAAAAGTATTAATTTCTAATATTTTAAGACGAGCCAAAAATTCATCGATTATACATTTTAATTGTACATTGATTACAGAATCTTTTGGTACCATGCAGACACCAGCGTACAAACTTTTTCATTTGCTATACATAAATTAAGGATGCGTCGCACAGGGTCCGCGTCAAACAAGTATCAATTTCTAATATTTTAAGAAGAGCCAAAAATTCATCGATTATACATTTTAATAGTACATTGATTACAGAATCTTTTGGTACCATGTAGACACCAGCGTACAAATTTTTTAATACGATAAACAAAATAAGGATGCGTCGCACAGGGTCCGCGTCAAAAAAGTATTAATTTCTAATATTTTAAGACGAGCCAAAAATTCATCGATTATACATTTTAATAGTACATTGATTACAGAATCTTTTGGTACCATGTAGACACCAGCGTACAAATCTTTTAATACGATAAACATAAAATAAGTATGCGTCGCACAGGGTTCGCGTCAAAAAAGTATTAATTTCTAATATTTTAAGACGAGCAAAAAATTCATCGATTATACATTTTAATTGTACATTGATTACAGAATCTTTTGGTACCAAGCAGACAACAGCGTACAAACTTTTTCATTTGCTATACATAAATTAAGGATGCGTCGCACAGGGTCCGCGTCAAACAAGTATCAATTTCTAATATTTTAAGAAGAGCCAAAAATTCATCGATTATACATTTTAATAGTACAATGATTACAGAATCATTTGGTACCAAACAGACACCAGCGTACAAATTTTTTAACTTGATATAAATAAAATAAGGTTGCGTCGCACAGGGTCAGCGGTAAAAAAGTATCGATTTCTAATATTTTAAGTCGAGCCAAAAATTCATCGATTATACATTTTAATAGTACATTGATTACAGAATCATTTGGTACCAAACAGACACCAGCGTACAAACTTTTTCATTTGCTATACATAAATTAAGGATGCGTCGCACAGGGTCCGCGTCAAACAAGTATCAATTTCTAATATTTTAAGAAGAGCCAAAAATTCATCGATTATACATTTTAATAGTACATTGATTACAGAATCATTTGGTACCAAACAGACACCAGCGTACAAATTTTTTAACTTGATATACATAAAATAAAGTTGCGTCGCATAGGGTCAGCGGTAAAAAGTATCGATTTCCAATATTTTAAGACGAGCCAAAAATTCATCGATTATACATTTTAATAGTACAATGATTACAGAATCATTTGGTACCAAACAGACACCAGCGTACAAATTTTTTAACTTGATATAAATAAAATAAGGTTGCGTCGCACAGGGTCAGCGGTAAAAAAGTATCGATTTCTAATATTTTAAGACGAGCCAAAAATTCATCGATTATACATTTTAATAGTACATTGACTACAGAATCTTTTGGTACCATGTAGACACCAGCGTACAAATCTTTTAATACGATAAACATAAAATAAGTATGCGTCGCACAGGGTTCGCGTCAAAAAAGTATTAATTTCTAATATTTTAAGACGAGCCAAAAATTCATCGATTATACATTTTAATTGTACATTGATTACAGAATCTTTTGGTACCAAGCAGACAACAGCGTACAAACTTTTTCATTTGCTATACATAAATTAAGGATGCGTCGCACAGGGTCCGCGTCAAACAAGTATCAATTTCTAATATTTTAAGAAGAGCCAAAAATTCATCGATTATACATTTTAATAGTACAATGATTACAGAATCATTTGGTACCAAACAGACACCAGCGTACAAATTTTTTAACTTGATATAAATAAAATAAGGTTGCGTCGCACAGGGTCAGCGGTAAAAAGTATTAATTTCTAATATTTTAAGACGAGCCAAAAATTCATCGATTATACATTTTAATTGTACATTGATTACAGAATCTTTTGGTACCATGCAGACACCAGCGTACAAACTTTTTCATTTGCTATACATAAATTAAGGATGCGTCGCACAGGGTCCGCGTCAAACAAGTATCAATTTCTAATATTTTAAGAAGAGCCAAAAATTCATCGATTATACATTTTAATAGTACATTGATTACAGAATCTTTTGGTACCATGTAGACACCAGCGTACAAATTTTTTAATACGATAAACAAAATAAGGATGCGTCGCACAGGGTCCGCGTCAAAAAAGTATTAATTTCTAATATTTTAAGACGAGCCAAAAATTCATCGATTATACATTTTAATAGTACATTGATTACAGAATCTTTTGGTACCATGTAGACACCAGCGTACAAATCTTTTAATACGATAAACATAAAATAAGTATGCGTCGCACAGGGTTCGCGTCAAAAAAGTATTAATTTCTAATATTTTAAGACGAGCCAAAAATTCATCGATTATACATTTTAATTGTACATTGATTACAGAATCTTTTGGTACCAAGCAGACAACAGCGTACAAACTTTTTCATTTGCTATACATAAATTAAGGATGCGTCGCACAGGGTCCGCGTCAAACAAGTATCAATTTCTAATATTTTAAGAAGAGCCAAAAATTCATCGATTATACATTTTAATAGTACAATGATTACAGAATCATTTGGTACCAAACAGACACCAGCGTACAAATTTTTTAACTTGATATAAATAAAATAAGGTTGCGTCGCACAGGGTCAGCGGTAAAAAAGTATCGATTTCTAATATTTTAAGTCGAGCCAAAAATTCATCGATTATACATTTTAATAGTACATTGATTACAGAATCATTTGGTACCAAACAGACACCAGCGTACAAACTTTTTCATTTGCTATACATAAATTAAGGATGCGTCGCACAGGGTCCGCGTCAAACAAGTATCAATTTCTAATATTTTAAGAAGAGCCAAAAATTCATCGATTATACATTTTAATAGTACATTGATTACAGAATCATTTGGTACCAAACAGACACCAGCGTACAAATTTTTTAACTTGATATACATAAAATAAAGTTGCGTCGCATAGGGTCAGCGGTAAAAAGTATCGATTTCCAATATTTTAAGACGAGCCAAAAATTCATCGATTATACATTTTAATAGTACAATGATTACAGAATCATTTGGTACCAAACAGACACCAGCGTACAAATTTTTTAACTTGATATAAATAAAATAAGGTTGCGTCGCACAGGGTCAGCGGTAAAAAAGTATCGATTTCTAATATTTTAAGACGAGCCAAAAATTCATCGATTATACATTTTAATAGTACATTGACTACAGAATCTTTTGGTACCATGCAGACACCAGCGTACAAATTTTTTAATACGATAAACATAAAATAATGATGTGTCGCACAGGGTCCGCGTCAAAAAAGTATTAATTTCTAATATTTTAAGACGAGCCAAAAATTCATCGATTATACATTTTAATAGTACATTGATTACAGAATCTTTTGGTACCATGTAGACACCAGCGTACAAATCTTTTAATACGATAAACATAAAATAATGATGCGTCGCACAGGGTCCGCGTCAAACAAGTATCAATTTCTAATATTTTAAGAAGAGCCAAAAATTAATCGATTATACATTTTAATAGTACAATGATTACAGAATCATTTGGTACCAAACAGACACCAGCACACAAATTTTTTAACTTGATATACATAAAATAAGTAAGCGTCGCACAGGGTCCGCGTCAAACAAGTATCAATTTCTAATATTTTAAGAAGAGCCAAAAATTCATCGATTATACATTTTAATAGTACATTGATTACAGAATCTTTTGGTACCATGTAGACACCAGCGTACAAATTTTTTAATACGATAAACAAAATAAGGATGCGTCGCACAGGGTCCGCGTCAAAAAAGTATTAATTTCTAATATTTTAAGACGAGCCAAAAATTCATCGATTATACATTTTAATAGTACATTGATTACAGAATCTTTTGGTACCATGTAGACACCAGCGTACAAATCTTTTAATACGATAAACATAAAATAAGTATGCGTCGCACAGGGTTCACGTCAAAAAAGTATTAATTTCTAATATTTTAAGACGAGCCAAAAATTCATCGATTATACATTTTAATAGTACATTGATTACAGAATCATTTGGTACCAAACAGACACCAGCGTACAAATTTTTTAACTTGATATACATAAAATAAAGTTGCGTCGCATAGGGTCAGCGGTAAAAAGTATCGATTTCCAATATTTTGAGACGAGCCAAAAATTCATCGATTATACATTTTAATAGTACAATGATTACAGAATCTTTTGGTACCATGCAGACACCAGCGTACAAATTTTTTAATACGATAAACATAAAATAATGATGCGTCGCACAGGGTCCGCGTCAAAAATGTATCGATTTCTAATATTTTAAGACGAGCCAAAAATTCATCGATTATACATTTTAATAGTACATTGATAACAGAATTTTTTGGTACCAAGCAGACACCAGCGTACAAATTTTTTAACTTTATATACATAAAATAAGGTTGCGTCGTACAAGGTCAGCGGTAAGAATGTATCGATTTCCAATATTTTAAGACGAGCCAAAAATTCATCGATTATACATTTTAATAGTACAATGATTACAGAATCATTTGGTACCAAACAGACTCCAGCGTACAAATTTTTTAACTTGATATACATAAAATAAGGTTGCGTCGCACAGGGTCAGCGGTAAAAAAGTATCGATTTCTAATATTTTAAGACGAGCCAAAAATTCATCGATTATACATTTTAATAGTACGTTGATTATAGAATCATTTGGTACCAAACAGACACCAGCGTACAAACTTTTTCATTTGCTATACATAAATTAAGGATGCGTCGCACAGGGTCCGCGTCAAACAAGTATCAATTTCTAATATTTTAAGAAGAGCCAAAAATTCATCGATTATACATTTTAATAGTACATTGATTACAGAATCTTTTGGTACCATGTAGACACCAGCGTACAAATTTTTTAATACGATAAACAAAATAAGGATGCGTCGCACAGGGTCCGCGTCAAAAAAGTATTAATTTCTAATATTTTAAGACGAGCCAAAAATTCATCGATTATACATTTTAATAGTACATTGATTACAGAATCTTTTGGTACCATGTAGACACCAGCGTACAAATCTTTTAATACGATAAACATAAAATAAGTATGCGTCGCACAGGGTTCGCGTCAAAAAAGTATTAATTTCTAATATTTTAAGACGAGCCAAAAATTCATCGATTATACATTTTAATTGTACATTGATTACAGAATCTTTTGGTACCAAGCAGACAACAGCGTACAAACTTTTTCATTTGCTATACATAAATTAAGGATGCGTCGCACAGGGTCCGCGTCAAACAAGTATCAATTTCTAATATTTTAAGAAGAGCCAAAAATTCATCGATTATACATTTTAATAGTACAATGATTACAGAATCATTTGGTACCAAACAGACACCAGCGTACAAATTTTTTAACTTGATATAAATAAAATAAGGTTGCGTCGCACAGGGTCAGCGGTAAAAAGTATTAATTTCTAATATTTTAAGACGAGCCAAAAATTCATCGATTATACATTTTAATTGTACATTGATTACAGAATCTTTTGGTACCATGCAGACACCAGCGTACAAACTTTTTCATTTGCTATACATAAATTAAGGATGCGTCGCACAGGGTCCGCGTCAAACAAGTATCAATTTCTAATATTTTAAGAAGAGCCAAAAATTCATCGATTATACATTTTAATAGTACATTGATTACAGAATCTTTTGGTACCATGTAGACACCAGCGTACAAATTTTTTAATACGATAAACAAAATAAGGATGCGTCGCACAGGGTCCGCGTCAAAAAAGTATTAATTTCTAATATTTTAAGACGAGCCAAAAATTCATCGATTATACATTTTAATAGTACATTGATTACAGAATCTTTTGGTACCATGTAGACACCAGCGTACAAATCTTTTAATACGATAAACATAAAATAAGTATGCGTCGCACAGGGTTCGCGTCAAAAAAGTATTAATTTCTAATATTTTAAGACGAGCCAAAAATTCATCGATTATACATTTTAATTGTACATTGATTACAGAATCTTTTGGTACCAAGCAGACAACAGCGTACAAACTTTTTCATTTGCTATACATAAATTAAGGATGCGTCGCACAGGGTCCGCGTCAAACAAGTATCAATTTCTAATATTTTATGAAGAGCCAAAAATTCATCGATTATACATTTTAATAGTACAATGATTACAGAATCATTTGGTACCAAACAGACACCAGCGTACAAATTTTTTAACTTGATATAAATAAAATAAGGTTGCGTCGCACAGGGTCAGCGGTAAAAAAGTATCGATTTCTAATATTTTAAGTCGAGCCAAAAATTCATCGATTATACATTTTAATAGTACATTGATTACAGAATCATTTGGTACCAAACAGACACCAGCGTACAAACTTTTTCATTTGCTATACATAAATTAAGGATGCGTCGCACAGGGTCCGCGTCAAACAAGTATCAATTTCTAATATTTTAAGAAGAGCCAAAAATTCATCGATTATACATTTTAATAGTACATTGATTACAGAATCATTTGGTACCAAACAGACACCAGCGTACAAATTTTTTAACTTGATATACATAAAATAAAGTTGCGTCGCATAGGGTCAGCGGTAAAAAGTATCGATTTCCAATATTTTAAGACGAGCCAAAAATTCATCGATTATACATTTTAATAGTACAATGATTACAGAATCATTTGGTACCAAACAGACACCAGCGTACAAATTTTTTAACTTGATATAAATAAAATAAGGTTGCGTCGCACAGGGTCAGCGGTAAAAAAGTATCGATTTCTAATATTTTAAGACGAGCCAAAAATTCATCGATTATACATTTTAATAGTACATTGACTACAGAATCTTTTGGTACCATGCAGACACCAGCGTACAAATTTTTTAATACGATAAACATAAAATAATGATGCGTCGCACAGGGTCCGCGTCAAAAAAGTATTAATTTCTAATATTTTAAGACGAGCCAAAAATTCATCGATTATACATTTTAATAGTACATTGATTACAGAATCTTTTGGTACCATGTAGACACCAGCGTACAAATCTTTTAATACGATAAACATAAAATAATGATGCGTCGCACAGGGTCCGCGTCAAACAAGTATCAATTTCTAATATTTTAAGAAGAGCCAAAAATTAATCGATTATACATTTTAATAGTACAATGATTACAGAATCATTTGGTACCAAACAGACACCAGCACACAAATTTTTTAACTTGATATACATAAAATAAGTAAGCGTCGCACAGGGTCCGCGTCAAAAAAGTATTAATTTCTAATATTTTAAGACGAGCCAAAAATTCATCGATTATACATTTTAATAGTACATTGACTACAGAATCTTTTGGTACCATGCAGACACCAGCGTACAAATTTTTTAATACGATAAACATAAAATAATGATGCGTCGCACAGGGTCCGCGTCAAAAATGTTTCGATTTCTATTATTTTAAGACGAGCCAAAAATTCATCGATTATACATTTTAATAGTACATTGATAACAGAATTTTTTGGTACCAAGCAGACACCAGCGTACAAATTTTTTAATACGATAAAATAAAATAAGGATGCGTCGCACAGGGTCCGCGTCAAAAAAGTATCGATTTCTAATATTTTAAGACGAGCCAAAAATTCATCGATTATACATTTTAATAGTACGTTGATTATAGAATCATTTGGTACCAAACAGACACCAGCGTACAAATTTTTTAACTTGATATACATAAAATAAAGTTGCGTCGCACAGGGTCCGCGTCAAAAAAGTATTAATTTCTAATATTTTAAGACGAGCCAAAAATTCATCGTTTATACATTGTAATTGTACATTGATTAGAGAATCATTTTGTACCAAACAGACACTAGCGTACAAATTTTTTAACTTGATATACATAAAATAAAGTTGCGTCGCACAGGGTCCGCGTCAAAAAAGTATTAATTTCTAATATTTTAAGACGAGCCAAAAATTCATCGTTTATACATTGTAATTGTACATTGATTAGAGAATCATTTTGTACCAAACAGACACCAGCGTACATATTTTTTAACTTGATATACATAAAATAAAGTTGCGTCGCATAGGGTCAGCGGTAAAAAGTATTGATTTCCAATATTTTAAGACGAGCCAAAAATTCATCGATTATACATTTTAATAGTACATTGATTACAGAATCTTTTGGTACCAAGCAGACAACAGCGTACAAACTTTTTCATTTGCTATACATAAATTAAGGATGCGTCGCACAGGGTCCGCGTCAAACAAGTATCAATTTCTAATATTTTAAGAAGAGCCAAAAATTCATCGATTATACATTTTAATAGTACATTGATTACAGAATCTTTTGGTACCATGTAGACACCAGCGTACAAATTTTTTAATACGATAAACAAAATAAGGATGCGTCGCACAGGGTCCGCGTCAAAAAAGTATTAATTTCTAATATTTTAAGACGAGCCAAAAATTCATCGATTATACATTTTAATAGTACATTGATTACAGAATCTTTTGGTACCATGTAGACACCAGCGTACAAATCTTTTAATACGATAAACATAAAATAAGTATGCGTCGCACAGGGTTCGCGTCAAAAAAGTATTAATTTCTAATATTTTAAGACGAGCCAAAAATTCATCGATTATACATTTTAATTGTACATTGATTACAGAATCTTTTGGTACCAAGCAGACAACAGCGTACAAACTTTTTCATTTGCTATACATAAATTAAGGATGCGTCGCACAGGGTCCGCGTCAAACAAGTATCAATTTCTAATATTTTAAGAAGAGCCAAAAATTCATCGATTATACATTTTAATAGTACAATGATTACAGAATCATTTGGTACCAAACAGACACCAGCGTACAAATTTTTTAACTTGATATAAATAAAATAAGGTTGCGTCGCACAGGGTCAGCGGTAAAAAGTATTAATTTCTAATATTTTAAGACGAGCCAAAAATTCATCGATTATACATTTTAATTGTACATTGATTACAGAATCTTTTGGTACCATGCAGACACCAGCGTACAAACTTTTTCATTTGCTATACATAAATTAAGGATGCGTCGCACAGGGTCCGCGTCAAACAAGTATCAATTTCTAATATTTTAAGAAGAGCCAAAAATTCATCGATTATACATTTTAATAGTACATTGATTACAGAATCTTTTGGTACCATGTAGACACCAGCGTACAAATTTTTTAATACGATAAACAAAATAAGGATGCGTCGCACAGGGTCCGCGTCAAAAAAGTATTAATTTCTAATATTTTAAGACGAGCCAAAAATTCATCGATTATACATTTTAATAGTACATTGATTACAGAATCTTTTGGTACCATGTAGACACCAGCGTACAAATCTTTTAATACGATAAACATAAAATAAGTATGCGTCGCACAGGGTTCGCGTCAAAAAAGTATTAATTTCTAATATTTTAAGACGAGCCAAAAATTCATCGATTATACATTTTAATTGTACATTGATTACAGAATCTTTTGGTACCAAGCAGACAACAGCGTACAAACTTTTTCATTTGCTATACATAAATTAAGGATGCGTCGCACAGGGTCCGCGTCAAACAAGTATCAATTTCTAATATTTTAAGAAGAGCCAAAAATTCATCGATTATACATTTTAATAGTACAATGATTACAGAATCATTTGGTACCAAACAGACACCAGCGTACAAATTTTTTAACTTGATATAAATAAAATAAGGTTGCGTCGCACAGGGTCAGCGGTAAAAAAGTATCGATTTCTAATATTTTAAGTCGAGCCAAAAATTCATCGATTATACATTTTAATAGTACATTGATTACAGAATCATTTGGTACCAAACAGACACCAGCGTACAAACTTTTTCATTTGCTATACATAAATTAAGGATGCGTCGCACAGGGTCCGCGTCAAACAAGTATCAATTTCTAATATTTTAAGAAGAGCCAAAAATTCATCGATTATACATTTTAATAGTACATTGATTACAGAATCATTTGGTACCAAACAGACACCAGCGTACAAATTTTTTAACTTGATATACATAAAATAAAGTTGCGTCGCATAGGGTCAGCGGTAAAAAGTATCGATTTCCAATATTTTAAGACGAGCCAAAAATTCATCGATTATACATTTTAATAGTACAATGATTACAGAATCATTTGGTACCAAACAGACACCAGCGTACAAATTTTTTAACTTGATATAAATAAAATAAGGTTGCGTCGCACAGGGTCAGCGGTAAAAAAGTATCGATTTCTAATATTTTAAGACGAGCCAAAAATTCATCGATTATACATTTTAATAGTACATTGACTACAGAATCTTTTGGTACCATGCAGACACCAGCGTACAAATTTTTTAATACGATAAACATAAAATAATGATGCGTCGCACAGGGTCCGCGTCAAAAAAGTATTAATTTCTAATATTTTAAGACGAGCCAAAAATTCATCGATTATACATTTTAATAGTACATTGATTACAGAATCTTTTGGTACCATGTAGACACCAGCGTACAAATCTTTTAATACGATAAACATAAAATAATGATGCGTCGCACAGGGTCCGCGTCAAACAAGTATCAATTTCTAATATTTTAAGAAGAGCCAAAAATTAATCGATTATACATTTTAATAGTACAATGATTACAGAATCATTTGGTACCAAACAGACACCAGCACACAAATTTTTTAACTTGATATACATAAAATAAGTAAGCGTCGCACAGGGTCCGCGTCAAACAAGTATCAATTTCTAATATTTTAAGAAGAGCCAAAAATTCATCGATTATACATTTTAATAGTACATTGATTACAGAATCTTTTGGTACCATGTAGACACCAGCGTACAAATTTTTTAATACGATAAACAAAATAAGGATGCGTCGCACAGGGTCCGCGTCAAAAAAGTATTAATTTCTAATATTTTAAGACGAGCCAAAAATTCATCGATTATACATTTTAATAGTACATTGATTACAGAATCTTTTGGTACCATGTAGACACCAGCGTACAAATCTTTTAATACGATAAACATAAAATAAGTATGCGTCGCACAGGGTTCGCGTCAAAAAAGTATTAATTTCTAATATTTTAAGACGAGCCAAAAATTCATCGATTATACATTTTAATAGTACATTGATTACAGAATCATTTGGTACCAAACAGACACCAGCGTACAAATTTTTTAACTTGATATACATAAAATAAAGTTGCGTCGCATAGGGTCAGCGGTAAAAAGTATCGATTTCCAATATTTTGAGACGAGCCAAAAATTCATCGATTATACATTTTAATAGTACAATGATTACAGAATCTTTTGGTACCATGCAGACACCAGCGTACAAATTTTTTAATACGATAAACATAAAATAATGATGCGTCGCACAGGGTCCGCGTCAAAAATGTATCGATTTCTAATATTTTAAGACGAGCCAAAAATTCATCGATTATACATTTTAATAGTACATTGATAACAGAATTTTTTGGTACCAAGCAGACACCAGCGTACAAATTTTTTAACTTTATATACATAAAATAAGGTTGCGTCGTACAAGGTCAGCGGTAAGAATGTATCGATTTCCAATATTTTAAGACGAGCCAAAAATTCATCGATTATACATTTTAATAGTACAATGATTACAGAATCATTTGGTACCAAACAGACTCCAGCGTACAAATTTTTTAACTTGATATACATAAAATAAGGTTGCGTCGCACAGGGTCAGCGGTAAAAAAGTATCGATTTCTAATATTTTAAGACGAGCCAAAAATTCATCGATTATACATTTTAATAGTACGTTGATTATAGAATCATTTGGTACCAAACAGACACCAGCGTACAAACTTTTTCATTTGCTATACATAAATTAAGGATGCGTCGCACAGGGTCCGCGTCAAACAAGTATCAATTTCTAATATTTTAAGAAGAGCCAAAAATTCATCGATTATACATTTTAATAGTACATTGATTACAGAATCTTTTGGTACCATGTAGACACCAGCGTACAAATTTTTTAATACGATAAACAAAATAAGGATGCGTCGCACAGGGTCCGCGTCAAAAAAGTATTAATTTCTAATATTTTAAGACGAGCCAAAAATTCATCGATTATACATTTTAATAGTACATTGATTACAGAATCTTTTGGTACCATGTAGACACCAGCGTACAAATCTTTTAATACGATAAACATAAAATAAGTATGCGTCGCACAGGGTTCGCGTCAAAAAAGTATTAATTTCTAATATTTTAAGACGAGCCAAAAATTCATCGATTATACATTTTAATTGTACATTGATTACAGAATCTTTTGGTACCAAGCAGACAACAGCGTACAAACTTTTTCATTTGCTATACATAAATTAAGGATGCGTCGCACAGGGTCCGCGTCAAACAAGTATCAATTTCTAATATTTTAAGAAGAGCCAAAAATTCATCGATTATACATTTTAATAGTACAATGATTACAGAATCATTTGGTACCAAACAGACACCAGCGTACAAATTTTTTAACTTGATATAAATAAAATAAGGTTGCGTCGCACAGGGTCAGCGGTAAAAAGTATTAATTTCTAATATTTTAAGACGAGCCAAAAATTCATCGATTATACATTTTAATTGTACATTGATTACAGAATCTTTTGGTACCATGCAGACACCAGCGTACAAACTTTTTCATTTGCTATACATAAATTAAGGATGCGTCGCACAGGGTCCGCGTCAAACAAGTATCAATTTCTAATATTTTAAGAAGAGCCAAAAATTCATCGATTATACATTTTAATAGTACATTGATTACAGAATCTTTTGGTACCATGTAGACACCAGCGTACAAATTTTTTAATACGATAAACAAAATAAGGATGCGTCGCACAGGGTCCGCGTCAAAAAAGTATTAATTTCTAATATTTTAAGACGAGCCAAAAATTCATCGATTATACATTTTAATAGTACATTGATTACAGAATCTTATGGTACCATGTAGACACCAGCGTACAAATCTTTTAATACGATAAACATAAAATAAGTATGCGTCGCACAGGGTTCGCGTCAAAAAAGTATTAATTTCTAATATTTTAAGACGAGCCAAAAATTCATCGATTATACATTTTAATTGTACATTGATTACAGAATCTTTTGGTACCAAGCAGACAACAGCGTACAAACTTTTTCATTTGCTATACATAAATTAAGGATGCGTCGCACAGGGTCCGCGTCAAACAAGTATCAATTTCTAATATTTTAAGAAGAGCCAAAAATTCATCGATTATACATTTTAATAGTACAATGATTACAGAATCATTTGGTACCAAACAGACACCAGCGTACAAATTTTTTAACTTGATATAAATAAAATAAGGTTGCGTCGCACAGGGTCAGCGGTAAAAAAGTATCGATTTCTAATATTTTAAGTCGAGCCAAAAATTCATCGATTATACATTTTAATAGTACATTGATTACAGAATCATTTGGTACCAAACAGACACCAGCGTACAAACTTTTTCATTTGCTATACATAAATTAAGGATGCGTCGCACAGGGTCCGCGTCAAACAAGTATCAATTTCTAATATTTTAAGAAGAGCCAAAAATTCATCGATTATACATTTTAATAGTACATTGATTACAGAATCATTTGGTACCAAACAGACACCAGCGTACAAATTTTTTAACTTGATATACATAAAATAAAGTTGCGTCGCATAGGGTCAGCGGTAAAAAGTATCGATTTCCAATATTTTAAGACGAGCCAAAAATTCATCGATTATACATTTTAATAGTACAATGATTACAGAATCATTTGGTACCAAACAGACACCAGCGTACAAATTTTTTAACTTGATATAAATAAAATAAGGTTGCGTCGCACAGGGTCAGCGGTAAAAAAGTATCGATTTCTAATATTTTAAGACGAGCCAAAAATTCATCGATTATACATTTTAATAGTACATTGACTACAGAATCTTTTGGTACCATGCAGACACCAGCGTACAAATTTTTTAATACGATAAACATAAAATAATGATGCGTCGCACAGGGTCCGCGTCAAAAAAGTATTAATTTCTAATATTTTAAGACGAGCCAAAAATTCATCGATTATACATTTTAATAGTACATTGATTACAGAATCTTTTGGTACCATGTAGACACCAGCGTACAAATCTTTTAATACGATAAACATAAAATAATGATGCGTCGCACAGGGTCCGCGTCAAACAAGTATCAATTTCTAATATTTTAAGAAGAGCCAAAAATTAATCGATTATACATTTTAATAGTACAATGATTACAGAATCATTTGGTACCAAACAGACACCAGCACACAAATTTTTTAACTTGATATACATAAAATAAGTAAGCGTCGCACAGGGTCCGCGTCAAAAAAGTATTAATTTCTAATATTTTAAGACGAGCCAAAAATTCATCGATTATACATTTTAATAGTACATTGACTACAGAATCTTTTGGTACCATGCAGACACCAGCGTACAAATTTTTTAATACGATAAACATAAAATAATGATGCGTCGCACAGGGTCCGCGTCAAAAATGTTTCGATTTCTATTATTTTAAGACGAGCCAAAAATTCATCGATTATACATTTTAATAGTACATTGATAACAGAATTTTTTGGTACCAAGCAGACACCAGCGTACAAATTTTTTAATACGATAAAATAAAATAAGGATGCGTCGCACAGGGTCCGCGTCAAAAAAGTATCGATTTCTAATATTTTAAGACGAGCCAAAAATTCATCGATTATACATTTTAATAGTACGTTGATTATAGAATCATTTGGTACCAAACAGACACCAGCGTACAAATTTTTTAACTTGATATACATAAAATAAAGTTGCGTCGCACAGGGTCCGCGTCAAAAAAGTATTAATTTCTAATATTTTAAGACGAGCCAAAAATTCATCGTTTATACATTGTAATTGTACATTGATTAGAGAATCATTTTGTACCAAACAGACACTAGCGTACAAATTTTTTAACTTGATATACATAAAATAAAGTTGCGTCGCACAGGGTCCGCGTCAAAAAAGTATTAATTTCTAATATTTTAAGACGAGCCAAAAATTCATCGTTTATACATTGTAATTGTACATTGATTAGAGAATCATTTTGTACCAAACAGACACCAGCGTACATATTTTTTAACTTGATATACATAAAATAAAGTTGCGTCGCATAGGGTCAGCGGTAAAAAGTATTGATTTCCAATATTTTAAGACGAGCCAAAAATTCATCGATTATACATTTTAATAGTACATTGATTACAGAATCTTTTGGTACCAAGCAGACAACAGCGTACAAACTTTTTCATTTGCTATACATAAATTAAGGATGCGTCGCACAGGGTCCGCGTCAAACAAGTATCAATTTCTAATATTTTAAGAAGAGCCAAAAATTCATCGATTATACATTTTAATAGTACATTGATTACAGAATCTTTTGGTACCATGTAGACACCAGCGTACAAATTTTTTAATACGATAAACAAAATAAGGATGCGTCGCACAGGGTCCGCGTCAAAAAAGTATTAATTTCTAATATTTTAAGACGAGCCAAAAATTCATCGATTATACATTTTAATAGTACATTGATTACAGAATCTTATGGTACCATGTAGACACCAGCGTACAAATCTTTTAATACGATAAACATAAAATAAGTATGCGTCGCACAGGGTTCGCGTCAAAAAAGTATTAATTTCTAATATTTTAAGACGAGCCAAAAATTCATCGATTATACATTTTAATTGTACATTGATTACAGAATCTTTTGGTACCAAGCAGACAACAGCGTACAAACTTTTTCATTTGCTATACATAAATTAAGGATGCGTCGCACAGGGTCCGCGTCAAACAAGTATCAATTTCTAATATTTTAAGAAGAGCCAAAAATTCATCGATTATACATTTTAATAGTACAATGATTACAGAATCATTTGGTACCAAACAGACACCAGCGTACAAATTTTTTAACTTGATATAAATAAAATAAGGTTGCGTCGCACAGGGTCAGCGGTAAAAAAGTATCGATTTCTAATATTTTAAGTCGAGCCAAAAATTCATCGATTATACATTTTAATAGTACATTGATTACAGAATCATTTGGTACCAAACAGACACCAGCGTACAAACTTTTTCATTTGCTATACATAAATTAAGGATGCGTCGCACAGGGTCCGCGTCAAACAAGTATCAATTTCTAATATTTTAAGAAGAGCCAAAAATTCATCGATTATACATTTTAATAGTACATTGATTACAGAATCATTTGGTACCAAACAGACACCAGCGTACAAATTTTTTAACTTGATATACATAAAATAAAGTTGCGTCGCATAGGGTCAGCGGTAAAAAGTATCGATTTCCAATATTTTAAGACGAGCCAAAAATTCATCGATTATACATTTTAATAGTACAATGATTACAGAATCATTTGGTACCAAACAGACACCAGCGTACAAATTTTTTAACTTGATATAAATAAAATAAGGTTGCGTCGCACAGGGTCAGCGGTAAAAAAGTATCGATTTCTAATATTTTAAGACGAGCCAAAAATTCATCGATTATACATTTTAATAGTACATTGACTACAGAATCTTTTGGTACCATGCAGACACCAGCGTACAAATTTTTTAATACGATAAACATAAAATAATGATGCGTCGCACAGGGTCCGCGTCAAAAAAGTATTAATTTCTAATATTTTAAGACGAGCCAAAAATTCATCGATTATACATTTTAATAGTACATTGATTACAGAATCTTTTGGTACCATGTAGACACCAGCGTACAAATCTTTTAATACGATAAACATAAAATAATGATGCGTCGCACAGGGTCCGCGTCAAACAAGTATCAATTTCTAATATTTTAAGAAGAGCCAAAAATTAATCGATTATACATTTTAATAGTACAATGATTACAGAATCATTTGGTACCAAACAGACACCAGCACACAAATTTTTTAACTTGATATACATAAAATAAGTAAGCGTCGCACAGGGTCCGCGTCAAAAAAGTATTAATTTCTAATATTTTAAGACGAGCCAAAAATTCATCGATTATACATTTTAATAGTACATTGACTACAGAATCTTTTGGTACCATGCAGACACCAGCGTACAAATTTTTTAATACGATAAACATAAAATAATGATGCGTCGCACAGGGTCCGCGTCAAAAATGTTTCGATTTCTATTATTTTAAGACGAGCCAAAAATTCATCGATTATACATTTTAATAGTACATTGATAACAGAATTTTTTGGTACCAAGCAGACACCAGCGTACAAATTTTTTAATACGATAAAATAAAATAAGGATGCGTCGCACAGGGTCCGCGTCAAAAAAGTATCGATTTCTAATATTTTAAGACGAGCCAAAAATTCATCGATTATACATTTTAATAGTACGTTGATTATAGAATCATTTGGTACCAAACAGACACCAGCGTACAAATTTTTTAACTTGATATACATAAAATAAAGTTGCGTCGCACAGGGTCCGCGTCAAAAAAGTATTAATTTCTAATATTTTAAGACGAGCCAAAAATTCATCGTTTATACATTGTAATTGTACATTGATTAGAGAATCATTTTGTACCAAACAGACACTAGCGTACAAATTTTTTAACTTGATATACATAAAATAAAGTTGCGTCGCACAGGGTCCGCGTCAAAAAAGTATTAATTTCTAATATTTTAAGACGAGCCAAAAATTCATCGTTTATACATTGTAATTGTACATTGATTAGAGAATCATTTTGTACCAAACAGACACCAGCGTACATATTTTTTAACTTGATATACATAAAATAAAGTTGCGTCGCATAGGGTCAGCGGTAAAAAGTATTGATTTCCAATATTTTAAGACGAGCCAAAAATTCATCGATTATACATTTTAATAGTACATTGATTACAGAATCTTTTGGTACCAAGCAGACAACAGCGTACAAACTTTTTCATTTGCTATACATAAATTAAGGATGCGTCGCACAGGGTCCGCGTCAAACAAGTATCAATTTCTAATATTTTAAGAAGAGCCAAAAATTCATCGATTATACATTTTAATAGTACATTGATTACAGAATCTTTTGGTACCATGTAGACACCAGCGTACAAATTTTTTAATACGATAAACAAAATAAGGATGCGTCGCACAGGGTCCGCGTCAAAAAAGTATTAATTTCTAATATTTTAAGACGAGCCAAAAATTCATCGATTATACATTTTAATAGTACATTGATTACAGAATCTTTTGGTACCATGTAGACACCAGCGTACAAATCTTTTAATACGATAAACATAAAATAAGTATGCGTCGCACAGGGTTCGCGTCAAAAAAGTATTAATTTCTAATATTTTAAGACGAGCCAAAAATTCATCGATTATACATTTTAATAGTACATTGATTACAGAATCATTTGGTACCAAACAGACACCAGCGTACAAATTTTTTAACTTGATATACATAAAATAAAGTTGCGTCGCATAGGGTCAGCGGTAAAAAGTATCGATTTCCAATATTTTGAGACGAGCCAAAAATTCATCGATTATACATTTTAATAGTACAATGATTACAGAATCTTTTGGTACCATGCAGACACCAGCGTACAAATTTTTTAATACGATAAACATAAAATAATGATGCGTCGCACAGGGTCCGCGTCAAAAATGTATCGATTTCTAATATTTTAAGACGAGCCAAAAATTCATCGATTATACATTTTAATAGTACATTGATAACAGAATTTTTTGGTACCAAGCAGACACCAGCGTACAAATTTTTTAACTTTATATACATAAAATAAGGTTGCGTCGTACAAGGTCAGCGGTAAGAATGTATCGATTTCCAATATTTTAAGACGAGCCAAAAATTCATCGATTATACATTTTAATAGTACAATGATTACAGAATCATTTGGTACCAAACAGACTCCAGCGTACAAATTTTTTAACTTGATATACATAAAATAAGGTTGCGTCGCACAGGGTCAGCGGTAAAAAAGTATCGATTTCTAATATTTTAAGACGAGCCAAAAATTCATCGATTATACATTTTAATAGTACGTTGATTATAGAATCATTTGGTACCAAACAGACACCAGCGTACAAATTTTTTAACTTGATATACATAAAATAAAGTTGCGTCGCAGAGGGTCAGCGGTAAAAAGTATTAATTTCTAATATTTTAAGACGAGCCAAAAATTCATCGATTATACATTTTAATTGTACATTGATTACAGAATCTTTTGGTACCATGCAGACACCAGCGTACAAATTTTTTAATACGATAAACATAAAATAAGGATGCGTCGCACAGGGTCCGCGTCAAAAAAGTATTAATTTCCATTATTTTAAAACGAGCCAAAAATTAATCGTGTATATATTTCAACAGTACATTGTCTACACATTATGATGGTACCTTCAGAATACCAGCCTACAAATTAAATATTAAGTATAAATACAATCTGGTTAATTGCTAACGAGCATAACACATTATGTTATTTTATTACGCGTTGTTAAACTTTAATAAGCGATATTCATAATTGCAAGAAATATTGATAGACGATCATCGTAATATTACTTAATACATGCAATCGCGTTTAATCTCTAATAAGTCTTCGAAATTTGAAATTAATATGTATATATGTCAGGTTCCGTACACACACGTATAAATGACACACTTGAAATTACAATCACAGTGATTACCAAATCGAAATATTGAATCGTATATAATATAAATTTGAATACACAGTAATAATTTAGACGATGGTTCAAGTACAAAAGTTACAGCTTATAATGGTTTTTGAATTTGGCGCGCGGCGCGCTGAGTGTCGACTTACGTAGTTACTACGTCACGTCCTTCGTCCTCGCGCTAGTCACGGTATCGCGCTCAATCGGCTCCGCATTTTTCACGCGTTTTTCCCGTTAAGAATGAATTCCGCGTACAAACGAATGTTGGGAGTATTGAATCGTGCCATGGGCAATTAGCAGGAAGTATTAATTAACTCGTGCGATCGCGGTTAATCAACCTACGACAGTCTGCAACCGCCGGGCTACGCCGCTTAGCCGCTTTTTCTCCGAATCGATCGATCTCATTGAACATTCTGTTTATTAAGAGGTATGTATCATTTGGCGTCATTTATTTGTACGAATCGTATCGCGTTCAAGCTTTTGTGCTTTGGGAAAACTATATTTTGGATGTGAGATATTTAATTAATACATAATTTATCATTTTCAGAGAGAGAGAGAGAGAGAGAGAGAGAGAGTGAGTGAGAGAGAGAGAGGATTGTGTCGCGCGCGAACCGCGCGAAGTTCGCGCCGCACAAAGTGTTGCATTACGTCACGATGTACTACGTCACAGCATACTACTTCACTACATATCGCGAATATCGAAAGTGGCGGATGGTTATATATCGTCGTTATTTATCCGTTGTTATTTATGCAATCTGGTGCGTAGTGCGTGCAATCGGTGTCGAGAATCCCGTACAAAGTAACGGGTGATCGTTCTATCGTATTATTTAATGCGGGAAATCGAAATCTGTAATGCCTGGTCGATGGAAATGCATCTCGGCGAAACGACGCAACAATCAACGAGAATATGGCAGCGTTTCAACGACTGGTGAGCAAATTGACTTTATTTACCTGATTATATCATTGTCATTTACCTGAAATATATAGCTAGCATATGAAAATCGCTCATGTAATAATAATATAATATTATTTATAGGAACGACTTTCCGAAGCGACGCAACAATCAACGAAAATATAACCGCGTTTCAACGACCGGTGAGTAAATTGATTTTATTTAACTAATTATACCTATCATCGAATTTATATCATCGCCATTTATTTGAAATATATATTAGCCAGCACATAAAAACCGCTAATATAA
Organism: Prenolepis imparis; assembly: GCF_030444845.1. Taxonomy (NCBI): domain Eukaryota; kingdom Metazoa; phylum Arthropoda; class Insecta; order Hymenoptera; family Formicidae; genus Prenolepis; species Prenolepis imparis. Next base: position 16,325,325 of record NW_028141162.1, on the reverse strand, counting down.
TAATAACATAATATTGTTTAGGATATAAATTGACTTTTGAGATTAGCTCAGAAATAAATTTACATTATACATATATACATATATTTAAATTTATAATATTTTCGATAAGCACTCGCATTAAAAATTTCATAAATATCTTAAAGTTATTCTTTTTTTTTTTTTTTTTCAAAAAACGCAATAATATAACATTGGTTAAAAAAATCAATTTTTTAAATTATCTCAGAAAGAAATTTAAATTATACATTATATATATTTTCAATAAACATTTGTATTAACAATCTCATGAATATTTTAATGACTTCTAAAAAGACTCTAATGAAAACGATTCTATGGAATTTAATTAAATGAGATGTGTGAAAAGTTTAATCATTTTAATTACTTATTTGAAAGACATTGAATGCATTTTCATTAAGAATTTGACTCTTGCTTTATTATGTAATAATTTCATATTTACTATATTGGTTCCATCTGAATATTTATATAATTAAATTAAATTAGATGTGTGATAAGTTTAATTATCTTAATTACTTATTTGAAAGACATTGAATGCATTTTCATTAAGAATTTGACTCTTGCTTCATTATGTAATAATTTCATTTTTACGATATTGGTCCCATCTGAATATTTATATAATTTAATTAAATTAGATGTTTTATCAATTTAATCATTTTAATTATATATTTGAAAGACATTGAATGCATTTTCATTTAGAATTTAACTCGTGCTTTATTATGTAATAAATTAATTTTTACAATATTGGTTCTATTTAAATATTTATATAATTTAATTAACTGAGATCTAAGATTATTTCAATCATCTTAATTACTTATTTGAAAGACATTGAATGCATTTTTATTAGGAATTTGACTCTTGCTTCATTATGTAATAATTTCATTTTTACGATATTGGTCCCATCTGAATATTTATATAATTTAATTAAATTAGATGTTTGATCAATTTAATCATTTTAATTATATATTTGAAAGACATTGAATGCATTTTCATTTAGAATTTAACTCGTGCTTTATTATGTAATAAATTCATTTTTACGATATTGGTTCTATTTAAATATTTATATAATTTAATTAACTGAGATCTAAGATTATTTCGATAATCTTAATTACTTATTTGAAAGACATTGAATGCATTTTTATTAAGAATTTGACTCTTGCTTCATTATGTAATAATTTCATTTTTACGATATTGGTCCCATTTGAATATTTATATAATTTAATTAAATTAGATGTTTGATCAATTTAATCATTTTAATTATATATTTGAAAGACATTGAATGCATTTTCATTTAGAATTTAACTCGTGCTTTATTATGTAATAAATTCATTTTTACGATATTGGTTCTATTTAAATATTTATATAATTTAATTAACTGAGATCTAAGATTATTTCGATCATCTTAATTACTTATTTGAAAGACATTGAATGCATTTTTATTAAGAATTTGACTCTTGCTTCATTATGTAATAATTTCATTTTTACGATATTGGTCCCATCTGAATATTTATATAATTTAATTAAATTAGATGTGTGATAAGGTTAATCATTTTAATTACTTATTTGAATAACATTGAATGCATTTTCATTCAGAATTTGACTCTTGCTTCATTATGTAATAAAATCATATTTACGATATTGGTCCCATCTGAATATTTATATATTTTGTGTGCTGCTACAATTTGAATTTTATTTATATGTTACAGATCAACATAACTGACTGTCTTGATAATCTGAGAGGAGGAGGTCTGGGAGACATTGGGCACCAGTCGAACAATCATGGAGTGAGTATTTATTGACTTTATTTAGTTCAATACTAAATAAAAATTTATAAAATAAAATAAAATAAAATAATAAAATTATTATAAATCAAATAAAAAATAATTATAAATTAAATAAAAATTTAATAATTGTAAATTAAATAAAAATTATAAATTAAATAAAAATTTATAAAATTATTCAACTATTTTTCTACTTGCTCTCTATTGTAGGCATGGAAAATAAAATCCAATGCGTACAGTAATAATTTTCTAAAACATTAATTATTTTTGGCGCTACTACAATTTGAATTTGAATTGTATGTTACAGATCAACGTAACTGACGACTGATGATCTTGACAATCTGAGAGGAGGAGGAGGTCTGGGAGAGACGTCGGGCATCAGCGGAGCAACTATTGTGTAAGTATTTATTATTAATTCAATTATTATTAAATAAAAATTTATAAAATTTTTTAATTATATTGCTGTTTATTATTTGTATGCATCGAATATAAAATTTAATGCATACAAAATAATAATTTTTTTAAGTATTAATTATTTTGAGCAGTTCTATAATTTGAATTTTATTTATATGTTACAGATCAACGTAGCTTCAATGCAGTTAACTCCGCTATTGTGCATCGACCGGTGAGTGAAAAATTATTTTATTACAAAAGGTAACTGTTTTGTAGAGATTAGATTGTGTGGAAATGTGTAGATCTAGATTGTAGCTTGTGTATAGACTGTAGATTTTGTAGATAGTTCCGTTACCTTAAAATGAATGGGTTATTAAAGATTAAAAGTATAATAAAGATTATGAATACAGCTTAAGAATTACAGTTTAAGAAAAGGAAAAGAACATTTTATATAGTAATACATAATATATTCAATCTAATTTATTTTAAAAGAACATACTAACAATTATATTAATTGTATGTGTGATTATAAATTTTAAATGATTAAATAATTATAATTACTTATTATTATAATGTACAGATTTTATATTATATATTTTGTAATCCATTCATTTATGTTGATTGATCATTTGAGTTTACATTAGTTAAAATAAAGTTATATTTTAAAATATATAACATATCAGATATTTTGCGGATATTTTGAGAATATATAATAATTTTGGACTAAAAGAAAAAGTAATAGTAATATAAAATTTGCAGAAAAATTCATGATAATATCTTAAAATTTTTAGTACGAATTATGTTATTTTATTTTATTTTTTTTTACTTTTGTGATTCATCGATTGCGCTATCGTGTAATTCGGAAATAAACTGCAAACCGCGAATATATTAAAATTGATTATCGAATTTTCGCGGATTCATAACAAAGAACGTACAAAATTCCTTTTATATATAATATTAATTTATTATAATTTTCATTAAAGGGGGGTGTTATCGATATTATAGAATAGTAATTATTAAGAAATGACAGTTATTACTAATGAAGCACATATGGTGTGCTTGACATCGCCATAAAATTGAGCGATATGATCGGCAACACGACGGTCTAACAATAAGACACAATCGGACGGTAGTGTCGCGCGTTCAAGTGCGGGAGTGTCGTTCAAAGTATCGCGCGTTTAAGTACGCGAGTGTCGTTGAAAGTATCGCGCGTTATCATCAATCAGCAGACTTTGACTTGAATTATTGGACTTTGGAATTATCCTGATCAATCTGACCTGAGAGGAGGAGCAGGACTAGGAGGCATCAGGCATCGGCGGAGCAACTTTGTGGTGAGTGTTTATTATTTATATAATATTTATATAATATGATGTATATGTATAATATTTGACTTGTTATAAATCACGTATTTTTTTACGCATAGATATTATATAATTCTATTTATATATTGAATAATTTAAATAAAGGAAAATTAGAGAGAAATAACTCTATATGTATAAATATTATAAAAGTTTTTTATATTTAAAAAAATAATCTTTACAAAATTTATAAAATTATTCAATTATATATACCTATCTACTGATTATTGTACGCGTCGAATATAAAATTTAATGTGTAAAATACTAATTAGATATTAAAATACTAATTAGATAATAATTATTTAAAACGCTGTTATAATTTATATTCTATTTGTATGTTACAGATCAACGTAGCTTCGATGCAGTTATCTCCTCTGCTGTTGAACATCGATTGGTAAGTGATAAACTATTATTTTATTACGAGGTAACGGTTTCATAAATATTTGATTGTAGAGATGTAGATTTAGAATGTAGATTGTAGACTGTAGATTGTAGATAGTTACTATCCGTTACCTCAAAATGAATAAACACACAATTAATTAGGATGAATATTTCAATTTAAAAAAAAAAGATAATTTATATAGTCTTTTTTAAATATTTTCTATTATCGAAGTGAGAATTATTTTATTCATGTTTTCTCATATATTTAAATGCGCTCTTTCTTTCTTCATCTTTTTTAACAAGTTTTAATTATTAGGTGCAATGATTAATTTTTTTGATTGTTTAATATCGCGATTTAATTATCATAACTTCAAGTTATGACACGTCTTTTTTTAAACACCGGAAAAAAACAAGTGCGCGCTACGCGCATTCTTCGATTTTATATACTAGTTACTAGAACAACACAATCGCGCGCTACACGCGCGCCATTCTTCGATTTTTTGTTAAAAAGAATATTTAAAAAAAAATAAAATAAAGTTTGTATAAACTTGATTAATATTTTTTCACAGAAATCAGCTGATTAAAGCATTAATTTGATAATTAAATTTTAAAATAATAATATGGTAAAAATAGTAATATATTTAATAGTAATATAATTAAAACAGTATTATGTTGTAAATAATATGTTATAATACCTTCTTCTTGATTAATATTTTTTGATAGAAATCAGCTGATAACTGTTAAAAAATATTATAACATATTCTTTAAAACATATTATTTAAAAAATTAATAAGCAAATTAACACTTTAATCAGCTGATTTCTGTCAAAAAATATTAATTAAGCGAAAATTTGTTAATTAAATTTTAAAATAATAATATGTTATAAAAATTAAAATAATAATATGTATTAAATAATATAATATAATACTTAAAATTCGATTGCTATTTTTGAAAACTATCAGCTGATTTCTGTCAAAAAATATTAATCGCAGCTAAGGCATTATAACATATTATTTACAACATATATTACTATTATAATTTTTATAACCTATTATTATTTTAAATTTTAATTTGCAAATTAACGATTTATTTAAATTTTAAACTAATAATATGTTATAAAAATTAAAATAATAATATATGTTTTAAATAATGTCATAATTCTTTTTGACAGTTATCAGCTGATTTCTGTCATAAAATATTCGAGTTTAAAATATTATAACATATTATTTACATCATATTATCACATTTTTATGAAATTAATTTTATCTGATATAAATATTTTTTTAAAAAATTTTGTACATTTTTTTTTATAACGATAATTTTTTCACATTAAATTCAACAATAATATTCAAAGAAATAATAATAAATTTTTTTTCGATGTAACACAAAGTAAAATAGATTAATGTATACCTAAATGATAACAATATATATAATTATTAGATTATATTTGTATAACTATATATAAAACTAAAAATTATGAATTAAAATTATTCCAATATATATATACTCGCATTTTTAAGAGCAGATGTTCAGATCATTTTAATTACTTATTTGAAAAACATTGAATGCATTTTCATTTTGAATTTGACTCGTGCTTTATTATGTAATAAATTTATTTTTACGATATTGGTTCTATTTATATATTTATACAATTTAAATAACTGAGATATACAATCATTTCAATTATTTTAATTACTTATTTGAAAGACATTGAATGCATTTTCATTAAGAATTTGACTCTTCCTTTATTATGTAATAATTTCATTTTTACGATAGTGGACCCATTTAAATATTTATATAATTTAATTAAATTAGATGTGTGATAAATATAATCATTTAAATTATTTATTTGAATTCATTGAATGCATTTTCATTAAGAATTAGACTATTGCTTCATTATGTGATAATTGAATTTTAATGATATTGGTTCCATTTATATATTTATACAATTTAAATAACTGAGATTTAAGATTATTTCAATCATTTTAATTACTTATTTGCAAGACATTGAATGCATTTTCATTAACAATTTGACTCGTGCTTCATTATGTAATAATTTCATTTTTACGATATTGGTCCCATCTGAATATTTATAAAATATAATTAAATTAGATGTATGATAAGGTTAATCATTTTAATTACTTATTTGAATAACATTGAATGCATTTTCATTCAGAATTTGACTCTTGCTTCTTTATGTAATAAAATCATATTTGCGATATTGGTCCCATCTGAATATTTATATAAATTAATTAATTCAGATCTAAGATTGTTTCAATCATCTTAATTACTTATTTGAAAGACATTGAATCCATTTTCATTAAGAATTTGACTCTTGTTTCATTATGTAATAATTACATTTTTACGATATTGGTCCCATCTGAATATTTATATAATTTAATTAAATTAGATGTGTGATAAGGTTAATAATTTTAATTACTTATTTGAATAACATTGAATGCATTTTCATTCAGAATTTGACTCTTGCTTCTTTATGTAATAAAATCATATTTACGATATTAGTCCCATCTTAATATTTATATAATTTAATTAAATTAGATGTTTGATAAATTTAATCATTTTAATTATATATTTGAAAGACATTGAATACATTTTCATTAAGAATTTGACTCTTGCTTTATTATGTAATAAATTTATTCTTACGATATTGGTTCTATTTAAATATTTATATAATTTAAATAACTGAGATCTAAGATTATTTCAATCATCTTAATTACTTATTTGAAAACTATGAATGCGTTTTCATTAAGAATTTGACTCTTGATTCATTATGTAATAATTTCATTTTTACGATATTGGTCCCATCTGAATATTTATATAATTCAATTAAATTAGATGTTTGATAAATTTAATCATTTTAATTATATATTTGAAAGACATTGAATGCATTTTCATTTAGAATTTGACTCTTGCTTCATTATGTAATAATTTCGTTTTTACGATAATTGTCCCATCTGAATATTTATATAATTTAATTAAATTAGATGTGTGATAAGGTTAATCATTTATATTACTTATTTGAATAACATTGAATGCATTTTCATTCAGAATTTGACTCTTGCTTCTTTATGTAATAAAATCATATTTACGATATTAGTCCCATCTGAATATTTATATAATTTAATTAAATAAGATTTGTTATAAGGTTAATCATTTTAATTACTTATTTGAATAACATGGAATGCATTTTCATTCAGAATTTGACTCGTGCTTCTTTATGTAATAAAATCATATTTACGATATTAGTCCCATCTGAATATTTATATAATTTAATTAAATTAGATGTGTGATAAGGTTAATCATTTTAATTACTTATTTGAATAACATTGAATGCGTTTTCATTCAGAATTTGACTCGTGCTTCATTATGTAATAAATTTATTTTTACGATATTGGTGCTATTTAAATATTTATATAATTTAAGTAACTGAGATCTAAGATTATTTCAATCATCTTAATTACATATTTGAAAGACATTGAATTCATTTTCATTTAGAATTTGACTCTTGCTTCATTATGTAATAATTTCATTTTTACGATATTGGTCCCATCTGAATATTTATAAAATATAATTAAATTAGATGTGTGATAAGGTTAATCATTTTAATTACTTATTTGAATAACATTGAATGCATTTTCATTCAGAATTTGACTCTTGCTTCTTTATGTAGTAAAATCATATTTACGATATTAGTCCCATCTGAATATTTATATAATTTAATTAAATTAGATTTGTTATAAGGTTAATCATTTTAATTACTTATTTGAATAACATTGAATGCATTTTCATTCAGAATTTGACTCTTGCTTCTTTATGTAATAAAATCATATTTACTATATTAGTCCCATCTGAATATTTATATAATTTAATTAAATTAGATGTGTGATAAGGATAATCATTTAAATTACTTATTTGAATAACATTGAATGCATTTTCATTCAGAATTTGACTCATGCTTCTTTATGTAATAATTACATTTTTACGATATTGGTCCCATCTCAATATTTATATAATTTATTTAACTGATATCTAAGATTATTTCAATCATCTTAATTACTTATTTGAAAGACATTGCATTCATTTTCATTTAGAATTTGACTCTTGCTTCATTATGTAATAATTTCATTTTTACGATATTGGTCCCATCTGAATATTTATATAATTTAATTAAATTATTTGTTTGATAAATTTAATCATTTTAATTATATATTTGAAAGACATTGAATGCATTTTCATTCAGAATTTGACTCGTGCTTCATTATGTAATAATTTCATTTTTACGATATTGGTCCCATCTGAATATTTATAAAATATAATTAAATTAGATGTATGATAAGGTTAATCATTTTAATTACTTATTTGAATAACATTGAATGCATTTTCATTCAGAATTTGACTCTTGCTTCTTTATGTAATAATTTCGTTTTTACGATAATTGTCCCATCTGAATATTTATATAATTAATTTAAATTAGATGTGTGATAAGGTTAATCATTTATATTACTTATTTGAATAACATTGAATCCATTTTCATTAAGAATTTGACTCTTGTTTCATTATGTAATAATTACATTTTTACGATATTGGTCTCATCTGAATATTTATATAATTTAATTAACTGAGATCTAAGTTTATTTCAATCATCTTAATTACTTATTTGAAAGACATTGAAAGCATTTTCATTAAGAATTTGACTCTTGCTTCATTATGTAATAATTTCGTTTTTACGATAATTGTCCCATCTGAATTTTTATATAATTTAATTAAATTAGATGTGTGATAAGGTTAATCATTTATATTACTTATTTGAATAACATTGAATGCATTTTCATTCAGAATTTGACTCTTGCTTCTTTATGTAATAAAATCATATTTACGATATTAGTCCCATCTGAATATTTATATAATTTAATTAAATTAGATGTGTGATAAGGTTAATCATTTTAATTACTTATTTGAATAACATGGAATGCATTTTCATTCAGAATTTGACTCGTGCTTCTTTATGTAATAAAATCATATTTACGATATTAGTCCCATCTGAATATTTATATAATTTAATTAAATTAGATGTGTGATAAGGTTAATCATTTTAATTACTTATTTGAATAACATGGAATGCATTTTCATTCAGAATTTGACTCGTGCTTCATTATGTAATAAATTTATTTTTACGATATTGGTTCTATTTAAATATTTATATAATTTAATTAACTGGGTTCTGAGATTATTTCAATCATCTTAAGTACTTATTTGAAAGACATTGAATGCATTTTCATTAATAATTTGACTCTTGCTTCATTATGTAATAATTTCATTTTTACGATATTGGTCCCATCTGAATATTTATATAATTTAATTAAATTAGATGTGTGATAAGGTTAATAATTTTAATTACTTATTTGAATAACATTGAATGCATTTTCATTCAGAATTTGACTCTTGCTTCTTTATGTAATAAAATCATATTTACGATATTAGTCCCATCTTAATATTTATATAATTTAATTAAATTAGATGTTTGATAAATTTAATCATTTTAATTATATATTTGAAAGACATTGAATGCATTTTCATTAAGAATTTGACTCTTGCTTTATTATGTAATAAATTTATTCTTACGATATTGGTTCTATTTAAATATTTATATAATTTAAATAACTGAGATCTAAGATTATTTCAATCATCTTAATTACTTATTTGAAAACTATGAATGCGTTTTCATTAAGAATTTGACTCTTGATTCATTATGTAATAATTTCATTTTTACGATATTGGTCCCATCTGAATATTTATATAATTCAATTAAATTAGATGTTTGATAAATTTAATCATTTTAATTATATATTTGAAAGACATTGAATGCATTTTCATTTAGAATTTGACTCTTGCTTCATTATGTAATAATTTCATTTTTACGATATTGGTCCCATCTGAATATTTATATAATTTAATTAAATTAGGTGTTTGATTAAATTAATCATTTTAATTATATATATGAATAACATTGAATGCATTTTCATTCAGAATTTGACTCTTGCTTCTTTATGTAATAAAATCATATTTACGATATTAGTCCCATCTGAATATTTATATAATTTAATTAAATTAGATGTGTGATAAGGTTAATCATTTTAATTACTTATTTGAATAACATGGAATGCATTTTCATTCAGAATTTGACTCGTGCTTCTTTATGTAATAAAATCATATTTACGATATTAGTCCCATCTGAATATTTATATAATTTAATTAAATTAGATGTGTGATAAGGTTAATCATTTTAATTACTTATATGAATAACATTGAATGCATTTTCATTCAGAATTTGACTCGTGCTTCATTATGTAATAAATTTATTTTTACGATATTGGTTCTATTTAAATATTTATATAATTTAAGTAACTGAGATCTAATATTAAACACACATTCTCACAATTTATCTTTCTAATTTTTTATAATTTTTATGTACACGTTCAACATACTTAAAGCTAAGTTTATATCGATGAGGTACTGTATTTTTACAGTAATCGTTTGATACCGCTATTTCTGATATTTTTATGGCACTCCTAAAACGTTTCTTAACATTTTTGATATTATACATTTACACTTGCAGACAATATCATCGTTTATTATCCTTTAATTATAATATATCAAATGATCGTATTACATGCGCAAATATAGTTGGTAGTAAGAATATGAAAATGTCTGTCAAATAAATTTTGCGTGAATATACTTCAAGAATTGTTAAATTTATTGATAAGAACATAGTTCTAGAAATTATTTATTAATCTTTTTGTTTATCAATTATTTATTATTTTATATTAATATAAGATTACTAAAAAAATTAAATAAATTACCTAGAATAAATATTATTTCCTCAAATAAGCGTATGATATTAAAAAAGAACCGAGAAAAAAGTAAATATTTGATATAAAGTATCTGCTGACACAAGAAACAAGTATGAATTCTAAAAAAATCAAAAAATCTTCATGAATATCCTACTGACATTTAACGCATAAAAATATTTACAAGTAAGTTTTAAAAGATATATAAGAATTTGTAAGAACATCTTAAACAATCCTGAAAAGTTCAACGATACTTAAACATATTTTTATATTCTAGAAATTTATTTCCTTTATTTATTATAGAGATTTATTATAGAGATGCGAACTTATTATAGAGATTTATTTCCTTTATTTGACTATAGAGAAAAAGACACTTGAGATTAATGACGAGAGACTTCTCCTTCTTTTTTCTCTCTTTCTTTTGAGATTATGCGAACTGATATCCTTTTACTGACACACATGCACTTTTGCTGACTAATTCTATAATGCTAAAAGAGGATATTTCCAAGAATATAGGACTATTAATTAAACATGATTCTCAAGGCACATCAGATTGAAAGACATTGTGTACGCATGCAGTTTCGAAACGTGCGTGATATTTCCGCCGGTTTTAAAATCTGACAAGGGCCAATGTTTACAATTTTAAATTCCTTGACTATAAAGTCAAATATTGCGCAATGACATGAAACGCATTAAAGCACGCGAAACACGATTATGAAATGCAATGCGTAGAATATTTTGATCAAAGCAATATTATGATTTATATAATATTATAACTGTATGACGATCCTATTAAATTTCGCTACAAAGAATATATTGTCTGTTCATACATACATACATATACGTAATACATCTTCGCGAAATAAATAATTAACATTAAAGTGTGTGCATATGTATATCTCTTTCTGCGATTCTATTTCCAACTGTTTATCGAAATCCAAGTACGTAATATTGAATATAATAATAAATAATTAAATAATTCTTTTTAGAAAATAAATGATTATAATATAATATAATATAATATTATTCTTATAAACTTTATTATGCACCTATTTCCAGACTTCAATTTGCAGTTGTTCATCAGATTTTAAATATATGTGTATAGTGTATTTTATAAAATTTATAAATTTACATCTAAATTTTTAATTCTTAAGCAGCGATTACCAATATATATATACCTACATATTAATACATATAAAAGCGGACTAAATATATTTGCATTAAGCAAAATATTAGATTGACAATATCATTATTAGTAATAATGATAATTAAATTTATTGAATTAATAATTACTGAATTAATGTTGTATAAATAATAATTAAATTAATTTTAATTATATTGATATTCATTTATCATACTATTTTTATCATATGCAATTAATTACACTGAAATATTCTAATAATTTATTAGTGCATTATGCATATATAAAAAATTTAATAAAAAATATATTTATAATATTAAATGTAAGTGTTCTATATAATAATATTCTAGGCGCGCGCATACATAAAAAGATTACGAATTTCTTACAGAGTTAGATTCGCGAAAGTTGGAAAATTTTGTGAAAATTGTGATTATCTAAATCGTAAATCGTGAAAATTTACAATTTCTGTTATCATAAATATTCCTTGAATAAATTAAAATTGCAGCGGAAGATGCATCGGTGGACGTTGCAAAATGATGAGTATTTAAAATTCGATTATATTTTACAATTAATTCATTTTTCTTAGCTGTACTTTTTCTAAACTCTAATGTGCTATTTATATATTATTATTTTATTTTATATATATAATATATATATAATATATATATAATATATATATAATATATATATAATATATATATAATATATATATAATATATATATAATATATACTTTACTTTAAATAGTTATTTATATCGCAGTTATTGCTGTAACAAAATTAAATATAGTTCTAAATTTAGATCTAAATTAATTTATTATTTGTTGAGTTAATATATACTTTAAAATTTAACAATGCAAAGTTCTTTTAATTTAAATTTTTATTTTTTTTATTTATATTAATTTTTAATTTTTATATAAAATAGAACTTAAAATAGAACTTTATCACTTAGAGATCGATCTGTGAGGATGACAAATATATTTTGATAGTATAAAAAAAATTACTTACCTTATTTTATTAAAATATATTCGATTATTATAGAGAGAGATGACGAAAATTCAAATAACCTAATTCGCCATCAGAAATCGTGATTTTGCAGTCATAATCTTAAGACAATGATTGCGATAAACTTTGATTATCTATTACTGATTATAAAGAGGATAAAGGATAGGAGGGATTTTTTCAAATAATTTCTTCCACGCACGTCGGCAGAATAATCGTTTTTCCTTTATTCGTCGAAATTGTAAATATAATATAGGAGGCAGCCACGAGCAACCAATCACACGCTGATGCAACGACACACACATACACACACAACACACACACACGCAGTTATGTGTGTATATATACATATATATTTATTTATTTGTTTTCATTCACTCTCATTTACAAAAAGACTAATACCATACGCGCGAGCTGCTCGCCGGGCGATCAATCACGCGCGTGGGTTTTATTTAAAATTATGCATTTATAATATTTGTATATAACTGCGACTTCTTGGAATCGAATGGAATGATAGGTACCATATATCAATAGCATCCTGTATGGGGGGGTGTATATTTATTTATTTTTATATATACATACACGCTCACATACTTTTCCTCGCTTATGTTCAGTGACGGTGAGCTATTTGCATTTCAATTGTAACTTGTAGTATATATTGTACTTATATAGCAGTTCTAAAATTTTTTTTTCCTTTATCACTCCTTTTTTTATTTAACACTCTTGATCCTAGAGAAATATGTCTATTACATGTAACTTAATAAGATCGAAAAGCTTATATGTGAAAACGAATTTCTAATAGAGCTGAAAGAGCTAGTTTGTATTTTTATTCTCATCGATCGATGCCCTTGCAATTAGAATAATATTGTATATATATATATATATATATATATATATATATAATTAAATGTATAATAATAATTAAATATATAATTGAGTGTATTAATATAATAATAATAATTTATATATTAAATATAAGCTTAACAATTTTACATTTTTCCAAAATGAACCAAAAGCTTATTAAATATATAGAAAGATTATTAAATATGGAAAAGCAAAAAATATCCAAAGTTTTATCACAAAAATTAAATGTTTTATTTTAAAATACAAATTTACATCGATGCATAGATAGAAGTGACAGCAACAATAGAGAATTAACAGCAATCTCGGGTTATCAGGAAGACGCAAAAATATCGATGTGTATATTAATCTCTATTATTCCACTCTTCCTTAAGATATGTCGAAAAAAAATGACAATTAAATCAAATTAAATCGAATTAAATTGAGTTTATTCTGATCGCGACGTAAATGTTTCTATTCGAATATAATTGTAATCGAATCTGTTTTTAGCTGCGAAATAAATATCCCCGACAATTTTGCAATGAAAATAAATACGCCGTCACTGAACAATAACAAATTATTAGTACACCTCTCGCAATATGCATGAAACTGACTTTCATACGTAGATATCTCTCTTTGCACACATAATTATGCACACTTTGTCTCTCTGCGCATACAATACATATCGTGTAATATCATAATATCGATATAATGTTATAACATCGCGCTATATAGTAACTCGCCCGCGAGCATTAACTGTATTTTTATTCTTCCTCTCGTGTGTGTGTGTGTATATATATATCAGGTAAATATATATTTATTTTTTTATTTATATAATTATACTCTCGTTTGCATATATATATATGCATATTATATATATATATATATATATATATATATATGTGCATATAATATGCAAACAGCTATATACATAGGATGATCCATTTCTTACACCACATAATTTTATATGCGTATATAAATACAGATATGTATATACATTCTGCGTATATCTGTACATATATACGAGATATTATCGCGTGCACTTTCAAATTACGAATTTACGAATTTCATGCAATTATACTCGCCTAACGACAATCAACGCAAGCATCACGATTGACTTCCTTCTTGTTTGACGATCAACGATTTTAATTTATAACGATTCGTGAGAAAGGGACGGCGAGAGACGGAGAGAACGAACCTTATAAACACGAAATCACCTCAATGACGATCTGATTTAATACGAGAAATATATCGAAAGAAGTTTCGTTTACATTAGATGAATTCGCGATCGCTGTACGATACAAGAGAGTACAAGTAATTTTGTTTCAAAAAAATAATATTATAGCGACAATTTCGAAGAAATGTGTTACAGCAGCTATACATTAATGTAGATTTGTAGAGTCATCTTTGTTTTCTACCTAGATTCATCGAAATTTAGCTTATGCAACTTTTAGGAACATCTCGTACGTCTTTGTACGTCAATTATTACGGCAATTACATTTTACGAGCGCGATAATTACATTAATAATAATTATCGAAAACTCGATATCGTTCAACCAAAAAAGATTCCAAATAAATAAATCTGACATATCGTAGATTCTTGAATTTTCGTGTAACACAATTATATAGAGCATTTATATCGGTGTTGGCATATCGTAATGTTTTATTGTATATTTGGAATGATTTATTTTGCCGTTTAATTTTAATCGGGAAATATAAAAATATATTTTGATGAGAAGTAGCAAAAGAAAAATTTATTTCTTATTGACATCTCGAGCCGTCTTATTTTTCATTGCGTATATATGTATATATATATATATATATATATATATATATATATATATATATATATAAGGAAAATATATCGGAGGAGACAATACACATTTCCTCGGAAGCAAAATAAATTCCAATTAACTTTTCCTGTTAGTTGGAATATTCAATATCAGAGCCTTAGACTTTGTTTTCTTTTTCTCTTCTTTTTTTTAAATAAGAGAGTTCTCTTTCATATTATAATATTTTCTCGTAAATGCACAGAGAGAATTTTTTTCTTAGAATTTACCCTGAAAATCATAGTAATCGTGGGACAATATGATATGGAAAGAATTTTATGAGAATTTCTTTGATTAATATTTATCACAATAAAAATAATAAAATCTATAATAAAAATAATATCTATCACAATAAAATATAAAATATGTTTGATTAATTTTACCATGCAGTTTAGTAAAATTAATCAAACATGTTTTATATTTTATTGTGATAGATATTATTATTTTTATTGTGATAAATATTAATTAGAGAAATTCTCATCAAATTCTTTCCATACCATATTGTCCCACGATTACCATGATTTTCAGAATAAATTCTAAGAGAAAATTCTCTCAGTGTGGTAATATTAGCTCTAAAATAAATTTTAGATATTTGGTAACTTCGGATATAAGCATAGTAGTTTGTATCATATACACGATGTGTTTCGGTAAAAAGACATGATAAATAAAATCAAGCGTGATATAAACATCGATCGCTTTTATCTTCAATGTTAGCATGAGAGAAAGAGAGGCGGAAAGAGGAGGAAGAGAGGCTGGAATTAATTATATACGATTTAATCGAATGTATTTATCCCGATAATTGACGACGATAATTGGAATAGGAGAAAAATCCTAATGAGACTAAAGATTCAATTGACGAGTAAAACGATGCCGTATGTTCTACGACTCGATTGGCCCAATTCTGTTCCGCTTCATTTTATTTATTTATTTCTTATCTATTCTTTTATTACGTAATTGTGGGAGGGTATCTATTCGTTAGATATCCTAAAAACAAAAATCAATATTTCGACGATCTTGCAAGTCAAATATTATTTCGCGGCTTTCCGGAAAACATTATTTGAATTTTCGTTTAAATATTATAATATTCTACTTTATCTCTCGCGAAACTCTCCAAAGACCGTTGAAAATTGATTGACCTTTAAATCAAGATTTTGATAGATAGTTAAGAGATAGTAGGGAAAAAATTGCAAACAAATGTGACTAGTTTTGGAGAAAAGTATCCAAACTTGATAGTAAAAAGTTTTGATTTCTTTTTTAAGAATATAGTATATTATATTTGTTTTATGATAAATAACAACCAAACTAGAAAGATTGGAGATAATTTAATGTCTTCCTATTTTATATTGCAAAATCTTCAGCAAAATCTTTAGTTTAGCAATTATAATTTTGATAATTATTTTTTTTTTTGTACGTAGAAAATATATTTTTTAAACAAAAATTGAAAAATTAAATATATTTTCGTTTGTATAATTTAAAAAATCAGCCGTTTGAATATCTTTCTCCAACATTAGTCTTGAACATTAGTAACAATCAGGCACAGAGAGTGAGGGATACAAAAGGAAAAAAGTGCATTTGATTTTCTTTAGGATATGTCAAGTCTTAGGAATATCTACTTTGGTCGTGATACAAATTTTTTTTTTTTAATAAGCGCTTGATTTATTCGAAATTTAATCTACGCGATTCGATAAGAGATGTATTGCATGTTTGATCATTTTCTCGTTAATATTATCGATTATAGAATTTGCAATACATTCTAGAATCCATTAAAGTCTTATCAAGATCAAAATTTTTAAGTACGAGAGATTTGTCGTGATTAATCAATGGGAGGTCCTGATTCGCGAAGAGTCAAAATCAAATGCCTTCTTTCTTTCACATTGAGAACTTGATCGTTTATCATTATCATTATCATTAGTATATTATTATTATTATATATGCGTCATTTTACACATACATTGGTACCACTTTCTCGCTTTTTCATTTATTTCATTTTTTTTCTTAATATCCTTTCTTTCCTTATCTCAACAATAACTTTCTCTCAGGAAAACGAGTATACTAATTCAATTCTCAATTTCGAGGAAGGTCTCACAGGAGATTTATTCTGCTTAAAAGATAATTATTCTATTCTATATGTACATTCTATCATTCTATTTTTCACGTCCCGACAGCAGAAATTTCCCGAATAAAAAATCACGAAATTAAAGCAATTTTTTTTAATTTTCTAAAATTATGCATTTTACGCATGGACTTGATTCTTCTCATTCGTATATCATCACACATACACAGCTCCATTTGGTTTAATCAACGAGTACTGATTCTACACAAAATAAAAAAAAGAGAGAGATAAAGAGAGAGAGAAATTCGTTAGTCAAATAATCAGTCAAATGTATACATAAACGTTCGTTCGTTCGCGCACATATTGGGTTTTTCCCTCACGTTGCCCAAAGTAAAACGAACCCGCCTAAAACCAATTTTTTATTAGTCTGAAAACAATAACGTAAGACTAGAATTCAATAATACACGCGATTTTCAATTGCCATGTAGATGCAGTTAAAAAATGTAGAGTGGAAAATCTCTCTCGTACAAAAATAATTATATTTATGCATGTATGTGTATATCTGTACGTCAGAGCTAAAGTGTATTAAGTCCATTTTTATCAGATTTATTATTTAGCTTTTATTCGATCAATGTATTAAATATTTGAGGTTCTTCCAAATACTATAGAATATTAAGTCCTATGTGTAATATTGACTGAGAACACAAAGTTTAAATGAAATTAAATCCTTGTGTCTATCCGGGCTAGATAACGATATAAAATTTCCTAAATTTGTTCACTTTTTTAAATTTATTATATTATTTCTTTATTAATTCATATTATATCAAGTCACATAAAAATTCATTTAATGCTAAACAGTATTAACTTCATTTTTATATATATATATATATATATATAAAACAGTTGACAAAACTTATAAGGTCAGAATTCCATTTTGATGAATATCAGCTGCGACATATTATATTGCACATTCTTTTTGCATTTTTTGTGAAAAATGGTCCAAATAATGTTATTATAAGATCTACGTAATTTTTAAATCTCTCTTGTAAAATTTCGATTTTAATACTTAATACACTTTAGTTCTGAGGTACAGATATGTATATCGATAATTCATGAAATTACATATCTAAATTTTTAAATAATCGTGAGATAGATAGAAAATCTAATGGATTAATCGAAAAAATCAATCAAAAAGAAAATCAATCGATATTATATTTGTTATCAACTTTATGTACTTTTTCGCGATTCAATGTTTAAAGAAATACTAAAAACATTTCGCAAAAATATTTCATCAGTGCTGTTCGAAAAATTTCAAACATCTTTTCCCTTCAATCGAATAAATCCGAGATTAATAAATCATTCAATTTACAAATTGAATAATGTTTTAATAGCACGATTAGATAAAAGATGATTCGAGAAACAATTTTTCCAATACTTTCTGAGTTATCAAGAAATCAATAAAAAGAAATATAATAAATTTGACCAATTTTTTCCTCCATTTTCTCCTTTTGTGGCAACTATTTTTTTCTTGGAAAATAAAAATTATCTGAAAATATTCCAAGATTCTCGAGATATCTCAGAATAATTTGCGAATGACCACGTATTTGGAGAAATAGCTTGAGAAAAATTTTAAAAGTAGAGAGTTTTCAGAAAATAATATATATTTCTAAAATCATTTAAGAACGTTGCTTGAAAATAAGATTCTTCTCGGAATATTCTAAAAAATAATCTGACAAGAGTCTCTTACCTCACATCCTTGATACAGTCCCCGAAAGTTAATCGCACATCGATACGACAGAGCCACGCTTACACATTTATTTGTGTTTGTCTCTTCTCCTTCATCTACTTATAACTATATCCACTTTTTGCTCGTGGTGAAGATGCGTTATATCCTTATGTCTTTGTATACATCTGTGTATATTTTATATGTATGTATGTATGTATGTATGTATGTATATATAGTGACGAACAACATTAATGATTTTACTTGTTAGGCTACTCTTTAATTGGACAATAAATAAAATAGTCTATGTGTACAGCATACATCCTCGTTTTTTCCACAGGCCGTAGATATCCCTCGCAAATAAAGTATCTCGACTTTCGCGACTTTTCGATCGTAATGACATAAAACACTCAAAAATGGCATAAAATTATGATCGTGTGAGGATCCCTCTGCAAAAAAAGATTCAATTTAATTTTCGAAAATTATATATTAGATATGTAACGTTTTATTTTTTTATTTTTCAATAATTGGCTTTTTATTCGAGCAAATACGTTTGTTCGAAATTGACTGCTTTTAATTATACATATATAGATTTTATTCTCCTATATTACACGCGCATTTTACAATGCGACATTAATCATCGCGAATTACTCGCGAGAATTTATTCTACTTTTTTTACGGATTATATTTATTGAATATCACCGATATTCGTTTGATCAAAAAATTTAATGTCTGCGCATTGCAGTTATTAATCGATGCCGATAACTAATATACCGCAATGAGAAACACGATGATTCCTGTGTTAGAAAATTAAACCTCTTCAAATATTTTTTTTTTGACAATTATTTTACTAGTTTTTCTCGTATTACAATGCGAATAGAGATATTCCCGAATATTTCTCAGCCTAAATTAGGCTCAAACTTCTTCAGTTCGAGTCCTAACTGTTGCAGCAGAACAAGTTTTCGGGCCACCAGCCGCGAAGGCCGAGTTTCTTGTCAGAGGGATCCTCGACCACCAGGACGTATCACTTAATCTCCTCTCTGCTGGGCGATCTAGGTGGATGCGGCGACAACGGCGTCTCGTTCGGGTGCCTCTTTGGCCGGAAGCTGGCCGTCAACGAAGATATCCAGCCGCTTTGCGAACCGTGATCGTGCAAAGAATCGCTGTTGCTGTTGCTCCGAGTACTGTCGATGCTCATACCGGATTTGAATCGCGAGAATAGACCGGGCGATGACTTTTTGGTCGTGGCGGGCGAGGCAAACATGGTGGAATGCTTCTTTCGTGACTTGGGCACCTCCTTGCAGAGCATCGAGTCCAGACTGCCGGTATGCGGACGTTCCTCCGCCTTGGGATTCAGCGAACCCAGTATTACTGCCTCGGCCTGCTTCGCCATCTTAGAAATGTCCTCCATGCTGGCCGAACTTCTCCTGATCTCCACCTTGCCGAGATCCTCTTCAATATCGCACGCGCTATCGTCGGGATTGATTATGATCTCAGGCTGTTGCTGTTGCTGTTTCTTCGTACGTATGTCGATTTCCTGAAACTCGATCTCCAGAGCCTGCCGAGACCTCTTCACTTCCTTCATGCTCTGAGACTTGCCCTCGGGATTCGACAAGTTTCTACGATGCTTGGAGAACGAACCGGCTGCCGGCAAAGCCTCCAGAGAAGTGGACGATCTCTTTTCTTTGGTGAATACCGTTCGCCAGCTTTTGTTCTTACTGTCTGTGGATTTGCGAACCTTGGGCAGGGTCATCGCTCGTTTGTCCACCGACGATAGCTCCACCACAGTCGCAATGGCTTTGCTACTGTTCTTGACAGCAGACTTAACGAGATTGCAACGTTTGCAGATGAACAAAGAATTGTTGTGCCTTCGCGAAGTCGCGGCCGAACTGCTGCTCACCGAGTTGCTCTTACTGAGCGTCTTGGACGCGTGCTTTGGTTTTGGACTGGGCGAATCCTTGGAGTCGAAACTGCTGCTCAGACGATCCGTCAGGTTTCTCAGCCGTGAGAATAAAGACCTGTGATTATTCGGCCCAGCCCTGTCGTCGCAGCAACATCGCAGACCGATCGATTCTCGGCTGCCGTGCGCATCCTTGCAGCTAGATCGGATCTCCTGCTCGCTCTCTATAACGTTGCCGATCTTCTTCACGTTATTCCTCGGTTGCGAGTGAGCCTCCGCCGCGATGATATTACCGTTTCCCTCGGGCGCTCTACCTTCGACCTTGGCGACTAGAAATGTCGTCACTTCCTTCTCCATTTCCTCGACGATGCGCGTACTCTCGGCGGATCTCGCACTAACCGGCGAACTGAGATCGCTGCCGAGATTCTCGCCCCTGCTGCGTCTCCTCTCATGCTCCCGAACCGCCTTGACCAGATCGTGATTGTGATAATCCAACGAAGATTTCTCCCGGCTGCCCTTGCGGCTGCCGGGGCAGCTCTTGCGGCCGCCGGTCGAGCCGGTCAACGTGCCCTCGGTGGAGATCTTGAACTTGAGCGTCTTCTCGCTGATCTCCACCTCCGTGGCGGTTTCCGGATCGGAGCTCTCAACATTCTCCATCTCCTCCATCGTCAGGTTCTCCGTGATATCGTCGTCGGTGGAGCGCGAGCGCGAGTGGATCGTCGTGGCGGATCGCTTCGAACGCATACTGTGCGACGACGTTGACTTGACGACGGCAGACGAGCCGCCGATGCCGCTCGGCACGTTGGATATACCCGATTCCCCCGTGTCGATGACGCTTTTTCGATGATGCCGCTCGTCCTTGGCCGCCTCGTTCAATCTGCGATAGTATTCCAGGGCTTCCCTGACCGGTTGAACTATGAGATTCTAAAAAGCAAGATTTCGTGTATATAAAAATCGGTAAGCTTTATTTTTCGTGCTGATCAATTTATACAAGAAGTGATCCATTTCATTGCAAGCATAAGTGAATCCATGTATTCAAGAGAGAAGAGGGAGTACCTGCAGCTCGAAAAGAAGTTCGCCGAGGGCCTCGAAGAGGGGGAGGAGAACTAGGCCGATGAAGCTAACCTGGGACGACGGTTTGGTCACCTTGTCGCGATCCATGAACGGCGTGACCGGAAGACCCTCGAGCTTCTCCGCGTCGCTCTGCTTGAAGAACTCTTGAAGCAACCTGTCCAACCACGGTTCCGCGACTTCCATCGGACGCGCCTCGTTACTTATGTCGGCCACCTTGATGAGGATCATGGACAGCTGGAAAACAAACGTGTTGATTAAAGGTTCCATTCGGCTAAATTGCCAACTAACTTACTAACTCCATCGCTTGGCGTATTTACCAGATTTATGTGCGCTTTGCTGGTGTAATCGAATTCGGGAACGGTGTCGTTGAACTGGCCGAGGATCTCGTTGTGCCGGGCCATGTCGGTCGCCAAGATGCACCGTATGATGCCCTCGCGGACTAATCGATACGTGGCATTGTCCAAGGACGCGAGGATGTTGCACTCGGGCTGCTCCAGGACCCGGAATGCCACGGAACAGTGATGATTCTCCAAAGGCGAGATATCATTGTAACGCAGCGCCAGCTCGGTCCGCGCGTTTATCTGGTAGATATTGTTGTAGCCCGGATGATCGAGATCGTGGCAGATGCAGGAGACGATCAGTATGAGGACCTCGAGCTCGCCGATTTTCGACGGAAGATCCACCGCCCAGGCCATCGCGTACATCTGGACACAAGTCGATTAATCGGCTGAATCGATATAGCTCTCCATTCGATCTACAGCTAAAGAGGTATTTCGCCATGCATGTATTTTCGTATCAATCACGAAGAAGAGAAATTTAATTATAGTTTTCATTTGCAATGTTGTTCATATTTGTCGTGACACCATTTACACAATTACAATATTATTACACAGAGTGAAGGAGCACATACATTAAAATATACTTTGCTAATTATATTAAAGCACGACCATCTCTCTCACTATAGCTAATTAAATTAAAATATATTTTCTAAAAGCGCAAAAAAAAAAACGCAAAAGTAACAATGTTTGCAATTTAATATAAAGTACTATATATTTGACAAAATAAAAAACTGCTGACGTTATCACTTTAACTCTGTATCATTATAGAAATATTGCAATGTGTGATTTTTGTAGAGTTTATAATACATAAGATTTCTTATAATATAACGAGAGCTTATAATTAAAAATTCGATTTGTGAAAAGAAAGAAAAAAACAGAATTCTACAATCTTTTTCAGCAAACAAAATATTGATTCTCTCTGTTCTTTTCTTGAAAAATCACAAAGTTCGAATAGTAATAACAAAGACGAGATGCTTACCATTTGCGCCACGCAGAAGCAATGCCTGAAATTATGAAACGGCACCTCGTTGTAATTATTGTAGACCTCGTAGAGGAAGTTCCTCAGAATCGGCAAGGGAATGTTGAACTTTTGAGGTAGGTCAAGATCGATGAACATTGTCTGCAGCATCAGCAGCAACTCCTCGTCCTCCCATTGTCGCGCGTCGAAAGCCGGCGAGCGAAGCCATTCGCGGACGCTTGACGAGACTGTCACGTCGCTGAAAACGTTACAAAACGATATTTATAATCCCCCTTTCTTCCGGTAGATCGGCACTTTTGATCCTAACGTTTTCAAACTTTATAACGCAATTAATTTGGTAATTAATTCGAACATGTAGGTAAATAATAAAATAATTAAATGTGCTACCAATGGAATAATTTCGAAAAGGAACACCGGTAGAAAAAAGTCTATAGATCAATAAGTGTCTACCGATGACTATTAAATGTGAAATAGAAAGAGCTCACTATTTTTTACTACACTGAAAAAAAAATTGTTAACTTGACTAAACCAACTAAATTACTATTTTGTGTGTTAACTAAACATATATTAGTATATTTAAATCAAATACACGTTTTGTTAGATTTAATATGTTATATTTAATTTAAATATTTTTATATGTTCAGTTAACAAAATATTATTTAGTCAAGTTAACAATTTTTTTTTTCAATGTAAGTTTATAACAACTATTAATTTTTTTTATTATTTCGAGAGAGAGGGTATCTTACTCAAATCTTATTTTAAAAATCCCCTGAAAATTCCCTCTGTGTGTGTGTGTGTGTGTGTGTGTGTGTGTGTGTGTGTGTGTGATCTTTCAAATATTGTTGTTCAAAATTCCAGGTAAAATAAGATTTGCAGCTTTTTATAATAAGTTTCTTTATTGAATTCTTATGTTTTCTATTCATACGATTGCAAAAAAATTATCAAGAATGCAGGTTTTTTAGCATTTAATATTGATTTATTAATCGTAAAATTAATATATAACAAAGTGCAATACGTCATTATATCTAAATGCTAAAGACATATGCAAAAATAGGAATATTAATTTATACTTAAATATTCTTTAAAAATTTAACAATTTGCCAACTTACGAGTACATAAGATCTTGATACTAAAAAGAGATTGTCAATAAAAAAATCATATAAGATTTTAATAAAAACTTGAATATTACAAAGATATGTGTTTTAGACATATGTTTCTTAAATAAGAGTAAAATTATCAAAGACACATGTTTTGAAAAAATTCCTCGAGTTTCAATAAAATTCCATAAAAATTCCCGGATTTTTAAAAGTAAAAAAAAATCCTGCCACTTCCTGGTTTTCTCGGTTTTTCCAAAGAGTAGACACTCTGTTTTTTTTTAAACATTTTTTTGTCGTAAACAAAACATTTCTTAATCTCGCTTGATTAAAGAAACGCTTCAAGATAAATCAGTTTTGCGAAAGTAAAACTTGCAAATCATTTGACTATCTCTATCTTTTTCTTCATTCGAACAAAAAAAAAAACAGAATTCTAAAATCTTCCTTACCACAAAATTTCCTCCTTACAGTCAAACTGTTGCTTTGATCGATTTTGAAGGCGAAAGCAAGTACTTGAATATTAATTATCGTGTGAAACACTTCAACCCTCTCGCGTCAGCAATTGGCGCGCGTGGATTAATCGGATTAATACGTCACTTTGATGGAGTGCCTCGGCCGGCGGCTCTTCGATACTTTGACAGATAATGGGTTATCTGCTCACGTTCGGCTAAATCAACAACACCGGCCTGGCCTACGTCGAGACGATCAGGATTGTATCGGACGTGGTATCGATTTGCCGCCATCTCGACGCGGACGCGTATTGTGTCAGTGCATATCTCACGCCTCTCGCGATTTAGCCAAGTGCACCGCGATTACGCGATTCGCAATTTTGCTCGAGTCATAATTTCTGCAATAATATAATCGACTCATTCGTGTACAGACTCATTAAATTCACGCGAGCTCGGACCGCTCGTAATTCAAATAGCGTGTGTGACAGCGACATAAACTACAATTATTTATATACTACGTGTTTTCATGGAATAATATAATATTTAAATAATTATATATTTATATCTCTCGCCCGCGATGAATATCATTTGATTATAATATTGATTAAATTTATCGGTCAAATCGTTTTAGTCGCTGTAATGTAAAATAGGACGTTTATAGACGTTTATTAGATATATAAAAGTATAATTCGTCGATTTTATCCAATATTTCTATAAGCTCTTTTTCTTATTTTTATGTGAATAAAATATTCTAATTTCATAATTTTTTATTTTGCAAAATGTGGATGGACATAAATATATAAAATAAAAAGATTGGATAAAAAATAGATATACGAATAAATCCCTATTTACAATTACAGTAGTTTATAAAATAAGAGATAAATTAACGATAATTATCATTTAAGCAATTTTTGTTTCATTTGTATTCATCGTATAATAATGAATTGCAAAAGCTGCTTTTGCATTTCCGTTTTGCATCTTCTGTAATAATCAATTTCCCTTATTCGGAGTCCTTACGATTCTCTTGTGCTTAGCTCATGTGCTTGCATCACGAAATCGCGCGATTAGTAGAATTCACATTAAATATGGAATAATTACAAGACACGTGTGAGCATAATTAAAGATCCAACTCTATCACAGTCTTTGATGAACAAAACAGATGAACGAATAGTGAGTTTTTTAATAAAAAAGAAGATAAAAATAACATTATTAAAGAATATCATTAAAATATACATATATATAAAAATTTATTATGTTAATATAAAATTTGCAATAAAAATTACATGTAGAAAAAATGCCCCTGAAGAGTATGTTACGCGTTCTTTCGGCCACCAGCGCAAAAGAATTTTTTTTCTCGAAGAGAGAGGAGGAATGCTTATTTACTGACGACCGCTAATTGGCAATCCACGTTTAGCCGGCACGTCGAATCGCGGTAAACCGCGCTTTGTAACGCGTCCGTCATTATACGCGCCTTAAGCGTGCGAGTAAGGGCCCTTATTACCTAGATAACGGCAGTCAGCTTAATGGCGTTTCGCCATAACGCGACAGAGATCCGATTAACCTGCGCCAAAGGGGACGAGCGGAACTCGCGAGTGAATAAAGATATTGCGTATGCATAGTGTTTACGGGAATTTTCTTGGATCAGTCACTTTTAACTTTTTCATTTTTCATTTTCACACTTTTTGTTTTGTTGACGGTTCTCTTCTTCGATGTTACCAAGTAATTTATCCAAAAAAACACAAGGAAGTTTTTATATCAAACGTACTTCCAATTAAAATATTTCTAGAAGTAGAACCGTAATGAAAAATCTGATAGCACAATTTCTGACATAATCTTGGCGTAAGCTTTCGATTGCAGTTAAAATGATTCAATAATTTGTGAGATCTCGAACTTGTTTTGTGGATTTTATTTCGTCTCATGTGCAAAACAATGATGTCCTTCAAGGCATATTTCCGCTTTAAATTTTTCTTGTCGATATATAATTGACTATCATTATCTGGATTATAAAAGCGGAGTAAAACACACGCGAATCTCTGAGAAAATTCAAGTAATTAAATTGCTAAAACAATTGCTATATAAAACGTGCAATAATACATAAATCGGATAATTAAGGTAATGGAAAGCCATTATGTATTAGTCAGTTTATTAATAATCAATCAGAAATGAAGAGAAACAGAATATTCGGCGTGGAATTATTTCATAAAGTTCAGTATCCCTTTTTAAAAAAAGACATGTTATTGACATACTATGAATAAAACGCACAACGCAAATCGAAGCAGCTAATCAACATCGTGAAAAAGAGACAACAATACTTGCGAGAATCGACTTAACATGCCTTTTTTAAAAAAGGGCTAAAACAACACAAGCGTGCGCTACGCGCGCACTATTTCTCGATTTTATCATGTTAAAAAGAGAATGATACAGAAATCAGCTGATAACTGTCAAAAACTTTAATCGAGTTTGAAGAATTATAATATATTATTTAAAACATATTATTATTTTAATTTTTATAACATATTATTATTTTAAAATTTAATTAGCAAATTAACGCTTTACTCAGCTGATTTCTGTCAAAAAATATTAATAAAGCGTTAATTTGCTAATTAAATTTTAAAATAATAATATGTCATATAATGTGAAATAGTAATGTGTTGTAAGTAATATATTATAATGCCTTATCTGCGATTAATATTTTTTGACAGAAATCAGCTGATAACCGTCAAAAATATTAATCGAGTTTAAGATATTATATACAGAAATCAGCTGATTAAAGCGTTAATTTGTGCTAATTAATTTTTAGAACAAGAATATGTTATAAAAATTAAAGTAATAATATGTTTTAAATAATGTTATAATACTTTGTACTTGTGTCTTAAACTCGATTAATATTTTTGACAGTTATCAGCTGATTTCTGTCAAAAAATATTATTCGAGTTTAAAGATACTTTATATAAAAATATCATTTTTTTTTTATATATAAAATCAAGGATGGCGCTTGTGTTGTTCTAATTTTAATATAAAATTCTGGGGCGACAACAAATCAGCTGATACACGATCTTTTGATATTTCTGTAGTATTCGCGTGAAAATCGAGTCGGCAGACAATTGTTGAAACGTGATATTTTCTACGAACAATTAACGATTATCTGCCCGTATGATTAATTAACTTTCCAATTAAAAATTCGTATAATAATATAATACAGTTTATAATTTATCTTTTATAATTAAAGAGTATCTTGTAACGGTGAGGCTAATTACTGATTATGCTCTATTGATGCTCGTTGCTCTTTTTGGAGTATATATTTATATAATATATTGTGTTATATATAGCATCGGCAAAAAAGCTCGATGAAAGCACGATTTGCTCTGACAAGTCATTTGGTTTGAATCAAATAAAGTTCGATCGATTGTCCGAAGGCAGTTAAGATCATCATCCTTTGAATCCCTTTTGTTGCCCCATCACTAGTTTCATATTACGTTATTTCAGATGATGTAGTTGCCCCTATACTCTAGTGTCATATATGTATCGTGTTGACGAGTTGATTAGAACAACTTAGCCCGATTTTCGCGCCCGATAAAAGGTTGATCCTCCATTTCCTAAATTGTCTAGATTGTTAGCATCGGAAATGGATACCCTTTCTCTCTCATCGCGTCTAACAAAGGCATCTATCATTTATGATATTACATGGGATATAGCTCTAGATATATATTTTTTACTTACATTCAACATATTTTCATATAAAATAAATATATTAATCACTGATTGTACTGAGTGTACTGATTACCTCAGTAATTTTTCGAAGTAAAAAAGAAACTTGTAAAAGAGTTTATAGACCACTATCAAATATATCTCATGAGGAAGAGATGATTTTTTTATTAAACATGCTTCATTCTCTTTCCACTCAAGAGACAATTTCGACACCCAAAAGTCTGACTTTTCTGAATATATTTCGCAAAAAATTGTGACGTAAGAAAACTGAACTATAAAAGAAGAAACGATTATGATTTTTTACAGCCTTAAACTTCGCACGACGCCTCATCCGGAAGCGAGTCTCCGAGACTCCTTTCCACTATCGGGACTTTAATCGTTCGGAAGGCGGCATCGCCGGTAAACAGCAGTCTGAACTTAATGTACTGTGCCGAATCGCCGCGGGTGTATACTTCTCCGAAGGAAGGTACAGAAACGCGTTTCGCCACGAATGCCATTTAAACGAGGCGCGATTTGCATAACGATACGACACGACTCATATACGGAAGTAGAAACAATCAGAAAAAAGGATTCTAGCGTTCGTTTTATTTCACTGACTTTATTCGCGCATGTATGCGAGTTTTTTAAAAATATTTTTAATACAAAACTATAATTTCGTGAATTAAGAATAATAATAATACACAATTATGTAATTTTTAAATAAAATATAAAATAATAATTAAATAAAGAATAAATATAAAATAATAATAAAATAATAATAAAATAATAAATATAATATATAATATAATAAATAAAAATCAAATAATAATAGTAAAAAATAAATAAATAAAATTGGAAAAGATTAAAGTTTCGTATAGAAAATATTTGTCGATTCTATTTTGCGGTCTCCTACGATGATGAGAAGAAATATTATCAATTTTAAGAATAAAAAACAATTTTATAATTTGAAAGAGTTATAAGAATTACCACATGTAAGTATATTATTTTACTGATTTATATATAATTTCGCCCATCCTCAAAGTCGTAAAATTTTATCGATTTTACACTAGAATAATGTAGAGGACATAGAGAACATACATAACACCTCTTGGGATATACTCGGAGTATTATGGTCAGACTCTCACTCGAATGCATATCTACATAAGAATGCGGTACTCGGGAGGCAAAATAGGATTGGGCCACTTAAGTCGCCGAAAGTGTCTAACTTCTCGACACGAGAGATCTCCGGAAGACTTCCGAGATCACCTCTTCTCTCGAAGATCTCCGATTTGTTGATCTTTCCTCTCGAAGAAGAAAAGAAAAAACTTTCCCCCGTCGATATAAATGACGAGGAGGGAAGAGAGTCTAATATAAAAGTTTAAAGCCGTGTATCGTCATCGGGAAAGTTTCCGAACCGAAGTTTATAACGCGCGACGCACACACAAAATCGTATAATGGCGTTTAACTGCATTGTCCCGCTCTCGATTCGCGCCCGTCATCGACGTTATTACATTCATTTTGACATTGATTCCGCCGGACATCCTAGTGATAAACGGATTACGCGCCACGCGTACGCGAATTAATCTCGCGATCCTCTATATGTAACTGCTCCTGAAGCGTGAGGTTTTTAAAGTATCTTCCCTTCCCAACCCCCGAGCCACTAGTTTATCGCGTATTCACTTGCGTCACGCGTTACGCTCTGTGAATATAAAGAAGAAAATTATATACACAAACAAAAAGCGTGTAGCCGATAAAAGGCGTGCATGTATACAGGTGTACATACAATATGTATACGAAACTTACGAAATTCAAGCGAAATTGTTCCGCTTAACATTTTTCATTAGAATCATTTATTTCTCTCGCGTATTCAACCGCACTTATTTTCCATCCCCTGTGTCACGTGCAGAAAGGATTGCAAAATTATCAGATGAAAACTATCATACAATTGGGAAACGACAAACTTCCTCAGGATTGCCGGAATTAATAATTAAATTAATAAAATTAATTTATAATTTTGTAAGACATTGACTAAAATTAAAGGCAATTTTCAAAGTCATCGGGTTAAAAGTGAAGAAACAAACACAGCAAAGTATAATTTTTCTAAATAAGTATAAAGAGCTTTTTCGAACAGAGAGAACTAAAACACAAAGCTGAAAGTTGTTACTAAAGGTATTACAAAGATCTTCAGGATTTCTTCGGTCGAGTCGCGTCTTAAAATGGTGCAACGTGTTCCATAAAACGCCCCGACATA
Organism: Prenolepis imparis; assembly: GCF_030444845.1. Taxonomy (NCBI): domain Eukaryota; kingdom Metazoa; phylum Arthropoda; class Insecta; order Hymenoptera; family Formicidae; genus Prenolepis; species Prenolepis imparis. The sequence goes on along the minus strand of NW_028141162.1, from coordinate 16,294,173 downwards.
AAGATTGTTCCCGAAGGTGGAAAGTTAAAGTTCTTCGAGGTATCTCTTTATAGCGCTCAGAATTTGCCCCCGTATTAATGCGCGTAAAAACACCCGCGAGTTAAGGCGCTTTAAAAACACATACACACACATATACAGTCTTATTCGTTACTGTATCTAGTTATACTTTCCTGAGCACCGTGTGAAAAAATCCGGATTTCACGTAATGGAATAACCGATTTTAATACAATGACTTAATGTCCCCTTAGAGAATTTTTTAAGAGGATAAAACGCGATTAACTGTTTCATTTAGTCGCAAATATGTGAAAATTTGAAAAAAAATTATCGCAGTTAAATGTCAACGATACATCCAATAGTCACTTTATTGTTTTAATTTTTTTTTTTTCTTTATTTTTTCCTCATTTTTTACGCTTAAATTTATTTTCCAAAACTGTATTATTTTGCCGAGAAAAATCAAAAAGCTTTATATTAAACTTTTTCGATATATGTTTTTTTATGATTTTTTAAATGATTTTATATTATATACACTATATATTTAATTTTATATATATATGTATATATAAATTTCTTGAAAATTCCTTTTTTTACCTGCAAATCATCGATTTTTAAAATTAAAAATATTTTTGATGAACCAATTATCTTACACTTTTTTTTGAGAATTTTTAATGTCACTCTGCTAGATTTGGAGACGAAAGAGCGAATTCATAGAATGATATTGACTCCAGGAAAAATGATGCTAAACGCTATCGTGCCAAGATATCTCTGTAAGATTGATTCGCGATTTTGCGACGCGAAAAGTTCGAGTTCTACCGAGTCGACACGCAAATAGATTTGCGTTTAATTGCGTTTGCAAACGCTCTTTCGAGTGAATCAGACGTTGCCGAGACGAGACATTTTGATGGACACGAGAGCGACGTAAAGGACAACTCTCGACAGAACGTGTTACTTCTGCCTACGTGCCTGACGTCATGACGATAAAGGTCGAAGTGTCATCTTTGATCTTCGCTTTACTGACGGGCCAATTTTCTCCCTGTGACAGCTCGAAAGTCCAAGTTTTCATTACGGACCGTCGATGTACACGCTTATATCGCGATAAAAAGCAATATGTATCAAATATTTGCGATATTAATTCGCGTGAATTTGTTAATCAGATTGTTGCCCTTCCGGTTTCGTGAACGCGATCCATCAATGAACATATGTATAGCGAATCAACTCCATACGAGTGTTATTAGAAAATGTTATTGTAATATTACGAGTACAGTTACACAATGGCTCAATTATTCACGCGTGTAACACAGAATAATATCTGCAAATGTAACGCTCAACAGCAATGAACTTTCATTTGCAACTTGTAATAGATTTTAAGATATATTTAACAGAGAAAATAATTAAAATATTATTGAATAATTAAACTTTATACAATTGTTGTTATAATAATATTTGAAATTAATCACAAGTTAAAAAAATATTTTTTTTCTCATAAAAAAGACGAATGAAACATCATCAATAAAATATATAACATCTCGGCAGAATAATTTATAAATAATAAATCAATTCTTTTGTAACATTATACAGAACAATTTTGAAACGATATTATAATATATTATAATATCGTATAATATATTATAATATATATATTATATTATAATATAATTTATTATAATATATTATAATATTATATATATTATATTATAATATATATTATAATACATCTTATATTTGCTAATCGCGTGTTGCAATTTCGAGTGAAACTGGTAATTTATTGTCTTCGCGTTTGTATGTGTGAATACAAGTTTAGCTCTTCTTGGACGGTTTGACATTCGTTTAATTAGACTGACTGGAAATAGGTGTAGGCATTCGAGTCAGGCGCGAAGTCAAGGGGTTCGCTCGCTAAATATTTTCTTGCACCGTCGTGAAATACCATTTCGAACTTACGATTGCGAGTTAAGGATCACCGAATCTATTATTCATGGCAAATACTTAATTGCGAATTACGCGATAAATGAAAGATAGAGCGAAACGCGAGTAGGTATTTGAAACGAATGAGAGATGGATTATAAACTAAACTGATAGCATAGCCACGAGATGAATAAACAGATGAAATCATTCTGTCGTCCGATTAAAATCGCTCGACCCAAATCCTCGGGCACACACAGTCGTCCCAAATTCGCGACATGTTATTTTTGCTGCACCAACTGCACGAGTTCTCTATATCTTCGAATATACAGAGATGCGTTGCAATAAAGCGTAAAATCACAATTAAATAGAAATCCGAGCACAAATGTTCGCAATAATATTCCTACTTTCGAAGGAGCTTATTGAAATTATCTGTTTTCTGTTGCCTCTTTGAAAAATTCTGTATTAATCTGTATTAATATAATGAATTATCGATAGGTATATCTATATAAATTATATAATAATTTATCTTTTTTTTTAAGCGTAATTCTAAAAATGAAAAACAAGATAAACATATAATTCTAAATATAAATAATAGAAAGCTGGCTAATAAAAGCAAAAGCGAGATAAAGGCGATATTCATTGTTGCTCTTACTGTATTTATTCTTGAACAGTCTAAAAATGTTAAAAGCATTACTAGTAAAAAAAGTTATCGGCTATTAACGGGCTAAATAAGAACTTATCAGTACCCGATTTATCGTGTATTGTTACGTAATTTTGAAGATTTAAAAAAAAAACGACCATGGTATATTTTAAACACAAACTATTAAAAATATAATCTTTTAAATAATATTTTATTTAAATATATAAAATATTTCAAAATTTATTTTTCATGAAAATAAAATATGCAAATATTTTAATGCTAATATAATGAGAGAAAAGGAATAATTATTTGAATTGATTATTTAAAGTCTCTAACGAAATTTACACATTAAAAATATTTATTTCTGATTTAGAAAATTGACTATTTTATTTTATGTATCTTTTCAAAGATTTATATATATATTTGGAATAATGTATTGTATGTATGTACATATATATTGATATATTTATATATTATATATAATATTATTTTATATAAACTTTTAATTAACATAGAAATTAATCACACATTCTACATCTCACATTAATTTATATTCTAATATTATTTATACTCTAGTAAAAAAACATTCTCATTTCATTTTTTCAATACTAGAACAACACAAAGGATAATATTATATAATCTTTAAAAAATAATATAAAGTTTGTTTAAACTCGATTAATTTTTTTCACAGAAATTAGCTGATTAGAGCGTTAATGTGCTAATTAAATTTTAAAATAATAATATGTTAAAAAATTAAAATAGTAATATGTTGTAAATAATATGTTATAATATCTTATTTTCGATTAATATTTTTTGACAGAAATCAGCTGATAACTGTCAAAAATATTAATAGAGTTTAAAGTAATAAAGAACCTATTATTTAATACATATTATATTATTTTAATTTTTATAACATTATTTTAAAAATTAATTAGTAAATAAACGCTTTAATCAGCTGACGCTTTAATCATATATGTCATGTAGAATGTAGAGCTTTAATTAATTTTTTTTCAGTAGTAATATGAGACATTAATCAGACGTTGTGATTGCTCGGTAGATACACTGACAAATTATCCAAATTAATTATTATACAACAAATTAATTATATAACAAATTAATTATTTTTTACAATAATCAAGCTTTAAATACACAAGACATCTCGAAAACATTTCTATGAATACGAGAGAGAAAATATTATTGCGGAGAAAGAGACATTCTCTCTCTCTCAATGTCTCTTAATCAGCTGATTTTTCTGTCAAAAAATATTAATAAAATTTGCTAATTAAATATTCTAGCTTACATATTTATATTGTGTATGTTATAATGCGAAATAATAAGATTATTCTAATATATGTATGTATTTTATTTGTTACAGGTAGCATTGCGATACACAGTGCGATTCACGCGTCGTGTCGGGAGTGTCGTGTAAAGTTTCGCGCGTCGGGAGTGCCGTGTAAAGTGTCGGGCGATCGTAATTATTCGTATTTTCGCGAGTGTCGTGAGTGCTACCATGGACCAAGAGAGGAGGAGGAGGCCCGGGGAGGCATCAGGCGACATCGGGGCAATTGTGAGGTATGCAAAATAAAACATTTTTTCTAAACTGCATTGTTTATGAGATATTCGACACACACGTATGTATATGCATAATTTGAATATTTTGTTTTCAGATCAATGTGCTGTGTACTACAACTCCGCTATTGCACGTATCGGTGAGTGAGAAATTGTTTATTTTATAATATTTCTATAGCGATAATGGGGGTACATATAATATATTGAAAATATTAAAATAGTAACATATGTTTTACATAATGTTATAATATCTTATCTTATCTGCGATTAATATTTTTTGACAAAAATCAGCTCTGAAATTGTCAAAAATATTAATCGAATTAAAAATATTATAACATCCTTTTCTAAAAAAGGCACGTTAAGTCGATTCTTGCAAGTATCGTTGCATCTTTTCCGATGCTGATTAACTGTTTCGATTCGCATTATACGTTATATTCGTAGCATCGAGAGACTGTCATCGCGAGGGTTTAGTAGTTTGACAGTTTGTTCAAAATAAAATAAAATAAAATAATATGTTTTAAATAATATGTTATAATATACTTTAAACTTAATTAATATTTTTGATAGTTATCAGCTGATTTCTGTCAAAAAATATTAATAAAGCGTTAATTTGCAAATTAAATTTTAAAATAATATGGTAAAAAATTAAAATAGTAATATGTTGTAAATATATTGTATGCGCGATTAATATTTTTTGACAGAAATCAGCTGATAACTCAAAAATATTAATCCAGTTTAAAGTTTTATAAAATATTATTTAAAACATTATATTATTATATTTAATTTTATTTTGAACAAACTGTCAAACTGCTAACCCTCGCGATGACAGTCTCTCGATGCTACGATTATAACGCACAATGCAAATCGAGGCCAATCAGCGGAGAAGAGGCAACAATACTTGTGAGAATTGACTTAACATGCTTTTTTTTAGAAAGGGATTTTTCGTTGGCTATTTCTAATAATGACGAATCGAACCATTTATTCTTTTTTTCCCTTTTAATCGCCTTTCACAAAAAAGCACGCACGAATCTTACGTTTTAACATTCGATACGTATATAGTACACGAAATGACATATTTCGCGAATCAGACGAAGAGGATGCAAAAAGGCATAGTTGCACAAGTTAGATAATAATCGCATTCTATGGCATTCCAATAAATGCCGGTTATGCGCGTACATTCCCTATTTTAAGACCCGAGAAGCTCGCCTTTGCATCCAGTCGCGCGTCTACATTCCCCCATGATTCGCGAAAATTACATTTCGGAAAAGCTTCTTGTGTGCACTCGTGTAACAACATTACACACGCCGCCTCGCATTCATCTTATTTTCATTTAACAAAAACGTGTAAATTCGAGTTTCGACTTCTCAATATTATAAAGAGGCACAATAAAGCGCGCACGAGCGATTAATCGATAAAATATTATATATTTTTATTATTAAGATTTAGAATAAAATAAGTATATATTACAATTGTGTACGGAGAGAGAATATTCAGAGATTTTATTTATTTTCGCGAATATCGCGCGAGAAAAGTCAACTAACACTTCGCTTTATCGCGAATATCTAAGTTAAGGGGACGGAATACAAAAAATGTCATCGTACGAAATAATGCAGCATGCTGTAATCAAGTTCCTTTTTACTTTGACACGAGATAAATTGCGTACCCCATTGTATATATATAATCTGCTTCTTATCTCTTTTACAAACGGAGAGTGCACTAAGAAAGTGAATTACGACGATTCAAGGATGCGCCATTAATTCCATTTAGCCTTTGCTTAAGAAATTTAATAGGAAATTTCGAACTTTTTATTCGCGCATTTGTTTATTTCCTGACTTAAAAATTAAGTATTTACTACAGCAAGAGTATTATTTGTTGAATCTTCATAAGATTTCGATATAATTTTTTAAACAATATTCATGATATGTATATAATAAGTATAATTATCTATTAAAATTATATTTATATTATATATATTAATTATAAATTAAATATTAAAATTGTATGTATAAAATTAAAACATAAAATTTATGTAAAAAATGTATGTTTAAAATTAAGACATAAAATTTAGACATAATATATATATATATAATTATTTAAAATTTATCCAAAAACATTTTTGACGAAAAAAAAATTTTAAGTTTATTAAATACTTATATAATCGAAAAATATAATTTAGCCCCGATCTATCTTTATAGAAAGAGAAATAGAGAAATTGTAAATTGTGAATTCAGAATAAAAGATGCGTGTATGAGATAAATTATAATTAAATTGATAATATGGAGATATCTCTCTCTCGGGAAATGCGTATTGTTACACAAGTAACTCGTGTAATTGGAGATATAAAATATGCGCTCATCGATTATTTGCGAATCCATAAGGCATAAACGATTCAATTGTTCCTACTCATGATTCTCGTGAAATTTAATATCGGAATTTCCATCAAGATTCATTAACTCTTTAGCAATTAATTAACAAATTTGTATGAGTTTTATTATGTATTGTTAAAAATAACGATTATCTTATCAAAAACGCACGTTCACACATCCGTGAACTTTTTAACTGCGTTAATCCACGTGCCATATTAAGAAATAATTTTGTTGTAAAATATGCTATTAATGTAATAAATAATACATTAGTTATTTCGTTTCGCGATCAGCCTAGCTCACCCTAGAAAATGCGACAACGATAATAACTGTGTGTCATTTATTTAGCTACTTGCGCGTTACATAAGTAAAATTTTCTCGTCTCGTGTTTACATTAAACGCGTTAGTTAAGTAAAATTTAGAACCAAATAATCGTATACGCGATGCCAATGTCAACATATAATTTAGGTTCAATAATCGATATAAAGCGGCTTTAATATTAGAATCGATTCGGCATTGACGTCTGGTCTAACGACGGTTTTTACTACTGGCGTAAATCCGAATTTCTCTCGCGTGTGTTATTTCACCCGTGTATATGTTTACGCGAGTATGCTTAATAACATCGTACGAAATCGTGCTATTTTTCTACGTTCGAATGATCCTCGATTCTGTTCTGCGTTCGCAAATCGATATCAGCTGATAAACATCTGATATTTTATTGTCATAGTCATTTAATTTTAAAAATTATTGTCCTTACATCGTAAAACAATTCTCTTCTTCAACAGAAAAGATCTCTTATTTCTTTCAAATTTTAAAATAGTATCATAAAAAAATTATCAATTACCATTTTACAATAATCTTAGCAGAAAATTATAACACATTATGCATTCATATTATGTCCATAAACAAAAGTCACTTGAAAAACAAATTTATTATAAACAAATTTTTTCTTATCATTATTTTATGCATTTTTCGCGAATGCGTTATAATTTTTTTTTATAACACAAAACAAATCAGTCTTGTATCATTTTTCTCAATCTTTGTATCGCGAGTTGTGAACGGACTTGTCTGTTTGAAACTGCGCAAAATCGATATGTCAGTCTTATCTGGGGATTTATTGGTCGCGACACTGTCAGCGGTGATCTTCCGCAAGAGCAGACATCGCCCTTAGTTAGAAGAAGATTCATTAATCCGCGTTCGCTTCATCGTAATCAGGGGTGCTTTCGCGAAAGATCAAAATGATCTAGATTAAAATGATCCGTGTATTCCGTGCGTTGTGATTGGTCAAATCTGAAATTTCATTGAATAAAATTTCAATGAGATTGACTCTCATTGTAACTTTATTCAATGAAATTTCAGATTTGGCCAATCACAACGCACGGATCATTTTAATCTGGATCATTTTGATCTTTCGCGAAAGCACCCCAGATTAATCAACTTTTACGACTCTCATTCGTCTTCCGGCTGTTATTTGCGAACTCTCGATTGTCTCTAATATCGTGTATCAACGTAATATTATTCTGAGGAGAAGGAAAAATACCTGAAATGATCCTTAATCGCGATTTTCGCGAGAGATTTTCATCCGTCAAATTAAAAAAAAAAGCTCTTTTATATGTATGTATCTATCCTATTTTATATCTCACAATTAAAACTCCCCGTATGTCTCTGTGGTCTGAAACCTGTAATTGCAATATGTATCGCAATCCATTTTTTATCGAACGCGTTTTCATGTCGTGTGCAATTTTTATTCAAAGAATAATGTATGTGCAAATCCGAATTCATTTTGAATTGAAAAAAAATTTCATTAAAAAGGGGAGGAATATATCGAATATAACGTTTTATTCGCGTATTTAATATTCGCAAATCAGGAAAAGAGAAATATAAATGTGTTCAGAAAACGTGACTGTTTGCACGTCGTGATTTCACGTGATGTTGCCGGCCAATTTGTTATCTCTTTGTGCGGCTTCGAAACGGGAATTAATCGATATTCTACTCCCGATAATCGCAATCAATTCCTCCCGGTATTTCGGCGCACATGAATATAATCGATATTTTATTCCAACCGAATTGTTTATCCCTAATTCTCTCCGATATATATATATATATATATATATATATATATATGTGTGTGTATATGTATAATCGTTCCTCGCAAATTCTCCATACTTTCTACATCGCTACGTAATTAATTTTGCGCGCCGCATCCTTTGATCTTCGACGTTCAATGTGGCAAATTAAGCCACCGATGTGGACGCTTTATTGACTATGAACTTCAATAGAGGATATTTCGATAGCGATTGCAATATGGCTTTATCATTATTACGGTTTATCCATAATCTCTTATTCGCTTCATAATAGATGAATTGCAACGATTATACATATGTATGTATATATATTTAAACGTGAATTTTAACTCATCATGTGACATCTAGGAACTCCTTGCGAGCAAGAAATTCATAATTAATTTAATTATATAATTTGTTACTAATTAATAATTAATTTAATCGTCACGATACCTCCTTTGTTTGTCGATCAATCGAAAAAAGTATAACAAATATAATAAAACAGGGTGTCTACTCGAATCTTGTAAAAAATTTCTGAAAATTCCCTTATCTTCCAGGTATTTTCGTTTAAAATTCCAAATAAAATAAAATTTGTAGATGCTTTTTATAATGAGTTTCTTTATTGTGTGCGTTTTCTAATGTTTTCTTGATATGATTGCAAAGAAAATTACCACAAATGCAATTTTTTTCAGCATTTAATATCGATTCATTAATCGTAAAATTAATATATAACAAATTAATATATAACAATATATTTGAATAATATAACAAAGTACAATTTAACAATTTTCTATGAAACTCACATAAAATCTTGATACTAAAAAAAGATCAATAAAAAAAACACATGAAATTTTAATAAAAACTTAAATATTGAATATTGCAAAGATATGTGTTTTAATAAGAATAGAATTATCAAAGACATTATTTGAGTTTCAATAAATTCCATGAGAATTCTTTTTCAAAATAAAAAATATGTCCAACACTCCCCGGTTTTCCCGGTTTCTCCAGTAGACACCCTGAATTAATATTATATATAATCAAACTATTATCAATATTATGTCACGAGAGTCGATTGAAACTTTCGAACCGGGGAGACACAGTAAACCAGGGTGTATACTCAAATTTTGTAAAAAAATTCCCTGAGAATTCCCTGATCTTCCCGGTATTTTCGTTTAAAATTTCAGGTAAAATAAAAAAATTTGTAGATGCAGCTTTTTAAAAATTCATTTATTGTATACGCTTTTTAATGTTTTCTATTCATACAATTGGAAAGTTATCAAGAATGCAATTTTTCTAGCATTTAATATTGATTTATTAATTGTATAATTATTTTGCATAATAACAAAGTGCGATATATCATTATATCTAAACGCTAAAAATATATGCAAGAATATAATATAAAATAGAAATAGAAAACAAAAAATAATTTATTATAAACGTGTTAAAAAATATTAATTTATTTAAATTAATTATTTACTAAAAAGTATTATGTATTTGTTTATTAAATTATATTTAATTATATATTTATTAAATAAATAAGAAGGACTAATTCTTTTAAATATTACCTGTTAAAAAATTGAACAATTTGTTATAAAACTTACATAAATTCTTGATACTGAAATAGATCGTCAATAAAAAAATCGTATAAAATTTTAATAAAAACTTAAATATTGCAAAGATGTGTTAGACATATTTTTTTTTAATTCCCTGAATCCCAATCAAATTCCATAAGAATTCCCTGATTTTTCAAAGTAAAATAAAATTCCCTGAAAATACTGCGTATACACCCTGTAAATGTTAAAAATGTCTTACTTGTACATGAAGAAGAAAAAGAGCGACGTCTCGTACCGCGTGTTGAATAACTTTTCCTCCCCCGGCTAATCAATCTTCCGAGGTCCGGATCGCGTTTTCGCTATCTGCGCGCGCGATCGGCGATCGATATGCGGCCGCGCATCGACGCTTTATCACAATGACACGGGGAACTCGCGCGGCGGGGCTCGCATTATATCCCCGGAGTCGGGTCGATCGAACCGCCGTTGTATGACAATGTAACTGGAAACAGCGGCATATTGCTGCTTAATAGATAGGATTATCGCAGCCGCTTAATCATCGCGCCCGCTGATGGCCGCTCGTCCCCGGTCTATTGACATTTCGATTGAACGCTGGCGCAACGAGAGGCGCAAAAGCACCTCATTCCCGATCCTGCCTACGTAATATCGGTATTAAGGGAGGATCTACGTCGGTCTATACATATAATACGCGATCCATATAAACGCCCCCGTCGTTTCTTCCAATACCATGTCGCCGATAAACGCAAACTTTCGCGAATGTAAGGAAATTGTTGGATTTCTTTTATCTCTCATGCGCATTTGTTTTCTTTTTATTGTGTATATATTATTATATTTTTATATATAGAGTAATACAACTAAGAAAGTAATTTCTCTTGAAAGGATAAAAAAGTTAAAAGTGGAAAATAAAATTTTTGCAAAACCTCTCATTTTCGAGAAAATTGAACAATTATAATATCCCATAAGTATTTACGCCCTTTCAAAATTAAATAATCTCCAGCGAAAAGATGCAACAGTCTCGCTATTTAAAAAATTAAATTCATCTTGATACTTTTCATACATAACTTTTTCAGTAACTTAAATTAATTTTAATTGTTTTATAAAATAAAATATGTATCAAATTAAGCGTCATTAAAACTAAAAAAAAATGTTAAATATGAGAAGTCTCGTATAAAAAATTTTGGATTAATTTTTCCACAAGAAATCACTTTTCTCGATCGTACTACATTTTCCAATTCAATCTTTCACGTTAAATGGAAACCAAGAATATAAAAACTAATCGATGCGTCGCTTATACGATCTTATCATCATTCAAGTTATACGATTCGAAATGATATTGATTGACTCACCAAATATTGAGGAACTTCTCCCGAACTTTCCGCTTCATGCTGTCACTCTTTCGGCGATATTGCAATCTGCGGCAGGAATCCATATAGACGGGCTCCGGAAGTTGCTTGTAAAGACCTGCGGAAGACAGCGATTTCCAGATTAAGCTCCTGAGAACTTTCACGTTTCGCGGTAAGAGACAAGAGAATCGGCTGTTTTATTCGTAAACTGCGTTATTTTATTCATATTTTACGGTGACAAGACGTCAAATAATTTCACAAAGAAAATCCCATACACACGAGCCTTTTTTTCGATTTTCTTTTAAAAATTTTAGAATAAAAAATGCACAATAAAATCACAAAGTCCCCTGCGAATCAAGTTTCAACGATATAAAAGGATTGATTTAATCGATTCATGCGATTTCAAGCCAAAGGAATTTTAAAAAGGTCAATTAACGAGATAGCCGACGATCAAGTTTTCCTTCGTCCACGTGCGGAGAATCATCCTGCGTATGAGAAGCCGAAGATAGTTGGAATAGCTGGAACGATTCCCCGCATGGGCAAATATTTATTCAGCGGCGCGATCTTCGCATATCGCTGTTTATTTGCTCGTATATCCGACTTCCGAACGGCCGGTCTCGTAAAACTTTTCGCGGAACTTTTATACTTGACCGAAATGACCGACCTATCCCATCGCATTTCGACATACATAGATCGTAGAACATCGAGTGTTGGCGCGGAAGAAGGGAAAATCTCGAGGGGAAAAATTTCATCGCGGCAATTGTATCAAATGTGAAATATTTCCAGATTATTCTACAAATATTACGATAAATCGGAAATTGGAGATTTATCAAAATATCGGAAAATGCACAAGCCTTATTGTCTCCCGTTACATCTCACATATGCGATATGTTACCTACTTTTATATTTCAATTTTTTTATTATTTAATATAATTATTAAAACTATCGCTTTCGATTGGAGTAAAATCAATACTTCGAATATACTAATTTAATAATCGCAATTAGAGAGCTCGATCGTATTGAATTCTATTGAATTTGGCATTATTCAGTATATTTAATTGAATCATAATAAACTTTTTCAATCCGCCAATAATAGGATTACCAAGTTGCATTAGAACAATCGAAATTTCAAATGTTTCCATATTTCGAATGCTGTCGAGAAAGCGAAGGATTTGCGATTTAAATTATGTTAAATAAAAATATCCGCGCATATTTTCAAGTTTAGCTTCGCGCTAAAAAAAATATAAAAATATGATTAATTATTACCGAGAATTTAATTCACTTCGGGCAATATAGAAAACACTTTGGCTTTTAGGATATTTACCCGGTTTTGGAGAAAAAATTTATGAAAACACAAGTTCGTTACTCTACACATTTCTATACAATACTCTTTAAAGTAAAAGCATTAAAATTTCATCAAATTTTTAACAAATATTCGAGATGTGTTACGCTAAATACAAAACTACTTAAATGCGTATCTAATGAATTAAGAACACAAGAAAAATATAGCGAGAAAGAAAAGCGAATTGAAAAGCAAAAGAGACGATTCTGGGCGCCATTCAAACATATTTATCTTCAATTTCATTTCACTTCGATCCAATGATCAAGATTCTTTGTTTCCCATATAGAATAGAAATACAGTCGCACAATTTTTCCGTTTCGATATTGTACCATATTGGTCCAACACCATCAATGTCTACCCCTCGAATTGAACGCAAAAGAGTGACCATGAGAATAAATCAATTTTAACAGTCGCGTGTGTACTTTGCTGTATTACGATAATGGAGCCAAAGAGAGATTTAGAGAGACAGAGAGACAGAGAGAGAGAGAGAGAGAGAGAGAGAGAGAGAGAGAGAGAGAGAGAGAGAGAGAGAGGGAAACCCATTATCATATGTATAATCATCGACAAATAATGACGGCTCTGGCCAGAGAGCGCGTTTCATTTCGCTAATGTTCACCATTTATGTCAAAAGTAAAATGGATATTAGCTCTGAATTTCCGTTTCGCTGAATTATTTCATTTATTTCGATGCTGTGCAGTCTTTGCCGCGAAATCCGATTACAAAATCGAGTTTCGACAAAAACGAAGTCTATCAAAAAGTTTGGTCAAATTCGCTCGGATCGATCAGCTGATCGAATTTAGAATCAATCATATATATCATATTAGAAAAAAAGTTGCAATTCTACAGTTGAAAAAGAGTAAATGCATCTTAGCAATGTCAATCTTTGAAGTACGCTTTGTTAAGACACCGCAAACACTTTGAAAATTGAAATCACAACGCGCTTCAAGATTATTCAGCAAAATCGTAACTGAATGTTTAAAGCTAAAGCAATTAGAAATAATTGCTTTTGTAAAGTTGCTGACGTGACGCTTTGGAGTGTAAATCCTAAAATAGGTCGTCCGGAACTTGACGCAAACTTAACAGAGCCACTTTATATTTAAATACAAAATATATGAGTACTTACTGAGCCAGTTCACCTGATCGTTGCTCTCCAATTTGTTCTTAAAACTGTCCACTTGGCGTTTCAATTCCCGCAGAGCGAGAGAGGGTGTGGCGTATAAAGCTTCCTGATGCTCTCGCAGTTGCCGCTCTAAAGCTGCCACGCGCCTCTCCAGAGCCCGAAGCACCTCCGCTTCGATCACTCCTGAAGAAGCGGGATGCGCGCCGACGATCTTGAAAAAAGCACACAACTACTAAACACGTAAAATGTACCTGTGCATTCTAACACGTGTGTTGTGCGCAAAGATTTGACATCTCGTTTAAAATAATTATCTAATATCATATAATAATCTTAAAATTAGAGAATATTATTATATAATATTATTATATAATATATTATATAATAATATTTATATATTTAATATTTATATTTACATTATATAGTAATCTCTAAAAAAAACTTATTCTTACACCCTGATCGAACTAATGAATTCATATAAATTAATTCGCTCTTCATCTATCAATCTGTGTATATAATAGAACACAATTCGTGCTAAATTTCTCTTGTCTATAATTTTACTAGTATGTTATTAAAAAAGAAAAGACAACAATATATAAAATATTGGAATAAAATTAAATTAATGTTGAATTATAGAAATTATAAATTAGATAGAAATTTTAATTTTGTAAAATTAGAAATATAAAAATAATTCGATGATTAATTGCATGAATTGTTGTATGTATTTTAATATGCGTGTTTTATGTTGTGCACGATATCTCGTTTAAAATAACAATCTTGTTCTTGTCATAATCGGACTAATTAATTCGTATAAATTAATTCGCTTTTCATCTCTTCACCTACCAATTTGTATATGTAATAAAATTCGTGATAAACTCTTGTCTATAATTTTACTAATATGTTATTAAAAGAGGAAAAAATAACAATATATAAAATATTAGAATAAAATAAAATTAATTTTGATTATAAAAATTTTAATTTTGTAAAATTAGAAATAAAAATTTAAATAATTCGATGGTTAATTGTATGGTTAAATGAATATATATATTCAAATTATTATTCAAATATTTTCGTCATATATATATATATATATATATATATATATATGTATCAGATTTTTATTTTTATTAAAAAATGAAAAAAAGAAATTTCATAAACGCGTCTAATGTAATTTTCAAACCCTTTTGAAGTTTCCTCAGTTTAACAAGCAGAGATCGATATACTCGTAAATATGTAAAGGGTTGTTATACGCAGATAAGAGGCAATTGCTTATGGGAAAGACCATCAAAGCTTTCACCAAAGTCTCGCGATATAATAATGTATTTTACCGACAATATTGATTCACATCACACGCGCGATGAAACTAATTATGATAATGTTACAGTGATTATTCAATGTTACGCAGACTGAACGCTCGTTACCCAAAAGCAAGACGTATTATACGTATAACACGTATTTCTTGACGTAATTGTATTCCGGTAAAAACTGGTCGCTAAACACAAATCAGAATTTATGCATCAAACTTCTTTGAACGAGTAATGAGAAATTATTTCTCACGTAACTTTCAGAAACGACAAATCCGTTTCTTAAAAACTATTAAACTATTTCCACAAAAATCAGTGATTAAATTAAATGAATTGAAAAAATACATAAACAAGTCACTTGAGATGAACGAATGAACAATTCACAATTAAAGAAATAATTTATCGCATATAAACTTGAACGATATCCGCAAGATAGGACACACGATATTTCAACATTTCGCGACAAGAATTCTGATACGCGCATCTTTTTTTTTCTCGATCGCCCAAGTAAAACAATAATAATAAGTGTCCTAGCAACTCGCTATTCATTTGACTATCGTCGCGTCGGTACGCAGAAGTTATTTATGAATCACGCAGCATCACAGTGCACGAGTTATGCTCATTATGTTCGTATTGGAATCGATTCAAAATAACATTATTATTAATAAACAGGTATTATGCACACACATGCATATAAGATGTAGGTCGAGGAAATACGTAATTATATATAGACTGATTTAAACATAGCTTACCTGAAGAACGTAGGGCGTATCGGGCGTGTTCGGCGGTAGATGGGTCGAAATGTTAAGGAGCTTGTCTCCCTTGCGAAGCTTCACGATGTCCAGAGGACCAGCCTCTGCCGTGCTTCTAAAGAGCTCTGTAAAAAAAATTATAAATTCTCCTTTTTTCCGAAAATTTTTTTGCGAACGAAATAAAAACCTTAAATTTTTCGTCTCTTTCAGCGAACTCGAGAAATGTCATCGTCCGTCTAGTTATCGTTCGAGACACATCCAGTATAAATTTTTATTATATTTTAAGTATTAATATTTATTATATTTATATGATTTTTTTATTATATCTTTTATAATTCTTTTAATTATATTATTTTAATTCTATTATATTATACATATAATTATATAATTAAAATATACATAGGGAGAATTTTCTCTTAGAATTTATCCTGAAAATTATGGTAATCGTGGAACAATATGGTATGGAAAGAATTTTATGAGAATTTCTCTGATTAATATTTATCACAATAAAATATAAAATATATTTGATTAATTTAGTATAGTAAAATTTATTAAAAGTATGGTAAAATTAATCAAACATATTAAAATTCTTGCCATACCATATTGTCCCACGATTACCATGATTTTCAGGGTAAATTCTAAGAGAAAATTCTCTGTGTATATTATATATAACATATAGTTAAAATATAACATATTATATATAACATAAAATTAAAATATATATTACATTTTATTTATACTATATTATAATATATTATACTTTTATTATATTACCAATATTTACAACACGGTTTCGATCCTTCTATTAATCGTCAGCCCGTTTCTTGCAAGCGCGTGTGCAAGGGTGATATTAACTTTATTAAACGCTATCCCCCGCTAGGCTATCTCCCGATTATACTCGGAGCTTCCCGACAATGATAGCGGTAAATAGCGGCTCGCGCTAAACGCGATCGTAAAAGTCATCTTTTCTCTCCCCCTCTTCTTCGAGGGGGGGACGACAAAACTCGCCCATTCGGATAACTCGCGAACATGACGGACCCTTTCCAGTATATCGAGCGTGTTAACACTCGCGAGAGAGCACAGTAACGAGTGTTGTGCATGTTTTATTCATTCTATCCGTGGAGAGTGCAACGAGAAAGGATGTGTATTACTGCGAGCCCCCTTTTCACCCCCTGGCCCCCTCGTAATTACTATCGACGACGCAATGCCGCCGGAACGACGGCGGTAGTAAATGCGTATCCACCGTCGGAAAGTTTCCGAATCAATTAAACGACACGAATATAGTCAGACCCGGGATGTTAACGATCGTGATTATATACGGTTCGTTTTAATAAACCCGAAGCGAGCACGGAAAATGGAGAACTACGTGTATGTACGTTTATTTCTCAATTAACACATTTAATTTAATATATATTTATACTTTATATGTAATAAATTTTAACATATAATTAATATATATTTTTATACTTTATATATAATAAATATATAATTATATTCTCCTCCGAATTAAAAAAAATCGCGCAATGCTCTAACAGATATTTAATTGAATATTTAATTGTCCTCGCAGTATCGCGAAATTAATTTTACCGTTAACGTTATCAAAATAAATTGGCTTGGAATTCGTCAAAAATATATATATACATCGGACGCAAATCTCTCAAAATAACGTGCGTATAACATACTGCACGCGGAAACAAAGTTTGCACCGCTGCGAAGAATAACACCGAAAGCTGCACAAAAATTCGTTGAATAAATGATACAATCTGCGCACGGCGGCGTTTTCCTGTCTCTCTTATTTTAGCGCGACTACATGCGGTAGTCACTGAAATATTGAAAAGCATCGGCGATAGTATATAGTATTCGGGATCAAATTGAACGGCCGACATCCGACACAATCGAACTTCCGCGCTAAACTAATGAATGAATTTCCGGCCGATTTTACAGCCGACGACAAAAAAAACAGGACGGAAAATTAAAACGCAACTATCGTTCTAATTATCCTGCTAATTGCGCGCGATATCGGGGACGACCCGATAATAAAATTGCGACCGATATGGAATCGCGCCATCCTTTTTTTTTTTCCCCTCTTCGCGATAGTCGATATCTGTCAGAGCGATATTATTCAAATAGTGCGACGCGAATCGATAATTGATCCTGAATAATGCATCTTAATAATGCACCGGGCAGAAGAGGGAAGAGTGGAAAAAAAACCCCCCGGTGACGTTCCCGATGCAATATGCACATCCGATTCTCGCGTGAAAAATGGAAATGCGGCGGAACAAGGCAACATCGCGCGATCATTTATAAAAGAACCGGGATCGGGCTCTCATCCCCCGGACTCTCTGACGTTTCCGCGGGATGAAATATAAAAATATACATATATATTCTGCGCGCGCGCGAAAGGAAGGAAGGAAACCGCGAGGCGCCGGGGACTCGCGTAACGCGAAACACGAGAAATCATCGTATTTAACGATTTTACACCCGGGGGAGGATTGAAATGGCACACCCCGGCGAATGGAGAACGCTGTCGCGAATTCGTTTCGAGCTTTACGAGAGCGCGCGACAGTTTTCGCCGCAATTTTACTGCCGGGAGGAGAGAAGTGCGACGAAAAGTAAATGCGCTGTATAGATTATTCGTCGATTTCTCCGTTTCTCCACTCTTGACACAACAATAATTCTATCCTCTCGTTCGTCGTAAACAGAAATACAAAACGGCGTAAAGCTATATTCGGCGCTGCTGAAATTTGAATAAACGCTTCTGTTGTATGTACGTCCAGATTGCTCGTCTTCGGGATTAGCATAACGTGATTAAATGACTAACGACGTTTACGTTGTTTCATCCAAGCGAGATAAATTAATTTTCCGAATCCCTTCTATTACTGATCAGGTAATTGATTTAATTGTTAATATCTAACTTTTATTCAAATGATATAATATAATTAAAATCGAATGTAAAGAAAGATTTTTGTATACTCGTATATTATAAAGGTAAAAAATTTCATTCTTTTACAATAAAAATAAAAATAACAATAATGAATATACGAAAAACCCCACACAGACATTTGAAAATAATTATTTGAATAATCTCGTTTATATAATATATTTATATATTATTTTTTCCGCGAAAATGTACAAACATAAAAGAAATTTTTATTTGAAATGCAATATTTGGTAAAATTATATTGCGAAAGAAAAATAATAATTTTAAAAAAATAATTCCAAAAAATTCTAAATTAAGGTAATACTTTAGGAATTTTTAAAAACTTACATAGATTCCTTCCTATACATTCATCATATCTCTTGTATTATTTCAAATATTATATCAAATGTTAATGTAATAAGAAAAATAATTCGAAACGACAAATCGCATTTATGTCAAAAATATAATCATTTAATGCTAATCTACAAAATTAATAACATGATTTAATAAAATGTGAATAAAATATGACGAATCTATGAATTGTAAGCCATATGATTACAAAAATAAATATTAAAATATTTTACTGTGCATATATGACAAGATAAATAATTATTTCAATCAATTATTTAAAATCCCAAACAAAAACTACATTTATTTAAAATATGAATTTTATTTAATTTTTAATTAAATATTTTATTTAGAAAGAATTTTAATTAATACACAAATATTTGGCATTAACCATTTATAATATAGGAGAGAGAAAGTAGCTCTACGTAAATAGTTTTATTTTTTATTTCCAAAATATGTTGTTTCACCTTTTCTAAAAAATAATAATTACGATAATCGTTTAACGCTTTCTCTTTGGTAACGTGGTAATATTTTTTCACAAATCATCAGCGGATAAATAATAAAAAGAATACATTATTTTGTAAACTAACATTTTCACCGCAGAGCATCGGTATGTATATGCAGATGCGGAAAATATCTCTCGATAATATCTCTCGCTATAATCGTAATGCTCACAAGCCACCAACCGAGCCGCATTCGATTCACCGTGGAATTATAGCTGTGGATATACGAGGAATGCTGCCGGAACGCATAGCGCGAATACGGCGCGTGTCCACCACGCCCACGTGTGAATTCGAGACGCTAATTGAACCTGAAACGATTGTTTGCACCGTCGCCTCGGTCCAGGCGGCTGTGAGAGAGCAACATTCGAAAATGGATCGAAAGCGCAACAAAATTCATTGTAAATATCACTCGCGCGCGATTGTCCACTAGAACAATTTCTCTTGTTTCTCTTTTTTTTGTCGTATGACACGTGTCGATGGAATTTGTCCCCTCCCCCCCTCCTCCACGAATGTAGTTTTGATTAAAAAGATTCTAAAAAATTTCACCCCGCCGACGTTTCCAATTTCTCCTGTTGCACAATAAATGCATCATTAAATGTTCGACCGATGTGCGGAGAGATTTTTTTTATATGACCTAAATTTAGATATTTATTAATATTAGATATTAATTTAATTAATATTGATAGCAATAGTTTGTTTATATTAAATATTAAAGATAGCTCTCTTCTCTTTATAAGTGTTTTCGAAATAATCTTAACGAAAATATTCCTGAAAAATTTCCGCACGGAATAAAATTTATTATATTGTTATTCTTCCTCGATTACAACAATATTGCAATAAAATAATATAATATAATTTCCATTATATATGTAAACGGCGAGAAAATAATTGGCCTGGCACATGTATTTTCGTGATAAAAGTTTATTTAACCTCTACAACAAATTTAACTACTGCAATAAACAAGGCAAATTTTTGCAACACAATATACCATAACATAAAAACAAATACCTGTATTTCGCGTATAAAAAAAAGGACAAAAGAGAGAACTGGTTCCATTCCATTTTATGACGTAACATGTATCACGTATTACGAAAAAAAAGTGATTCTAGTTTTTTAATCTCTCTTTATTTAATATCGACATAATTGTACAATCGCCGGGGGACAAAGGAATTGATTAAATTTCATCAATGCCGGAATCGTCGACTCGCCTAAATAATTCGTCGTCCGCACTCAATTGCGCTTTCCCACCCTTCCTTTCCCCCGATTCTTTGGCCTTCCACGATAGTCCGATAATCCGTTTCGTCGTAAAAACACGCTCGAACACCCCCCTAAGTAAAACGAGCACGGTTACAGAACGATCGCGTGTGCACACGCGCTTTTTTCATGGCACTTAAACGCTTTACGAGCGAAACCGTCGAATTTTCGTCCGCCTGAAGTGGCGCCGACCTGACCGATCTAAACCTTTTTTTTTTTTTTTTTTTTCTTTACCCGCCAAGGCCTCCACGTTTTCGCAACTTTATTCCCCGACGGTTACGATTTACATGATAATGTCCCCCCACGCGTAAAAAGGAACAAAAAATCGACCTGTACACATCTATAAGTATATAATATTACTCATCAAATAAATTCTAATATACGATTCCTGACACAAAACGTTCACGTTTCTTTTTTATATAAATTTTATATAAATTTTTTATATACATTTTTGTATACAAATTTTATATAAATTTATATAAACTTTTTATATACATTTTTGTATATAAATTTTTATCGATAACATAATTCGGCAACAAATATCAAAATTTTCGTGCAAAATATCTTTTTATCTCTTTTACTTAATTTTCAAATTTACGTATACACTAATATATTCCATCTCCATTATACGTTTTAATAAAAAAAAATCAGAGAGAGGAGAAGAAGCTCGCACAATAATATTAAAATTATTCCCAAAATGCGCGATGTATTACTCACGTCAAAAGCGGATTTTAATGACACGCGAGTCCTCAAACATTCATACGCGTTCGGAATTCATATTTGCTTAGCGAGCTTGAAAATTCGCGTTTCGCACGAAGCTGAACAATATCGGGTCATTGATCATCGGAATGGACGATTCGGAAGTAAAACGAATGGCCATTACTCAAACCTCAGTCGACCCCAGTATATTTAAGCAAACATCGATAGCAGGAGGAAAAAAATGTCGCTGAAAAAGTCAAAGTTCTGGCTCTTCTTTCATTTTATTCTTTTTTTTTTCACCTTTCCAGGGGGATGAGAATATATGTATAGCGAACTCTCTCGTGTATATAATGTCAAGAGTTGCGAGAGCGTGAGAGGGACGAGTGACGTTCGGCAATAAATGCCCAACAAAATGGAGAGAGGGTGAAAAGCGTCATTCGTGGACATATCTCTGCGGTGAAGGAAAAAAAAGGGCACCAACCGAGATCGAGCAAGCGCGAGAGACGAAATCGAATATATTTTGCGCGCATTTTTTTCCTACTCTCCTTTTTCAAGGGCAAAATACGCGACGAAACGAGATATTGATCCGTTTGTATCAAGTGTTTATTGGTCACTATTGTTCTCGTGTGACGCTTTAATCGGGTTACCGCAGCATATTTTTTTCGCAAATACCGCGTTTCCTTTATTGCAGGAAAACCAATACAGACTTTGTAAAAAAAAAAAGACATTCTTGCTCTGAAGAGAGCGTCGAAATATTCCGACTTGGGGGGTGCAAAGATCAAAAGTCTTTTACTAGACTTTCACTGACGCGTAATATAGGACCTTGAATTTTGCACGATAAATCCTTAATTACAGCTCAGAGTAAAAAGCTTTTATAAGAAAAAAATATTTCACGACGAAATATATTAAACGCACATGTGTTCAATTTAAAATAATATAAATAATTATATACATATATCATGAATATTATATAATTCATCAAGATGTCTACTTATATGTATTTTGTAAAAAATTCCTTGACAATTCCCTCATCTTCCAGATATTTTCGTTTCCAGATAAAATAAGAAAATTTATAGATGCAGATTTTTTAAATAAATTTCTTTATTGTATGCGCTTTCTAATGTTTTTTTCATACGATTGTAAAGTTATCGAAATTGCAATTTTTCTAGCATTTAATATTGATTTATTAATTATAAAATTAATTTGGACAATAACAAAGTGCGATATATCATTATATGTAAACGCCAAAAATATATGCAAAAATATAAAATAAAAATATAAAACAAAAAATAATTTATTATAAACATCCTTAAGGAATATTAATTTATTTAAATTAATTATTTATTTTTTAAATTATTTTATTTATTCATTTATTAAATTATTATTAAATTATCATTCATTTAATTACTTATTAAATGAATAGAAATAAGGAGGATAATATTTATTAAATAAATATATTTTTTTCAGTGCTAAATAAAAGTAAAATTGTCAAAAGAGCAATTTAAAAAAAAAAATTGCTTGAGCCCCAATCAAATTTCATTAGAATTCTCTGATTTTTCAAGATAAAACAAAATTCCCTGAGAATACTAGATTTTCAATATTTTTTTCAAGAGTATACCCTGTTCATGTTTATGTCGTACACAAAATATTATAAAATAATAATTGCTGAATAAAATAATAACCAATGAAAGAAACAAGTTATTTTTTTTTGCGACACTTTTGCGCAAAATAATTTTCATTTTCAAAGGTGCGTGACGCGAATCGCTATAATGCAAAAAGCCAGGATTAACAGCAACCCCTTCATCACGATTCCGGAATTCGTCGAGTGCTTTACCTCGCTTAAGCGGAGGTATCCCGAATAAGTCTCCTCGCTCTCCTGGCAAAATATCCGCCTCGATGAGGGCCCGCAAACGTGCCCGGATTATGAATAAGTAAAGCGGGAGCTTTCGCTTGCGGAAACTTATCGTGGACTTGCCCGCGTCGTAAAACCCCCGAGGGGAAAACTGAATTCTTTCTTGCGTACGTTCGCAATTGAAGCAGATCCGCGAATAATAATCTTGGCAGTGGCATTTAAAAATATATACAGATATGCTTTGACGAACTGATGTATTCTTTTCATATACAAATGCCAAGGAAACTATTTTCTTACGAAAGAAATACGTTATATCGAAATATTGTTATATGCAAAATATTGTTGTGTGTATGGATATAGGTAGGCATGTGATTTATATAAGCTCGAAAGCTTCGTAAAATCGTGAACTTAAGGATTAAGAGTTCTATAGAAGGTATAATTATTTATTTAAACTTTTTATAAAAAGTCTCTAATAAATACGCGTTTTTCTCTCTTGCATAAAGGTTAATCCTTTAAGTGCATGACAGGCATCGATATTTTCTAAGCGATAATGGATATTTCTGGATCTCTCGGGGAGTCTCTCTGTATCACTCTTGTCCATTAGAAAGAGTTGGAGAAATTCAAGCTGCTTAGAGCAGCAAATCGCGAGGCAACCTCGAGTATCGAAAGGTTGAACGGATGAGTCTTAAATTAGACTTACTGAACGTACTATAAAGGTCGCGGGAGAAAGAGAGTGAGCGAGAGAGAGAGAGAGAGAGAGAGAGATCGCAGAGGGCTGGTCGGTTGACAAGTTATAAGAATTCGCAAACAGATTTATATCGAATGCGCGATCAAACGTTCTGCCAATTAACTTGAAGAAACGATCGACGATGTAAAGCGCTTTAAGCACCCTGCGATAAGTTAGAAGTTAGAGCGATGACTATTGACCTTTCCCGAATCATGAATTGTCGCAATTAGACTCAACAGTGCATATGCAGTGTCGACAAAATTTAAATCGAAAAGATCTTTTAGTAAAGAACTGAGATAAAAATATAAATATATATAAATATATGTATATAAATATATATATATATATATGTATATATAAATAAATATATATATATACATATACTTTTATTAAGTATACTATTTATACCGAATTGGAAAAGTAATACAAATTACAGAATATAAAATAGAATACGAAGAGAAAGGGGACATTTCATGGAGATACAATTCGCTTTGACGATAAAATGTCATCGTGTAGAATATTTCAATATAAAAATAAAAAATGCATACGCATCCCTCATAAAATACTTTCGCAAATCTCATAATTCGTTATCAATGTCAGTTTCGCCATGTAAAATAGAAAGAATTCGCACTTTTTGTTATTTCATATATATATATATATATATATATATATATATATTCCTTTAAAAGAAAAAAAATCTGTTGCTTGACAATATAAATTATTTTCTATTTATTCCAAGCTTGATTTAATCTAGAAATTAAAGCAAACGTACCTAGTACATTTTTCTTCACACAATAATATATTTTCGTGAAGAAAATTTTTCCTGAAGATATACCTGGAGAAGTTTGAACATCGCCATAATTGATTTAATTAACGTAATTATATCAGACATATATATCTTTAGTATATACTTTAATAATATATTATCACTATTCGCCATCGAGAGAGCACGCCTAAAAATTCGACGAAAATTTATTCGCGGAAAATCACATGTGTGTGTGATTTAAAATTTAAATATATCTGTATATTTTTCCGTCGGGCAAAGCGCGGTTTGATTAACAACACTGTAAATAAAATGTCCGTTTGTCAAAGCCTGTAGTATAATCGAATATAATCGAGTTCTCCGACGAGTACATCGAAATAAAGCAGCGAAGTTCGAATTAAAAGCTCCGCAATTATCTCTTTTATTTACGCACATCAAAAACTTCATAAATGCTTTATAAAATTTCTATTATGTCAGTTAAAAAAAATAAGCTATCACGGAAATCTCGAACGGAATATCGCAAACTGTAAACGTTAATGGGATCGTCGTTCGCTTTAACTACATATCTCTTTGTTAAATTAACAAAAATTATCTCTAATTACATTTTATAATTATATGCTTATAGCATATAATTATAAGGGACAATATATTTATAATATTTATATTATAAATATTTATAATATAAACATTTATATTTATAAAAAATTTTTATAGTATTATAAATTAAAATATTTTATTATTATTAAAATTTTTCTAATTTTACAATATTTATAATATTTATAAAATTTTATATTTATATATTTATAAATAATAATCGAAATCATTTCTTCCATATCTCGCCCGCGTGATTCGATGACAGTTCTCGAATCTCGTTAAAGAACATAGGGTCCAAAATCTTATGACTAGTTTACACGCGACGAAATATTGTCAGATACGCACGATACGGAGTGAAATAAAGCATACAAGAATGGCGCGAAGGAAGGGTGAAACGACGTTTTCAGGGGAAGGGGAGAAGCTATCTTCTGCGACCGTCGATTGGCAGTAATAGGATAATGAATCATGAATCATGAATCATAAACGTACGGCGGACGATTATATTTTTATTGTGACCCACGCTCAATTTATTCATTATTTTGTTGAGGCCAATATCATTGGGGCGAGGTGTAGAACGCGTTATCGCCGTCGGAAGGCGTACACGTTCGAGATGTTGGTGAACATCGTACGGATATGCCATTGCGTTCGATAAAATCAGAAGCCCCCGACGAGATTATTTATCCGATGTTCTTCGCATTTTTTCTTTAGAAATCTGAGGAATCTTCGCGGAAAATTCTTTTATCACTATCTTCAGAGTGAAAACGTAATCATTTACTTCATGAGATATAATAGAATTCGCGAAACAACCGGAAGAAAGATTGTTTGCGTAAATATGGTGAAGAAGATGAAATATTTTCATAAGAAGCATAATTTTTTAAGGCAAGAATTTATGTAAAAATTTAAAATATTAATAATACATGCTTTTTTGATTTAAATTTTAAAAAAATTTGTGTAATGACATATCTTTTTAATGATTCTCAATACATGTATCAAAATATAAATAGTTCCCACGTTATTGGAATGTATATAATAAAATATAAAAATTATATCTTCAACTTTTTAAATCAAATCTTTCTCTTGTACTCTGTATTCATATTGAGATATAGATTATAGATAGCCAAAACAATTTTAATTATCTACAGGATCTGATAATTAGATTATTTATCCGATGCTTTTCGCACTTTCTTTAGAAATCTGTCGAATCTTCTCGGTAAACTCCACTATTTTCAGAATGAAAATATAATTATTTATTTCACAAGATGTAACAAAATTCGTGAAACAACCAGAAAAAAGATTTTTTTTCCTAAATGTGAAAAATATGAAATTATTTTCATTAAAAAAGCATAATGTTTCTTAAAGCGAAAATTAATTTAAAGATTTGAAATAATAATGTATGCTTTTCGGGTTTACATTTAGTCTTCAACAAATTTGTGTAATGACGTATCTTTTTAATGGTTACGAAATATGTATATAAAAAAAATAAAATATATCTTAAAAAATAATCTCCACGTTGCCGAAATATATAATATATAAAATAAAATATAAAGATTATCTTCAACTTTTTATATAAAATCTCTCTCTCTCTCTTGTACTTTTTATTCATATTTAAATATAGATTAGATAGTCAAAACGATTTTAATTATCTACAGAGTGTCCGATAATGACGTATATAATGACATTCAAATTATAAATATCAATTATGCAAATAAAAGACTTATAACAAGCGTCGAAACGTAAACGCGCCGCGATAAAATGTCAATCTTTACTAAAATAATAGCGTCACAAGCAAATGTCACGTGATAAATAAATAAATGCGACGCATAGAATGTGACGCAATATTGTTTCCGCCTGTCCGCGCGCGACTTCTTCATTCGCGAGAGATAAACGCGTAACTTTCAACTTGGAGAATAGAGTTTCGGACGATTGCGGGGGCGATTCCTGCAAAATGGGTGTCTTTGCCGGGCGGCGAATCTGCGTTCCATCCCGTGCATTCCGGAAGCGAATCCCGGAAGCGGTTCCGCCACCGATAATTCCGCGGCACTCGATTTCCGGGACTTCGTCCGAACTTCGTTCCGGCGACGAGAGACTCGACAGGCGGAAAATTCTCACGAATATAAAACGCGAACGCCTATATGTACTTTCCATGTTGAAAACTGTTGAATTTTCGCGTAATGAGAAATATAGTCTTATATTTCTAAATAAAAAGTAATTTTTTAAAAATTTTATCACGCGTCGACATATACATATATCGTATTCGAGTAAAAGCTTATTCGTGTATCGCAAATAATTATATCATGCATAAAATTTTATTCGATTAAAATTTTAATCACGTTTTAACGTTCGAATAGAAAACTTCATTTAACAGTGTACACATTTGAAATTACGTCGTATACTTTCATTGATATATATATATATATATATATATATATATATATATATATATACCCACGCAATTTTAATGATTTATATATATATACCCACGCAATTTTAATGATTTATATATATATATATATATATATATAAATCATTAAAATTGCGTGGATATAATTTTCGGAAATGTATCTTATATTCTCAACTATGAGTGCATATGAATTATTGACTATAAACTGAAGGAAAGCGAATTTTCCTAGACATTTTACTGTACGATGAATTTTCATATTCCTCCCATAATTTTTCATTCCACCTTTCGTCACAATTAAGATGCATAATTTTATTTATGCACCACAGCAAGTCCGGTTCGCGATAATAATGCATTTCTTCTACTCACAAAAGAGACGGATTCTGTTTCCGTCAAGAAGAAGAAGAATCGAGAGAAAAGGATCTCTGAAGATCTCAGCGACGTGGTGATAAAAAAGCAATTGAATTTGAAACCAAAGATTCAAAGAGAATGGTCGTCAAAATGGAATAAATCGTGTAATATAAAATGTAACCATTTCACTTATAAGACTTTAACGTCACCGTAGACTTTCCTTCTAAAGCAGCGTCGTTAAATCAATCGAGACAGATCGTATTCGATAAAAATCTTGTATTATTTATATATTCATGAGTTCGACATCGTTATTCGCGGAGCAAAAAAAAATACTCACATTTAGTGTTTTCCGAATAATTATTTTCTTCTTTAATAACGAGCAAACTTTCTTACGATTATTTTCACCTCATTTCTACCTTCCAATAATTTACAACAATTTGACAGTTTTAATTGTGCACGAAATCTGATGTATTTTTTATTTTTATTTCCATGCAAACACAAATTATTATTAGGATTGTTCAGAAAATAATGCCTTACATTTTTTTTTCTCAGAAATTATTTATTCAACAGATTTTAAATTTACACACAATGGATGTTTCTTTTTTTACATATATTATTTTTCAATATAATCTCCATCAACTTCTATAGCTTTACGCCAGCCAGCCATTTTCCAAACCTTGTCTCGCGAAATGCATCTTTAAGTTATATCTTTAAGTGGCCCAAAGAGTTGGATATCAAAAGCAATCGCTAAACCCGAATTCCGAAATACATCTTTTTGATGCCACTTAAAAATATAACTTAAAGATATCTCTGCGGTACAAGATTTGAGATTGACGAGGGCGATTCAAGCAATGAGGATCTGGTACAATAAAGGCAAACATGCACTTGTATCGTGCTAAGGCCTATAGAAATTGATAAAGATTATGTTAAAAAATAATATATATAAAGAGGAAACATCCATGTATATATTGTGCAAATTTCAAATCTATTAAATAAATAGTTTCCGAGAAAAAAAATGTGGGGCACCCATTATTTTCTGAACAACCCTAATAGTTTTTCTCGCTACCGACATGTATACCGTTTAAAAATAGACGGGAAATTATCGTACGGAATATTGAATATATCAATTGCGCAACTTGGCCGATAATAGAGCATGTAAGGGATGTTCGGGACACGGCTTGATTGGATGGTAGGTGGGGTCGCAGGCACGTTAGAGCCTCGCCTCGGCCCATCAATCGATATTTATGCCCGTAGAGAGGCCGTGCATTGCATTAGGTAGATGCGTAAATGCGCCTCGTTATACACGTTTTGTCGCCTTGTCGAGAGAGAGTCTTCAGGATGTCTACTCAAATTTTGTAAAAAGATTCCCTGAGAATTCCCTGATCTTCCTGGTATTTTCGTTTAAAATTTCAGGTAAAATAAGAAAATTTGTAGATGCAACTTTTTAAAACTTCATACGATTGTAAAGTTATCAAAAGTGCAATTTGTCTAACATTTAATTTTGATTTATTAATTGTAAAATTAATTTGGACAATAACAAAGTGCGATGTATCATTATATCTAAACGTTAAAAATATATACAAAAATATAAAATAAAAATACAAAACAAAAAATAATTTATTATAAACGTCTTAACGAATATTAATTTATTTAAATTAATTATTTATTAAATTATTATTTATTTAATTATTTATTAAATAAATAAGGAATACTAATTTATTTAAATATTACCTATTAAAAAATTGAACAATTTTTTATGAAACTTACGTAAGATCTTGATACTAAAATAGATCGTCAATAAAAAAAATCACGTAAAATTTAAATAATAACTTAAATATTGCAAAGATATGTTGGATATTTGTTTCTTAAATGCTAAATAAGAGTAAAATTATCAAAAGGGCAATTTTCTTTTTAAATTCCCTGAATCCCAATCAAATTCGAGGAGAATTCCCTGATTTTTCAAGGTAAAACAAAAACAGGGTTCGAAAATTAAAAAAAATAGCTTTCCAGAGCAAAATCCGGTACATCTCTCCCCCTATCTAAAAGCGCGATTGCAAAACAGAATTCAATTTCAAAGTGAAAAGTAGAAAGTTACTGCCTTGTTACATTTTATAATAATAAAAAAAGTTAATAATAGTAAAGTTAATAATAATAAAAAAAAGATTTATGTTGTTCGAGTTACAAGAGAAATAAGAGTAGATTGAATTATTGTCTATGAGGGGATAATGAGAATTATCGCTGTAGAGAGGGTGCAATTTCGAAATTGAGAAGAGAGAGACTTTTACATCGCGGCAACAATCTCACTGTAAGAAGAGTATAATGACAGCATCCCGATATTAATTTCTCGTCTCGGATAATGAGATGAGACGATAACAAAAGCTCGCTCATGCCGGCAAAAACATCAAAAGAAATGACGTAAGGTAGATTGATTGTTGTAATGAGAAGAGATGGCTGCGCGTCGCGATGTTCTAAAGGTTAATATAAAGCCGACGATTTTTTTTTCTCAATAAAAATGTTATTTCTCCAGCGCAATATACAGTATATAATTGTTGGAAATACTATGGAAAAAAAAAAATATAGAAAAAGATATCGTTGGTTCTTTCGTGATAAAAGTTGCGGCGGTGAAATAGAAAAAAAAATGGTACGTAAAATGTATAGGTATATAAATTTATTACTTTCATTAAGCTTTTCTAACGAAACATAAAGTATTTACAATGTAGAAGCGAAAACTTTTATGTAGATGCCTCCTCTTGTATGTATCAATCACAACTTTTGCTTTATCATTTATACCATTAACAAGATTAATAGCTTCTATTTCTTTTTCACAAAAAAAAAGAAAATAAAAAATAAAAGATGTAGACTAGTAAGATAAAAAAGATCTTTTTGTAAAATTTCGACTTAATCATATCGATTGATTATAAAAATTTATTATAAAAATTGATTTAAAAATTTTAGGAAATGATTCTTTATCAAAAATTAAGGTCGGTCGAAAATTAAGTTCTAATAAAAAATTGAATAGAGATTGCTAGTTTCATCCCCTTCTAACGATATAGGAAAATTTTAAAAATAAGTGTCCTTTCTATCCAGTGACAAATGTCCACCAAATTTCATTTTTCTAACTTATTCAAAATTTGAGAAAAAGAATAAAAATCTAATTTTCACCTCCCTCTTTAGAGGAGTGTAACTCTTCAGGAAGGAATATAGATGTATATATTTATATAAAAGACCCCTCTTAATTTTCGACAAAGAATCATCTTCTAAAATTTTTCACACTTATTTAGAATCACCCTGTATAATATAAATGGAAATTTATTTAAAAAATAATGGAAAAAATAACAAAACTTTTCCGTCTATTCGAGCGTGTCCAATCCGCCGCTCGAGCTTTATTTTTTCTCTACTCACGTTCTTCCTTTTTCAAGGAAAGAATAGAGATAGAGTTTGTGCCATTCCGTTTATAATCGATAAAACGAATGAAAGCGCGATCGTTCAAGCATGGTGACCGGCTAAAGCATCTAAAACATCTGCAAAACGTTTAGAGGCTGCACCCAGTTGTCTGGCATTCGATTTTCCAGTTCGGTCAGTTCCGCTTTAACAGCTCGTTGGAAAATTGCAAGACTTCGAGGAAAAAAAAACAGAAGAAAAAAAAAAACAAACTCGACGCATGCCGGAGAATAAAAAAAAGAGACGACCGAAACAAAAATTGTCTTCATTTTCATTACAGATATGTATCTTCCCACGCGTCGCTCTTCTCTCGAGCAGCTCTATCTGCCTTTGCCGATGAATAATTATCGGAGAAACCTCATCTTCCCTCTCTCATCTTCCGGGAGAAACGCGCGCGTCTTCGCGGAACGTCGAGAAATTCTCTCGCTTCCCGGAAAAGTCTAAGAGGGCTTCGATTCCGCTCCACGCGGACTTTAAGATATCGATTGGTTTCGCGTGGCACATCCTCGCGGCACATTTTTCGCCAACTCGGCCTCGTTAAAAGGCTTTTTACTTAAGTGGAAGCGATAAGGGAAACGAGGACGAGACCAACAGACCACGGTGGAAGTGTACGGGAGCCGTAATAATGGGTCATAATATCGATGGCACGTAATAGTCTCGAGAGAAACACGATGCTATGGAAAGTTATTAAGGTGACGTGATGTTCTTAAAACCGACAAACGATGACGATCTCGAGTTCCTGATTTTTTTTTCAATGTTAAAAATACATGCTCGAAATTATCGACGACAATCGTTTCTTTTCTCAGTTTGACTCTCAATATTCACGTAATTCGGAGAAAGTTTTTTTTTCCCCCTTCCGGTAATCATAATTTAATAGGGTGTCTATTCAAATCTTGTAAAAAATTCCCTGAGAATTCTCTGATCTTTCAGGTATTTTCGTTTAAACGTTCATGTAAAATAAGAAAATTTGTAGATGCAGCTTTTTATAATAAGTTTCTTTATTGAATGCGCTTTCTAATATTTTCTATTCGTACGATTGCAAAGTTATCAAGTGTGCAGCTTTTCTAGCATACTATTGATTTATTAATTGTAAAATTAATTTGGACAAAGTGCGATATATCACTATATCTAAACACTAAAAATATATACAAAAATATAAAACAAAAAAATAATTTATTATAAACATCTTATAGAATATTAATTGATTTAAATTAATTATTAATTAAATTATTATTTATTCGTTTATTAAATTATTATTAAATTATATTTATTTATTAAATAAATAAGGAGAGTACTAATTTATTTAAATATTACCTATTAAAAAATTGAACAATTTTCTATGAAACTTACATAAGATCTTGATACTAAAAAAAAGATCGTCAATAAAAAAAGCACATGATAATAAAAACTTAAATATTGCTTTATATAAAAATATGTTAGACATATATTTCTTAACTAAATAAGAATAAAATTATCAAAGGCGCAATTTTTAAAAAAATTCTAAATCCTAATCAAATTCCCTGAGAATACCAGGTTTTCCCTGAGTACACACCTTGTTTAAATCCCCTTGACTTCACCGCAAGTAAAAGTAATCCATAAATGTCACGGGGAAAAAGATGATAATCTTCTTAAAATTATTAATTGGCATTGAAGACAAAACAGGTTTCTTCTTGATATATGGCTTTTAATATTCGCGTAATTCAGAGAAGATTTCTCTGACAAAAAAAAAACGGGCAGAATTTGCATCGCGCATACTTCATTCTTAAATTACGAAATGAAACTTCGAACGCGGAAAACAGCTGATTAATTCGACGCGCAATCTTCTGTCAAATGGAGGAAGGACAAATCGGGGACAGCTCGGCTCTAGGATGGATCGGAGATCATGCTACATGATAAGGTCCCCGTTTGACGAGACTTGTCCGCGTTGTAGCATGACTTTGTAAGCCAACGTGTACAACCGGCGGTTGTAACATCATCAATGCTGACAAAGCCGTTTTCCCCTTAACTGGTGTACACACAAGATCGTACACAAGATTGTAAACGCGGTAAATGTATTAGAATTTTAATTACGTAATGCGACGACCTGTATATATACAAATAATACATGGCGTCGCCGCTCGCGTAATACCGCATCTCGTTGATGTAATCACACACATTTCGCCACGGTAATTACCGGATAATATTAGCATTAGATATGCGCGGACAATTAGCGACCGACATTTCAAAAATTGGAGTATTCCATTCCTGATGGTTGATTTTCAACGAGAGAACACACGATATTAATCGAATACATTTATAATCTATATTTGTATCAATTATCAAGTTTTTTTTATTCAAGATAGATTTCATTAAATTAGCATCGTTAAACCAGTTAATTGAATTACTTAATATTTTTTTTGCCAAAGAGTATCGAACGTTATTGCAACAATAAATTGCATCGAATAAAATTATTCAAATTTAATTTACCATAAATGCATCGTCAAAAGACTATTAAGAAAACTTTTATTACATACATATACATATGTATGTAAATAAAATAAAACAAAAATAAAATAAAATAAAATAAAATAAATATATATCATACAAAAGTTAACGAAACAATGTATTAATCGAATACATTTATAACCTATATTTGTATCAATTTATCAATTACAAGTTTTTTTGCGCAAAATTGATTGAATTACTTAATATTTTTTTGCGAAAGAGTATCGAACGTTATTTCAACAATAAATTGCAATAATCAAATAAGATTATTCAAAATAATTTATCATAAATGCATCGTCAAAAGACTATTGAGAAAACCTTTGTTACATACATACGTATATAAATAAAATAAAATAAATATATATATCATACAAAAATTGACGAAACAATGTTTTAAATTACGCGAACGCTAAACGAGAAAAATCCATTATATCATTAAATGTACGTGAAATTTTGTGCATATAAAAGAGAGAGAAAGATGCGCAGCAACGATACAAAAGATATAACAAAAAATTATGCTATAATTTAATAAAAAGGTATAATACGCATACATACGTTGCATCAGCAGGAACGTCTGATGTATAATAAAATACGGTACGCTGAAAAGCACAGTAAAAAAAAAAGGGGTGAAAAAAATTACCTAGCATAATTAACCGAGAAGAGAGAAGAGGCGGAGAAAAATACGATGAGAAAAGATACGCAAAATATGGAGAAACTTTCCGCGAAAAGGGTAAAACGAGGCTCTCGATCTGCTTCTGCTCGCTCTCTCCTCTCTCGAGGCAGTCTCTCATCGTCAATTCTCTCGCGAGATAATTGTACCAACCGTCAAAGGGTTGGAAGGAGTCGGTTGAAAGAGTGCGAGTTCACGCACAAGTGCGTTACCCGCGCTATTTTCACCGCCAGAGGATCGAAAGGGACGCCCATCATCGGCCAAGCACTCGAGCGAGCTGATGAGAGAGGAACGGCGAAGTCCGGTCGATAGGTCACAGCAACGAAGGTGAAGTGTGTGCAAACATAATTTCGGTAGTGCTTCGAAAGGGAGGCTCTCTCTCTCTCTCTCATATCGAAGGCGAAGGCGAGTACCTAGGCCACAGGATTGGCTGGCGACTCGCGCGTCGCGATCGATAATTGATTAAATCCTCGAATATTCCTGCTCCTGTCCCCATTGAACGAGGGAGGCTGGTCTCTTTTCATCCGCGAAAGGATACGGTCTCTTGGCGCGAAAGCTCGACTGAAAAGTTTCAGACGGCCGAAGAGGGATAATGTACGCGAGAATGTATTTGCCGAATAAAATATCTCCTCCCGTCGAGAGAGATTAATGAACGGCTGGACTTCGCGAAAATGCCCTCCCTTTCGCGATACAGTCGGATACATCAGCTGATAAATTATTATACTCCTAGGATCGGCGATGAATATTATTGTATAATCGCAATTACCGAGTTTTTGATAATGAAACTTTCAAGTCGGGTCTGTGATGTAGATGGAGGAAGAGCAATATATTCTCATGTAAACTTCAATTAGAGATGGATGAAGATAAATCGAGTCACCCTCCGAATTTTTTGATTAATTATTATTACCAACTAATTCTAGAAAACTTCAATCCTCTAGAATCACTATGTTAATGTTTAATTTTATCAAATATATAAATACACGTGAAATAAATCTATGTCAATTTTACGAAATCCTCAATAAACGTATTTGAGATTTGAAACTACATAATTTTAAATAAAATCAGGGCTAATAAGAGTTTTTTCAATTTATTATTATGTATAATTTTATAAAAACCATCAAGCTGAGATGATTTTTACCGTAATATATTTTTTCACTATATGTATCTGTATATAAGTAAATATTTCTTGAAGAACGGAACGCGTTAAACGCTAATCGCAATTAGCGAGTTTTTGATAATGAAACTTTCAAGTCGGGTCTATAATCTAGATGTAGGAAGAGCAATATATTCTCATGTAAACTTCAATTAGAGATGGATGAAGTTAATCGAGTTACCGTCCGAATTTTTTGATTAATTATTATTACCGACTAATTTTAGAAAACTTCAATCCTCTAGAATCACTAATATGTTAACGTTTAATTTTATCAAAAATATAAATACACGTGAAATAAAGCCATGCCAATTTTACGAAATCCTCAATAAACGAACTTGACATTTAAAACTATATTTGACATTTAATAGTAAACATAATTTTTAATATAAAATCAGGGCTAATAAGAGTTTTCTCAATTTATTGTTATGTTTAATTTGATAAAAACCACCAAGCTGATGATTTTTGCCGTGATATATTTTCTCACAATAAGTATCTGTATAAGTAAATATTTGCTCAAGAATGGAACGAAGGAAAAAAATATCGCGAATACGACGGAAAAATCGATGAAAGTTCGCCGGCGGCGAGGCCGTGTGACAAAAGTTTTTCCACTCACCCTTGAGTTCCATGTCCGTGACCTGGTTCGCCCTGAAAGTGGCCGTTTCCCTGCGGTCCCCGACGATGAAGTAGATATTGGTGTACTCCTCGTTGTCGTTGCTGCGGGTTCCGTTCTTCGCCTCGTGGTCCATGGCCACGCGGATAATTTCGGCCTTGAACCGCCTGCCGCTCCTCGTCGCTCGGCCTCGCTGCTGCAGCTTCCGAGACTACCCGGCCTTGCTACTACGCGGGGCTGCGGGATCACGAAGGTGAAAGACTTAGGTATATAATATACTTAGGGGAGCCGCCACTCACATTAACAACGTCCTTTTATGCTTGTCGCGGTATACACGAGTGAGTACTCCAGACCTCTCGTCGCGCAATATTTCGCAATATTACGCTCGCTAAATTAAAAAAAAAAAAAATGTACCGTCTCTTCTCGCACTCGGACACCTTTCGCACTGATTATACCTTTTCCGTTTTTTACTTTCTCTTCGTTATGTAAAAATTGACAGAGTAAATGGATATCAATGGGATATCGATCTGATATTTCAGGATTAAATTTTGAAAGGTGTCATATGTCTCGCGCGAGTGTATTTTATTTACGCATTTGTATTATATTTTATACTACTGAAGCGAAAGGATAAGTTAATAAATTTATCTCATTTTTGTTAACTTTGAGAATTATTTTTCATTTTTATTTAGCATTCTTAGAAATTAATATTTGTTTGCTCTTGCAGTTATATATTATAATTAGTTGGGAGATTAAATATTTAAAGAATTTAAGAATATTTTACTAATATGATTTAAAATTTTATAATTTTTTTTCCAATTTATACATATGTATAAAACACATTTATTTAATTATGAGACCTCTATATATGAATAATAAAAATGTTGAAAAGAAAAAAAACATTCACGAATATTGAATTTTAAAATAATATACAATTTTTATATGAAAGGTTTTCATATTTCGATATATTTTTATTCTTATGAAAATATGTGTGTGTTAGATAGAATATACACGAGACAATAGAATTTTATCACAAGTTTTGTCGCGAATAATAGAATCGTCGCTTAAAACGGACTTTTAAAATCGCTTTATGGAATGAGGGAAAAGAGAATGATGGTCCGGAGGAGCGATGCTCTCTTGGAGTTGGCAAGTTAACTCACCTTTGGTCGGGTGTGGAGGGGTAACAGCACCCTCGGCGAGCTCATCGTCGCATCGCCGGCCCGGCGGCGGCGACGACCGGGCCACCCCCGATTATCGCACCTGTCAAGCTCGTATCTGCCACGCGCGACACCTGCCGCTCGTTTCGGGTCTGGAAAACGACGTACCGGGAACGCGTCGCGAGCGACGACCGACGACGATGTGGCGGAAGCGATGTGGCCGATCGCTCGTCCACTACCAGCCGGCACCGCGTTTCCTCATGGTCCATTCTGCAACAGGAGAGTCGAAACGCCGACCGATGAGTCGATGTCAACGCGGTGTGAAAATAGTTGGAAACGATATACGCGTACGAGAGATCCCCAGGGTGTCTACTCAAATTTTGTAAAGAAAATTCCCTGCCAATTCTCTAATCTTTCAGATTTTAATTCAAAATCCTAGATAAAATAAGAAAATTTGTAGACGCAGCTTTTTAAAATAAGTTTCTTTATTGTACGTGCTTTCTAATATTTTTTATTTATACAATGAAAGAATTTTCTCTTAGAATTTACCTTGAAAATCATGATAATCGTGGGAGAATATGGTAAAAAGAATTTTATGAGAATTTCTCTGATTAATATCTATCACAATAAAATATAAAACATGTTTGATTAATTTTACTAAACTGCATAGTAAAATTAATCAAATTTTCAGGGTAAATTTTTTCTCTCTGTGTACGATTGCAAAGTTATCAAGAGCGCAGTTTGTCTAGCACGCACACATTTAATATTTATTTATATAAAATTAATTTGGACAATAATAAAATGCGATATATCAGCATCTAAAAATATATACAAAAATATAAAATAAAAATATAAAATAAAAAACAATTTATTATAAATATCTTAAGGAATGCTAATTTGTTTAAATTAATTATTTATTTAATTATTAAATAAATAAAGAGTATTAATTTATTTAAATATTACCTATTAAAAAATTGAACAACGTTCTATAAAACTTACAAAGATCTTGATACTTAAATATTGCAAAGATATGTTAGACATATGTTTCTTAGCTAAATAAGAGTTGAAATTATCAAAAAGGCAATTTATTAAGAAATTCCTTGAATCCCAATCTATTTCCATGAGAATTTCCTGATTTTTCAAAAAAGAACAGAATTCCCTAAGAAGATTTTCAAGGTATTTCCCGAAAGTATACACCTGGATCTCTCACATACGTTAATTACAATCTCTCATTACCAGAAAATTTAAATTTTTACACTAAAAATCAAGATTATTAAATCATACTCTAAATTAATATCTCGTTAATGTAATATCGACAATCAAAATTTAAATGATAGAACTTTTCGCCAATCGGATCTGTCCTTCGTTAATAAAAGAAGGGTATAAAACATGTTGACGAAATTGCAGATAAGTGTGCATTATTGAAGCGGGATGCGCTGCACAGCTGTGGTCAGGTATTTATCGCCTTTGACTTGTCGGAGCGAAAGTATTCTGATTACAGGGTATGTCGCGAACTTTCCCTGACAACGGTATTCAAAGTACGGGTTGTACAACCGTCGATCCTGCGAAATTTGCATAGTTACGCACGAAGCGAGATGCATTTGTCGTGGGAAACAACGGTGGAGTTTGATAAGACACTTAAAACACCGCGAGTATGCTCCGATCTGTTAATTTTAATAAAATTAAAAATTAGATAATTGCAAAAAAGAGATTTTTTGCGGCGAAATATTTTAATTAAATATATTTTTCTTAATTACTCAAACCTAAAAAATAATACTGAAAAAATCAAAATATAATAAGCCATATTACATTAATTTTTCGTGGCGAAAGCTGAAACATTTTAATTAAATGTATTTTTCTTAATTACTCGAACCTAAAAAATAATATTGAAAAATCAAAATATAATAAGTCATATTACAATATTACAATATTTATTATTAAAAAAATAATAATTTGCACATTCCTTTATATTTATTGATTCGAGTATTCTGTCTGTGAAGAGAGAGAGGACATCTATCTTGAAAATAATTTGTCTTGCACGAGAAACTATCCGGGTTAAGCGACGCGACTCTCGAGAGTTTTCCTTACCAGCAGTTTAATTATATCCCGACTACAATTTAAAGATAGCTATAGACATACATATATATATGCAATGTTATAAGTATTCTGAAAACTTTAAATTCGACGACGACACATTTTCAGAATTAAGAAAAGCAATTTCGGTGGAGTGAAAAGAATAGACAGGGCCCCAGGGAAGATTTACGCGAGAGAGACCTTTTTCAAGACAATACACGATATCGAGGAACGCGAACCTGCTGCGTGACGTGAAAACTAAAGGGAGAGAGGAGGGAGGAGGGAGGAATCATCATCCCCCGGCCTACCACACCCTAGTGCGCGCGGGCGTGAGCAATTTACGATTTCTTTGCTCAAGGTCGCAGAGGTAGAAATTAACCCTCCCTTTCTTCGCCCAGGTGACGTCGCCTCGAAAGCGAAGACGTACGAGTGGTTCCGTGAATTTGTCACGAACATCGTCGTTCTTTATTACGTTATTCTCTCCCCCTGCCCTCCAATATAAATATTAAAATTACCAGGCCTGGTAATGTCAGAAACAGGAATCGACTTTTACATTAAGTACTAACGCGGGCCATCTCATTATCAAGATTTGTATCGAATTCTGCGAGGGCGTGCGTTTCGATATAATTCGATATAATCGTATTACCTTGATAAGGATCTAATACCAATTTTAATCCCGGATATAATTAAAAAGCTATTAGGTATACATATATATAACACGCGGCGACGTTAAAAGAGAACTTAAACTTTAGATGGAGTGTAATTTGCAAGACGAACCTCTGAATTTATCGCACTTTTACTCTTCGAATATTTTCGAAAGATATTTTTGTGACAGTGAAAA
Organism: Prenolepis imparis; assembly: GCF_030444845.1. Lineage (NCBI taxonomy): Eukaryota > Metazoa > Arthropoda > Insecta > Hymenoptera > Formicidae > Prenolepis > Prenolepis imparis. Next base: position 16,253,375 of record NW_028141162.1, on the reverse strand, counting down.
AATTTTACAACTCGATATCTCGCGTACACAAAACAAATAAAATTTTATTCCGTATCTAATGTGTCAGGTGGACCTAAAACACACACTCTAGTAGAATTAATTAAATTTGAAAAGCATTTACCATTAATTAGAGAGCTTGTAATTCAAATTCGCCATCGATGCGATATTATTTATAGATCTAATTAGATCATGTAATAACATCGAACAATCGCAATCTGACTTTAAGAAAAAAAATACGAACGGTCCTTGAAATCGTGTCTTTATGTTTTAACGGCGAATTATCGGTTGGGTGAGTTTACAACCGAGATTTCAGCTTCGAGTGTCCCGAGGGTATGCTCGACATAAAAAGGCGGAGGGGGATGGTCGAAGGAAAGTAATCATTCCTCGGCAAAGTGGCTAACTATGACGCGTAATATCCGTGCGGCTTTAGACTTTAGACTTCGGCTTTCAGCAAATTTCTGCTCTCTGAGGCGAGCCGAGTCAGCGAAGAAGATCGTCTAATTGGACGAGTGCTTTCTCCCTTGGAGAGGACGCAAAAAAGTGAGCTTAATAGCAACAATAATAACGTGTTACTAATTTTCGCGCTGCTTGTTTTCAGCAGAAATAACCTTTTAAAAGTGTAATAATATATCTCGCTCTCAGGATTATTATAATCAGAAAAAAAGTATCGTGTTCTTAATTAATAAATTGTAATAAACAAGAAATAGTAAGAACGCGTTGAACTTCGCTATTCACTGAAAAATAATGATAAAAAAATTATTATGAATTATTTCACAAAAATATAAATATAAAAATAAAATATGTTCTAGCATGTGTGTGTATTTTTTCCTCTTTAGAATCTATGTTTTTATAAATCTATTTATGTGTTTTTATAAACCTCATGGGAGATTTGTTTATCTACAATCACAATAAAAGTATAAAAAATAATATTTGAAATAAACAACAATTATAATTACATAAACTATTTTCTTTGCTGGATTACGAATTTTAATTTAAAATAAAATAATTTGTATATAAAATATTTTGTAATTAAAGTTTTACTCTAAAGAGATATTTACTTTAATTTTATATGGATCAGAGATAAATATATTTTATCAATATTTATCTAAATTTGACATTAGAAATTTCAATTATAACCATTTAAAAAATTATATTTCTCTCGTTGCATGAAAATAGTAAATGTTTCAAAAAATATTATTTCTATTAAAAATATAATAATTGTAATAATTTGTACCTATTTATATATTTCTATATATAAATATATATATTGTGTATATGTATTTCTATTTATTGCTCTTATTCATATTTTGAATGGTCTTTTATTATGTTATAAATATTAAATATTCATGTTTAGTAAATCATGCTGTATTGTAAATTAGCATTAAATAAATGATTACTTTTACGTATAATATTTAAAATAATATTTTTAAAAAATAATATTTCAAGTGATGTGTCACCATGCGCAAATTAAACAAATTCCAAAAATGTTTTAAATGAGAAATTTTCGATAAATTTTCCTAAAATATTATATTTAATAATTATTATTTCAATTACTGTGTATGTATCAAATACATAGTTTTTCTATATCCATTTTTGTCTATTATTCTTACGAAATATAAGTTTTCAAATAATATTTTATTTTTAAAATAATTTATATATTAAATTATTCAAATAATTATTTTCGATAAATAATTTGTCCAGGGATAACATGCAAGATAAGATTCAAATTGGTTCGCTTGTATACAGAATTACGATACGGCGAATATATATAAATACGAACTTCTTCGGCTCGCATCTGAAGTCCCATTATACGATAACATCTATGCTTCTTTATACGATAATCTTTTCCAGCCGGTTGAGAAACCAGCTCGAATAAAAGCTGTCGGTTCGAGACGATGACGCTCGTAACCTACAAGAGGGCCGAATAAAATCTGCCTGGGCGGCCTGGGGATTTGTCGTGACGGTGGCGATCGTCATGACGATAATTGGATTGCCACTAGTCAGTTTCATACCTGATAACGCGGCAAGACGCGCGGAAAAGGGGAGAGGTGAGCTTCATAATCGAATGAGGTGCACCGGATATGTGCATTGACGGCGAGGGGTCGAAGCCGTAAACCAATCAGCGTCCGCGAGATAGAGGTTCGACCCGGAAACATGATCGTAAATAAACCTTTCACACGGGAACACAGAGGAAAACGACGGTTGTCGTTTCTTCCATCATTTTTCAGCCCATCAGGGAAAAACTTAAAAATATGCTTGCGATCGAAAAAAAAAAAGAGAGAGATAATTTGATTACGAACAAATGAACACGTGTTCTTCGCCCTGTCCTGAGGTCCTTCTGACGAAGGATTGTCGCACTGTGAATACAGTTTGTCGTAGATTTGCATTCGGAAAAGGAAGCAACTCGAATGTCTCGATCTATTCTCGTTTGTCCTACGTAGAATTACTTATGAAGCGCAAATAATTAAAATGCCACGTCTTCTTCTGTTGATTAAATGACGCGCACATCGGACCGCTATATATTGTTTCTGCCATGCGGAGCTTTAATCGTTTGGGATTATTTTTATCGAATATTATATGGATTGTCCCTTCTTTTCCGTATCTCTTTTTTTCCTTTTAAAACGAACGCGCGCATATATGAATTGGAGTGTCAATTCTCTTTACATTTATTTTTTAGATTGGATATAGCCGATATAGTCGTCCCTCGATTTACGTTGCAGACTTTTTTTTCAAGATAAATCCGGATCACACACGTACACAGATAGCGTAAAGAGTAACGGTTTGAAAAAAAATCCGCAAAATGGCATCCTATTTATTTTATATTTTCAACCAAATAATAATTGTTCAAAGACTCTTTATGTAATACACGCACGAACGCAATAAAAAGATATCACAGATGTGATAACTCCAGTATCGGATAAACGTTTACAAAACGTTTGTTTTAATTGCATGAATGCAAAACAGAATATACTATATCGCGCGGATCAAAAATGTTCTCTGATATGATTTTTATTGCAATTTTGAAGCAAAATTTTGCACTAATCCCTGTAGTATTCTCTCGTTCATAATCGATATACTTTTAAAGAAACATTGGGCAAATAATCAGATGATAGTTTTTTAATTGTGATCGGCTGACAGCGAATTACATTTTTCTCATTTCTAATAAAGATGGGATCGCATGTATCAAAAAAAAGCGGAATAAGTTAAGATAGATTTTCAGATATAACATCATTGGAATATCTGAATATCGGCATCGATGTTTTGATGTTCGATCGACCTCGATGTCATGCAATCGCGGTGATTAATCTTGGCAAAGGGAAAAAGATTATTAATTACTGACACAAAGAGATTATAACACGATTCGTCCTCATGTACATATGACAAAGGCTTCCATTACATAATGGTGCACTCTCATTTCTAAAATATCTGAGAAGAAAAACATTAAAGAAAATTACATTTTCACGTAAGAAACGTCAGAAACGTTTTCGCGATACTTTTTTACAGTTTTCATAACGAGATTTTTATGCAAATTTTATTTAATTTAATTTTTTATTATTAATTTATATATATAATTATTAATTATATATATAATATAATTTATATTGTATAATATATAATTTATACATATAATTATACATATATTATATAAAATAGTTTGTATAAAATTTTATTATTATGTATTATTATTTAATTTATTTAATATTATTAATTGCGGGGATATATTTGATACTCTTCGTCGATTCAAAATAGATTATTATTTATCGATAAGATCACGTTACGATCGTTTTATTTTTCCCCTGATGTTCCCGAATTTGCAGTTCTAATTTCGACCGAGGCAATATGACCTTTTCTCCAATTTTTTTTTTATCTGTTTTTCATTTTCCAATTTTCGAGAATTTTACGACTCGCGCGTGTTTTACATGTAACACTATTGTCACGCCTGCGCCATATTTGCGGCCGAGCGAGACAATCGATAGCACATGTCGCGGCCGAGTTTATCGAGGGATCAACGCGACGTACGTCGTTAAGGGCGATCGACTTTTCGCCCATGAATGCGGGTTCCCTGCTATTACTGCTCTATGACCTGCCGACGCTGTATTCTTTATATGATGAGCGCCTAAATAATGCAGATTAAAGAAAATTTCAAATCGCTTTATTACGTAATTTGCTTTTGAACTATAGGGATAGCGTCATTAATCTTTCTTCTTATAGATAAAAAAATTATCTAATATAAGTTGGCGAATACATACACAAATAAATAAATGAGTAACTTTTTCCTACAACACACAGATCGATAGATCCTATATAGTTATGATCGTTAGCCAAAATATTCGAGCTCTTAAATTATTTCTCTTGGCAATATATAACTGCATGGAACTGCATAGAATTGCATCTTGGCATTCCGAGAAGCCTCGGGAGAAATATTAGTCGCGCAAAATTTGATGTACTTGGCACAACTCCAGAGAACAATATAGTCCTAGGATAATTCCGAGTAACGAGATGTTGCCAATTAAGTAAAAATACTGCAATAAAAATAGCAAGATGGATCCAGTGAACTATATCTCTCCGCGAGAGACAGAACTATTTATGCATTTAATTAATTGATAGATACAAGACTATTTTATTTTCTTTTCCACGGAAAATACCCGACTTTAGTTTGTATCGTAAAGGCAGTTTGCCGACAGAGTTTTGTCGGCGGGAAAGAAAAGCATATAGAAGCGAAATTAAAAAATGCGTGTGTGAGAGCTGGGAAAAAATATCGGGGAAATACCCCGTATATTTTTCGCATCAAATGCTATATTGACGCAGACTTTATTGAATATATTTTTTTTCCTCCTTCTTTCACACATAAAAGAATAGAATATTGCATTGGATTAACTCGAAACCACGTGCGAATTGATTCGCCTATCGATATAAAATGTATATCACAAAACTCGAAGCGAAATAATTGCGCAGTCATTTCGTGTATTATTCGCAATAAACACCGGCGATACATATTCGCGAAACGTACCTAATTTAAACAAGAGAAAATTGCGGAATAATAGTGAAGGATCGCCTCGTGCAATGGGATTTATTACATCGTCCATCACAAAACGTGGAGCGAATGGAAAATCGAAAACGGAAAATTCCGTTATTTTTCGTAACACACACCATACCATATACAATATGATTCTTGATGCACGTTCGTAAAAATTTTTCGCTACAGCTTACAATCACTATTTTTCATATCATACCGTTATCTAAATGTGACAAAGAAAGATATCTATGTCAATATATATATATATAGATTGTCACAGAATATTTTCACAAATATGCATAGAATATTTTTTAATTATATTATAGATGAGTATCATTATCAGCATCATTATATTAGATATGTGTCTTGTATAAAAAACTAATAATAGATATGATTAAAAATCGTGCATGAAAATAAGTAAAGAAATATTCAAACTATATTAGATGTTTCATTATTTGTCATCGTGTCTAATTATATTGCGCAATATAGCAATCAGCTGTTGCAACCCTAATCGCTGCTGAGACTGAAATTACGAAAGATTTTTCCCTTTCTATATTTTTAATAAAGTTCTAATTTGAAATTATCGCAATGTTTAATGATAAAAAATACACTGAGAGAATTTTTTCTTACAATTTACTTCTCAAAATCTAAACTGCATAGTAAAATTAATCAAATATATTTTATATTTTATTGTAATAGATATTATTATTTTTATTATGATAAATATTAACCAAAGAAATTCTCATAAAATTTTTTCCATACCATATTATTCTACAATTACCATGATTTTCAGGGTATAAATTCTAAGAGAAAATTCTTTCTGTGTATCAAAGTGTTAAACATGATTCGATAAACAAAAGTGAACGCTAATTAATGCGAACAATCAACTATCGATATAAGTGTGAAATGACTCCCCCTTTCGCTTCAACTCTCCTCTTCTCTTAAATGCAGCACTAAATTAGCGAGCCTTGCCTCTCGCGAAGTTTCCGTCAAACAAACGCGTTCCATTATAAAAGTTGCAATCTGCAAACACGTGCCTCCTACGTTCACGTACTCACGCTAGAATCGCCGGTTTTCTGTTTATCACGAAATGGATGATGAAAATCTCGCCTCGCGTACATTTTTAACAATATTTTCTCGTATATATGCTTTTCAGATTTAATCGTTTTTATTATAAATAAATAAAATAAGATCTCTCTCGTGAAAAAAGAGTACAAAGGTATATAAATTAATCTGAAAAATATTACAAAGAATTACCAAAAAAACGTATCATCGAAAGGTCTCAAAATTATTTATTTCGTTCCAAATATATATATATATATATATATATATATATATATATATATATCTTGAAATAAATTCAAGAAGAGAGAGAAGATTCCGCATAATTGCATAATAATTGCATTCGTCGGCGAATCGAAATTCTATCTCAAAATTAATTATTCTCGCAAGCAGGAGAAGATAATGCAATGCTCCTTTTATTATTTTCCTATTTTCTCTCTTTGTAAAAAATTTTTTACACGGTTTTTTTTTTGTATTACACCAGAAACTGCTTCCAGCGCAAAATTTCAGATCTGAGATGTTCTCGCAAAGTTTCACTCCATAATTCGCCAAGTGGAAAGTAACGTTCAGTTCCAATTTACGACGTGTACGTGCTTTACATTCAGATGTTCCAAAAGTAGTCGAAAGCTTCGCATTAGCGTCCGATACGGAGCGAAAATTTGGTGAAAAATTTCGCGGGCAAACCTCCCTCCTTCCCCCTCCCTCTCGCTTTTCAACGCGGACTATCCGACCCAGTTTTTGGGATGTAATTAGCGAGCCGGCGAGTTTCGTTTGTTCTCTGTTTCCGCGGAGTTGCGCGAGTCGAGCGCGAGCCCCCTTTCCCCCTTTCCCCTCGCGTTGTTTAAAGAGTCGACGCTAGTGCAAATAACAAACACAAATATAATATGCATGACCAACAAACACACGACGACGCATATGTATCCCCAACGATATGTATCCCTTTGCTGGGCTTGTAAGCTGATTGTAAGCACGTTATACGTCACACTCGCGCGCTTATGCAAATTTACGCGCCGGGAAATTAACCAACATTATCCATAAATATACAAGCACCCGGTCACTTCCCAACAACATCGTTGCCGATATACCGCACAACATTGAGTATTTCCTTTCCAAAAACAGACGTATCAAAATATCGAATAATTATATCAGCTCCATTTTTTTTATACAGGGTATCTACTCGAATCTTGTAATAAAAAAAATTCTGATAAAAATAAAAATATAAAACAAAAAATAATTTATTATAAACGTTTCAAGGAATACTAATTTATTTAATTATTTATTAAAATTAATTATTTATTAAATTATTATTTAATTATTTATTAAATAAGTAAGGAGTACTAATTTATTTAAATATTAATAATTTTCTATAAAAGTTACATAAGATCTTGATACTAAAAATAGATCAATAAAACAAAAATCATATAAAATTTAAATAAAAATTTTAATATTGCCAAGATATATTAGACATATGTTTTTTAAGCGTTAAATAAGAATAAAATTAACAAAGGGGCAATTTTTTTTTTAATTTCCTGAATCAAATCAAATTCCATGAGAATTTCCCGATTTTTCAAAGTTGAACGAAATTCCCTGAGAATACCAGGTTTTCGAGGTTTTTGCTCGGAGGGTATACATCCTAATTATAAATATATATCACGAGAATGCGCCAATTCAATATAACAAAAAAATTCAATATAACAAAAAATAGATCAAAAAAGATAAAAAAAATGAAAGATAAAATATTTTACGTGGAATAAAAATAAAATCTAAATAAAGAGCAATATTTCTCCGAAAAGATTCCCCCTAAATATATACACCATCGTGACTGCAAATAGATAACATCAGAATTCCGTTTGGATATTACACGAATCAAATCGTTAAAGGACGACGTTTAATCCACGACGATCCGACCATTATTCACGCCTGTCGAAAAGCACTTATCTCCCGATCGTCTCTCCTCGGTAGACGTGATATCGCATTAATATGACGTAGGGGACGGGGGAGAGGGCGGCCAATATTATGGGAAGTGCCGACTTAACTCGCGTTTCCGGTATACGAACGAGAAGTTCCTTACGCTTGGTTTTATTCTCGTTGTGATTTATGACGCCGGTTGGGACGCGACGACGTTAAATAGCGCCGGGAATCGAGCCACTTACGCCTACGCAGACATCACCGCGAACGAGATATTGTTCGTCCGGAGAAAATGCAAGTCCTGATACGACAAGGATAAATGGTGAATTAATTAATGCGACCGAATCGGCAAACTGCTGATGAAGAATTCGAGAGTTTTTAAAATCGAAAGATAATTTTGACAATTTTCATAGATACACTGAGAGAATTTTCTCTTAGAATTTATCCTGAAAATCATGGCAATCGTGGGACGATATGGTATGGAAAGAATTTCTCTGTGATTAATATTTATCACGATAAAATATAAAATGTTTGATTAATTTTGCTAATGCATAATATGATAAATATTAATCAGAGAAATTCTTATAAAATTCTTTCCATACCATATTGTCCTACGATTAGCATGATTTTCAAGGTAAATTCTAAGAGAAAATTCTCTCTCTGTACAAAAGAATTCTCTATGCTGCTAGCAATAATATGAGATATAGTTCAGAAACACATTTTGACATGTGACCTGGATTTCTCGACACTTTTATAATTATTAGGAAAAAAATTGTAACGTTAAAACGGTACTGAACGATAATTATTGTGAAGCGTTTTTATTATGACGAAAAAATAAATGGACAATATTGTAAAAATTATCAAAGATAATTTAATGAAAATTGTGTGACAATTTTCGTGTGAAAAAACTGAACTTTATATTATATGTCTGAAATTTGTGTTTAGATAGCTTTATTTGTATGACGTGATATTTTATTTTATAATTCAATAGAGTTGTGTCCTTCTAAAAATAACATTATATTATTTCAGCATTACGTGAAATTTCTCCGCGAGTGTCTAAACATCTCTTGGTGTAATAAGAGAAGAGAAAAGAGTATTCTTTCTTCTTAAGTACCTCAAAGTAAATTTACTTTTAGTATCTATATTTTACCTCTCATTCCGTCGTTTCACATAAAGTAAAGATTTTATGTAAAATGAAGAGATTAAAGTATGCGCGTTTCTGCGAAACATTAAAAAAGCTCTAACTGCGCGATTGATCCGAAATTATTATTTTTTACATTCTCGACATGTCCCTAAATTATCTTATCGTCCATATAATATGATAGACATCAATGAAGACTCGAATAATGTGAAATGGAAATGTTTTATCATTCACTACATTCTCTGAACGTGTTTCAAATACGATCCTCAGTTCCTTAACGATGACTGCCATCGGCGATATGAGTCAGGGAAAAAGGAAACGTACTAACGAGCCCCGGTCAACATTAATTGTGACATCCTCCCGACGGTGGCCGGGCCACTTCCGTCGATTCTGGAACGAAGGAAGCTGCCAAGACGACCTCTACGCCCACATGAGCCGACAAAAAGGCCCGAGAAGCCGACGTGACACGATGTGTTAGGTAGACGACTCAAAAATCTCCTCTTAATTTGCCCGGAAGATAAATTTTAACACGAATACTCGCACATTCCACTAATCCAAAGTATTTACAGTCTCTAAATAACTTTAAAATGTACATCTATTTCATTTTCGAATACGAAATAAACATAATTATATAATTATACATATATAAAAAAATATTTATTATATACTCTATTGATTATTACTTTATTAATTTATTTACTTGTGTACGTAAAAGGTGTTCTTTGTTAAATTTATCTTTTAAAAAGTTTTGCTAAATTTGTATATTATTATAATTTTATATTAAATATTTTTATAGATCCGGAGTATTCAAAAAATTTATAATCATTGTCTAAACGCATCTTTGCTTACCATTAGAATAGTATCTAAATGCATATAATATTTCTGCAGAGCAAGCTTTGCGTCATGTTCATGAATAACTTCAGAAGCATCTAGTATCTAAATCATGTAACAATATTCAGGATGTCTATTCAAATCTTGTAAAAAAATTTCCTGAGAATTCTCTGATCTTTCAGATATTTTTAAGGTAAAATAAGAAAATTTATATATATAGATGCAGCTTTTTAAAATAAGTTTCTTTATGCGCTTTCTAATGTTTTCTGTTCATACGATTGCAAATTATCAAGAGCACAGTTTTTCTAATATTTAATATTGATTTATTAATTGTAAAATTAATTTGGGCAATAACAAAGTGCGATATCTAAACGCTAAAAATATATGCAAGAATATAAAATAAAAATATAAAACAAAAAATAATTTATTATAAACGTCTTAAGGAATACTAATTTATTTAATTATTTACATAATATTATTCGTTTAAATTATTGCTAAATTATTATTTATTTAATATAAATAAAGAGAGTACTAATTTATTTAAATATTACCTATTGAAAAATTGAACGATTTTCTATAAAACTTACATAAAATCTTGATTCTAAAAATAGATGGATAAAAAATTATATAAAATTTTAATAAAAACTTTAATATTGCAAAGATATATTAAACATATTTTTCAAGTGCTAAAGAAAAGTAAAATTATCAAAAAAACTATTTTTTTTTAAATTCTTCGAATCCCAATCAAACCAATTCCATGAGAATTCCTCGATCTTTCAAGGTAGAACAAAATTCCCTGAGAATAGCAGATTCAAGACTTTTCCCGGAAGTATACATCCTGAATATCATAATAATAAAGTAATAATGATAATAATCCTCTTTAAATCCATAAATATCTGAAATATTGTTTCTCATAAACAAGTCATACCAAGCTCATCCCGCGACACGGATCTATATTAAGGCTCGAATATAGAATTCTCCGTACAGAATTCGCAGACCGCTCGCATCAGCGATACCGCAATCGGGTCGCAGCTGGGGTGTCGATGACACGAGTCGTCATCTACGCGTTGAATTCGTTCGCACAGCTGACACGCATCGCGTTAACGCGATTGCAATTGATGCAGTCGGTCAATTTTGCATCTCGCATGGGATTTCCTGGGCGAAATATCGCGTTATATGCGCGCTCATCGCTGCTTTAAACGCGTTATATATCGCGCGAACCGAGCCCCCGTTCTCGAATTCGCGATAAATTCATTAAATTCAAGGCGCATCATCGGTTGTCGCGATGATGCGGGTACCGGAACGAGACGACGCGCGTTTTACATAAGTGATACGCCTCTTCCACCTTTGTTTCGTGTCCCGATTTTCCATGCGCGACGCAATCAAGAAATCGAATTGTCACAAAAAAAAGAAATAATTTTTCGCGAATAAATAAAATTACACAATAAATGCCTTCCTATCGTGGACGTCCGCGGGGAGGAAACAAGGGGGGCATGTGGAATCAGCAAACTCTCTTCGAATAAATGCTGACTTGCACATTTAGTATAGAAAATTAAAAAAAATAACAAAAAAATTTAATTTAAAAGAAATTTAAAAAAACAAAAAATTAAAAATAAATTTCAAATTATATTCTTTTAAATCATGCTCCCCTAAAAAAACTGCAAACGCTCCCTATTTTGCGTTACAAAAAGAAATCGTGTTCTACAAAAATGCATATAATAATGATGAAGAAACGCTCGTTATAAATTGATCCTTTAACGATCTTGCAAAGAAGAGACCTGTTGGATCGTATAATCATTTAATTATTTGCAGTGTAAACATTTCTATTGAGTTTTAATTAACGTAATTAATACACTGAGATAGGAAGAATCTTCCGAGATAAAGAAAGAGACGCGCCGGGCCGTGGAGGAAATAATTATCGACGAGGAAATAATTACTCGCCAGCGAACAGTGAATCGTCCAGGGAGACAAGATTTGATTTATTATCGCTATCGATTCTGTTTTGTAACCGAATCAGGGGCAATCCGGGTCGATGGCGCGTAAGAAAGACATATGTATATGTGTCTGTGTCTCTATGTGTGAACTTTTTTTTCGGAGAGAAAAACGGAGAGATAAAACACGACGAAGGAGCGGTGTATCTCGGACGAAATCTCGTTACGAGATTTTCTCCGAGGAGAGACGACCTCCGAGATTCCAAGAGTCCTCCGGGCGCAACCTCGATAATTACACTTTAATCAAAGTCGCGGCGAAAATTCCGTTTGATCCGCCGGGCGATGCTTCCCATTCGCTCGGGAAGATAAGGGAGGATGAGAAATTGCGGCAATTACCATTTTCCGCGTCTCGAGAAATACTCGCGTACCCGTAAAGTCGAAATGGATCAATCGGAAAGAGAGAGAGACTATCTACGCGAAGTCATCCTCTCTCCGAAACGAGACCGGTGTCTCTTCTCTCGTAACCAGTTTATCGGTTTTCCGATGAGACCAACAAAGAGCATCTTCGGCGAGTCTGAATTTTTATTTCATTATATTGTTCCGTTTTATTCTATTAGCTCGCGATTCACGGAAAGTACCTGATGTGTTTTCCAAGTCAAAGCAGACGTCGGATGTTTCCGACGAGGCTTCCGATTTTCACTATTATTACGATGGTCCTCGAGAACATTTTATATGACTATATCGCGCCAAAAAAATTCTAGATTAAATTTTAAAACAATACACGCGCGATGAAAAAATAATAAAGAATAAATGGAGAGATGTTTCATATAATCGAAACTGCGCGACCCAATAAATAAGCAGATAGAAATATAAAAATACAATAGAACAGTACAATAAAATATTTTCTTTACAATTATTTTGCACATCTTCGTTGTATAACTCTAGCATAAAAAAGCATAAGGTTGCCATTATTTCTAAAAGACTGAAACATTGGTTCGATACCATCAGGCTTCTGCTCCGAGATAATTCACGCTTTAATCCGTGTGGATATGTCCGAGCTTAGCAAGCCATCTCCCTCTTTTTCTCCTCCTTTTCTCCCTCTTTGTCTCCTATCTCGAAGCACTCTTCTCCGATCGAGATATAATCTTTTCATAAAAAAAAAGGCGCGACGATGTCACGCCCGGCAATAACACACTTGATCAAAGACGAATTTTCGTTTGATCTCCGTAACGATGTTTCTTTTTCCCTTTCTCTCTCGCTCACCGATATAAGAAGCAACGAGCGTGTTCGAAATTCTTTGCCAATTGGCGTGGGAAATCGCGGCAAAGGATGGAAGATCGAAGATAGACCTCGCCGCGTCGTGGCTTTTCATCCTTGTCACGTGGCAGCGGGTCACGTTAAAGGGATTTCAGAGGAAAAGAGAAAAAGGGAGAGAGGGAGAAGGTACAGAGAAAGAGAAGGTGAAAAGGAGAAAAACGAGAGAGTCCGTACACAACACATCACATCATCGAGGGGACTTGCCTGGATTTTCGCGAGAAAATTCTGAAACCCCTGTCTTCTTTTTCCTCCGCGGCCGAGATAATTAAATTATAATCGCGTGGGAGGTGCAGAGAGAGAGTTCTCTCTTCCCATTCTGTCAAAAGGAAGTCGAAATTGCAACGCATTAGAAGGGCTCGCACCCGGATGTCGGTCACGACGATGATAGACGAGACCTGATGATCCACCGCGTTCCTAATTCTCACGGTGTTTTTTTTTTTTTTTTCTCAAAGCTGCCGGAAGAGCGAGTTAATAAAGTCAGATAAATATTACACATTAAGAATAAATATTCTTACACAGAGAGAATTTTCTCTTAGAGAATTTACCCTGAAAAGCATGGTAATCGTGGGACAATATATGGTATGGAAAGAATTTTATGAGAATTTCTCTGATTAATATCTATCACAAATATAAATATAAAATATAAAATATATGTTTGATTAATTTTATTAAAAGTATAGTAAAATTTACTAAAAGTATGATAAAATTAATTAAACATATTTTTAAAATTCTCTCCATGCCATATTGTCCCACGATTACCATGATTTTCAGGGTAAATTCTAAGAGAAAATTCTCTCTGTGTATGTATATTTCTCTGTTGAAATCTGCCATTTCGAATTTTTTCTCAACAGATTCATTTATATTATTGTGCCTTCAATTTTTTAATAATTAATATATTTTTTGTAAATAATAATATAATTATTTTTTTCTGTTTTTCTATTTTTGCAAATAATATGTATATATTATTTTTAATAATATGTATATTATTAATAGTACATATATATTATGTACATATATATTATCACATATAATAATATTAATTTAATTATTAATATTAATTTTAATTAATAATATGTATATTATTAATAATACGTACATATTATTTGCAAAAATATATTAATTATTAAAAAGGTAGAGGAAAGAGAAGGATAAGTTAACAAGAAAAAAATTCGAGACAGCGAATTTCGACAGAAATATTTTAACGGGAACAAAATAGCAAACTATTGTTTGGCGCTATTGTATTGAGTAAGACGTGAAAAATATCGACTTTTCCGAGATTCTGTCGACGAAAGTTGTTTGTAATCGGGAGAAAATGCTCCGTATACTATAAATGTTCCAAAGTGAAATCCCTCGACGGAGGACGAGAGGAAGCGGAACATAAACTTAATACTCAGGAGAGTAAAGAAGAAAGATTAAATAAAAAATTTTTTCGCCAGTAAAAATAGCGTATATCTCCTCCCGATATAACCTTTGTTTCCTCGCGTCTACGAGAAGCTACGGGCGTTGCTGCAATAAATAACGCGATGCATTAGCGATCTCGTGCGAGAGAGAAAGAAAAATAGCCGAGTTTCGAAGAGGAAGACGGAAGAGGAGACGGGGGCAAAACGCAACCCCCTGACCACCGCGAGCTCGTACTTTATGGTTTCGATTAATATCGCAGTCTCGTAGGCTCCCTTAACGTCAACATCATCGTCGGGACGCCGCGCGAGAGATCGATAGCCGGTTCCGGTGCAAGCGTCGCCATGGAAAAGAACGCGGCGTTCCTCGACCCGCGGGTCGATAAATCACGCGTCGCGCGCGCGGATAGCGTATAAATACGCTATAATTAAGGCGTCATAAGATCGGCGATTTTTTAAATTCACCCTCTCTCTCTCTTCGATGTGCTGTTGCAATAGTAGCCTCGCGAGCGAAAAAGATTTCCATACGACGCGTATGTAAACGCATTGGAAAAAAATTTCACACTGCGATCTCCGCAAATTTAATCAGCCATCGAAAAAGGAAATCGTAGAGAGAAATAATTATAATAAATTACAAATTACTCGCGTAAAAAAATTTTTTAATATTTCATCACTCATCTTTAATTAAAGAATTAATTATTTGAAGTGATTAAAGGAGAATGGCATACATTCAAATTAGCTGTTTCTGATTTGTAAAATAAAAAAATAGATATTTAGAATAGCAATTTAATTAGTTAAATAACTTACTTTAATTTGTTAAATAATTTCGTTAAATTTAATGAAATACAAATCTTTGAATTATAATAATACGATATGTTAGATTAAAATAATAATAAAGAAAATTATATAATCATAATAATAATATAAATGAAAAACTTTCTTTATGCATTAGAATGCATAATATACATAAAATTAAAGAATATACAATAAATTAGGAAAAACTACAGAAGAAATAAAAAATATAAAAAAAGCGAAATATCAGCAGACGCGCCTAATCTAAATAAAAAGAATACGAAAATAAATTACGCAAATATTATAATTAAGCAAAATGAGATGCAACAAAAAACGCAACGAAAAGAAGAAAGATAGTAAAACATACAATATAAAAATAACATCAAATGTAGAATAGTTTGATATTTTTGTATAAAAAAAAAAGAATTGCACTTTTTTTTAATTCAAGTTAAAAAATCTTTATATGGATCGCGAATTTATACACAGAGAGAATTTTTTCTTTGAATTTACCCTGAAAATCATGGTAATCGTGAGACAATATATGGTATGGAAAGGATTTTAAATATATGTTTAATTAATTTTACCATACTTTTAGTAAATTTTACTATACTTTTAATAAAATTAATCAAACATATTTTATATATTTTATTGTGATAGATATTAATTATTTGTTATTGTGATAAATATTAATCAGAAAAATTCTCATAAAATTCTTCCCATACCATAATGTCCCACGATTATCATGATTTTCAGAGTAAATTCTAAGAGAAAATTCTCTCTGTATATAATTAACCGTGTGTGATAGAATATTGATGAAGTGTCGTATAACGATAAAAGCTTTCTAAGAACATTATAATTCACTCCAAACTTTGCCTGTGAACAATCGTATCACACCTCCCACGTACAAGAGCGAAAAGGAGAGGAGAGAGAAAGAAAACTTGCGGGAAAACTTAACGCGGAATTCATATTTCCATATATCTGTTGCAAAGTTACGACACGCGCCGGCAAACTTTTCAAACAATTCGCACCTACACAATAAGTACAAATATTTACCTCTCGCGTCTCGGAAAGGAGGGGTCCAACAGGGTTAAAATCATCCCCGAGAACGAATGTTCTCTCGTCGAAACTCGCATCAGGTATTTCTTTTCGGTCTCGCCGAAAATTCCGAATATCAATCTCCGTCCGACGACGGGCGGATTATTTTATGTCGCCGCTCATTACGGCATCTCATTGTTTCGGTGCGCCAACATGCTGGCGCGGCGCCACGGCGCCATTATTCTCTCTCTCCTCGGGGTTTATCCGCAATTAAACGCGCGCGCGGCTCCGGGTCCCAGCGCCCGATAAATTATGGCCGTTCCAACGTCAATATTTATTATGCCATCTCGTCCTCCCTCCGTAATGTACTTTCTCTATATACGACTACTGGCACGGTGTATTTATGTTGTAATGATGGTTTATGGGAAGACATTATATAAACGGGAGGAAACACCTCGCCGAGATTTTCGTGCGCTTCCCATTTTCATGATGTTACATCGTTATTTCATGTTTTACCCGATGATGTTGCAAATAAGATAATCGTCTGCGGTTTGTACGAATATATTCTATTGTTGTAAAATTTATCCTTAAATTCTTCTCCAATTTCTGTGATAATTATAAAGACATTTTGAATAATAAAAAATCTAGTATTGAATATATAAAAGTGAAAAATGTGCGTAATTTTTCCTTCTGTTTTCTATTTAGTTTTGTGTATATTAAATTTTATAAAAATTAAATTATATTTGAATACATACACGATATATTTTCGAAAGTAAGACTTATACACTGATTGTGAGAGAATTTTCTCTTAGAATTTACCCTGAAAATTATGGTAATCATGGGACAATATGGTATGGAAAGAATTTTATGAGAATTTCTCTGATTAATATTTATCAAAATAAAAAATAATATCTGTCACAATAAAATATAAAACATGTTTGATTAATTTTACTAAACTGCATAGTAAAATTTATCAAACGTATTTTATATTTTATCGTAATAGATATTATTATTTTTATTGTGATAAATATTAATCAGAGAAATTCTCATAAAATTCTTTCCATATCATATTGTCCTACGATTACCATGATTTTCAGAATAAATTCTAAGAGAAAATTCTCTCTGTATATTATTCTTTTATCTTAATCCTAATTAATGTATGACCTAATTAATTATAATAATTAATTTTTGAATGATATATATTTCGATTTTATTTTTAAAATTAATATCTTTTGCTGCTACAACAATTTAGATAAGTATGCAATAACAAGTCAACGTTTCTATTTATAAAATTTCGTTTGATTGTCCCTATTGATTATTCCGATGTAATTAAAGAAGGCGCTACCGATCTCCTTCCTGCGGGTCTCGTCACGAGAGAGACGAAGCGATCGGCAATTCTGATAACGGCATCTAAGTACTGTTTTTATCTTGTGGCTGGTATCGCCTGGATAAAGCCTGCAGGGAAAACACGCTCAATTTAATGCGCCGTCGAAGTGACGAGCGTCGCGTTTAATTACGACGTTTGTTTAACCTCCTTGCTTGTCGGCGTGTTACGTCGCTCGATGCGGTCGTTTAAGAAACATCGAGGGCGATAGTTAAGTACAGAGAACGATATGGATCTAAGGTACAACGTAACATAGAGAAGTTGCACGGGAATGTCGAAAGAGAGAGAGAGAGGGAGGGGGGGGGGGGAGGGAGAGTAAAGGAGAAATAAATTACTTGTACCGATTTAATCATCCCGATCTTGTTGAGAAACATGTAAAAGCATACCTATTATTCGCGGCCGTTGTGTAAATAAAAAAAATATTACTCTGGTCCAAGTGTCTATGATAAAATCGATATAGATTTTTTAATTTATATATGTCAGCGAGCGAAATTGCGGAGCAAAACGCGGAAAAACATGCAAGTATTTATTTTTTCCGCCCATGTGTGTATAAAAGCAACATAGAAAAAGAATTGACATCTATATATAGACTAGGCACTTTTTAACAAAATTTATTCTCCATTACACCTAGTTAAACATTCCGCGCGACGTTATAAATTGAACGTCCCAATCTCGGGTGATAGTTACATTTCGTATTCCCAATCGATGCGCATGCAATATTCTATTTTATCGGAATTTTCTCAATAAAACTGCCGGAGCGCGATAAATTCGCGGATAATGACCGGATCGATCGGCCCCCGATAAATCAAATCGACCGAATCGACGGGGAAGGGATAGATCTCCGATACACCGGATGAAAATAAGCGACTGCTGTCAGGTCGATGATCATTCGTTCGTCGAGCGTGACGTCTCTTTAATCACGCTGACACGAAGGATTATTAATATCCGTGTGTTTGTATCTAATGGAAAATCGGGAGAGACGCGAGAAATCGATGTTTCGAACGCTCGCTCTCTCGTATATTATACTGTCCATTCTCCATCGAGAGATATATACCTAATTTCCGCGGAATTCGACGTATCCGTTTTATACATCGATTCATTCATCGCTCACGTGCATTCGCGCTCGCTCGAGGTTTATCGACCTCCGCGGCGTTACGTTATTTTGGGGTCATCGTGTATATATGTGTGTGTGCACGCGACTGCAATGATGACGCACACGCGACGACGAAACGCCAATATAACGAAGCGTAACGCGAGGAAATGTCTCGTAGCAAAATCTGCTGTTATATTACGTATGTAGGTATTAGGGTTGTTCACAAAGTAATGACCCACATTTTTTTTCTCAAAAACTATTTATTCAACAGGTTTGAAATTCACTCACAATATACATGGAGATGTTTCCTTTACATGTATTATTTTTGATATTGTTTTTTTCTAATTTTTAATATTATTTTTACATAATCTCCATCAATTTGTACCAATTCTTGTGCTGTTCATATAGCCATGTTCTCACTGTTTAAATCACGCCCTCATCTTCAAACTTTGTCGCCTGTATCTTTAAGTGGCCTCAAAAAAATCGGAGACAGATTGGAACTATAGAATAAGATACAGTGAGAAAATTTTATCTAAGAATTTACCCTGAAAATCATGGTAATCATGAGACAATATGGAAAGAATTTTATGAGAATTTCTCTGATTAATATTTATCACAATAAAAATAATAATATCTATCACAAGAAAATATAAAACATGTTTGATTAATTTTACTAAACTGCTAGTAGCTAAGTTTAGTAAACTGCTGTTTACTAAGCTTATAGTAAAATTAATCAAACATATTTTATATTTTATATTTTCTTGTAATAGATATTATTTTTATTGTGATAAATATTAATCAAAGAGAAATTTTCATAAAATTCTTTCCATATTGTCCTACGATTACCATGATTTTCAGGATAAATTCCCTCGCATCCATTTTATAGTTACAATCTAGCTCCTTCAGATTTCCATACTTTTTGGAGCCACTTAAAGATGCACGGGATAATGGTTTGAAGATAAGGGCGTGATTCAAGTGAGAACATAGCTATGTGAACAGGACAAGAATTGGTACAAGTTGATGCAAATTTATATAAAAAAAATAATAGAAAAAAAAATAATAGAAAAATAATAATAGAAAAATAATATATGTAAAGGAAACATTTCCATGTATTGTGAATAAATTTCAAACCTCTTGAATAAATACTACCTGAGAAAAAAATGTGAGGCATTACTTTGTAAACAACGCGGAATAATTATGTATTCCATCCTTCCGCGTGCGAGAGAGAATTTTTATTACGCAAATTGAGTAAAATTATTCGCCATTACACACTCGCAGAAAAAGATGAATGAAAATGAGATTCTGTCCGTCGAGTTTCATTCGGGGAAATAATGGCCATTTTGCGTAATTCATATTGGCAATGTATTTTTCGCGATTTATGGTAAATGTCAGTCATGATTAATCTAAAATCTCGTAACGCGACGTAATTATGATTGCACGATATTGCATGCGATGGAGCTCTAACAATGTGGAAGACGAATAATCAATATTTTCTTCCAAATACGTGCGTTCGCGTTTGAACAAAAAAAAAAAATACGCATTCCTTGTTCTGAATTGATCCACAACTAATAATATATTCCAGACTATTCAAAATCATTATGTAAATATAGTTTCGCGCTTTTGCATAAATATATTATTCGAGAATAATGCGGATTAATTTGGAGAACATAATTTTAAAAGAATTATCAGAGCATTTATAATAAATATTCAAAGTTTTTTCGAGTTTTTGCATGCGTTATTGCAGATATTTTATTTCAAACTGATGTGTTTAACGAGATGAACAATATGAAAAATAAATACTAAAGACGTATTTATTTCAAGAATAACCATTATTATTTGTTTAATACTAATTTATCGATAGCACATGATTTAATAAAGTATGAAGAACACGATTCGTAAAGACATCAGAAATCATAAAAAGATTAATGAATAGAGAACACAAATTTATAAGAGTATAAATTCGTGAAAATAAAGATTCAAATATTTTATCGCTCACACACAATGAGATAATTATTTCAATTGATCATTTCAAGTACAATTTTTCAAAAAATTATATATTTAATCAATAAATATATAATACTTTTTATTATTAAATATAATTATACATTTAATAATAAATTAGACTTTCAAAAAAATATATAATATTCAAGATATTTATGACTAATTCGTAAAATCGACTACAGATTTCAATTGTATTTCAATCAACAAATAAATAAATTATTTTGCACTAACCATTTGTAGACAAGGAAAGATAAGTAAAATAGCTTATATAAATATATTCAGTTTTCGTTTCAAATATTTATTTTTTACACACATGCCTCTCTCTATCCACGTCGCATCAACATACAGAGAGGCTGTTTCGTTGCAAACGATGTTTCTAATTAGTACTAAGAAAAAAAAAAAAAAAAAACCGAAAGCGGCTGGTGGAAAAGGGCTTTATTACGCGAAGCTTATGCATTATTCAAATATTCGCGAGCTCATGCGATGCGTGTATCACGCGTTGCGTATACAGAACCGTCTAGTATCGTTTCTCTCTTCGTCCCCATCCTCTTCTCTCTCTTTCTCTCTGTCGCATCGGCGATAAACGGTTACGGTTACAAAGTTGCGATCATCGACCGATATATACGCATAATGCGGGATTTTACGCGCACGCCCACGCGCGCGGCTCGCATGACAAATTCTGCTCTCTCCGACAATCATACACCGACAGGGGGAAAGCGAGGGGGAGGCGATTAGAGCATTGTCAGCGCGAGATACGAGAACACATGGACGTCAAAACCATCGGGTTCGCGGCGCGATGTTGCTCTCTCGTCACAATTCCATTTTTATCGCCAACGAAATACGATATATATACGTATAATAATATTATATTATATTACACTCTCCGGAGAGAGGAATGAGAGATAACAGGATTTCTCTCCTCATTATCTGGAATCAAATAATATGAAAGATTTTTTTTTTCTTCAGGAATAAAGCGGCGAATTGTTTCGCTTTGATTAAATTTCGAGATCAATCTTCTTTCCACAATTAATGTCAAAATGTCAATCTAAATAGTATCGTAATAATAGAATTTTTTATAGATGACATTTGACGCGAAGATATCGATTTAAACGATTTTGACTTCCATAAGAAAAAGGACTAAAAGTTTTTTTATCGAAAAGTTTTTATATCGAAAAATCTCCCTTTACAGTTTTTACCCTGAAAAAAAATAACCGACTTAAAACGTACAAAGTACAAAGTAAATCAAAGAGGATGATCGGCTCTAATTTTGCCCGCGTGTTATTCCCAAGAGAACACAAGATTTTTCCCTCTGTTTCCCTGGCCATGTCAAAGATGTCTAAAATGAATGAGGATCCCGGAGAGATTTTACTTCGGACTCTTCGAACTCCCACACGTGGATTGTTTAGAAGAGGGTATAATCCCTTGTGACAAGATATCTCGGACGAACCTCGATAAGCATTCGCTTTGATAAATCTAAGAGCCCTCGTAGAAGAGAAAAGAGAAACGTAAGAGCTCGAAAATGTAGCGAAAATTAGCCATAGAACAAAGATGAAATAGTTTCAAATAAAACAAATTCATTGAACTAGTTAACGTCTATTTTTTATAAAAAAAATCTTTAAAAATCTAAATCTTCCTTCACACTTTTTGTTCTTAAAAAAAAACTAATACAAATTACAAAATAAATTCTCGAAGAGGATCAACGCGGCTCTAATTTTGAAAAAAATTAATTCAACTAATTCACATCCATTAAAAAAAAAAAATTATCAATATACGCGCTTTGTTTCTTTCTCGTATATTATGATTTTTTATATATGATTTTACTATTCCAATGTATCTGTATGTGCATATTTTCCTGCAAATCTGTTTTTCCATTGTAGGTGCAAATAAAATGTATCTCGTACATAAAAATTGCATTAAAAAATAATTTATGCAACGTAGCGTCTTTATTGCGAAACATTTCACATGCATCATCAAGATAAATAAATATCTTATATTTAAAATTGATAAATAAAACATTTTTATTACAAACTTCTCCGTTCCTTCATTTAATATTAAAGACGTTTCGTAAAGGAGCTTAGGGATCCATAGATGAAAATGGCTTTCTGAATTGCTTTCTCTTTATACGACGATATTCAGTTGACGAAGCATTATTTCGAGACAGTCGGAGAAGAAAACCAATGACACGTGATGACAGAAAAAATCTTTCCACGCTCCTGCACTGTAATATTTGCCGGAAAAAAAAATATTGTCGTTTTCATCGAGATATTCAGCGACCAAATTGGCGATAGGATCAAATCAAAAAGGTAATAACGTCGATCTGTGGAGGATAAGCAAGTGTGAATATGCTTCGAAAGCTAACAAGTGATGAAAAAAAGAACGAAAAATGATTCATAATCCGAAATATTTTTATAAGCGGAAATATTTTTACTTTATGCATATATGATAAATTTCTTGTTTAAGAAGAATTCCTCCAAATTTCATATAATGTCAAACTAGTGACTTTTGCAACAGATTAATTTATATTATTTTCTTATCCAAAGATTCACAAATACGACCGTCAATAAATCGATGAGTCGGTATTTTTTCATACACAATATAATTTATATATTATATATATAAATTATATATAAATTATATTATAATTTAATATAATTTATTATTTAATAATATATATTATGTATATATATTATAATAATATATATTATAATTTAATATAATTTATTATTTAATAATATATATAATGTATATATATTATAATAATTATATATTTAAACAAATGCGAATAATTATAAATACATTAATAATGATATTTGTTTTTATAATTTCCAACTTGAGCATCAAGATCTTACTAAAAAAAAAATCGCGCTCGTATTTTTCGATCGCCTATGTAATTGATTACAAATTGCCGTCGTAAATATCTCGATTCTATCCAACTCCTATACATTGATCTGTAAATCGCTCCAATTCAATTCGCAAGGTCCATTTTGTCCGCTCGGACGCAATAAGGAAGGTAATCGCCTCGTGGCGGTCCCTCGCACAAAACTCACCGAATTACGGCTCATCTCTCTATTTGTTCGATCACGGAAGGAGGGTCGAGTGGGTCCATTTTGCAGGTGATTCCACTCGTGTCGCGCAATACGTAAAAGTGTGCGCTTCCGATCGAATCGATACACGTTGACCGCCGCTTATTGGTCGACCGGCGCATGAACATCTTCTTTTTACCATCGAGATATCCACGTACTAACGATCCTGAGGACCGTTGCGGTTCATTAAGCGATTCCGAGAAAATCGAGCACCCAGGTGATGCTTATAGCAAAAGCAATCGACGGCATACGTTCGAATAACCAGATAAAAATCACTTGTATTTGCGGCCACGGAATCTCGAAAACGATTATCATTACGATTCCCGCTGGCGAACTTACGATCTGTCATCAAAACTTAATTTCGAGAAACTTCTTTCGATATTTATACATGTACAGGGTGTCCCAGAGTGACCTGTCAATTTGGAAGATTCCTAACATTATTTGAAGACGACTTTTTCTCAATGAAAATGTCGAGGGGAGATCATTACAGGGTGTATACTTAAATTTTGTGAAAAAAAATCCCTGAGAATTCCCTGATCTTCCCGGTATTTTCGTTTAAAATTTCGTTTAAATTTTCGTTAAATTTTTAGATAAAATAAAAAAATTTGTATAGATGCAGCTTTTTAAAAGTTCATTTATTGTATACGCTTTTTAATGTTTTCTATTCATACGATTGGAAAGTTATCAAGAATGCAATTTTTCTGGCATTTAATATTGATTTATTAATTGTAAAATTAATTTGGACAATAACAAAGTGCGATATATCATTATATCTAAACGCTAAAAATATATGCAAGAATATCACATAATAAAATAAAAATAGAAAACAAAAAATAATTTATTATAAACGTGTGTTAAGGAATATTAATTTATTTAAATTAATTATTTATTAAAATATTATGTATTTGTTTATTAAATTATTTATTTAATTATATATTTATTAAATAAATAAGAAGTACTCATTTTTTTAAATATTACCTGTTAAAAAATTGAACAATTTTTTATGAAACTTACATAAATTCTTGATCCTGAAATAGATCATTAATAAAAAAATTCGTATAAAATTTTAATAAAAAATGAAATATTGCAAAGATGTGTTAGACATATGTTTCTTAAGTGTTAAATAAGAGTACAATTATCAAAAGGGCAATTTTTTTTTTAAATTCCCTGAATCTCAATCAAATTTCATGAGAATTCTGATTTTTCAAGATAAAACAAAATTCCCTGAAAATACCAGGTTTTTCACGGAAGTATACACTCTGTTTTACAAGCTCCCAATTTTTGTCATCATATGTCTTTGTAACTAAACGCCGTAAATTAAAATTCTCTTAAATTAAACTCGATCTGAAATTAACTACAAAATATAGTTTTGCTAATATTTAGCGAATTTAACGAAATAAAATTTTAGATATTGCAAAGTCGAACAAGAATATCCCCTCTCGTAAATTCTTTCTCTAAATCCTACACATTCATCCCGACAAGAGGCGAATTAATTTCGTATTCTACGTATTATCCAGCTCGCCCAATAATTAGGACACGGCGCATGCGATTTCGCTAATCGGCGCGAGTTCGAGTGACAAGCTGCATCGCCGGGCGATTCGCCGCAAAACGCATAAAACCCGGTAAAGTACTCTCTCGCCATAAAGTGCCCCTTGAATCGCGATAGCCGCGCTTCATAAACTTGTCGCGTTGAATTAATTTAAATCCCGTCTCCTCCCCTTTCCTCTCATTCTCCGCCACCGATCACTTCTCTCGAGTGCGAGCACACTCTCTCGACTCTCTGCACGGAAAATATATACCGCTCTTGCGACGGCTGTTCATTTGCATGCCACACACGCGACATAGTTACGTCGACGACCTACAAGGTGCGAAGATGATAAAAGCGATAGGCCGCGGGTTCGTTAAACGAAATGCGAACAGCTTCCGCAAAAGAGTAACGATCGAACATCTCGCCGATTTCGCTAATAGTGGATAAAATGAGATTTATTCGCGATCGCAATTTCCTCGTCCCTGAAAATTTCGAGCGAAAGAGAGGCCGGAAGATGATGATGATAAAAGGGCATCGTAACTCGCAAAATTTTTTCGCAAATTTATATTAAATCGTAAGCAATTTGTATAAAGATAAAAAATAAATTAGATAGGCATTATATAATTTAGTTTATTAATGCTTTCCAATATTCTAAATTTGTAGTTATTTTTTTAGTAGTGATTTTAATATCGAAATGTCTCATTGAGAGATAAAACTTGGAAAAGACGAAGGACATTCGTGTAATTCGCGCTAGAAATCGCAAAAGCAGATTCTCATTCCACATTGAGTGCAGAGTGAAGAGTTTGCTACGCTATTTCCGTGCATATTATAAAGTTTATCTCTCTCTCTGGCTCGTCATGAAGGAAATGTCGTAATAAGCATGCTTAAAGGGTTAAATTACATCCATAGGGCAGATCAAATAGCTCGACAAACTTCATCACGTCACCGTCAACATTATTAAACCGAAGTAGTATTGCAGACTAGCTGTAAAAACTACGAGATAGAGACAACATCGAAAAGTATTATTTTCTGTTACAACAGAGCGCTTTGCTATACAGTAGATTTAAACAAATTATAATATCGCTGGATAATACTGAAATCCCTTTACCATGTTAATTTTAATGTGTTCCACCACCTCACTCGTAAATCCTTAATTCCCTATATATTATCGCACATGTAAAATTTTTAATTGTTAAACGTTTCTAATGCATTTTATATTTTTTAAAAATGTTGTTTAAAAATCTAATCGCCTCAGTTAAGTAATTTGTTTTTTAAAATTGTAACTTACAATCATTGCGTCAATTTATACTTATTTACGCAAAACTTGAGAGAGAGAAATATTAATAATCATATAAAAAATTATTATTTTCAAAAATAATTAAAATGATAATTATATGTAATCTCATTACATAAAAAATAATTTAATAAGACAAAATTATTAATTACTGTTTTCAGCTGCAACGATGAACAAATTTTAAGTGCCCCAATTCTATTACAAAAATAATACTTAATCTTTTAAATTAAAATTTCGCCAAATAAAATGTGATTAAAAAATTTAAATATAAGATTTAAAACAAATTTAGGAAGATTTGACTAGAATTTTAATTAGCGTTAATTAATTATTTTCTACATTAACTATCTGCAATCTAATAAAAAAATGGCTTAAGTAAATATTGTTATTTTCAAATGCAATCTTTTCGCACACATAAACTCGGCTGTTCGAGTATATGTATATTAATCATTGACAGGCATCGCGGTTGGAAACATCCAGTATATCGCAGTTTGCATACGCGCTTATCTCACACATGCTTACGCTGTCGGCTTCATGCATCAATGCCCTCGATCATTTTTCGATGTACTGACTTTTGCCACCATTGTATAGTAATATTACATTACACGCGCGAATGCGCTCTTGCGCTTCGTGCAAGGAACTAGACGCGAGAGATCTTTCGATCAGGGTACAATGTATCGCGATGACTTGTAATTCCTGTAATCTCGAGACCGGCGGCCTTTAATGTAGCCTAGAATATGGGAGGATATCGTTATACATCAATGATGCATAGCGGTCGCCATCCGATTTGGAGAAGAAATATCGACGTTTTACAGAAGAAGAAAGCGCAGATATATAACTTTTGTATCGGAATGGTCCATTATTGATAAGGCAATTAGGGAAGAGGATAACGCTATACATACCTATATAGAAAACGAAACTGGGAAGAACGTAAAATAAAATTTTTATACAAAGCTTCGCTCTTTTCAGGAGATTGATTTCGAAGATCGAGAAACTAACTTTTAAGCTCGGACTAACTTTTAACTTTACGACATAAATTATAAAAAAAAATATAAAGACATTCTTTTCTTTCTTTCTCTTTACAAAAATGATAAAAAATCATTAAATATATGGAATATTGTATTTTTATTATTTATTTATCATTCGTTAGAAGTTCTTTGTAAAATTACAAAATAATCTATATTTTATTGAATATAACATTGTAATTATTAATTATTTGTTTATTATTCACATTATCGAATAAAAAAATTTAAACAATTAAACACAAAAGAGAAAGAAAGAGAGAGAAATAAAGAATAGTACAATTGAAAAAACATAAACTTCACAGCCGAAGAAAATATGCTAATTTTCTAATTTATTGTGCTATTATTTTTTCTCAAATATAAGGGACATTTTTACTCTACATTTTAGATATTTATATAAAATTATTTGTCCATTACATTATCAATAATAAATCCATATAATGATAGAGCTGTTGACTTCAAGATTGATCTAACGAAATCTCTTCACAAAAACTTCGATCAAACTAAATAAAATTTAATTATCCCTATAAAGTTCTGTTAGCTTAAGTTTCAAAATAGCTTTTATGTAGATTTACCCCCCCGCATCTCCTATTAAAAATCGAGAGATTAAGAATGCCCAATCGAAACTCGCTTTCTCCACCGACGCGCGCGATTACGATAAACGTTATTTTCTTCCCTTTCACCTTCGCAATAAAACGTGGCTTTCGTTTCTTCGCGTTTCCTTCTCTCGTCGCGTCAATCTTTTCGCTACAGCTATAGACCGGTCGAGAGACAATCCGGGATATCAGCACTGATTAAGACAAATCGCTTTGCTCGCCGAGGATGGATAATTGTTACATAGAGTGTCCCAGAGATCACGCATTTTCTGCGATCAGTAGAGATACAGGCAAGCAGATACGAATTAATAGATACGGATGAATGGATACGGACGAATTAAAAAGAATTATTGATCGCTCGCAATGTATCATACGAATAAGAGCGAGGCAAACATTCATAACAGAGAGGCGAAAACATTTAATTTCAAATATATAAGAGCATATGGCGCATACCCATATAAATTATTTATTAACTTTTACTACGTTTCCACGTCAGCTATGAATATAAATCAAATGTCTCGTATTATACATTCACTCGTCACGCGTTCACCAAGAAACAGATTTATGAATATTAAAAGCAAGGATATAATAAATGTCAAATAATTTAACAGAAAATATAAATAATTTGCTCGTTGAAGATAAACATGGTGTTTATTCAAATCTTGTAAACAAAATTCCCTGATCTTTCAGATATTTTCATGTAAAATTCCAGATAAAATAAGAAAATTTGTAGATGCAGCTTTTCAAAATAAGTCTCTTTATTGTGTATGTATACGCTTTCTAATATTTCCTATTCATACGATTGCAAAGTTATCAAGAATGCAGTGTTTAATATTGATTTATTAATTGCAAAATTAATTTGCACAAAATGCGATATATCACTATGTCTGAACGCTAAAAATATATGCAAAAATATAAAACAAAAAATAACTTATTTTAATTATTTAAATTATAAATGTCTCAAGGAATATTTATTTAAATCAATTATTTATTAAATTATTATTTATTCGTTTATTAAATTATTATTTATTAAGTTATTTATTAAATAAATAAGAAGTACT
Source organism: Prenolepis imparis (assembly GCF_030444845.1). NCBI lineage: Eukaryota > Metazoa > Arthropoda > Insecta > Hymenoptera > Formicidae > Prenolepis > Prenolepis imparis. The sequence continues at coordinate 16,223,885 of NW_028141162.1, read as the reverse complement.
AATTTATTTTAATATTATCTATTAAAAAATTAACAATTTTTCTATGAAACTTACATAAGATCTTGATAAAAATAGATCGTTAATAAAAAAATCACATGAAAAATTTTTATAAAAACTTAAATATTACAAAGCTATGTTAGACATATGTTTCTTAGGTCTTAAATAAGAATAAAATTATCAAACGGGCAATTTTTTTAAATTCCCTAAATTCTAATCAAATTCCATGAAAATTTCCTGATTTTTCGAAGTTGAACGAAATTCCCTGAGAATACCAGATTTTCAAGAATTTTCTCGGGAGTATACACCCTGTGATAGAGCTAATATAATTGCTAAGAAAAATAATTAACAAAGATGCGAAAGAAAAATAAGAGCGATCCGGCAAAGATTCTCGCGCGGGGGAAAAAAATGGGCGCGCAAATTGGTTTGAAGAATCTCCGCGATCAAAGGGCGGATCAAAGAGCGGATCAAAGAGCGGTTCCAGTGTGCGCCGTATAACCCCCGTAGATTATCGAACCCTTGCTTTGCGCCGACGGTTGACTCGCGAGCGATGCAACAGGCGGCTCATCCGTAGAGTCGTTCCACTGCATCGCCTCCGGCGCCGTTCCGTAATCACTGCTCCGCTCTTCTTTCGTATTGGATTACCATTCAAATCTTATCGCACACACGCGAAACGTGCTCGGTACATACATATATATGTATATACACAGCCATAAAATTGTTCCACATCGTGCAATTCGACAGAGCGACAATTAGACGGTGCATTAGCGGATTCCGGATTGGATCGATCGAATCTAATTTTCATAAACTCACGTTCGAGCTGGATGCGGATTCGCCGATCCGAGGAGAAATTAGGAAGCGGATCCATTTGGATAAATTGCGTGATTTGCATAACATTATCGTTATGTGAATCCAAAATTTGCCAATTTAGTCGTGATAGTCTCGCATAATATCGATATAAACGTAAAAAAAATGTATGATATAATATTCGAAATATATATATATTTCAATAGAGCATCTAAAGAGATAGATCCTCAATTTTCAATATAAGAGCAAAGTTAGCAAAAAAAGATCATCTAATTATATTTATAGAGCGAAGACTTCATTTTAGATTTATTGGTAAGTAATAAATAAATTTAATAAATAAATTTAATATTCTGTAGGTTTTTTATATATATATTCGACATTTTCATTCTTTTGTATGTAACATATCAAATTTTCGTCTCTCTATAATTATTAAATCTTACACAGTTGAAAAATTTGTGTTAAATTTAACAAATATCACCTGTCCCAAACGGTCCACAGAAATTTTTGTGTTAATTTAACATAATACGGATATGTTAAATGATGACACGAATATTGTGTTAATATTTTAACATAAAATAAATTTAAACTTCAAATAAACTTAAAATAAATTTTGTGTAAAATTAACATAGTTTTAATGTAACAATTAACTAAAAAAATTGTTAATTTTACATTTTATCACCCCCACTTATATTATAAAATAAAATTAACATTTTTTTCCTGTAAATTTTAACAGATAAATCTTGTCACTAATAATACGGAACATTTATTGTGTAAAATTAAAAATAGATATACATTGTGTTATTTTTACACTTTTTTTTAGTTGTTTTAATAATTTAACATTTGAGTCCAATTAACATAACAGCAATATGTTAAATTAACACATGAATGTGTTAAATATTTAACACAAAAATTTTAACGGGGACCGTTTTTAACAAGAAAACACAAATTTTCCAACTGTGTAATTATATATATTTACTGAATTTCCGATCATGTAAATCGTATAAGTTTTTTACCCTGTTACACAGATAACTCTCTAATTATTTGTTTACTTTAATTAAACTATATTTTTTATTTACATGAAAAATGTATTTTTTACCTAAAAAAATAATATTCGTATCTTTTGAAAATGCTTTAAAGTCAATTTGATATTTCCTGCCTATATTCCGCTTACAAGACAGACACGACAGAATCGCACGCAAATATATGTCATATGTATGTATGTAAATTGATTGATTGATTGATCGCGGATGTATCAAACAGCGTTTGAACATTTGCCATCGTTATTTTTCGCTATGAGCGGAAATTTTAGACATCCGCGACAGGCATCGATGATTGAACATTCGAAACTGACCGGAATATGAAAGTCTTCTCAATTCCGAGAGTTTTCAACGCGCGTGGAAAAGCTACGGCGAAGGGAAAGAGGGAAAAACAGCCCGGTTTCTGATGAAACAGTGGCGCGGCACTTTGCGAGATGAGAAACCGTATTCTTACAATTGTGTTTCCTCTCGCCAGCCGTCAGTCTTGCCGCTTCGCGGCAAAATTTCTGAATCGCACGCAAGAGACCTGATAAAGACGAACAGACGATGCACAGTTACACGAAGAATGATGAAAACATATATGAGAAACGAGGAAAGCGTGGAAATGCTAACGTTATATTGTGCGCGAAACGATTTTCCGAGCGAGAAACGAACGCGAAAGATACAGCTGTGAGCTTTCCCAATGCACAATAGCACGTTTGGCGCTAACTGAAGTTATTAAATGACATTTTTTAAGATGCGAAAAAAACGAAAAAATCTTAAATTTCTAATTTAAAAAATTTTAAATTTTATCCTTATAAAATTTTTAATTTTAAATCAGGAGATTACATCAGTTAAAAATATAAAAATTACGGCATATTATAAATTTTAATTCTTTTATTACAATGTCTCATAAAACTGTTGTATCTAATAAAATGCAATATGTAGGTATATATTTTACTTAAACATTATGATATTTAAATAAATACAAAATATATTTTCTGAAAAATGAATGAAGAATTTCACAAAGTATAATATGTATTAATAAAGATGAGATAAAATTGAAGTAAAATAAAAGTAAATTATAATTAATAAAAATTTAACGTAAAAGAGTTTGGCAAAAAAAAATTCGCGAGAAGCATGAAAATTTATTATGGAAATGTATATCCGCGAATAAAAATCGACAGGGATCGCGGACAGCGAAGAAAACGAAACGAACCCGAGAACTCGAGGCCCCGTGGACGGAAGAAAACAAACGCTCGTTAACGAGGCGCATCAGGGCAGATTGAAGAGATTTCCTGCCGCGGTTTAGCCTGAGAGAACGACTCTCCTCTTTCTCTCTCTCGCTCTCTCTATACACAGAGACCCCGACGTCGACCCGCGGGACCAGAGGTTAATTCATCGAATTAAACGTCGCACAATTGCGTTATAAGTCCGAGTCGGGTCCGAGTGTTTTCGCCGACGCTGCGTGAACGACGGATGTGCGTGAGTGTCGAGCGTGATGCACACAAGGATTCCTCATTCAGAAAATAAATTATAATAATCGCATTTTGCGATTCTCGCGAGAGAGAGAGAGAAGAGAGAGAAATAGTTGTGCGTTATATTTCCGGAAACTTATCTCTACAAAAACGAATGTATTTTAAGTTCGATAACAAGGTGTTTACTCAAATCTTGTAAAAAAATTCCCTGATCTTTCAGGTATTTTTGTTTAAAATTCCAAGTAAAATAAGAAAATTTATATATAAATATAGCTTTTTAAAATAAAATTTAAAGTTTCTTTATTATATGCGTTTTCTATCCATTACGATTGCAAAGTTATCAAGAGTGCAGTTTTTCTAGCATTACTAATTTTACAATTATTAAATCAATATGGGTGTGTGATGTTTTGCACCCCTATGTTATGCTATCATAGTTCTGTTAAGAGTTCTGAGTTATTTAGAACCATAGGAAGAGTTCTTGATCATTTTTAGAAATAGTTCCGGTCATTACGATAACGAAAATCAGTTTCAAAAAATAAGGGTGCCAACTTCACATTTTTTTACACATCGAGTTCTAATAGTTTTAGCAGAATTTTAAGGTTCTTTTAAAGAGTTCTGCAATTTTTAGATAAAAAAACGTACCTTCAATATTTCTAAAATATATCTTCGATATTGAAAGTATGTTTTTTTATCTATGTATATAAAAATTGCAAAACTCTTTCAAAAAATAATCAGGAACTATGTAACTATTAAACAATTTAAATTTACTCACCTCACGGTTGCTCCTTTGTTGCCCGATGCCTCCCCGGGCCTCCTTCTCGTACAAGTTTCAAAACACTTGCACTCGCGTTATTTTTTTTCGTTCGCGACGCGCGGCGATGCCCGGGTTTTAGCTATCACCATCTTCGACGCGTTTCGGTGTAAAACGCGAGACTCGCGAGAGCTTATTCGCGCGCGAATAAAACCGAAGCTCCATTTTCGCATCGCCGCTTTTTCCAAGACCCACTTTTCGCAGGGGCTTATCGAACGAAGATGATCAAGAGAGCGACTTGGCCGCGACGCACTGAAGTCACCGAAGGATGCAGCGAGACGAACATTGAGCGCGATTCACGATCGACGAGATCAATTTCACGTGTGCGTTTTACCGAAACGCGTTGAAGATTGTGATAGTTAAAACCCGGTCGTCGCCGCGCGTCGCGAACGAAAAAAAATAACGCGAGTGCAAGTGTTTTGAAACTTCTACGAGAAAGAGGCCCGGGGAGGCATCGGGCGACAAAGGAGCAACCGTGAGGTGAATAAATTTAAATTGTTTAATAGTTACATAGTTCCTGATTATTTTTTGAAAAAGTTGTGCAATTTTTATAGAGATAAAAAAACATACTTTCAATATCGAAGATATTTTAGAAATATCTTCAATATTGAAGGTACGTTTTTTTATCTAAAAATTGCACATAATATGAAACTTACATATATAAGATCTTAAAAAACTTAAATATTGCAAAAATATGTTAGACATATATGGCAATATGTTTTTCAAGTGCTAAATAAAAGTAAAATTATTAAAAGTGCAATTTTTAAAAAAAATTCCCTGAATCCCACTTAAATTTCATGAGAATTCCTTAATTTTTCAAAGTAGGAAAAAATTCCTGAGAAAATATCAGGTTTTCAAGATTTTTCCCGAGAGTATACACCTTATGGATAAAGTTGTGACGTCGATTGTGAGCGCGCGATAATCAGATTCGTGCATCACGCGATTATCATAATCATTTTTTACATATATTATTAAAACATTTTTTATATATTTTTTTATATATATATGTATAAAACTCCACGATTATATGTAAAAAAAACTACGCGACTTGTGCGATACGCACGAAATATAAACTCCACAAAAATCTCCGTGTGTATATATATATTTTCGTCGATAAACAGCGAATACCTTCTTAGGCAGCAGTAATAAATATGAATATTCATGCGTACGTTTGCACTGATGTCGCGCACGCGAGCAAAACACCTGGCGGACTCGCGTTTTCCATATATGCTTCGATCAACAAAGTCCACGTTATACGTTTGTATATCGTTTACATAAAACTCTCGTGCTCGCTGCACTCATATGCACTCCCGCCTTTCATTTCCGTACTACGGAAAAATAAAAGCGTGTCGCTTCTCTCGTGTAAGGATTAAAATTGATACAAAACAGAATATCTACTAAAATGTATCTTGTAAAAAAATTCCCTGATCTTTCAGATATTTTTGTTTAAAATTTCACGTAAAATTATTTTCAGACGCGATTTTTAAAAATAAGTTTATTGTACGCGCTTTTTAATGTGTTTCACTCATACTATACGGAAAAATAAAACCCCATTAAATTTCAAATGTTAAATTTTAAAAAGTACTGAAAATGTAATTTTTTTAAAAAATTTCCAAATCCTCTAATAATATTCCATGAAAATTCCTCGATTTTTCAAGGCAAGCAAAAAATCTCCAAGAATTCCAGATTTTTTAAACGTCCTGTAAAAAATTCTCGGAACACGATATTATATAATTTCTCTCTTATTCTCTCTTTCTCTAACAATTTTCCTTCTGTGTACAAAATCTCTTCAATTTCCTCATAAAGGATAATATGAAAGATTTATAAAATCTTGTTGGTCGATTTTTTTTCAATTCAATTAGCCAAGGTATCCAACAACAACAAAAAGTAGCAAAAAATAACAGCAATCAATGGATTATTTTTTTCATTGAGAGAAATTTTATCCGATATTTACCAACGAAAGTTTGCGCTTATATTTCGCAAATATCGCAAGTTACGATCGTAGTGTATATCCGTAGAAGATTATTTGAGATATAACTTCTCTCTTCTGTTTCTAATACTCTCTCTTCAAATTTATTCGAAAATACGGTGCTCTTACTATATCGATCCGTCCTATCCTATATATCCTGTAATATCGTGCACAATGCATTCTACTCGTATATTGTTCGTAACAATAAACAGAATTTCGGAGTTAATTTCTCTCTCATCGAGCGCGACAGCATCTGATTTCCTTTGTGTGAGACTCGGATAACAAAGGATTAATAAATCTTTCTAATTATTAGAATCATATAGCCACTGATTTAACTCAAAATTGTTAAAATATTAATTATCCAGATGTAATGTGTTAAAGATTTGTCGAAACGCGTCTTTCGCGCGGAGAATATATATTAATTTAAAGTGTTATTGTCGAAACGGAGATTTTTCGAAACTTTAATATCGTCAAAACACGGCAAAGAATCAATTCCAAATTCGCATACAACGATATGTCTGTACAATTAATTACCGTCCTGTGTATTGTAACGAGCTCTGTTGTACCCACGCAAACATCCGTGATTGGAAATGGGATTCACGATTGATTCTCCCCACTCTACTACAATTCTCTTTGAGATACCATATAACGATCGGTTGTCAAACGTTATAAATACGATATCCTTCATCAATCAATCAATTATCGAAATGTCTAATATATTAGATACATCGAGATCGCGTTAAAAATAAATTGAGATTTCATCAACAAGTATATAAACAGGGTGTCTGTTCAAATCTTGTAAAAAATTGCCTGAAAATTTCCTGATCTTCCAGGTCTTTTCGTTTAAAATCCTAGGTAAGATAAGAGTAGATGCAGCTTTTTATAATAAATTTTTTTTTATTATATTGCGCTAATATTTTTCCATTCATACAATTGCAAAGAAAGTTCTTTTTAGCATTTAATATTGATTTATTAATTATAAAATTAATTTGAACAATAATAAAGTGCGATATATCACTATATCTAAACGCTAAAAATATATGCAAAAATATAAAATAAAAACATAAAAAAAAATTATTTATCATAAACATCTTTAAGGAGTACTAATTTATTTAAATATTACTTATTAAAAAATTGAATCATTTTCTGAAACTTACATAAGTTCTTGATAATAAGAGAGAGATCGTCAATAAAAAATCACATAAGATTTTAATAAAAACTTAAATATTCAAAAGTGTGTTTTAAACATGTTTCTTAAATGCTAAATAAGAATAAAATTATCAAAGACACATGTTTGAAAAAATTCCTTTAGTTTCAATAAAATTCCATAAGAATTGGATCCTGGATTTATCAAGGTTAAAAAAAATCGCTGACAATTCTCGGTTTTCCAAGGAGCATACCCTGATAGCCGTTATTGGCCACATATTTATTATACACCTCGTATTATTACCGAAAAAAATGCGACGGAATCCTACAGCTTATCTCTCGCGTAACCAACTGTACATTCCGACTGCCTTTAATCCTCCGAATTAAAGGTAGTAATTCGGTGACGTGAAGGGAGATTGGCGCCAGAAGCCGGACCAACAACCTGTTGGTCGGGTCCTTCCGTTCGAGTTGTCGGTCGATTTATCGACTTAGCACCGAGGCAAATGACTGATACGCGGAATAATTATCGATTGACGCAATTAATGGAGCGTCACGGACGCGCGCGCACCGGGTGATCTCGGTGAAAGATTCGCAGAGTTGACGAAATTATGTGCCCTGGCACATGTCCGTCCATCCCGGAGAGAGCCGGGAGCCATCCCGTGAAATTATCAGAATTTAATTGGCGCAACATGTCGCGAGTCGGCTCGACTATTAATGAGAGATGCGTATATATATGCGTGTGCGTGTCGCAATATAAGATAGGAAAATTCATGATCAATTATATCCGTGTAATAACACGCCCGTAGCATAATAGTGAAGCAATTATTGGCGGTTTTATCGCTGCGACGCGATTATGCGCGTCCCCGTTGTTTATAATCTAAGATGAACAGGTCTTTCTCTCTCTACCGATGATGGAATATACTTTAATTGACGAATTCCTCGGCGACATACCGTGATTAGGCTCTTGCGTCGAGTATTATTAATGGACTTTGCGCTTTACGTGTTCTGGAATTATTATTGGGGATACTTAAATATTGTAATTGAGTTGTAGTTGCAACTTCAAGTATGTAAATAAGTTGTATTATCCTGTTAACCTTGTTCTTTTTTTTTTTTTACTAAACTTGGTTATGATGTTAATATCGCGCTGCAATATTTATTAGATGCGATCTACTGCGAGAAATAATTTAATTTATGTACGCGCGGTACAAACATCGCGTATCTAAAATGCTCGTTTACGATAAGTCAGTTGTAATGATAAGCCGTCAAATGTGTGTCCATGTGACCCCGAAATAATCTGGTCTAATTCAATTCGCAGCCATCCGTTGAGTCTTACGGACAAAAACAATTTTACAATATAACGATCGACAAATTTCAAATGCAGACAATTGAAAATTATAATTTAATATACATATAATAATATTTCGTTTCAGTACGTTTGAAACATTTTTATTTTTTATGAAAATGATAGCTATAAATATATAGCACATATTTATTTAAAAAGCAAATTTATTAATTAAAATAATAATTTTAAGAGATATCAAAAAGATTCTTTTATTCAAATGTGCCCTTTAATTATTTCAAATATTATTTCATATGTTTATAATAAGAAAAATAATTAGAAAAGTATTATTTTATATATTCATAGCAAGAAAAATAATTAGAAAAACAACAAAACAGATACATTTACTTCAAAAGTCTAATCTTTGTCTATCTTTAATTTACGAAAAGAATTAACGTAATAAAATATGAATAAAAATGGATCTAAAAGATATAATAAAAAGACTACAACACTGAAAAAAAAATTTGTTAACTTGACTCAATCTTTCAACTAAATATTCAAATATTGTATAAAAAAAATATGAGAAATATAAATATATATATTTCTTATACATAAATATTTTTCTCTTCCATTCAAATATTCTATTTTATTTTTATCTTTGCGAAACTACGAATTCAAATTACAATTCTTTATATTTCACATGATTAGGCAGAAATCGGATGCATCGATATATCAGCGTCGACATCAATTATCGATCTATCAAGCGAGTTTCTCTCAAATCATCGCGTAGCTATATGATATCGGGAAAGGAAAAAAAGACGACGAAGAAAATAGAGACTAAAGGGGGATAATTAGTTTATCGTGAAAAGCGAGAGAGAGAGAGAGAGAGGGCAATTTGCTCTCTCGCTCTCCGCTAACAATAAGTGAATATTCTTCATTCGGCTCGCCTCACCGAAGGTCGTTAGACGTAGCGATATAAAACCGATAGAATGCGGCGCCATCGCGGCCGTATAGTATATCTCGCAAAATACATTATTGGACGAGTTGGAGAGAGAAAGAGAGAGCGAGTGGATTGTTCCCTCTCTCGGTGTGTCTCCGCGGTAACAGTATTTGCGGAACACTTAAATGGAATCCCGGGTTGGAACCTCATCGGGTAGGTGCCCGGTGTGCGCAAGCAATACTTACGAGATGCACGCATATATGTATACACAAACACACATACATACACACGCACGATCGTAAAGTACTCGCCGTTATTATGTTCGCGATAGCGTATAGACATTGTACTTTACGCGAAAGAGAAAGAGAGAGAGAGAGAGAGAGAGAGCTGAACAGAAGAGAGTCTACATCTCGATGAAAGGGGAGAGTAAGAATATGTCTTGGTTTACCCCTCGACAGAAACCTTTGTTCTTCGCAACAAGGACACGAGATTTGCCTTAAAAGGGGTGATCTTTAGAGACTTCAAAAATCAAAAACTGTACACTTCGAGATAGAAATATACACAGAGAGAATTTTCTCTTAGAATTTACCCTGAAAATAATGGTAATCATGGGTATGAAAAGAATTTTATGAGAATTTCTCTGATTAATATTTATCACAATAAAATATATAAAATATGTTTGATTAATTTTACTAAAAGTATAGTAATTTACTAAAAGTAAATATTTTTAAAATTCTTTCCACATCATATTGTCCCACGATCATTTTCAGGGTAAATTCTAAGAAAAAATTCTCTCTGTATAATGTAAAGTTACTAGAGCTAGTGATTTTTAAATAATCGCACGTAAATCATAAAAAATCGAAAAAAAATTCATACAGATCGATCGTGAACGATTCGTGATTATCTCTTGAATCTCTTGAATTTAACGCGCTAATTAAATAATAACTTCTTTCGAGTTATATCCTACTAATATATCCGGAGATTTCCCAGCGGCTTTCTCTCTGAATCGTACATTGCTGCGCAATAATCTTATCATGAACATCGTGGAGAGAAGGATGAGAGGCTGTGCACTTGTGTGGATTTGAAAAAAAAAAATAAGCAGAAAAGAAAGTGGAAAATCTTGAGAGAGAGAGAGAGAGAGCACCATCTTATACTCGTTTCTCTCTAACATTAACTTATTGGCCGATACATTCGTTCGGGATAAATAACATGCTCGTGCCACGAAGTGGATGATCGAAAGGACGAAAAAAGCCAAACTCATTATTGCATCCCCCAGTAATTACTTGAAGAAGCAAAAACGTAAGAAAGGGGAGGGAAACTGCATAAAACCAGGCGTACTGTAACTTCACAGATATGCATTACCGACGTATTGCTCTCTCGTCTGACAGTTTATTACTCCGAGCAATAATCTTCCTGTTCTTTCCGCCTCTCTGGAGAAGATATACAGGTGTCTCCTCCTCTCGTTAAATATTTCTTCTGTCATATTCGCGGTCACGAGAAGCCACTTCTATGCGCGCGTGATCCTTACACAAGAATCGTCTACTATATAAAAAAAAACCCTATTCGATGAAATTGGAACGTTCGAAGAGAAACTCGAATTCGTATTGATGCATATATCGGTAAATATCTACACACTGGTAAAATCCGCCCTAGAAATCCCTCTCGAGATGAAAATCCTCTCTCTGCATTCGTAAAAAAATTCCTTCTCCAAGAATTTGCAATATTTTCGAAGCATATTCTCGACCAACTCTATTTACCTTTTTTTTTCCTTTTTAAATTAGCATCTGTAATCAATAGATTCGTAAGTAATGCATTTCAATAAATTCAAAGGCTCCGCGTCTTGAAATACATACAAAGGATAAAACATCTCTCAGAGTACGCATTTAGAATCTAGAGAGACTAGCAGAATACATGATTCGAATTTGAAATATATTTAAATATTGATAAATTTTTCGTTTTCTTCTCTCGAGAAGCGACATGTTATGGAATTTGCATTTTCTTCGTCATTTCTTTCCGCGTAGTTTTATTTTATATTGAATTGCTGATTGTGACACGCTTCGGTACAATTGCAAATACGTATTGTCTCGGGCTTATCGGGCCTCATTCAACCTGATACCAGACACACATATATATATACACCAAGTGACCCTTTAAATTTCACAATCGCTATCGCGATTCTCTCGCTTCGTCGACTGCCGGAACTCACGGGATGCAGTTTCGTGCCTTAGTCTAACCTGCCAAATTTATTCGGCCTATATAATACGATCGCCGGCTATACGAATTCAAAGGCGGCTTGATATTTACGATCCACTATCGTAGCGAAAGACAAGTATTATTACAATGCCCGCATTGTGAGAGAGTATTAATGCGCGCGTGTCAGTTTCTCTCGACAATATATTATTTATTATCTCTTCCACGTGAAGGATGCAACACGATGACTGCTTTCGTTGTGAATTCAAATGCTGATGTATTTGCAATAAAGAAGAAAAGATAAGTAATAATCGTCCTATATGCGCTTCAAAATTCATAAATTTTTATAAAAATTCCTCGCTAATATTTTATTGAATTCCTGCGGATATCGAAGGAAATTTTTACAACATATGTTCCTTCAGAGAGTGAGGATATCCAGGTCGACGTCCTCGATGAATGAATTATCTAATATTTTCACCTAGGCGCCGATTTCGCCACAGTTGATTAATCGTTGATGGGAGATAAGATTATCCCGATAAGAGCCTGTCATAATATTTTCGATTTAAGCTACCAGAATTGGGTTATATTTCGCGTTTCATGAAATATTAATGAGAAATCTATATATATGCAATAACTATTTTTATAATAAATATAAAAAATATTTATTAAAATCAAATATGAGATATTTTTCAAATATAAAAATTAAATATTTATTTAAAAAATTCAAATGCGTATGTGATGCTTTAATAGAGATTACGCATCAGGAAAAGGTTTCATATTTTACTTTCTTCTGCAAAATTGTTATCTTTTATATCTCCAGAAAAAGAGCAAAACTGACGTTTCATAAAACATATTTACGAAAAGAAATATCTACAAATTAGGTAAGCAATTAATATTTCGAGTGAGAGAGAGAGAGAGAGAGAGAGAGAGAGAGAGAGAGAGAGAGAGAGAGAGAGAAAGAGAGAAACCGATATAATTATTTGGATCAAGATAAAAAACGGCTCGCCAATAAACATGACGGTTAATTAACAAAAAGTGACGGCTGAATTAATTCACAGTACGAGCAGACCTATTTATATCCTCGAAGCATGTGAGAAAATTAATTTTGCCGTGCGCACTGACATTCTCGGAAGGCGAAACGGGTATCTTGCGTCTAGCTTAACGGCTAATTATAAAGCGCGTACTACCTTATAGATAGATATTAAAAAAAGAAGCGCGTCCATCGTATCAACGTCGCAGCCTCGCGTGACAACGTATTATTCGAATACCATTTCGCCCCAAGTAAACGCGCGCAAGAGAGTGCCATGATTATCATTTAAATTGCAACAAAGTGGCAAGTATATCCACGCTCTCTACGTTGCACTCTTGCCGAGGCCGCAATTATTTGCCCATTTCTGTTCCGCATCGTTAAATATATCTTTTGCGCTTTTGCGAAAAATCGATCGCTCATATTCAGCGTAAATCAACGCACACATTTTCTTACGACGAAGAACATTATTTGTGCACTATAAACTTCTCTCGCATCCTCTCAGTCAACCGTTTATCTTCGAAAAAATGTTATCTGTTACTAACACATTCCGAGAAATGTGCGTATTTAATTATTAAATTTCTTTTTTACTCGTAAATTATTTAAATATTTTAAAAAGGATTTTAATTAATGCGTATACGCAAATTATTATTATTTTGCATTAATAAAATCGTGTAGAAAAAATATAATCTACGCGCATCAATATTTTTGCCTTCTATCTCGAATATGTATACCTACTCTATTTTGCCCACCTCTGATTTTTACCTTTATCATATATTCGCGGAATCATAATTCATCCATCATACATACACACTAGTGTTCTAATTTATTCATGCTGATTCTTTTATGGGAAGCATGATGTTTTATGTATTTCTTTTTTTTTTTTTTTTTTTTTTGTAATATAAAACTTCTCGGAAAACTCTATATTCCGAGAGAGAAATAATTATTTATCTGATTATTAAACTTAATCGTACGTAATGTAAAATTATGGAAATATATGAGGAGAGACAAATTTTACGAATAAAAAATTCGCTTCCGCATACGCAATAATAATTTCTTATTTGTAATCCTAATAACGCGATATCAGACCGAATGTCGATATTTGCAATAGATCTCGCAGGAATTTGAAAAATTTGTCGATAGTATGCTACCGATAAAGCATGAAAATAACACATTTCCGTTGCATCGGATGAATCTACAATCCAGTGGAAGAACTCTTTTCTCGAATATTCGATTGGATTCCTCTTTTCTCCCGACATCAGCTTCATCCTTCGAAGCCTTTCAGGATGGAGTTATTATAGAAATGCCTCCGTCAGAGAGTACACTCTCCCCCTCATCTCTCCCATCTCTCTCCTCTTTTTATCTTTTCTGTCATATTTCTTTGCTCAATACATTTCCATATTTAATTTTTTATGCGCGCAGCATCTTGAGGATTCTTATCGCAACACCTTGTTAAAAAGTAAAATATGAAAGTTATACATTATACTTTATTTTTTTATTTTACCTCTCTTTTCTGCCCGATTTTTCCTTTCTTTTAATACGAATCTTCTGTCTAATATAATTTTATTCTAGATAATTGGATTTATCTATGATTCAACATGATGTAAGCTTCGATCCAGAAGTATGGAATTATAAAATGCTGTCGTAAAATTAAGATATGTCAGAAAGAGAGAGAGAGGTCATAAAATATTTTTTTTATTAAAAATTTATAAATATACTACATGTTTACATTAACTATATAACTTTTCGGGAGCAACCTGATTTGGAAAACATGGAGTTTCCACTGAATTTAATTTCTTTCATGACATTTTGTCTTTTTTTTCAGCTGATACATATAATTTGTTTTAACTCTATCTCGCTTTATATCTGCTCGTAGTTTTTTATCTACATAATTCTTTACAGTCCATCGTGTAATAAACGCGCGGGCGATCGTGTCCACTCCGCGACGGATTGTCCCGTAATATACATAATGGCGAACAATGTTACCGAGTAGGTGGAACGTTCCCAGAAATTAACCATGGACCGTCGGCCTGAAATTTATAGTCGCCATTTTGCCGGATGCTAATTCACGGGATAAGTACGAGCGCGCTCGTCGTAAACTATCAAAAAGTCGCGAGAAAACGGGACGCCATTCGCTGTCGCATTTGCCCGGGACATATACGACATGTAATGCGTTTCTTGTTTACGTCATTTCAGATTTAACGAGAAAGAAACGTTTTGTACGACGACGTAAATTATTGAATAAATTATTTGTCTCTCGAAAAGCTCGTTAAAATAAAATGTAAATAAATAATAAATACACTAAAAAAGCCGAACAATGAAAAAGCGGAAAGTTCAATGCATCTTTCGCAAAAATTTGCCCTCGACAGATGAGTTCTGTTTCGATTACTTCGAGAGCTTACGGTTTATAAAAAATTTAAGTATATTCCTCAATTTATAACATATCTCGCTATTAAAAATATCAACAGAAAATTAAATTGTCTTCCAATAAATCGAATAAATAAAAATCTTATAAAATCTAATAAATATATATAAAATTAATAAAAAATATATAAAATCTACACAGAGAGAGTTTTTTCTTAGAATTTACCCTGAAAATCATGGTAACTATATGGGACAATATGATATGGAAAGAATTTTATGAGAATTTCTCTGATTAATATTTCACAATAAAAATATAATAATATATCTATTCCAATAAAATATAAAATATGTTTGATTAATTTTACTATAGAGTTTAGTAAAATTAATCAAACATGTTTTATATTTTATTGTGATAGATATTATTTTTATTATGATAAATATTAATCAGAGACCATGATTTTCAGGATAAATTCAGTAAATATATAAAATCTAAATATATAAAATATATAAAATAATCTAAATAAATAAAAATCTTATATAAATTAAATAAATCGATAAGGTTTTCATCATTTTATCAAGATCGACGTTTTGATTCCAATCGACGGAGAAAGATGCAATGTTATCTTTAAACTTTCATAATTATTATTAAATTAACGTTTAAATATACGCAACAGCTGACAAGAAGAGCAGACGATAAATTTTCGCTTGTCAGACGGATTCTCAAATATTCAGGTGAATCCTACATATGCGGTGGGAGGGGGAGGGGGTGCTGTTCTCTCCCGGGGAGAGAAATCCGTCGATAAATTCGCCGGTCATCGGGATCCGGCCTGCTTCGCATTGCGTTCGCGGCAGGTCACGATCGACCACCCTTCCGTCTCCCCTTTCGACCTCGCGAGATAGTTTCGTGCCAAGCATGTCGGGGGCTCGTCTAGCTAGACAATTTGTTACTTCCTTATCATTCGACCCCCTTCCCCGACTCTCTCTCTCACGCACCCGCTTCTTTCTTCGCGCTGCCACACGGTCCTTTTGAGATGAGGAAGAGTGGGAGGAGGGAGATTTATTGGATGCACACGAGGGAATCGTACAAACAACGAAATCGAATTATGAGACAAGACATCCGCGGATACGACATATGTTTGATAAATAATTTCTCATATATACGGCTTTCCGAAATATTTAGAATAGAGAATGGAAAATGAACAGATAATTGAAGAAAAAGAAAAAGGAAAGAAGAGAGAGAAAGAGAAATGGAAAAAAAGTAGAAAAATTAGGCAATTTAAAGTAATAATTGATGCACTTCATATCAAGTGCTTCCTGAATACGAAATATTCAGAAAAGAGAGGGGAAAATGAATGGATAATTCAATAAAGAGAGGAGAGAAAGGGAGCGAGGAAGAGAGAGAAAAAGCGAAATGAAAAGAGAGTAAAAAAACTATGCAATTTGAAGCAATAATTGATACATTATATATTAAAAATGTAATGGCGAGAAAATTCAGAGGCTAAGTGACAGATAGAACGAAGGATCGCACTTAACGTGACCGATTAATACGACTCGTTATCGCAGACTGTCTATCAAAACACCTATCATTACACCTATTCCAATGTGCGTCATCTGCTCCTTGTTTACAGAATTCGATCCTGTCTCACGTTACTAGATCTTTCTCCCCGTGCTCTCTCCGCTATCGGATACAACGAACGTCAATGCTCGGCAGCATCCCACGGATCATGCGATATCAATGGTAAGAGAGAGAAAGAGAGAGAGAAGAAAGAGAGCATGGTGTTTCCTTCCGATTACAACGTTAACAAAGCGTTATCGGAGAAATATGTCTGAGAGAGAAGGCCACCTTTTAGATTTCTACCACTTACTTCTACAACGCGATTCTTACAAATTCCCAATTCATTAAATTGTCTCTTATCCACTGAGAGAATTTTCTCTTAGAATTTACCCTGATAATCATGGTAGTCGTGGGACAATATGCTATGGAATTTTATGAGAATTTCTCTGATTAATATTTATCACAATAAAAATAATATCTATCACAATAAAATATAAAATATGTTCGATTAATTTTACTAAACTGCATAGTATTATTTAAAATTCTTTCCATACTACATTGTCCCACGATTACCATAATTTTCAGGGTAAATTTTAAGAGAAAATTCTCTCTGTGTCGTTAAAGTTTTCACCTTGTTAAAAAATATAAAATATGTGTTAATACTTCTCAAACAATAGATTTTGGAAAAAGACAATCGTCTCTTTATTTGTCGACTCTTATATTGACTCGTATTTAAATTTGTAAATTATATATAAAATTTATTATAAATTTTATTTTAATTTCAGAGAGAGAAAGAGAGAAATATTCGAGCGTGTCTAAAGATTTATGTGTAGAGTATCGTTGCATATCAGAAATTATTATTAGTGACCGTATAACCTATAGAACTCACTTCCTGTTAATTTATGTCAAATGGTTGTTTACTCGGGTTTTAGAAATTGTTGATTATTAATTTTTTTTTCTTTTCTACCATACATGATAACCTAAGCAAGTAAATCTTAATTTAATCTGTAATTGTTGTATAAATATATTCCAATAAAGCATCATAATTCCAATAATACAATAAAAAAATAATTTATTACAATTATAGTAGTTAAAAAATATGAAAGCAATTATAAATGTCTGCCGTTTCATTTTCAAGTTTCCATTTCTCTTTTCGGCAAAAATATTCTCTTCGGTTTCTTTTATTCGTCAATTATTCAGCTTTAATCGATTACATTTTAACAGTTTAATCATCAATTATTCAGTTTTATTCGATTATACTTTAATAGCCAAGATTATATTAATCTCGATTGGATTTTTACGAGCACATCGACTAATTTATATTATCTTTCGAATATTTTTCTCATCGCGAATATATAAAATCTATAATGTGTGCAGCGTTCCGCGAAAGAGTTTCCGCGATATTCCGGAGCATGAAATATAAATCTATAATCTCAATCCATTTCCTTTCCTTCTATAGCGGAAGATCTCTCTTTTCGGAGAACGTCCGATCCTAGCGTGCTTTAACGTAAGAATCGTTTTCCGGAGCACCGAGTGAGGCTGTGTTCATTCAATGCTGTGCGACTTACGTAATCGGCCACTACGAATGCACCGAGTGCGAGAGACAGAGATTACGGCTGATAAGCGCGTCGCTTTCGCGAGGCCGCTCTCATGAATGGATATTGCTGATCGGCTGATTCGCCGTTCGCTGATAAAACCGCCTAACAACACGCGAGAGAGGCGTACTTATTGTTAATTAAGTAACGAGCGCGGTGGTCGATTCGCGTTAAAAGAGTGTGTGCGAAAAATATGTTGTAAAATTTTTTTTAAACAACGGTGTATTGTTTTATGCTGTGTGTATGTTTTGACCGACTATAGCTTTTGTTTTTTTTTTGTTTATCATTGAATGCAATTCCATTAAAAATTGGCAATGTTGAAACTGCATAAACATTGCATACAAATAATAATTGTAACAATAGCAAGATATTTTCTATAATTGCCAACATCGTATATCGGAAACAGAGGAAGGTAAAGTGCGTTATTATTATTTGAAATGGAAAATAAGAACGCTTATGTGTTTAAATTTTATTTCTCCTACTAATATAAATAATTGTAAAATTATATTATTTATGTATGTTTGTTAAGAAATTTTCGAAATATTTAATTAATTTTACGAAACAGGAGATAAATAATTTTAAATACGCGCGCATGTCTTGTTCAAATAATCAACATTGAAATTACTAGTTTCTTTTATTATTATGCGCAGTAAAATTTTGCAATGCTACATTTTTGCGAATATATATCCATTTTTCTCTTACTTGTGTCCTTTTAGATTTATTCTCTCTCATATTTTTATTCTTCAATCATGTTAGTTGTTTTCGTAAATCAACAGTAAAAATAAATAGTTGCTTTTAAAATTGATATGTATTTGATTGACATTTTTCTCAATATTTTTCTTCTACTACTACATAACATGTGAAACAATATCTAAAATAATACAAGAAAAAGAGAATGTTTAAAATGGGTCACTGCAAAATTTCGAAAACTAAATATTACTTTAAATAAGAATTTCTGATAATTTTTTTTAAATTATAATATTATCAATCAATAATATCAATTGCTGTGTTTCAAATAAATATCACCGATATATTTTTGTACCTACTATTCTCACGAAAATTACAAATTTCAAAATAGTATTTTTATTATTATGTAAACACAACTGAAAACCTATTTAAATAATTATTTTCAGTAATTTGCATTTTAAATACATTTCTTTTCATCAAAAAAGAAAAAAAGTTTACGCTCACAAAGATTGTAGATATTTTTGAAATTTTATAAATGCACAATCAACAATTTTTTATATTTTTATTTTTAATATAACTTTTAATCTCTTGTAATCATAAAATGGCCTTTGAATATTTCGGTATATTATCGTGGCTTACAAAGGATTGATATTAGACATGTAAAGTACATGTGCTCCTTTCTGCTCTTTGCATTGCTAGAGAATTTCGAAAATTGGTTGTCATATTCTTGGTCATATTCCAACACACATACGGCATTTTCAACACGCGCACGTTCCATTTCGGAAGTCTGCGCATATACGTAACATACAATATGCATATATGATTTAGCCCAGAGTACCGACGGATTCAAGTCGCCGGATGGCAACTTCCAAATGTGGAGCACGAACTTAATTAGCGGAATTGTCAAGAAACGAGATTGGAGGGCCGGGTACTGGCGGCGTAATTAATTAGCGTGCGCGACACGATCCCCTAATGAGATTTTGCCTGTCGATTGTTCCGTCATCGACGTTGTACAATCTAGTGACTGCTGATAACGACGGAGCATCTCGCACTTTACAAGAAAATTAAGTACGAGCGATAACCGATGCGTACAACAGGGCTGATTGCTATGCCGCGAGCTTGGCACGCATTTAAACTCTATTATCACAAGAGTGCAGCCGCGGAATATAAACGTATCCATTAATTCTTAAGTATTTCGCGTAATAAACGTTACACAGAGATATATGTTAAAACGATATCGGTTTTACTTTTCTCTGCCAGGGTTAGATATTGAACGCACATTTAAGAATGGAAACTTAAGAATTTAAGAGAAAAAAAAACTTTAATGCGATAAGGTAATCTCTTCCCTATCTAAAGAGAGAAATGTTGAATCAAATTGACTCGCAACACGTTTTCTTACGGAATTTACGAGAATTAAATAAATGGATTTCAATTCTTCATCTATATCGAATAATTCCTTGTTTGGCATAATTTGCATATATTTACATATATTTGCGATGGATTATATCTCTACTTATATTATGTGCTTTCATCGTATAAAAATCGATACCTCATGCGAGGTTACTGGCCGCGCACGATAATACTAGGATTAATGTACTGTCAACTTGATTAAGGACTATTATAAATATCCACGTTAACAAACATTTTTTATTTTAATCGACATTTCATATATAAGTATAAATAAAATGTAAAAAATATTATTTCTCTAAAATATACATTCTTTTCGGATTTTTACATTCAAAAAATATTATATGTGAATCATTTCAAATATTTTAATATAAATACTTAAAATATTTAAATATTTTTTAAATTTAAAAATTCGGAAAAATGTGTATATTTCTCGAGAAATAACAAATATTTGCATGCATAAAATCTCTATTATTAAGATAAAAAATATTTGTTCACATATACTATATATGTATATAAGTTTTTCTCACGTTTTATTAAATATTTAATAAGCAGACTGTTGGGTAACTATATTATATTATAAATGAGTTATAGTGTATATATTTATATGTCTAAATGTCATTTTACACACAAAATGCGAATCCAGTTAAGCTATACGCTTATCTGCGAAACAATTGAATAAAACGTGGCGCATTTAAATTATGTAAGCGACATGACGCACGTGAGAACTCCGAAAGCCGAGAGCCGAGAGCGAAGAGAAACGTCATTAAACTTGCAACGTCGCTCGACACCGTGAAACGACGCGCGAACTCGAGGTATAACAGAGGAAAATACACGTTACGAATAAAATGCATAAGCCCTTTCCATCCGTCCCGCGATCGGGTGTCGCGCAAAGATTCTCTCAGAAGAAGCGAAACTTGACATCGTCATCCGACGACACGACGACGACGCGGACCGGGATTCAATTTCAAGTGTTATTTCCATTCACGAGCGTCCTTCCGCGATCTATATAGGAAGGAGAGATATCGATCAAGGTCTCGCATCTGGCGGAAATCGCACTGGGGCCGGAAATAGCCCCCGGGATTCGATAGACGAAAGAGAGATGATAGCGTTGGAGGGACGATGCGAATTTCGCGCGTGGGCGATCGCGAAATTCGGCGCGCCAGCAATGTAACTGTCACACTCGATTAAGTACAAAGGACCAGAGAGGGGAAGAGAGAGAGAGGAAGTTTATACTGGGCTGAATCGAGTTTTGAAAGCGCAAGCGACCATACGATAGAATATTTTCAAAACAGCTTCGGCGGCAAGAGAGAGAGAGAAAGGAATAGTTTTTCGCGCTGGAGTTTTCCGTTCGACGAAACTAATTTCGCGCCCCTTCGCGAGGCGAACAATTGGCGAGGAAGCGGCTCGTCGTCCCTATCGATTGTCATACACTTCACAATGTCGAACAATCAATACGCACCGCCGTTGCCGATTGACACTTCACGATGCGAATATTGACTGCGGGCATTTTCTGTGACGATCCACCTTTACAGAGCATTCCGTACATGGCGCAATCGAACTCGTGTCAACCGACAAAGGCTGTCAAGAGGAGAGTCCGATCTGCGCGATATACAATTATTTTCAGCGTATATACAAGGTGTCCCAGACCTGGATCATCCATCATTGAAAGATTTCTAAGGTTATTGGAGAGCATTTTTTCTCAATGTCGAAAATATCGAAAGAGGTTTTTGCAAGCTTCCAACTTTTACCATCATATATTGTTAAGCCTTAAATTAAAATTCTACTAAATTAAATTCGACCTGAAATTAACTGAAAAATGTAGTTTTGTTAATATTTTATTTCCGCGAGTCTTAATTTGCGAAAAACCTATTATTTTCAATAAACTTATAACTCGAAAATTATTAGTGCTTCGACATTTTTACTGAGGAAAAATCGTTTCCAAATGATCCCAAGAATTTGTCTGGAATACCGAGTATATAACTCGGCACTGGATAAATTCAAACGTTCTACTTATCTAGGTATTTGTACAAGCTTTAGGATTCTCATATCAGAATACAGAATCTTATCATCGCTCGTTATCGTGAGGTTGAGTACATTTTTCATCAATCAAGACCGAAACTTTTTTGTCATGTTATGTCCGAAACATATGTTTACTTTATCAAACAACCGACAAGGAAAATAAGTTAATGTAACTTAGTTTCTTATACATATGAACAAATTTTATCATAAAATTAATATTAAAATTCCTTGTGTGTCTCTTACAAAAAAAAAAGAATTTGATCCTTTTGATATTTATGAATATTAAATATTTCAATATAATTTGCATACTTTGCTGCTTTCGATAAACATAAAATAATTAATCAGTAAAAATTATGCGTTATAGATACAATATGAAATTAAAAGTATTATTATAGTATATATTATCTGTATATATTCTCTAATTATAATTACACAATATAATCCCAATGTAATAAATAACATATAATGTACAATATAGTATTAATATAATAAATTGATTTGACAAATTGATATTTAATAATTAGAAAACCTATTGATATCGATAATAATTAGAATACCTATATATGTATATATTACATCCCTCTGATGTTTACTCTATTGCTAAAATATTAAAAGAGCACTGTCGATTATCTAAGCGGAAGCGACCGATCAGACAACTCAGAGTTTGCCGATAAAAAGAAAACACATATCAACAAACGCGAGAGATCAACCCGGTTCTCTACAAGTTGAAGAGAAACTTCCTTGGTACAATATCCCGCGACATGCACATCCATCAAAATCCGCGCTTTCCCTCGTTTGATGAATCACCTAATCGATATTGATTAAACATCGGCCTGTGCCTTTATATAGCAAACGATAAGGACGACATCGTCATAATTCAGAAATTATGCGTTACGCTGCGAATGCAAAATATTCGCCGAACAAGAGAAGAAAGAAAAAGAAACCCTCCCCGCGATACTTAACTTATGATTTATGGCAGGTAATTCGATGTGGTTAATTACTTACACCGTTCGCTCTCTCTCGAGATTACGTAGGATTACCATGATAATCAATTTCTCGCGGAGGATAAGTTCATGAATAATTAAATGTACGTGCCATGCGACATAATTTCTAACACTTCCGCGATACTCGCGGAATATAATATGCGTTCGAATTTTATAGTAAATATAATCCTTTCTCCACGCAAAAATAAAAACAAAATAGAAAAGACACGAAAGAGATATCCAATCTACAACTCGTAAAATTTCAGAACTGTCATCACCTTCGGCGCCGATTTCTCATCAGCGTGTTAACAATTTTTTTTTTTTCTTTCTACGACCGATTCTACATAACGCCCCGTGACGAGAGGAAAGAGTTCGATAAAAAGGCGCGCGGTAAACAGGACGCAGAGAGCACTTGGACACGTCCCTCGAAGATGACGGAGAGCGAATTTCCGGCCGAGCGGTCGCTCAGACCGCAAAATGTCGATTGGCCGCGTCGTGCGCGCCCGTAGAGTCCCATCAGAATTTCATTACACACATAAACCCCACGGTCAATTTCAAGCCATGCCTCTGGTACACCTCAAATGGCAACACGAACGTATTACGGGCCGGAGCGTCACATTCGAGGTAACCGAACGCTGATGCGTATCAGAGCGTCGATATTAATCCTGAGATGCGATAGCCAAATTTCGTTTTATCTCTCAAAAGCGATATCGCGATATATTATGGTATAGCGTGGTAATGTAATTATAATATATAAGTTATGTAATATATATATTATATTAATAATTATTAATATAATTAAATTGTGCCATATTTCTCTTTTTTGTATCGGGTATTGTAAATTATATTTAAATTACATTTTGTATCTCTTAAGATTATAATTATATTTTAAATTATTAATAATTTTAAGTATAATAATTATAAATATATATATATATACATATACACATATATATATAATTTTAAATATAATAATTATTAATATTTTTTTATTAATATATCGTTTTGTATCTCTTAAGATTATAATTATACTTATTAAAATTATTAATAATTATTATACACTGAGAGAGAATTTTCTCTTAGAATTCACCCTAAAAATCATGGTAATCGTGGAATAATATGGTATGGGAAGAATTTTATGAGAATTTCTCTGATTAATATTTATCACAATAAAAATAATATCTATCACAATAAAATATAAAACATGTTTGATTAATTTTATTAAACTGCATAGTAAAATTAATCAAACATATTTTATATTTTATTGTAACAGATATTATTATTTTTATTGTGATAAATATTAATCAAAGAAATTCTCATAAAATTCTTTCCTTACCAGAATGTCCCACGATTATCATGATTTTCAGGGTAAATTCTAAGAGAAAATTTTCTCTGTGTATTTAAATTGATCATTTAAAGTATAATTAAAATCTTAAGACATACAAAATGTAATTTAAACATAATTTATAATAACTCATATTTAAAAAAATAAATGGCATACAAATTTTATTAAAAAAAGAAAGAGAGAGAGAGAGAGATGTGTTCATATCATCAAATCAACTTATTCAAATGGTAATAGGCTATATCCGATATAACACGAGAGAATCACATAACAATGCTAAACAATTCACAACTTCGTCGTAAAAAATCGTAACACAATACGCAATATGACATCAATTAAATCCCGAATGCGCTATTAAATCTTCACTTATCTACGGATCATACACAATCAGCTTTTATGTCGTTTTATAAAGTATAATCTGCGCGCGCGCTATATGCGTATGCGTACGATCAAATAAAATAGAAATCGCGATAAATCAATATTTATAAAGCGCGATATACGCGCACGATCGTTTTCCAAGCGTCAGAGAGTCAAAGTATTTCAGTAACACACATTCCTGATATATACGATCAAAATCGATGGCTCATCATTTGACGTTTTCTGATGCAAATATCAAATGACACGTGAACGCATTAACACGTACAATTACAAATAGGTAAACACACATCGTTTTACAGTTCAAACGCTGTTTAAACGCTATGCGCTGAACGGAATATACTGTATAATCAATTTTTTTCTACCTTATATCGTAAAGTTAATATATGAACATGTGATAGAGGACGAAATGTGATAGAGGACGAAAAGCAAATTTTATACAGCTTTTTATCACAATTCTACAGCTATTAACTTCGACTATTTTTGCGTATTTCATCGTATATTTAATTCGGATATTATTTTAAAATTTTGAGAAGAATAAATTTGAAGAAAAATTCTACATACAGAGATCTAAATATTATATTGTAATTAAAAGCACATATTTAAAAAAAAATATGCATTAATAATTTATGATCAGTTGTTTCTGGGTGTAAAATTTATTTCCGAATTATCGTCATCTCTCTTCAAAATTTTTCCCCGAAGCGAAAGTGGCTAATTTTTACAGGAGTTTATTTCGAAAAAATTGGCGCGCGTAATTTTTCGACATCGGGACTTTTCATATCGAATGAAAGTCGTAAGTAAAAAAAAAAAAAGAAACGACTGCAGACTGTACAGACTGGAAGCTTCCGCTCAGCAGGAGGCTGCTATTTATGCAATCGTTGCAGTCGGGGATGCATTGACTGCTATCAGAAACGAAACTAAGAACCGCCTCACTCTGCGATTTCCTCTCCTCGTTGCTCTCATTTCGCCCGAAGAGAGCACGGCTGTCCGTAATTAACCATTAAAAAGTTTCGCAAACGCTGAACGAAGTGAAAATTTCCATTTTTTCGAGGGAAAAGCGCCGGAAAGAAGCGAATATTCCGCTAATTAAGCCAATTAAATGTGCATGCTCGAAACCTAAAAGGTAAAAAGTATCTAAGGGATGAGAGAAGCGGCACTACGTTTATTCAAAAGTACAAGAAAATTAGACGAAACTTTTTAAAGCGATGATACATCCCACAGAAATTAAATCTGCACTAACATGTAAAAAAAAAAAAAAAAAATATGGGAAAGAGATAAATATATTTAAGTCGTGTTTCCTCTCATATTAAGAATTATATCTTATTTCTTGCATTAACGAATTAATTCTACCTCTTGGACTAAGATAACGATAGCTCATGAAATTCCGCGCCCCATTTGGACATAATGTACATCTCAAAGGTGACGAAGACGAAGTTACCGCGGCCATTACGGAGAGTTCCACGGTAGGTAGCATGGAATAAGCAAATTTATCAGAATATACCAAATGTATCCTGTTTCCAGCCGTATAGAAACGTTGAATTACTCTCGTTCACCCGTCGCCGCGAGGGGTGGTTGAATTTCGCCCCCGGGTTTCTAATTTCTAATTACTTCCGCGCGGAGAAGCAGAAACACGCAAATATGTATTTAGTCGGAAGATTGAAGACTCGCTCAATCGCGCGAGTCCGTATTTAGATATCGAAAGAGAGAGAGAGAGAGAGAGAGAGAGAGAGAGAGACACGAGAGAAGAATAATACAATCCAGGGTGTTCGATCTTATCTCGAATGACCAATAAATTCGGTCGCCCACGTATATCCGTGGCTTGTACAGAGTCGCCTACGAAGCTATCCGGGGGTTAACATTGTTTACGGCGCGAAGTTGGATTACTTCGGTATTAACGACACGGACACGCGCAGAGGGAATTGTCTTCTCTATCTCTCTCTCTTTCTAGCGATCCTCCGAATAATGATTCAATGTGTGCGCTGCCTGGTTCGCCGATCGCATTAACGACGTATCGAATGGATACTTCTATCCTCCCTTTCCAAGGTTCGATCGCGCTAATGGACGGAAGATGCGATGGGAAATTGAATACGAAAGGTGAATTAAATTCGGTTGATACGGAGCTTTCGTAGAAGAGTATTCACAGAACGTCGCTTAGATCGTCGCAGCGAAAGAGGAGCTTGATTTGTTTGACAATATCAATATCTCAAAGTCTGTCTGTCTGTCTGTCTGTCTGTCTGATGCTAAATTTACCAGGACGAGATCGAGACTAAACTGGTGAACGCGTCATGTATACGCGACACGCATAAAATAGAAAATCATAATTTATCCGCGCTATATACGTGGACCAACCAATCCGCCGTCGTTGGTCCAGAGCCAGAGAGAGGGTCGATAATTAAACACACCGCCTTTCGCAATCGCGAGACACCCGGAATAGCGAGCGTGATCGCCGAGAGTTAGCGTAATGTCACGCGATCAATCCGGCGTCGCAGTGTGCGCACAATTTCATTTGGCCGCGGTGTTTTACACCTATTACAGCTTCCCTCTGCCTCTCTCCGTCGCGTGTACGATTGCATTGCTTATAGTCGCCGTTACGCGATTCACGTTACGTAAAGCAGAAATTAAACTGGAAAATTTCAAAAATAATGATAAAAGATGATCGTTGAAAAAAGGCGAATAAAAACTTCAAATCCGTGCCTTTAATTAAAACAATATAAGTAATAAAGAAGAAATAAAGAAGAGAGAATAAATAATAGAAGATATAATAATAATAGAATAATACAATAGAATATAATAAATAATAGAATAAATAATAACAAAAGATATATAATAAGATATATAATAGGAGATATATATAATAAATGATAGACATGTAATAATAATAAAGGAAATAAATAATAAATTGATTGGCAGGCGAGAAGGAATTGAGATACGTTGCAAGATACATTGGCAGTATTTCGCGCGATTGGAAGATAAATTATAGTTGCAGACAAGTCAGACGCGCGACTCAATATGTGTACGGTTAATCAAGATTCGCGAATGCCTTGGAGAGAGGAAACGGAACTTGACAAACGGACCGGAGTTGGTCGATGAAACTCCTTCGAGGGAAGAGGATACGGCGAAGCTAAAACACGTTAGTAAATCTACGGACAAACTGTTACCATCTCTAGATCCCCGAGGGGGAGAGAACATCGGGAGATAGAGAGAGAGGCCTCTAATTACTCCGAGGGTTAAGCGAGACGCTTGCGCGATCGTCTAAGACGAGTAAGAAATTTACAACGTTGGTACTCGCGAATCTCGCAATTAAAGCCACTTGGCAGACTGCCGCGCTTCGAGCATTCATAAGTCTAGCAATTTACAAGATCAACTTGGAGCAAACAATCTCCATGTCGCACTCGCGAGATCTAAATTATCTGCTGCGAAACGATGTTGACGAACAACAGGTGATTATGTCGCATTTCTAGATTAAATGTTCAAAGTGCGAAAAATAAAAAAATTCTCTCGAAAATTATAATATCACTGAGAGAATTTTCTCTTAGAATTTATCCTGAAAATCATGATAATCGTGGCACACTATGGTATGGAAAGAATTTTATGAGAATTTCTCTGATTAATATTTATCACAATAAAAATAATAATATCTATCACATTAAAACATGTTTGATTAATATTTAACTAAACTGCATAGTAAAATTAATTGAACATATTTTATATTTTATTGTAATGGATATTATTATTTTTATTGTGATAAATATTAATTAGAGAAATTCTCATAAAATTCTTTCCATACCATATTGTCCCACGATTATCATGGTTTTCAGGATAAATTCTAAGAGAAAATTCTCTCTGTAATTATTGATATGAAGTGTATATTAATAATTGAGAATTTAATTATAATTGTAATCATAAAAATTATTCATTATATGTATATGTATATATCCTCATGTATATATAATTGTATGTCAATTTTATATAATATAATAATTTTATATAATATAATTTTTTATATAATAGATATGTAATGTGTGCATTATATAATATTAAATAAATTTTATTGTTTAACAAGTATATAGTATTTATTAATATTGACATCTGTCTTAATTATTTGCGTTCATTATCAAAGATATATTTCATTCTAGTTTGTATATTATGTTCGTCCATATCGTTGGCTAATATTGACCAAAAGCGAACTACAATTGTTTACTCAAGATCGCTCGATACATCCGGTGTCAAATTCGCGCGTTAAAAAATACACAAAATAAATTCTAAACGCGGAAACTTTTACGCATTTCACGAGGCACGATGCTCCTGTGACGCATGCGGTATGAAAATCGTCTCTCTGCGGGGACATGTTAAGCGAAATGTTAAGATTCTTGAGGAAAAGAATCTCGCGCCAACGCAACTCTGCTGAAAATTGCACCGTTCGATGGTCTATGGTCTATGTTTATAGCGCGCGATTGTGAGACTCTAGAGACGTTTTACGAACGCCTTTTAATGCCCCGTTTCGGAATGTTCGAGCCATTTTCCAAGCACGAAGGTAAAAATATCGCAACTCCCATGAGACTTAAGAGAGCCGTGTAACGTTCTCGTTCGCGCCCGTTTGTCCTCCCTCTTGAATTTCGCTTCGATATTATATAATCCGCTCGCAAGTTCAATTAACAGGTGTATAAAATGTAATTTTATAGAAATCATACACTATCTATAGCTAAAAATGTGAAAAAAAATGTCACGTATAAATTCATTCGATATGTAAAAAAAGTTATTTAAAATACGCAATAATTTAATTATTTTATGATATTAATTTTAAAGAATTATTTTAAACAGAAATTCTTATTTACATTAAGTATTTAAAATTCTCAAACTTGGATTGACACACTATACATATTTCAAATACTATTTTACATTATTTTAAATATTTTACATATTAAAAAAGTAATCAGAAAAATGAAAAAAAATTATTTCAAAATAATTCTTATGTTTATATTTATTTCTTTATTGCAAATTATTGCAAGTTATTTATAATACGCAATAATGGAATTATTTTATGATATTAATTTTAAAGAATTATTTTAAACAGAAACTCTTATTTACATTAAGTATTTAAAATTCTCAAACTTGGATTGACACACTATTACATACTTCAAATACTATTTTACATTATTTTAAATTTTTACATATGTATTAAGAAAAATAATCAGAAAAATTAAAAAAAATTATTTCAAAATAATTCTTATGATTATATTTATTATTTATTGCAAATTTCCAAATCAATTAATATAATTTAATAAAACAGAAACAAAAACATATTAATAATCATAATAATCGGTATGAATTCATGAAAATAGTATTCAAATATTTTATGCAATGAGCGAAGCGAAATAATTATTATCTCGCGGTCTTTAACAACACGCAAATGTGATATATTTATTTTATTTCCAAACCAAACATTTGAAATAGAATTTTAATTAACGTACGAAAATTATCATTACATTAATTAAATATATTATTATTATTATATATTCTACGCACTCTCGAAACACAAAGTCAATATGATTCCGATTGCGACTTACGCCTTCGATCGCCGTCGTCGCGGCACAAATACGGGACCCAGGTCCTATAATATATTCCGGACACGAGTACGCGCGATGCGCGCGATCGGATGAACATCTACGCGGAAGGCGCGAGAAATCGATTCCATCGGCGTTCTAAATCCGCGAGCCTAAATCTGTCACCGACATGTCGTCGGTTCCGGCCGGCTCGCATTTGGCTCGCCTGCTCGCCGATCTCTCTATCTCTCTCGAGAGAGAGAGAGATAGAAAGAGAGAGAGAGTCACCCCGAGAGGTGACAGATCGATCATATTAGGCCGCTCGCCATCGTCGGCGAACAATGAGCGATCGGGCGTTAATGCCGCGATTTGCAGTCGAGAATCTGCATCGAGGAAGGCCGCCTTCCTCGCACGATGGAATATCAAACAGACTGATGCCGTGTCTGCATACGGCTTATGCCGTCATTTCAAAAGCTCTTCTTCTCTCGTCGCCTCTATTTCTTTTGCTCGCTTCTGTCGCCGCGCAAAAGTTATCGAGTGCTCTCTATTTAAAGTTCGAAAAAATTCCCCCTTCAAGAAACTCTTCGAAATATTTCGGTCTCTCTTTGTGATATCTTAGGAAGTTGCGTATGAGAACTTTTAAATTTTAATTATCACGATCTTACGAATAAGATAATAAATCGAAAAAGCTCTGACATATATAAATATAAATTCAGGTATGAAAAGGGCTAGTAACAAAATTATTTTTAAATTCCTCTGTATTACTTATTTAGTAATTTTACAAAATTATTTGACAAAATGAGTGTAGAAAAACATCAGGGTGTCTACTCAAATCTTGTAAAAAAATTCCTTGAGAATTCCTTGATTTTCGAGATATTTTTATTTAAAATTCCAGGTAAAATAAGAAAATTTATATATGTATATACATAGATGTAGCTTTTTAAAATAAGTTTCTTTATTGTATACGCTCTTTCTAATATTTTCTATTCGTACAATTGCAAAGTTATGGTGCAGTTTTCCTAGCATTTAATATTGATTTATTAATTGTAAAATTAATTTGGACAATAAAAAAGTGTGATATATCACTATATCTAGGCACTAAAAATATATGCAAAAATATAAAACAAAAAATAATTTATAATATTATAATTATAAACGTCTTAAGAAATACTATAATTTAAATTAATTATTTATTAAATTATTTTATTTTTATTCGTTTATTATATTATTTAATTATTTATTAAATATAAATAAGGAGAGAGTACTAATATATTTAAATATTACCTCTTAAAAAATTAAACAATTTTCTACGAAATTTACGTAAGACCTTGATACTAAGAAGAGATTCATCAATAAAAAAAATCACATGATATTTTTATAAAAACTTAAATATTACAAAAATATGTTAGATATGTTTCTAAGCGCTAAATAAGAATAAAATGATCAAAAAAGGGAATTTTAAAAATTCCCTGAATCCCAATCCATGAGAATTCATGAGAAGGTAGAACAAAATTCCCTGAAAATACCTGGTTTTCAAGATTTTTCCCGAGAGACACCCTCTGAAAAATTTACAAATAATTTTGGGTCATCTAATATCTTTGCCTGACTCTTATCAGCCCCTTTCATATCCGAATTTGTATTTCTTACAAATAAGATTTTATTATTAAAATTTCATCGTCTTCCTTCCTGCTTCTCTCGCCGTCGCAAAACATTAAATCGAGGCTTAAGGTTAAGAACACGCTCGTATAACGCCTGTCGCGGATGGAATATCGCGCGGTCGATTTAATGAATTCCTTGTACGGACGTTAATCGCGGCAATTATAGATAAACGCGCGCGCGCGATCAGACTCTCGGAGCGAGAGAATTTCGTCGCCGGTGGTCGGCGACGCGGACAAATCCTCGTTAGATCCTTAAACCGGAAACCTCGCCGGACATTACTCATTGAACGACGACGAAACTCCGCTGTAAAAGACGCGGGAGCCACCAACATCGAACCACGTGATGAACTGTAAGCCGATGCTGTCACGTACCGACCTCGAGAAAATAGAGAAAAGTCGCAGTCGGGGGAGAACTGCAATTCCGAGGATATAAATCGCGAATGCGTTAATCCTTTAAAGCGGCACGAAACTTCGAAACGTCTGGTTTAACAGACTTTCTTCGACAACTTTTCGAACAACGTTGCGTTTACAGCAGAAACGATAAAGTTCATTTTTCCAGCAATTTTTTGCTTTAAAAAAATCAAAGAAAACTTATTCTAGATTACACGACTATTTAGGAGCAAAAATAGCGGAATAAAAAAAATCTCATTTCAAACTTTAAAATTTTGAATTTTTAATATATATTGATGATATTATCGTTTCCCTTTTGCCTCAACGCTATCGATTTGCAAAATGTATGTTCACACAATTTTTTGTAAAACGTTCTAATATTCACCTGGGCATATAATGTGAAACGTTAAAGTTCATGGGCAACGCAAATACAAAGAAGGAAAGCCATTTTCATTAGACGGGACGATATTGTTGGAATGAAGAAATAACGCTCGGCTATATATTCGCGCCCACCTGCTGGTCGAGATTATTAGCAGAGAGATAATTGAGTTTGTAAAGGCGGAAACGCGCGGAGAGAAAAATCAGCACAAAATCTTTGTGTGCAAAAGGTCTGGTTCTGAATTCATATAACCTATGATTGCACGGGATAAGCTTCAGCGTTATAAGTATAATGAAGTAAAATAAAACGATTAGATAGCAATATCCAAGGAATATCGAAGAAATTCGCGCCAAGTTTTAATTCAGCGCTTTAGTATCTCATTACCTGAGAAATCTCACGAATCGCTAAACATCGGTAAACACCGTGCCGTATTTAATTAAATACACCCTTTCACGTTTATTAAAATCGTGTGTATCTTTCCCAGCAGCGAGAGAGCCGCATTAAAAACTTTTCGAAAACGCATTTCAAAGAACTTTTGACCGAAAGAGGCGAACTCGACTATTTAAAATTCAATTTAATTAAAATCTTTGTTACGTTCGCGAGCTCCGCGAGACTCAAATACCGCGAAAACATCGCGCAGTTTCAATGGACGAAATTATGTCACATATATGTATGTATGTCGACGGCGAAATCAGCGTCGAATAATCAATTCGACACGAAATGTCGACAAGCCAAATTCTCCGTTTTCCTTCGCTGACTGCCGTAATCGAATACTTATTTGCTTGTGAACAGTATGCGCTTCTCATTCGCACCTATATACCTCAACGAAGACACGAACTTGCCTTGACGACTTGCTTGACGTCGCTCTTAGCGTAAATTTAGCGCGCTATATTTCATTGCCACAATCAAAGACAATCTAATAATAAATCAATCCAGACAAACCAATGATTAAGCGATATCGTATCAAAACAAATGATACTTCGACAACTTAAATTATGCACAAAATTTTAGGCACTAATTCAATAAATAACTTAAAGAGAGAGAGAGAGAGAGATTTGGTTTCATAATACATCTTTATGATAACTTTATAAATGAAATATGTACTCTAAGTTATATAATCCTTCTATCTTGAAAGTTTGTGATATTACTGAGCAATAAACGTGAAATTATTGTTGCTACGTTGTCATAATAGTTCTTTTACGATGCCACAAAAAATGCAATCTAAAGTTTTATGTCCTATTAATAATTTTTTTTTTATATATAAATCATATATGTATATAACTGCTTCAGATATGTATATTTTTCTCTAAACTTATTAGCAAAATGTCTAATGAGAGTGTTAAAAAAAATGAAAAATGTTTTTAATTTCTTTTAGAGACTTACATTATACGCATTTATATTTATATAAATATAAAACTAATATAAATATAACAAATAATTTATAAATAAATATAATAGATATAAAAACTGTGAAAAAATTGTAATATTAAGACCGAAAATCTTGCAAATGATCGATTTCATTTGTTTCCCATCCCGATTTCAGAAATCAATTCTGCGACAGAGTAAATGTAGTAAGCAGAGTATAAAATCTCCAAAAAGTTTCCAGGAGATTGCGATTGTCCAATTTACTTGCATCAATCGGATAAAATGGATACGACTATACGGTAAAGCGACCGATATAATATATACGAAGCTTTCAGTATTATACCTTAGAAACGAAACCGCGGAGTCGAACGGGTGAAGCCGCAGGAAACCATAGCGAACTCTCTCAGAAAGCGATCGCAGTATACGTCGCTGTATACGCATTAGTGTGCACGTATGTGTATGTGTGCACCAGTATAGAACGAGCAATGGCAAAGCGGAAAGTTCAGAACAGACCCAAGTTCGAGAGAGTGTTCGGAAAGATGCAAAGTACGCTTTTTCTCTCCGCCCTCTACTGACGCTCGATTATCGTAAAGAGAAAAAAAAGATTTTACCTACTAAGCTCTTATCTCGAAAAAAAAAGAGAAAGAAAAAACTAGAGACTGCCACATGGCAAACTACTTGATGAATTTGGTAACAACTTTTCTTTAAGTTTTTAAATTTAGATTTCATAACATTAGAGAAAGCTCTTTTTCATAGACTTATTCGGTTAATATTTTACGTAAACTTACTTTGACGAAAATTTTATGTCAAGCTTAATTAAAGGTACTTGGCATTAAAAATTAATAAATGCAGATACCGTTTAAACTTTTTTTTTAATATCGTTGATTTAAGCAACAATATTGCTTAATATTTCAGCATTTAAATATTAATCTTTCGTTTTTAGATTCCTAATGCGATACTTTTAGAAATTAATTAAACTTGTAATTGAAATATTTATTATATATTAATTGAATTCAAGACAGAGTCACATATGTATGTATAATTCTCTAAAAATAAAAAAAGAAGAAAAACTAAATTTAAGTTTTCGCCGAGGAAAAACCCGTGGAAAGTTAAGAAGCTTTTAGTAACGTTAAAGAAATATTGTATTTCCTCGAACGCGCTTTTATGATAATATGAGAATAAATTGCAGAAGTTAGTTGAATTTCTAACAGAGAGCCGTATAATGAATAATAGAAGGTAACATAGCACCAAAGTGGGACGTCGTCACGAATGTAACAAAAGGAACGCCAGTAATGAATCGGCAGATTGTCAGTAAAGGATCTCCCGGAAGCCTCTCTTTCCCTTTCGAACGCGTTTAATGAGGATTGAATTCATTACCTGACGGCGGCTAGGTATCAATTAACGAAAGAAAAGCTCTGCAGGCCATTTTTGCAGGCCGGGCTGCCAGCTAGAAAATGATCTCTCGCTTTATTTCAGCGGACACTCGCACAATTGAAGGCGGAAAATTTCAAACGCGTTAAGTGTCAGAAAAAAAAGCTGTTTTTTCATTAACATTGGAAAAATACGCTTTAATTGTTTGCGAACATCGTTGACATGAAATGTCGCACGTTTCAAAAATAATGATGTGAAAATGACGCATATTTTATACCCACGACTATTCGAGGAGGCAACGATATTCCCTCAGCAACAGTAAATT
Organism: Prenolepis imparis; assembly: GCF_030444845.1. Classification (NCBI taxonomy): domain Eukaryota; kingdom Metazoa; phylum Arthropoda; class Insecta; order Hymenoptera; family Formicidae; genus Prenolepis; species Prenolepis imparis. Next base: position 16,187,864 of record NW_028141162.1, on the reverse strand, counting down.
TGGCAGCGATATACCATAAATATTATAACACGCTTAGAGGCAGACTTGGACTGCATTACTTATCGATTAATGCTGTCTATTGCGGATGCAAAATACGGCGATGTCTTGAGGAAACAAATATCGGAGCGCACAGAGACTGTCGAGTCATCGTGATAAAAACGAAAAAGAAAATAAAGCAATAAAGTTTACACGCGCCGTCTCGCTCTCCACGCAAAAAACACATTGATCTCCCCACAATTCAATAATTATAAATAATTAGAATAATTATATATATAATTTATGTCATACGTTATTCATAAGCGCGTTTATTGTATATTAGTGACATAATCCATTACGCATCGATTTTCGTTCACCGTAAACAAATTCCAATATATTTCAGCGATAATTAGTAACAAACGCAGCAGTTATTTTAATATACGCGAGATATAATATAGTATCTAATTGTAAATATAAAATAGGTCGCCGCATTTACTAGCGTCAGCAAAAAACTAGAGAAGTCGTTTTATTAGAAATGAGATGCGTGTGTGAATGTAAAGTATATCACAATCACAAAATATATCTTTTCAGCTGCAATTTCTTTGACAAATTTGGAGAAATTTTTTCGCATATTACCCTTCTTCCCAATTTTTCAAATAATATATTTTTGTGTAGCTCAACTTCTAAGAGAATTGAAAGTTTGCTAAAGTTCATTTAAAATTTATTAAAGAAATGTTTTTTAATTTTTTTCCATTTTGTTCTTCGAAGCTTAATTCGCTAAAAACCCTTATAATATTTTGTTCGTTATTTGAAAAATTTTTTAAATGTCTATTTCATTTAGAAAAATCGATTTCATATCAGCTAATAAATTTTTGCAAAATACATCTAATGATTTGAGACAAATATATGATACGTTAAAAGTAGGATTCAGCAAATCGAAAAGTCACAAAATATATCGAAATGTATTTTTTTATGAAGGTTGCTATATTTTTCATTTCTTCTCTTTAACGATAATTATAAGAATTATGAAGATAAAGATAAACGCACAAAATAGAAAAATTTTTTAAATAACATTTTTAAAAAATTAAAATTTACAGCAGTTATTTGTTCTGCATAGTACATATATATAGTTAACGTAAAATAATAACATTAATAAAATATTATTTTATAAAACAAAATTATTTATAAAATAATAATTTATCAATTGCGTGTTAAATTAAATTCTATATAAAATATTTAATTAATTTTACGAATCAAAATTAATTATTTAAATATATATTTCTCGTTAGAGATTTCAAATCATTAATTAAAATAATTACTTTTCTCATATTATAAGGGCAATATTATTTTCACAAATTTGTGTTCTCATTTTATTTATTTATTTTTCATGTTTACGATTTCATGATACGATTTTTCGTTTATTTTATTTATGCTTTCTATTAAACTATGTTTTTGTAAACTGACATTAAATAAATAAAATACATAATGATTATTTGTTAATTTGTATTTATCAGCCATAAAAAAATTTTTTTAATTATAAGTTATTCAAAGTTATTTAAATAATTATTCTCACAATAGTCTGTATATTAAATACTCAACAGACAATTGTAAAAAGGTTACGAATGCATACTTTGTTTATCGTAAAGTAATAATAAGTAGCTTATATTTCACAACATTAGATAGCCGTGTAATTACTCGGAATTCGCCAAGATAAAGAATAACGATAATGTTCCTACCTCGATATTTTTAACAATAAAATTCAACACTTACTTTTTAACGTCTTCTCTGCACGCTAAATATAAAAAACTATAATTCGCAGACATAAGAATATTAATCTGTAATTTCGTCGAAAGACAAACATAATTTATTCGTAAATAAGTATCTTAGATCAATTAAAGATGACAGATACTTATAAAAAACTGCGAAATTAATATAAAAGATAGCAGATATATCATTTTCTGATATTTTAATTTCTCGAGTAAACTATATTTAGTTTTATTTAACAAAAATAAAGAGAGTTACTCGATATTATTGAAACATCCCCCGGACAATATTTCGAATTACATGTTATCGCGCTGCGATGATAAATCTACGCGCAGAGATTTTAGTCGGATAAACTTATTTCGCTCCGCGGAACCCTATTGTTTCAATTTATCCGTGTTCATGACCGATCTTTTTCTTCTCACCGCATTGATCACGACGACGCGACGCAATGCAATTATCGCGTCGTCACATTTTTTTCGCGGCGTCCTTCCAACAGCCCGACAAGGAATCCCCGTCGTTCTTTGACATACGAGGGTGCGCGAAGCATTTTCCGCCGGGAAACTATTTTTAGATCGCCGGAGAGCTCTCCATTTGGCTCGACAGCACTTCCGCCGCGAAGAGAGAGAACTAAGGGAAGTGGTAAGTAACCGGAATGTAAGCGCGCGCGCCATCCCGTATAAATCCCACGAGTGCAATCCTATATAGAGGTAGTCCATTATAGGGTGGAACAAGCCGTGAACTCCCGAGAGATCTAAGGAATAACACTTTCGAGGACGAAAACGCGCTTCATCTCGCGGATCAATCGTATAACGAGGGATGGAAAGCGTAAAATTTAAATAATCCGCGAACGAATGGTTTAAAAATCGGAGATGAAAGGATCTTTGAATTTTACCATTTAATTTGCTGCATCATTTGTTAGCTACAAATTATTTCCCATCCCTTTCGCATATAAATGCCCTATAGCGATCTGATATAATTGCAAAAATAAATTTCTTTCGATAAAGTTTGATATCACATACATCACGGATCACTTTTGACAATATATTGTAAAGGGTGGATTCTTATATAAATACACGAATTATGTGGTAGCCGCTATTAACTCCTGAGATATTTGAGTTTGAAATATCACAATTTTTATTATTCAAGCGTCACTTTACTTATAGATAAACGTATTGATCAATTTTTAACTTTATGGCAGAATTATATTCTCTTACAAATAATTTGTAAAATAAATATAATTTAATAAGATAGCTGAAAAGTAGCTATTTTGTTTTTAATATATTTTTCTCTTATTTTAATTTGAATACTTTGCTTCATTAAATATTTATTAAAAATAAAAAATAAATATTTAAACACGTGGGCAAAGAAAGAGCGGTAATCTCTCTCCCTGCAAACCCTCCTCGAAAAAATTCTAATCTAATCCAAATTTAATTTTAATTTAAAATCAGAAATTGATTTGAGTTAGATTAGTTTTTTTAGAGTAGGAGTGCAAGGGGAGAGGCAGAGCCTCCTTTTCCCTACGTGTGTTTATACTTTACAATAAAGAAAAACTGTAAAATACATGGTTTGAAACTTTTCGCACAAAAGAAAGTTTGAATTAAATGAATTCGACATACTTGCATATTTCACTCTCTAAGTAGTATTTCTCTAAGTAATATTTAATGATGAATAGCTTAATGATAAATATCTAAGAATGAAAACTTTTTAAAAATTATTGAAAATAATCTTGAAAACGTATGTCGAAGTTAAAATATAATTATTAAATCTCCTTTCCTAAAAATTTTATTTTTACAATATTTCAAAGTCGCATATTTTAAAAATAAAAAGAGAGCGCCACATAATTCAAAACGTGTATACTACTTAAAAATGTATCTTATACAATGTATCAATTGAGAAGTAATCCGTGATAATGTAAGTTAACGTCAACATTTGTTTTCTCTTCACTTATCGCATAAATATAAAAGTATTTAAAATTGAAAAGAAAAACAAAAAGAGACGAGTCTTATCAATGAACAATATCGCAATATTGTCACGCGATTTATCACGCTCTATTGTCTCTTCAAATACATTGCATATAACTTTTATATAGAAAATCTACGGAGAAGCTGATAACGACGGCAAATGTGTCGAGAGAAGAGACTTACCTTACGCTTATTTCCGCCTTTTATTTTTTCGGTTTCTCTCTCACGTGTCTCGCCTTCGAAAACTTCGTTTTCCCTCCTCTTCTTTCCAAAGAAACTTTCGAGGTAATCCTTAAGCGAATCCAAGCACGATAACTCAGTTCAAGCTACGAAATATGTCTTTTCTCACGAAACCGAAGACCATGACTTTTGAACGATATAACGATCTAGAACAAAAATATAACAATGATAGATTAGATTAGATTAGATTATGAAGCACTGCAGAAACGCGTTATATATCTATTCCATAAGTAGTAGCTGAAGAGAAAAAAAAATGCGTCTCGCGTATGTAAGTTTCGATAACGCGAAGTTGTAGTCGATTAGATTTGTGATTTACCGATTAAATCTCGTGTCAGATTAATCCCTAATGAATTTGTTTGTATTTAAATTCAGAACACAGATTGTATAAAAATGCAATGCAGCAGAAAAGGAATTTTAAATCGTTACAATTCAACAAAAATATCAAAATCTGGCTATATATAACACATACTCTAAAATATACAGCTTATACATAGCTAAATTATAAACTTTGATATCTTCTGTTACTAGATCTATTCTAAGAATAGATAGATGAACGAACACATACATAAAACACAGGTAGATATTTCAAAGTGAATAAGTTTCCAAGAAAAGCCAAGGTCTCTATAAACCATTTAATAATTTAAACCGCAATCTTTTTATCTGCAGAATATATAAAATTTTTTTAATGTTATTTAACACACAAATGTTGGAAACTCAAATTAAACATAAGTACAAAATTAAAGCACAGGATATACATGTATTAATCTTAAAACGATCATTGAAAACCACGATCAAAGTACAAATTGACGACCCTCTTTCAAATACACTTCTCGACGACGAGGGAACTCTTGTTTTTCTCAACTCGCGATCGATATTTCTCGAAAACGGAGAAAAAAACAAAAAGCGGGAAAATTAAACGAGACACGCCGGTCTTAATACACGTAAGAGGGACTAATGCGCACAGATTTGTAGAACGTCATCACGTATAGTGTCTTCCGCATTCGAGTGCGCGGCGAAACAAGTTAATTAAGGGGGACCACCCGCGGTAGCATCCTCGGTTCCCTTTCCTCAACGAGATTGGAAACGTGCCAAGTCCGACACTCTCGAGGGTCGATTTGCCGCCTCGTCGATATCGCCCGCAAGTGACTTCAAAGTCGACCTGTCCGCACCGACTTCTCCTTCTCTTTCTGTCGTAGGGAAGTTAAGAATAATATCTTGGCTCCGGTCGATTAATTCGAAAGATAAATGAGAAGAGAAAACAATTCGGCATTTATCAGATATCTCGGAATGAGAGAAATAGAGAGAGAAAGAAGGAGAATTTTGCAGAATTGTAAAAAAGAAATAAAAACCGTATCTCGATGTCTTAAATTTATTTCCTTTCTTTTCTTAGAATATTATATTTAGAATATAATAAGATATAATATATACGATTTTTTTATATAATATTTATAATTATATTAATAATTATAATATATTATATATATTATTTATTATTATTAATATAATATTTATAATTATTAATATAATTATAAATATTATATAAGAAAATATATATAATTATAATATGATTATAAATATACTATAAGAAAAAAACTTATAATATCTATAATCATATTACAATAATTTAATAATAATTATATAATAATTAATATTTATAATTCTTATTACATTTTCTTATCATTATTATATTGTTCATACACAGAGAGAATTTTCTCTTAGAATTTATCCTGAAAATCATAGTAATCGTGAGACAATATGGTGTAGAAAGAATTTTATGAGAATTTCTCTGATTAATATTTATCACAATAAAAATAACAATAATAATATCTATTACAATAAAATATAAAATATGTTTGATCAATTTTACTATGCATAGTTTAGTAAAATTAATCAAATATGTCTTCTAATTTATTGTGATAGATATTATTATTGTTATCGTGATAAATATTAATCAGAGAAATTCTCATAAAATTCTGTTCATACCATATTGTCCCACGATTACTATGATTTTCAGGGTAAATTCTAAAAGAAAATTCTCTCAGTGTACTTTAATACTTTATTCTTACCTCCCTCTCTACCATTCTTTCTTCTATACGCGTTTACGAAAGCGTAATGCAATTTCAAGCTTGGCCTGAACTTCACCAGATAATCTCTCTCGCGCTAACTTCGTCTAAAACTGTCCAATTACATAACAGAAGGATTCCGGCAAGCCGATACGACGACGTCGGCACCTCCGGCGCTATTTATTGTTAGTATCCGTGGTAGAACTTAATGCCGTATTTTACGAGGTCGTAAAGCGAACGATTAAGACCGCCGCGAATCGTCCATCGATACCGCCATGTAATCTCGTCGTAAAATCGCTACCAAGTTAAACCATCGACCAAACGCGGAGCTCGCCGCACCTGTCGCGAACGATGTCGCGAACTGTCCCCATTCGGCTCCGATATATAAATCAGAAATCGCTTTTTCGCGCGACGAAGCACTTTAGGAGAGGAGATCATCCCTCCTCGTCTCGCGCCGCAATCTTCCGGAATCTTTGACGTTAAAAGCCCCTTGAAAATTGGATCTCTCGCGCTAACACGTTGATTCGTCGTCGAACTACCGACAACTTCCGCGACGAAACGATGACTGCGAAACTGGGTTCTCATTATACTCTAGAGAGACTAGATTAGCGCGGCTAAAGTTCATTAAGTTTGCCAACTACCGTGTAGGGGGATCCGAGGGACGATAAATATTTACGTACCGCCCAAGGAGAAATGTGGGTTACTTTTGCATATCGCGGAAAGGACAGATTGGGAGCCGTCCGTCGTGTCGCGAATATACTATGGATCGAGAACGACCAGAGAATGCTATAGGGTGATCCGACGATAAGAGCCTCCACTTCCTTCGCAGAGTTACGTATACGCATTTTGTTGTCCGCGCTCTTATCGCACCTCGCTCTCCCGTTAAGTCATGTCATACAAATGTGCCACGTTACGACCATTAATCGATTACGTAAACGGTCGTTACTCTCTTCGCAGCTTTTCTCTTACGTAAATATCGCTTCATCGCGAACTCACTTTTCGTGAAAAATAATTATCCCTTTATTATTTCTCTCATCTCCATATTTTTGCACGCGAAATTTTTATCTCCTTATTAGAAATCCATCTCTCGTGAGATTAATTTCACATTTTGAAAGATATTACGAGATGTTCGAAATTCAATGTACACCTTGTTAAATGAATATAACAGAGTCTACTCAAATTTTATTTAAAAATTCCCTGAAAATTCCCTGATCTTCCAGATATTTTCGTTTAATATTCTAGGTCAAATGAGAAAATTTGTAGATGCAGTTTTTTAAAATAAGTTTTTTTTTATTAATGCTTTTCTAGTATTTTTTGTTCATACGATTGCAAAGTTATCAAGAGTTTTTCTAGCATTTAATATTAATTTATTAATTTTTGAATTAATATAGACAACAACAAAATGCGATAGATATATCACTATATCTAAATGCTAAAAATATATGCAAAAATATAAAATAAAAATATAAAGCAAAAAATAATTTATTAAAGAACAATTTATTTAAGGAATAATTTATATAAATTAATTATTTATTAAATTATTATTAAATTATTTTTTATTTAATTATTTATAAAATAAATAAGGAGTACCTACTAATTTATTTAAATATTACCTATTAAAAAAAATGAACAATTTTCTATGAAACTTACATAAGATCTTGATATTAAAATAGATAGTCAATAAAAAAATCACATGAAATTTTAATAAAAACTTAAATATTGCAAAGATATGTTAGAAGAGATGTTTCTTAAAAGTAAAATTATCAAAGAGGCAATTTTTTAAACAATTTTTTGAACAAAATTACCTGAGAATACCAAGTTTTCGAGGTTTTTCAGGAATATACACCCTGTTATTGCATACAAAATATCTCCTTATTAAAAATCCATTTCTCGTAAGATTAATTCACGTTTTGAAAGATAGTACGAGATTCAATGTACTCATTGTCAAATCAATATAAAATATATAAACTCCGAGAAATGATCGATGACGACATAATTATTAATCATCCCGTGTTTATCTCCCGCGAGTGATATCTATTGGAAATCATATGAAGAAACGAAATGATCCGAACGAGAAAATATGAGGAAACCGAAAAACCCTCTTAGGGAAGAGATTAACGAGCAGAAAAAAAACTACATATTTCTATGATAACTCTTCTTTTCCCCTTCCTTTTCCCCCGATATTTATTCAAATGCTTACACAGCTTCGATCAGACGATGAGCGAGTTTTCAAAAAAATCCTTCCTTCCGGTGTTCTCCGGGGGACGTTTATTAGGCGAACTCGTGGCACGTACATATAACCGGGATTCGCATTTGAGAATAAAGGCTTGCGCGCCCCGGGAGATTCCGAGAATTCCGAGAATCTCCGCGCGATTCCTTCGCCATTAAAGCGTCTGTATCCTCTCGAATCTCTCGTCCTTGGAATGTCTCGATATTGGGGCAAATTAGAGAGATATAGGATTAAGTGCTACACGCGAAATATTTCGCGCATATACGTATATGTACGTTATAATGTAAATACCAAGCCTGATTACATTTCGAGGATTCAATCCGTTTGCCTCGAAGTCAGTTACTGACGTGCTACTCCCTAACTCGCGACGTCACGCGAACGAAGACTTATGTAGAGATTTTTAGTGCGCGATCTAAATTATATACAAGAGGGAACTCTACATTATGCGGTTCGATAAAAAAGAAAAAACCTCAAGAGAGAAGAACGATTGTTTCTTACAAGTTTCTTTGATGCTCAACATGCGATTTTGACGCTAGAAAGATTTCATCGCGTTACAATTTGAGAAATTTAAAACTAAAATAAAAGAGAGCAATTTTTTAGTATAATTTATTATTTAAAACTCTTCTCTCCTTCAAAAATCATCTAAAATACATGACGTAGAAAAGTTTTATTTTGTTTAAAATTAAGTATATTGTTATAGCTTTCAACTAAAAGAATTTAGTAAGAAAAATTAATAAAAATAAAATTAATAAGATTTTCATGATTAAATATTAAATGTAAAAAATCTATTACATCACAGGAAGGTTGTACTTAATTATTATACTCTATAGCTTCCATATATTATCATATATATTCGCCAATTTTAATAGAATTCTATACATATAACTTTGAAAATTTTCTAATACATACAAATTTTTGTAGAAATTTTTTATTTTGTCATTCGTCATAATTTCATCATTTTTGTTTTAATTTGTATCTTAATGACTTGAAAAATCTTCAAATTTGAATAAAGAAAATTGTTCGATGAATGACCCGTTATTTTCAATGGTTTAATTTATTACACTAATGTGTCATTACGAAAACTTCTTTAGCTTTACTTATCACAACAAATTTTTCTCTCGAGTACTCAAAGTTTTAACAATATACTTAATTTTGAATGGAATAAAACTTTTCCAACACGTCGTAGCATAAAGTAAAGTGCGTTAAAACATAATTTCCCTTTTTCACGATTTTAATCTCTCGAAGTTATGATGTAAAAGTTCTAAAAAACCTTTCAAAGTCAGTATTTTAAACAAAAAAGAAAAACTACAAAAAGGATTATTCTTTTTCTTGGATTTAAAGGAGCTATTTCTTTCTCTTAAATTACTTTATATAAATATATATGATCCCTGATGTTATATGTGTGCAGCGTATTTTGAATTCCAGATCTTATAAACTGTCACAATATTCAGATTTCCCTTCCGTCGTCGAAACTGATGTTTCTCGTTACTCGAGGCAGCGAAAATGCAATGTTACTATACTGTGAGATGTGCGACTATGAGATATGGTGGCGACGCACTTTTCTCTCCTCTCTTTCAACCCCCACTCGCCTCATACGGCAAATGAATGACTTACCTCGCGTACGCGATCGTTTATTCATGCGCCGCTCATAAATGAATCATCGTGCACATTCGCTCGCGCGAACGAGTCTCCAGTTCAACGACAATTACGCTCGCTTTCCGCTCACCTTGACAACCCGAGGGCCCCCCCAAGGACGTCTTAGACGTCTCTCTCTCTCTTTCTCTCTTATCGTTGCCGCTTCGCTTTTATGCTCGTGTTCTACTTCCTTTTTATGTGTATTTAAGCAAGAGAAACAAGTCTGAATTTTTCGCAATTTTGCGCTTCTACGTCACCGCGAACGCTTCAAAACCCTGCGCGGATTCTTGAATAAATGAACCGGTTTTGCGATATCAGAGGGTATATATACGTATTCTTGGTATTGCGCACTATATTTAAATGTTGATTCTGATGACTATGTCGCGCGTTTTTACACCTCAAATTATTCATTACGCTTCTGCAAAAAATGTTGCAAATATATCGTATCCATTTATTTCAAATGTAATCTACTTCGCTAGATTTCGAACTTAAAGCAATTTATTCGACATTAAAAATCACAAATTAGCAATAAAAATATTTAATTAAATTTCTGCTAGAAAAACTGACTCCAACTTTTGCATTTCAATATTTTAAAAAAATATATATAATATATTTAATCTTATATACATATTTTTTTTAAATTATATCTTTGTATTTTTCATACCAAGATTTATGTAACATTTAATGAATTAATACAACAACAAACCCAAGTGCGTTACAAATATTCTCTGACCTAAGCTCGCAACTATCGGAAATCGACACTTGACCCAAGATGTCGGAGCGAAATATAAAGACCCTTTTAGACATTTGGTTCTAAGCAAAAGATTTCTGACACACACAAAAGTCTGTGTGTGAGTGCACGATCGAGAACCGAGAACTAGAAACTTTAGTCTCTTTGAGAGAACCGAGCGAGAAAGATGATGATAGAAGGGAAAATGACAACAGCGGGAAAACTCGACTGAGACTTAGGGGAAAATAATATGCGAGGTAAAGGAAAGGGGAGGAGAGAGTATCAAATATTTACGCTTTAGTGGTCGGTGCTTCGTCGTCATCGTTACCGAAAGAAGAAGCTTCGGAGAAGAAAATCGATTGAAAGACAAACTCTTTACGTTACATGCAAGAGTATCGCGCGCGGGCAAAACTTTAATGAAGTATTCAACAAAGCGGCGATAAAGCGAAGAATAAATTCGCCGTTTAGTTATTATTTATGCCTCCTTTTGTCACACTATAGTGAATGGAAAGTAATGGAATATAAAATGCGCCTTGAAAGAATTCTCAAACGGAATCTTTAAGCGCGAACTAATGCGAATCTTGCCGATCTCTCCGCCAAGAATCTCGCTGATAATTCAACGTAATTTCCCACAGATAAGGACCTAATGATAAATCATTCAGCAGCTAAAAAAATCACTGTTATCAGTAATTTTAAGCTTATGTTCCATTAATTAATTTAACGGCGTAATTTTACATAATAATTTTGCAACAATTAATTTTATTAAGTCTTTTAGTTTTTTATTAAGTCTAGTGGTTAGTAATTAATTAATTTTATCATTAGAAAATTCTTGCAATTGACAATATAATTATTATTTTATCTTTACATCATATTCTTTTTTAACGTTTTTCAAACAAAAATTTTCTTTTATGTTTTTCTCCACTCATCTCGCCTTACATTTATTTTCTCGAATATTCTCGAAATTCTCGAATATTCTCGAAATTCGACTCTCGAAGAGGGAAGAGGGGCAAATCTGTGCAATTTTATCGCCGAAATCGCGACATTTCCACGCCGGAAAGGGAGCAGAAAAATATTTTCGTAACCAATTGGCAAATCATAAAAATAGATAAGAAAAAGGCGCCGTCCGAGATGGATCGACTATATCAGCTGATGTACATATAAGATGGAAGGGGGTGGGAAAAAGAGGGAAAACGATTTGTACGTTCTTCGGCGAACAGCTGCGACTATTCACACGTGAATATCGACACGTTGCGACGATGACACTAACGACGACATCGTTTTCGACGGGAAAGGGTGGCGCCCAAGATGACGGTGATAAATTGGCGGCGGCTTCCTTTCCTTTCCCGTTAAAGGGCGGAAGGGAAAATCACGAGTGAAGTGCGATTCGCTCGTGTTCGATCAAAAAAAAATTTGTATTTGCGAGGTAACTCCTGAAGCGCAAAGATGTATGTATTTCGGTCAATCCCCTGATAGATTCCTGGCGAGCTCTATTTTGAATTCACGAGAACTCTCATTCGTATTTATATATATTTTTTTTCCCCTAATAAATATTGAAAAATGTCACTCTAGTCACTTGTTCGCAAAGATAGATTTGGAATTTGTCGGAATGTCAAATGGAAACGACGCATCGAAAATTGCATAGTCTTTTAATAAAATGTCCTCTTCCAAAATAAACTTGATTATCCCTTCTGACAATCAATCGCATATCATTGCATGTTAAAGCGACGTGATTTTTTTTGGTACCAGAATACGCCTCAATTATTTTTCGCATTATAGTATAAAGAAATGATCCGTAGAGATGCAAATATCAGTACACAAAATACATAAAACGTCCGATATCAAGTTTTTCAATTTTTGATCTCCCCGTTCCACTCTGTGAAACTTTTTCACGATCGAGATGAGATTACAGGGATGACTTTTCTCATTCCGAGAAAAACGTGGAAAACCGAGGGGATACACTTTCGGGATTACGTAATATTCCGTTTCCTCCATAAAAAAAAAGGAAAAAACGACTCGCATCGAACGCATCAAATATTCCGGTTGAATAAAGGAATAAAGAACGCGCATTTGTCGGGGAGGAATCTGTGAAAGAAAAAAAACACACTTTTCCCTTCAGGGGAGAGATACCTTCGGGAGCGCCCATAAAAATATCTTAGCGAAAGTGATCTGACAAAGCAACTTCGACTTGCCGATGATGAATTCTCCTCATAAAGGCGATTATCGTCGACGCACGAGAAGCAACGTTGAAGCTAATAATAATCGATCATCGCAAAACGCTCCGGACGGGGCGCTTCGTCGTCGCGAATTACGTTGCATCATATTATAACGTATCGATCACGATCTGCATCGGGCAGCGAGGTAATTATTGTCGACCTTCGTGCCGAGCAAAACGCCTAACCTACCTATCTATCTATGTGTGTATATACAATATATATATATATACATACGTATGCATAGGCCGATAAGCGCGGGACGTGCAACGAGACAATTAAGCCCGCAGGAAGTCCATAAGAGGCGGCCACTCGAAATTTAATTGGCGGCGTCGCGATATCCGCGCGCCCGTTTCCAAGTTAAATTCGAATCGATTAGCTTAATCGCGCCGCGGACAAACAACCTGGCGACGTAACGCTGCCAGGTTACGTCAGAATCGCGCATCGCGAAATGTAGACGGAAAATTATCTAACATCATCTCGATCTCTCTCTTGTCTCAGGCAAGAATCTAAACTCGACGCGGCAGGCAATTTGTGTTATTTATTTTATTTTTAATATTTAGCAAAATCTTGCAATTCAAAAAAAATCTTTAAGATTTTTTTAAATAGATTTTGTTAAATATTAAAAATAAATTAAATAAAATAAAAAATATATACAATATATATATATATATATAAGTATATAATATATATATATAATATATCATATATAATTATAAATATATTATATGTATATTATATAAATATGTATATTATATAAATATGTATATTATACACTGAGAAAATTTTCTCTTAATATAATTTTCTCTTAAATATAAAACATATTTTATTTATTTTACTAAACTGCATAGTAAAATTGATCAAACATATTTTATATTTTATTGTAATAGATATTATTATTTTTATTGTGATAAATATTAATCAAAGAAATTCTCATAAAATTCTTTCCATACTATATTGTTTCACGATCACTATGATTTTTAGGGTAAATTCTAAGAGAAAATTCTCTCTGTAATTATTGATATGAAGTGTATATTAATAATTGAGAATTTAATTATAATTGTAATTATAAAAATTATTCATTATATATGTATGTCTCTCTCATAATAAAATCTAAATTATTACTAGAGAAAAATTGACTTGCGATATCACGAGGGAGAAGAAACCCTATTATCGACTCCCAGCTTTCCCAGTCTGCAACGAAGAGTTACGGGCAAGACTTTAAGGCAACCGATATTGCGAGACTTAAAGGGGTGCCTGGAGCGAGAGAGCGGCGACGGAAAATTCCTTATCTCCGCGCGAGTTGCACGTTTCGTAAAAATCAAAGGCTGCTTTAGCCGCGCCGCGAAGAAGAACGGCGAAGAGAAGTGGAAATAATTGGCGGGGTCGAGTAAGCGCGCAACCGACAGCGAAGGAAAAGCGCCGGCGAGGAGTTGTCGGTTGTGCCAGTGAGAATATAGAAGATAGAAGTTGCAGCACGCTCGAGACGGAAAATCAGATTCCTTTGTGCGCCGCGAAACCGTTATACGCGCGCGCCAGGAAAAGAGAAGGAAAAGAAAAAAAAATCATTCTTATACCTGCCAGACGATAAAAGAGGAGAGAGAAAGTAACGTCGGGCTTTTACCGCGAAACCCGCGACGAGATGGTTGCAATCTCGCTATGTACAACAGCATGTCAGATATACATAACACGATATGCATTGTGTTATTTGTTCTCGATATTTATTCTGGCTGCATTTAAAAAAATTTAGCAAATAATTTTTGCAGAAAGTTTCAGCATTCTTTTTTTTCCATAATATAATATATATACAGGGTCTATCTAAATAAGTGCGAAAAATTTTAGGAGATGATTCCTTGTCGAAAATTAAGAGGGGGGTTCTTATATAAACGTATACTCTTATCCGTTAAAAAGTTCTGATAAAAAATTAAATAGGGGTTGTTAGTTTCATCCCCTTATAACAATACAGGAAGATAAAAACAATATTAATAAATATCCTTTTTATTAGTGGAAAACATCCACCAAGTTTCATTTTTTGATTTGTCTGAAATTTGAGAACAAAAATAAAAACTTAATTTTTACCTCCCTCTTTAGAAAAATGTAACTCCTCAGGGAGGGATATAAGAGTATATATTTATATAAAAAAAACCCCTTAATTTTCGACAAAAAATCATCTAAAATTTTTCACACTTATTTAGATACACCCTGTATATATAATTTTTATTATAATTCATTATAATTTTTATTATAATTTTTATAATATAAAATAATTTTATTTTTATAATAAAGAATTTAGTAAGGCTCTCAATGTGGAACACAAATTTCAATTTCAAGGAGAAAGAGCCAGACACCTATTTTTATTTGTTTATTTGACACACGAGAGAAAGAAAGAGAGAGGGATAAATATTTTTTAAAAATGTTTTTCTCTTCTACATATATGTTAAATTATTTTCCATATACTAAATTGGTTTTCTTCTTCTATATACTTCGTTTAGATTTCTATAGAAGGTTATTTTCAATAAGTATAATACCGAAAAAGTTATACCCGTGAAATGGAAAACGTACTTAAGTTTCCCATCTCGCAACACGACTCTCATTTATATTGCACGTGGACTGGCGCGGAGTAATTTACGCGCGAAACAAAAGTGCTAAAGATAACTCGTTAGCATCCGAGGACGAGGCAAGCAATTAGCCATATCAAACGGGAACTTCGTGTAGCGTTCCTATGAACGCTTCGTCTCGCCTACGTGGAAGCAATAAGCTCCGTTTCCATCGTGATATCGATAATTTGATCCCTCGGCGGCTGTTTCAATCTCGAAAGCCACGTCTGGAAAACCACGCCGATCGAAGAAGCTCGAAAATCTTCCTTAGCGTGTAATACTGCTATCTCTCTCTTTCTCTCTCACGGAAAAAAATTAGCCACCATAGTTAAATTTTATAGCTGCCCCTATATTACACCTGAAATTTACACTGAGAGAATTTTCTTTTAAAATTTACCTTGAAAATCATGGTAATCGTAGGACAATATGGAATGGAAAGAATTTTATGAAAATTTCTCTGATTAATTTATATAATCACAATAAAAATAATAATATCTATCACAATAAAATATAAAACGTGTTTGATTGATATATAATAAAATAATTAATTTAATGTTTGATTAATTTTACTAAACTGCATAGTAAAATTAATCAAACACGTTTTATATTTTATTGTGATAGATATTATTTTTATTGTGATAAATATTAATCAGAGAAATTCTCATAAAATTCTTCCCACGTACCATATTGTCACACGATTACCATGATTTTCAAGGTAAATTCTAAGAGAAAATTCTCTCTGTGAAGTTACCATGCCTAAATTCTAGCTTTATGGTAGCTAATATTTTTAAGCTATAGTTTAACGGATAATTCTCCGTTATAGTAACTAATATTTAAGCATGATAATTAAATTTCAGGTGTAATATAGGGACAGCTAAAATTTTTAGCTACATGGCCAATATTCTTTTCCCTACTCTAATCTCTTTCATTTTAATTGATATGTCATTTTCGATACTGATAATATTCCATTCTGTCGTTCATATAAAAATCACGCGATACACCCAAAGTTTCGAATAAAAAAAAATAATGTTCTTCACTTCGTGAACCCCAAAAAAAAGGAAACGTTCTGTTTAGAGAGGAAGAAAGAACCGCACGAATATATGTATATTGTACATCTCTCTCTTCTATGCTTTCGACGGAAGCGAAACGTAGAGAACACTTTTCGTTTCAAGTTTCCGTTTGAGTCGCGCGGTATATTTAGCTACCGTGACATTTTTCCCCAGGGCTGTCGTTTCGTCCTCGTGTATATCTTTCATCCGCCTCCGCGTCGATTCGCAGCCAAGTGAAATAGAGAGAAGATGTTGCAGAAAACGGGAAAGTTATTTTCTCGTTAATGTAAACATTTCCTTATTCTCTTCGCGAGATATAAGATCCGTAGAAAAAGATACCCCGTTTCCGATGTTTCATTAAGAGAGAAGTCACGATGCTTTTATATATGTATATAAAATACATATCATTAAAATTAAATCCTTGAAAGATAAAGCAACGCGACTCGCTGATAATTGATTTCGCGATTTATTCAACATTTTTATCAATTAAAACATTTATCCCACACATTCACATTCAGTGCTTTTATAAAAAAAAAAAAAAAAAATAGTATGGAAAAATTACATTCATATCTCTCATTTTGCATAATAAAATCACATTGTTCTCTTCTACATTGCGTTGTAACAAAGCGCAAAAGCTGTAATTGCGTATACTACTTTAAAATGAAATTTCCGAGAGATCTATGAACCAAGTATAATATCGAGATAATGAGCAATCCGTTATTAACCCATTGTTACCACATATTATCCATTATACGCTGCCCTAATTAATTCTAACAAACAACTCTCTAACGCGTCTACTAACGGTATCAAATCTCTATTCGACTAGAAACACAAATTCAGGCTGCCTATCAAAATTTAATGCATTATTAGGTAAACGATTATTACTGTGCGTCAACGATGGCTTCGGATATTTATTTCAGGGAAAACGTTTCAGCGGTTTGTACATTCGAGGATCTCATTTACGCATCGGTTTAATATGCCATGCTTTCAACTTATCTAATGCGAATTTCGCTATTTGTATTTGGTTAACCTACGATACAATAATACAATTTGCGAATTTAAGTATTTTATGCGTTCGCTACATCGCGAACATATAATTTGAAATTTTTTTTAAGTACGAGCAAACGAATTTAATTGCACAATCTGCAATGTTTATTATTTATGTAACTTAAGAATTTAATTAATTTCTATTCTATTATTCTATCGCACAGTACTTGTTTTACTATCGATGTCTTTTCTATTTTATTTGCTCGAGAAATGCGACGCGAGAAATAGATATCGAGATGTCAGAGAAGAGAATAACACACGCATTTTTCTCGCTCGAATAATTAAATCCGTATTACAGGTCTCGACTTAACCTGTATTTATGCAATTTATCCCGCTGCGGAAAACTCGAGAGTCACACGTGTATGTACGTGAGACGGAAATATCCGCCCCGCGACGACGTGAAACTATATTTGCGCTTTTTTTTCTCAACTCTAAACAGACATTAAAAACAGAAACATTAAAACGTGGAGAACGGCAAACGTTCGCGATGATTAAACAACAACGTTAGGGATTATAGAAAAATTTTGCCATGAGAAAACAAGAAAAGCTGAAACTTTTTCAAGCGTGAAAATATTTTCACGAAACGCGCGACGAATCATTATAAAATAATTACGTAAAATATTCAATCGACATCCGCACTGTGTCAAGTGCGAAAGAGTTTTCAGAAGTTTTCTCTCGTTATTATCCCAAGAGTCAGAGAGTATTTTTTTCGATATCCTTACATTTCCCCTCCCCTCACGTTGTGCAAATTTAATAAAAAAAATTATACAATTATGCGCTAATTACGCGCTCACCAAATTCATAAAAAAATTTTTTTTGTGCGTAATTAGCGCATAATTATATGATTTTTTATCGCTAGCTAGACAAACGTAATTTCTTCCTAGGATCAAAATGAAGAAAGAAAAATATAATTGAAGACGATTTTTCCTCAACGAAAATGTCGAGGAATGTCATCGTTTTTTTTGCAAGCTCTCCAAATTTTTGCCATCAAATATCTCTGTAACTAAGCCTTAAATTAAAATTCTATTAAATTAAATTCGACCTGAAATTTATAGTTTTGTTAATATTTTATTTCTACAAGGCTTAGTTTGCGAGAAACCCTTTATTTAATCGCTATAACTCGAAAATTATTGATGCCTCGACATTTTCACCGAAGAAAAATCTTTCCAAATAATCTGCCATTAATGGATGATCCTGTAAGTCTGGGACACCTTATATAGTCATCCAAGTATCCGGCTGAGGATACACAATAAGACTCCGTTGACGCAAATACGATCCGTCGGGACGAGTTTGAGAGAGTGATTCCGCGATGTCGCAGAAATTATAAGAGAAAGGATCAAGAGAGAGAGAGAGAGCTCGCGTCACTTATCGTCCCGCGAGAAAACAAATTTCAATTATCGTTCGTTCATTAAGCGCCTTAAGACGTCTTCGCCGCGTTCCATCGGCGCAAGAGAGAACAAGAAGATCGGGAAGATAGATGAGAGAGAGATATATATATAGAGAGAGAGAGAGAAAGAGAGAGACAACGACGGATCGATGAGGGGCCGGAATGTATACATGCAGCTCTGTCCATCGGCGAACTCGATCAATATGTCCGGCAGATCTCGCGCGAATCCGCAAGCCGCATGCCGACCAGATGCGTTTCTGCGCGCGCGATATCGTCCATTTACATACAATCGAGAGAATGTCACGTGTGGCCCCCCGAGAGAGAAGCGTTCAGAAATTCGGACACACGCCGCCGTGTGTGTGTCTGTGTGCGCGATGCGGTTTTGTGTGGTAAAATGAGGTAAATGGAGTAACGAACGAACCGTTAATCGCTGCTGTTTAGGTAATTGAGTCTTTTGCCGAGTATGAGGATAACAATCTCTCTCTCGTCACGTGTGTACATACTAATTGTATTGATTAAATTTTCGAGCGCCCTTAATTTCATGCGAAAAGCGTGCCATTTAAATTTGCGACAAATTAATACGAATTTGGTAATGAGAAAAAAATGTGCTATTATATTGGGGCGATAAAAGATGTTACGAAAGCGAATAAATGTTAAATAATCTGATGATACAGTTTTTATGATTTATAACTGTATAATAATTCGGAAATATGTACATATATGTATATAACAATTATGTCTCTTTATCTAAAAAGATATATAATTGCACTTTATACAGCTAAATTAATTAAAATCATCACATTTATGCGGAAGCAATTGAGATTACGAGACACTCGACTGAAGCAAATTATATGTGTATATTTTCCTCTCCCTCTTATGTATATAATTTATTAAATTATGTAACATTATCTTTTTATCAAATTTATAATAAATTCTTTTCGCTTCGTCCAAACGCAAAACTTTAAATTAATACAACTGCATAGACACACCCACGTGCGCATGCATGTGCATAGCTCGCATTAATTTTGCAGATGCTACCGAGTACTCTGTACTAGCACAAATATCAAGGCTCGAAATATAGCTTATAGCACACATGACGGCATTTGTCGTCACGTCCCGTACGGGTTTTGCATTTTTTATTTTGTACACAGCTGGTCGCGTACGTGCGTCAAAATGCAAGCAAATCGAATAGGATTCGTGGAGCGCGAGAACGATCAGACGTTAAAGCACCCACCCGTGTGACATCAAGCATCATCACACAAGTGCAGAAAAGTTAGCCGCGATTCGTCGGGGGGGTGAGATTAAGAAAAAAATTACCCAAATTAATATCGCGATAATGAAATATAATTATGCAATATACAAGGTGTCTACTCAAATCTTGTAAAAAAAATAATTCCTTGAGAATTCCCTGATCTTTCAGGTTTTCGTTTAAAATTCCACATAAAATAAATAAATTTAAGGATGCAGCTTTTTAAAATAAAAGTTTTATTAGGTGCACTTTTTAATATTTTCTATATATATTCATATGATTTACGCAAAGTTATCAACACGGTGCAGTTTTTCTAGCATTTAATATTAATTTATTAATAATTTGTAAAATTTATAAAATTAATTTGAGCAATAACAAAGTGCGATATATCATTATATTTAAACGCTAAAAATATGCAAAAATATAAGATAAAAATATAAAACCAGAAATAATTTATTAGAAACGTCTTAAGGAATACTAATTTATTTAAATTAATTATTTATTAAATTATTATTTACTCGAATATTACTAAAAAAATCACATGAAATTTTAATAAAAACTTAAATATTGTAAAGATATGTTAGACAAGTTTCTTAAGTGCTAAATAAGAATCAAATTATCAAAGGGGCAATTTTTTTTTAATTCCTTGAATCCTAATTAAATTCCATGAGAATTCTCTGATTTTTTAAAGTTAAACAAAATTCTCCAAGAATATCAGTTTTCAAGGTTTTTGCCGAAAGTATACACCTTGTATAAAATAATACAATATTGTCCTACATTTTTATTCTCGTACGTATTTCGCGGGTAGGTATCGCGATATATGTAATTTCGAATACAGATTTTCTCTTACGCAATTTGCATTTTACCCCTCCAACATCCATTCCAAGATACGAAGAAGGTTTCGCGCGCCTCGTTCGACGTAGTTTTTACACAAGAGAGGCGTCTTCTCATTTCCCTAAGGCGGATAAAAACTACCGACGAGGGGGAGAAATAAAAATTGCCGAGAGAGAGGACTAGAGGGTAATAAGAGGGTATAGGCCATAAAGTAGATCGTAAAGACGCGCGCGGGGCTCGTATTTCCATGCTCCCGTGACAGACGCGAAAAAAATCTGAGACCGCGAAACGCACGGGATGACGGCGAGTTGACGAGTTCACCTACGGCGAGGCCGGGGGTGCATCGGATGCAGCGATGATCAATAACTCGAACCGTACTCGGAACCGTTGCCCATCGACCCGTCGGATCTTGGGTTAGCCTCTGGCTCCGTTTCTCGTCCATCCCACCCCATCCCCTTCCTCCCGAAAGGACTGACACGTGCGTATCTGAGACACGCATTCTGTCACTGAAACGCTCCTGTCAACGCTCATGATTATTCCATTCGTACGGAAATTGCAATAATTGTGAATATAATATTAATATTAATATATTATATATATATTATATCTTATATATAATAATATATTATACACTGAGAGAATTTTCTCTTAGAATTTACCTCGAAAATCATGATAATCATGGGGTAATATGGTATGGAAAGAATTTTATAAGAATTTCTCTGATTAATAATTATCACAATAAAAATAATAATAATAATATCTATCACAATAAAATATAAAACACGTTTAATTAATTTTACTAAACTGCATGGTAAAATTAATCAAACATATTTTATATTTTATTGTAATAGATATTATTATTTTTATTGTGATAAATCATTGTGATAAATTAATCAAAGAAATTCTCATAAAATTCTTTCCATATCATATTGTCCCAGGATTACCATGATTTTCAGGGTAAATTCTAAGAGAAAATTATCTGTGTGTGTGTTTATTAATATTAATATATTAATATATTTTATTAGACAATTATTTTTTTTATTATAGAAGCTATTTTGAAATAATTTATCTTCCGAACTGTGTACCTTTGAATTGTAAATATAATATTAATTAAGAAGGCTATTATAGATATTTAATATATATTTAATATCAAGAGTCTTAATTAATATTAAAATTAATATATTAATATTAATATTTTATTAGATAATTATTTTTTGAATTACAATTATGGAAGCTATAGTGAAGTAATTTGTTTTCGGAACTACGTATCTTTGAATAACTCGGGACAATTTCCAAAAAATTCCCCGAATAAATGACGCTATTATAAGAGTAATGTGATGTATATACCAAGCACATCGCTCTTCGGTCTCGTCATAAATTTAACAGATTAAGTCCTTTGGTTTTTCATCTCGTGTTCGCTAAATAAACCTCAGAATTGGATGGCTAGGTTAATCTTGCGGTAAAAAAACGTGCTCAGAAATCGTTTCCAGCGCTGGGAGGAAACATCTATTTTTGCGAGAATTTTTGAAAAAATATTAGAATGGTGGATTTGTTGTTGATTAGATAAATGTCAAAATATTTAGCCAAAGATCACCGTAGTATACCTATCCGCGACGACATCGACCGATATTTCGCGTCGCCACAAGTGTAATTTTTTCTTTTCTTTTTTTTTTTACGACAACATCAAAGTTTCGTACATACATATATGCGGGCCATAAAAACGTCCGCCACGTTATCGCACGCACGTTCCGTAAATTCAGGTCCGCCTCGAGGCCCCTCTCGCTCGCTCGTAGTATCGTTATCGAATGCAAAACGGCTATAGGCACGACAGGCGAAACCGCCGGGTGTGACGATAGTAGCTATCCGCAAACAATGCCTCAATGGCCACGATTAAGCGCAGCCGTATTATATATGTACGTCGCGAGGCGCATTATCTAAGCAATAACCCCTAGACTAATCAGCTCCTAAACGGCTCTCCGCATATGCTAGAGATCTCTACACGAGAGAGCGCGTAATTCAGGCGGCAATTATCGGGTTCGCTGGAGCTTATCCGCCCTTATCCGACGCCATTTTCAGATCTTCGAAGTTCGAGAAGAGGTAAAAAAAAATAAAAAGGGATAGAGACGACTAGTAAACATCTCGCGGCCGACTGAGATCATTATTTCGCCTCGCAGTTCCGGGGTGGAGGTTGCTCGCCGTAAAAAGAGGAAGCTACAAACACAATAAGCACTTTGCCGAGTTCCAGCAACGCTAGTGTAGAGTTCCTCGAATGAAGAGAAGAATCAAGAGAGATTCCTTTGCGCGTGCGCTTAATCCCTTTTTATAACATCGTCCGACATTTATGACGAGAACAGGGGAGGACGAAACTAATTTTCTCTCGCAACACACACACACACACACACACACAAGTGATAGAAAATCATTGTGTTTCACGCGTTCGGATCGACGTGAGATTTTTTTTTTATTTATCGAGCAACCCTTGAGTTATCGACATTCTTGAAAACTTTTTATAATCGCTAATCATCAGTCATCTATCAGTCAGTGTAATTACGAGCAGCTTTCGCAAGTGTAGGAAATGAATATTCTAATGATATTTATTACGCGAAATGTAGAAACTGGGAATGAGTGCGCCCGGGGCTTTCTTTTATTGCGACGCGAGTTTTTCGCGTTTAAATTCTGACAATAAAACATCGCAAATATTTCATTCGAGAGATACAAAGAGATACGCACTCGATAAGATCTACAAAATGGAACTTTGCGTCAATTTTAAAAATAAATGACTTATAATGACACGTAATGACCAGGCGCGTTATTTCCCATAAAAAAAGACGATCGTTATAATACTTATGTGCTAAACACACGTGAAGAAACTGACAGTACAATGAGTGACACCGAAGGAGGTCGCGTGATTGCATGTCGCGATTATTACTGCCCCCTCCGAGTAATTTTCGCAAGCAAAGCAGCCAGAAAAAGACGAAGGAGAAAAAGAGTGAGAGAGACATGGAAAGGGCCAGAATGCTCGTAAATTCCGCGACCGTTTTACGAGCGTCGCGAAGTCGGATAAACGTCGGCCCCTAATGCGGGCCTAAACCGAATTATGTGAATCGGCGCGAATAATGAGCCCCTACGGAAAACGACGCGACCTCCTTTTTTTCTGACAGAGATCAAGCCATGATTAATAGCTGAGCAGCTAAAACGCTACATATGTAAAATAGAGAAACCACAGAGACACATGCGTGTCCCTATTTCGATCCCTTTGAGGATTAAATCCCAAATATCCCTTCCCCTATTTATGCGTAATTTAAATTTATTTATATTAAATATATTAAATATATATATTAAATATATTAAATATATATTAAGTATATATTATTAAATATATATATTAAATATATTAAATATATATATTAAGTATATATTATTAAATATATATATTAAATATATTAAATTTATCTCAAAATAAGGAAAGCGTTCCATCCATAACACATGAGAAAAATTATGAAGGTCTTTTGCTGACTCATTGTCAGCGTATTGTCATCATTTATATAAGCACCTAACTATACTTTCACATATGATAGGAAGTACGCCTGAAGTTTATGTATGTAAAAAAATACATGTTTCCATGAATTAAGATTTTTTCGCCGTCATAATTGTCACGTTTCAAATTTTGAACAGATACATATAAAAGGAAGTTACTTATATCTAAAGATATTATAATTTATTATTCTAATTATATCTATTAATAAATATATCTAAAATAAATATTTAAAGATTTCACTGTCTTCTGTCACTAATGATTTTACGATGTCATCTTAAACGAAAAGACAAAATAAGCTAATGAAAGATATAATAAAAACGACGTAATTATTTTTTAGAAGCGATGCGCGATTTTTAAAACGTTTGTAATGCAAGAGATTTTTTTTTAAGTTTTCATCTTCTTCAACAATGAGAAGACATCCTTGGGAACTTTTCAGATCCGCCCTTGAGTCTAAGTAGAGAAAACCTATCTCGTCCACGTCTATCGTATCCCCCGCGTCGCTCCCTCCTATCTTGTTATTTTAAAACCATCACGCATCTCTCCCCGTCAAACGCGCAATCTCCTCTTAATAGTTTGATACGAGTTTGAGGAAAAAAAAAACGCGCGGAAATCTCCATCGGGAACGTTCAACAGATCGTGAAACACATTTTCGACGTGTCTCGCGACACGTGAATAAAATACTACAACTATAGAGAAGAAGATTTTAACGATCTCGGACTTCTCGAGGAGATCGTTCCTCGCGATTTACAAAGTTGTTTACGTCCAGTCATATAACTTCGCTCCTCGTATTTAAAAGACACCCCGTATAACACGGCCATACCAAGGTAGGATAGGGTGCCGCTGGAATAGCCGAAGAAAATCGAAGGCCTCTATTCTTAGGACTGCGAGCGACCCGATGCATATGCATGTCGTGAGTCTGTTATGCGCGTATATTTACGCATATATTACGCGTGTCATAAGCACAAGTATACATTATATATATATGTATAATATATACGTTATATACCTAATAGATATATGCCGACATATATTATTTATTATTATCTTATCATCGGCCGCGTATATTATAATGCGCGTTACCCTGTCTCTCGCATATGCGCGTATATATTACGCGTATTAGACATTTTACGCGTACATATATACATTACATGGTTATTACATGTGCAATGTATATTCATCGTATGTAGGTGCGCACATGGCGCTGAAACTTTCTATTGTAGAGTGTCGTGTGTCGCAAATTTGTATCTGCTGGCTCGATTTCGCAATCGAATGGAAAAATGTCACAGATTGGGACAGAAAAAAGCTGGGGAAACGATATTAAAATTAAAGCAGAACAAGTCTGCGTAAAGTGACATATGCATATCTAAGTGTGGCGTAAAAACTATGCATTTTCTATTTGGGAGGCAATTACGAGGCAATTAATTCGATTAATTATTAATTATACGATTAATTATTATCAAGAATGTAGTTTTTCTAGCATTTAAAATTAATTTATTAATTGCAAAATTAATTTTAATAACAAAGTGCGATACATCACTACATCTAAACGCTAAAAATATATGCAAAAATATAAGATAAAAATACAAATCAAAAAATAATTTATTATAAACATTTTAAGAAATACTGTATGTATTTAAATTAATTATTTATTAAATTATTATTATTATTAAATAAATAAGGAGTACTAATTATTTTTATTTAAATATTACCTATTAAAAAACAATTTTCTATGAAACTTACGATATTTAAGATCTTGATATTAAAAATGATATAAAAAGGAATATTATAATATTTTAAATTCGATTAATATTTTTGACAATTATCAGAGCTGATTTTTGTCAAAAAATATTAATCGCGGATAAGATATTATAACATATTATTTAAAACATATGTTACTACTTTAATATTTTCAACATATGATATATACCCCCATTACCGCTATAGAAATATTATAAAATAAATAATTTCTCACTCACCGATACTTTACACGGCACTCCCGACACGACGCGTGAATCGCACTGTGTATCGCAATGCCACCTGTAACAAATAAAATACATACATATATTAGAATAATCTTATTATTTCGCATTACAACATACACAATATAGGTAAATATGCATAAGCTATAATTAACGATAGATATATCCACGGATCGTAACACATTCGCGCGCGCGAAAACAGATTAAGTTGGGTTATGTTGGCAAGAGATTTTGCATCGAATTTTTCGCGAAATATGCGTTTCGAACAATCACAACTACATATTAACGTTGAAATTATGATATGCGATTGATAAATATTACAATACAAAGGTTAGAAATCGTTTCTAACGATTATGCTTACTAATTAATCGCAGCGGGACGCAGCTCCAACTGCCTGATACTCGCGGTGTTTCGGTAATGGCCGAAGCTACAAACATCGGCAACTTCATTCTAATAGCGCGCGCGCGCGATACTATATGTATACATGACTTAATATTAATAATTAATTCAAACTCGAAGGAGATTCGTTCGAAAAGATATAGCTTTAGAAAAAAAAAATATTAATCGAGAATAAAGTATTATAATATATTATTTACAACATATTACTATTTTATAACTTTTATCATATTATTATTTTAAAATTTAATTAGCAAATTATAACATACACAATATAAAAATAAATATATAAGCTAGAATATTTAATTAGCAAATTTTCGCTTTATTAATATTTTTTTATCAAAATCAGCTGATTAAAGCGTTAATTTGCTAATTAATTTTTAAAATAATATGTTATAAAAATTAAAATAATGTTTTAAATAATATGTTATAATACTTTAAACACGATTAATATTTTTGACAGTTATCAGCTGATTTCTGTCAAGAAATATTAATTGCGAATAAGATATTATAACATATTATTTACAACATATAACTATTTTAATTTTTTACCATATTATTATTTTAAACTTTAATTAGCAAATTAACGCTTTAATCAGCTGATTTCTGTGAAAAAATATAAATCGAGCGGCTGTCATCGCGAAGATTAACAGTTTTGACAGTTGTTTAAAATAAAATTAAATTAAATTAAATTAAATCTTTGAATAAAATAGCGCGCGCGCTTATGTTGTCTAGTGATATATAAAGTGCGTGTTATTTTTTATTGTTTTTGACTCGTATTTATGATTTTATGTTAATGATTAAGTAAAATTGCGCGACGAAAAGGCTAACCGTAGTGAGAAATGGTTGACTCGTACTACTTAATCTATCTACATTCTTACTTTGCGCATAATAAAATGATGATATATAAACTGCGTGTTATTTTTTATTGTTTTTGACTCGTATTTATGATTTTATGTTAATGATTAAGTGATTGCGCGACGAAAAGGCTAACCGTAGTGAGAAATGGTTGACTCGTACTACTTAATCTATCTACATTCTTACTTTGCGCATAATAAAATTATGATACATAAAGTGCGTGTTATTTTTTGTTTTTGACTCGCATTTATGATTTTATGTTAATGATTAAATAATTGCGCGACGAAAAGGCTAAACGTAGTGAGAAATTGTTGACTCGTACTACTTAATCTATCTATATTCTTTGCGTATAATAAAATGATATAAAGTGCATATAATTTTTTATTATTTTTGACTCGTATTTATTATTTTATGCTCATGGCAGAGTAATTACTCGACAAAAAGGCTGAATCCTTTCCTTTTCTAAAAAAGATTTGTAAAATCGATACTCGCATATATCAAAGTTTATTGTTGCCGCTTTTCCGCGATGCTCATTGGCTGCCAAGATTCGCGTTGTGTGTTATATTCGTAGCATCGAGAGGCTGTCATCGCGAGGATTAGCAGTTTGACAGTTTGTTCAAAATAAAATTAAATAAAATAATAATATTAGTTTTAAATAATATGTTGTAATACTTTAAACTCGATTAATATTTTTGACAGTTATCAGCTGATTTCTGTCAAAAAATATTAATCGCGGATAAAGTATTATAACATATTATTTACAATATATTACTATTTTAATATTTTTAACATGTTATTATTTTAAAATTTAATTAGCACAAAGTAACGCTTTATTCATATTTCTTGACAGAAATCAGCTGATTAAAGCGTTAATTTGCTAATTAAATTTTAAAATAATATGTTAAAAATATTAAAATTGCAATATGTTCTAAATAATATGTTATAATACACCTTATCCGCGATTAATATTTTTTGACAGAAATCAGCTGATAACTATCAAAAATATTAATCGAGTTTAAAGTATTATAACATATTATTTAAAACATATTATTTTATTCTATTTTATTTTGAACAAACTGTTAAACTACTAACCCTTGCGATGACAGCCTCTCGATGATATAAATATAACGCACAACGCACAATGCGAATCGGAACAGTCAATCAGCATCGCGGAAAAAATGCAACAATACTTGCGAGAATCGACTTACAATTAACATGCCTTTTTTAGAAAGAGATGTTAAAATATTTAAAATTTGATTAATATTTTTGACAATTATAAACTGATATTTGTCAAAAAATATTAATCGCGGATAAAAGATATTATAATATATTATTTAGAACATATTATTATTTTAATATTTTCAACATATTATATACATCCCCATTACCGCATAATTAAATTAAATTAAATTAAATCTTTAAATGAAATGGCGCGCGCGCGCAGCACGCGCTTGTGTTGTCTAGTCAATATAAAAATCACATGAAATAAAAACTTAAATATCGCAAATATAGACATATCTTTCTCAAATGCTAAATAAGAATAAAATTATCAAAGAGGTAATTGTTTAAAAATTTTTCTGAATCCCAATTAAATTCCATAAGATTTCCCTGAATTTTCAATTTCATCGAACGATAATCCCTGAGAATGCTAGGTTTTCAAGAGTTTTCCCGGGAGTATATACCCTGTGAAAGCAATGAAATGAACAGCTGATTTGTCGTAACAATCGCATTCTTAGTCCCGTGATTCGTCGGAAGTGACGCAACGGATCGACGTCAGACAGGTTGAAAGACGCGGAATTAATTAGCCGGCGCGTAGCCCGCGGTTTATCGACTTTCGATTAAGAAGAGGATCATCGCAGGGAGGAGAATCTCGCGCTTTCGGAAATGCGTGATGGAAATGCACGCGCGAGCGTGATGCATCGTATAATCGCATCCCCGTATCGACGTGTCGTACACACTCATACATTCGCAGAGCGAACGGGCGAGTTTGTCGAGAGTTTAGAGTCTCTCTCTTCTCTCCCTTGCCCTTCCCGATATATACGATAGAACTCGAACTGCTTCCCAGTTCCTGAGAGCAATTACTCCCATCGGCTATAATTACGCGGCGATGATGCAGCTCTCGGTGTTTTGCGAGAGAGAGAGAGTCCCTAGATAAGGGGCGGCACGTTCCGAGGGAAAGCGACAGAAAGACGGAGAAACTACCCTGCCGACGAATCCTTTTCCTCCTTTTATGGATTAATTCGCCGGACGGAAGAAAAGGGGTGAGAAGGGAGAGGGACGAAAGACTGAGATTGGATTTAGAATAATTAGTATCCGACACTGATTGACGCGTATCTTCGGGCGATTACGTCGGAAGCTTCCAATACTTAAAACCGCGTTCGATTTCTTGAAATAAATCTAACTGATGTTATTAAATTTAAATATGATGTACACGGTTTTATTATCGGAATATACAATATACCGAGAAATTTATTTCGTATAAAATTTTTTATATATTATATTTGAGGTTTCTTTTTTAAATTTATGAAATAAACGAATGTGTTAATTGCTTTTTCTATGCGCAGTTTTATATGAAACTGCACAGAATAATTTTGCACATGTGCACACGATTTACTATTATAATCAACGATTTTATAAAACAATTTCAAAAGATTGTATAAAATCATTGACTGTATTTATGAAATCACACGGACGACATCAACAAGTAATTTTATATACAATTACTTATTTTCTTTCTTAATGTAATTTGAGATTTTATAAAAATTTTGACGAAATTAATTTTCATTGCGAGTGAGTTACATATATTTCATAAAATTATTGACAATTTTATAAAACAAATATCAATCAATTATTTCACTATACAACATATATACGATATCGAAATGATGTATACGAGAAACGAGGGAGAAATTCCGTATAAATTTGACAATCGAAAAAATAATTAATTCTCTCTGTATCTGTACGTATCCTGATGCAGGAAAATATTTAGCACACGTAATTCTGCGTGATTTTATAAGGGAGAAAAAAATTTCTCGCACTTCTGTAGAACCTGCATCCTGCAATGCGTTCCCAGCAACGATCCTAACGAAGTCCCAACTTATGTTAACCCGCATTTACCCTTAAACGTCGCGGGAATCCACGATTGCGCGCGACAGAGAAAGAGAGAGAGCCTATCTAAGCCATGTTTGGTCATCCGGTGGGCAGCCTCGGCCGCTGGCCCTCGGCGTTTGTTCCAGAAACACGCGTGGTTTGCTTTTGTGGACGAGCCAGCCCGACGCGGCGCGGAACAAATACAGCGCCCCGAGCGAGAGTAATTCCCGTCCGCACTCTCTTTCTCTCCCCCATATATGCAAACGTTCTCGCCTTCGGACACTCGGCTAATTGTTACTGAAATGCCGCGCGTGACCGGCATGGGGCGAGTTACTTTCGGAATCTGTCGCGAGCAGACGGAAAATAATAACCTCCTATTGTTAGGTTCGCGTGCGAAAGGTTTCTCGTTTTTAATAAAATGTCCTCGTAAAGAACAAACGTCTCATTCGATAATTAAATTAATTAATAAATATAAATTATAATATTTATATAATAACATTTATATAAATATAAATATTATTTTATATAAGTATTTTAAGTGTTATAATACATTAATTATATTATAATTAATATATTATAATATATTTAAAATATTATATATTATATTATTTATATTATAATATATTAATTATATATGAATTATATTATATTAAAATTATTAAAATATTTATAAAATAAAATATTAAAAATAAAAATAAAATTATAAAATATATATTATAAACTAAATTAAAATATGAATTACAGATATTTCAATATAAAATATTGCATTAAAGTTACCTTTTACAGCAACTTTGCATTTTCCAAAGCGTTTGTTGCAATTAATGTGTAAAAAATTTAAAAATTTTATATTCCATGATATGATATTTTCCCTTTTGAAAGAAATAAATGTTTATTTCCGAAGTAATTAATAGAGATTTATATTCGATATTGAATTTCGAATAATAGCTGAGTGATACACTGAGAGAATTTTCTTTTAGAATTTATATTTATAGTACCTGAAAATTATGGTAATCGTGGAATAATATGATATGGAAAGAGTTTTATGAGAATTTCTCTAATTAATATTTATCACAATAAAATATAAAACATGTTTGATTAATTTTACTAAACTGCAGTAAGTTTAGTATGCAGTTACTTGCTGCATACTATGAGGTTTAGTAAAATTAATCAAACATATTTTATATTTTATTGTAATAGATATTATTATTTTTATTGTCATAAATATTAATCAAAGAAATTCTCAATCAATAAAATTCTTTCCATACCATATTGTCCCACGATTACCATGATTTTCAGGATAAATTCTAAGAGAAAATTTTCTCTGTGTAGTTCGAAAGATCGAGAATACAAATATTTGAACAATGTTGTCGCTTTAACGCTACTGCAGAGCAATGTATTTCTTGAAAAAGTACTTCTATCAGCTTTCGAGTACACTTCATTAAATTGCGATGTCACAGCAAGTAGAGTTAGATTCATTATCTCGCGGATCTCGCTTATCTCACACGAGCTTGTTGCCACATTGCTTCGAGCAGCGTGTTTAACGATAAAAGATAACGTATCAATTTCAAATATCGACTCGCATTAAAATCCGTAATGACAGAATCGATTACTTCGAAGACACATATAATAACATATCTCGTCGTTCCTCAAATGATATATATCCCACGCGGAAAACCTACTATCTCCCGATAGGCTTTTAAAAATTGATATCACGTCACAGACGCGGGTGTTATCGACCATGTAACGAGCACGATGTCGCGATTCGAGGAATCGTTCGGTGTCGCGTTTCCCTAGCGAGATTGCGACTGTCAACGGTATGGTTGATAGGAGAGGACACGATTGCGGGGGTGATAAATTCCTCGGAGGAAACCGTAAATCTTTGTGGAAAAAGCCCGGTTGCAAACGCGCTCGGAAATAAAAAGAAGAAAAAGATTGGGGCGATAGAAGGCGCGATAGAAGGAGGGAGAAAAGGATGCAACGTGCGCGCAGGAGGCCGACGTGTGATGCTGGATGAGGACCCGTGGAATGCATAGAATGCGTCCGGCGCACCTGCTTGCAGACTTCAGCTCCGACTGAAACTGCTCAGGATCGCGCCTGCGGGCGAGGAACGCGTCCTCGTGTGGGTGACACGAACGAGCACACCGGAATTCGCAGGAGAAGCCGAGAGGAAAGGAGGATGGATGAGGACGGGCGAAAGAGAAAAGGGGGAGGGAACGGAAGGATGCGGGAGACCGAGGAAAGAGGAAGACGAACTGAAGTGCCAGGAGGTTACGACGCAGGTTATTTCGCAGGGAGATGATAAAGCCTCTCTGCGTCTCTTTCTCTCGCGCCATATATGTTTCCCCGATGGACCATTTGAAGGATCTAAATGATTACGCGGATTAAATTTTCAGTTGTTCGATTAGGATTTTTAATTATATTATATAATATATGATTCAAATAATTGTGGTTTTTTTTATCAATCGATTCATCTTATTAGTTTGTGTATAAAGGTACTGATTGTGAAATAAAGTCATTATGAAAAGGAAACATTTCTCGAGATATTTTATATTTTATGTCATAATATGTCAAAATAAATAATAATATAAAAATATAACAATACACAGAGAGAATTTTCTCTTAGAATTTACTCTGAAAATCATGGTAATCGTAGAACAATATGGTATGGAAAGAATTTGAAAAATATGTCTGATCAATTTTACCAGACTTTTAGTAAATTTTACTATACTTTTAGTAAAATTAATCAAACAAATTTTATATTTTATTGTGATAGATATTATTTTTTATTCTGATAAATATTAATCAGAGAAATTCTCATAAAATTCTTTCCATATGCCATATTGTCCCATGATTACCATGATTTTCAGGGTAAATTCTAAGAGAAAATTCTCTGTGTATAAATAATATAAAAATAAAAAAATATCTCGCGAAAAATATTCACTTTTTAACGACTTTAATAATTGATGTTTTTATTCAATTCTATTCTAAGGCTTTTCATGCAGAATGACTAAAATATCGATATATGTAAAAATATATATACATATATATATGTATAGTTGAAAAAATAATGACGTGTGCTCATATCTGTCAAACAATTTTACCGATAAAGAATTCAACATCCAATAAGTCCTTTTGGTGCAATGGACAAATTTTTCTTGTATTTAACATATAGTCTCCAAGATATTTATTATTGTTACTATGTTTCATCGTGTATAAGAAACTGCGAGCGTGACAGATTCTTCAAGTTATCTTAACGCGAAAAAAACTTTATTTGCGCGCGTTGATAATATCGTAGATAACATCGTAACGGAGCAATTTTTGTATATGATACAACTCTCTCGGACCGAATAGGATGTACAATAATCGCGTTGTACGAGATATTTGCTGCACAGGAGAGATACACACAGACTGGTATATCCCCGGGGTTTTAAAACGCATCGCGACCGAGAGCGGCCGAGCACGCGAGAGCGAGAGAAAGGGGCGTTTTATCTGGCCCCAGAGCGAAGCTTATTGACCTGCTGTTAGTCGCCGACTTACGGTTTGCGGCCGGTTTAAAGCGCACTCGTGACCTCGAAGAAACCGGGGAAATGCGTTGTCCGCAAATTAGATGGCTTTTAAACGTGATGAAAAATTGCGAGGGCTCGGACACTTTTCCATCTCCAGAAAATTTAAAAAAGCAAAAAAAATACTTCGACAAACGAGCACTTATAAACACTTTTTATATTATTTATAATATTTAATATTTTGATATTATTTATAGATATATTTATAACATTATTTACAATATTTCATATTATATATACTATTATTTATAATATTTCATATTATATATAATATTATTTATAATATTTTCAATTAATTAAAAATGTTTTGTGTTTAGAAAACTGTATAACAATGCAGAAAACATTCGATTAAATTTTAAGTTGAAAAACTCAGCGTCGAATTAATCAAAGAAATTATAATAGTCATCGTTTATACAGTCGTTTATACAGTAATAGTCACACTCGATATAAATTGGCAAAAGATTTTGATTAATTTGAACTTGGAGATATTTTTTTGTTTGAATTCTTTGCAAATTTTATCTTGGAAATATATATTATTAAAATTAACTCGCATCGTGTATATATTAAACTGAATTAATTTAGTCATACTTGTGGTATCTTCATGAATAAACAAAATATAATAAATGATTAGTGGCACAAAGAATCGTATTAAATAATATCAAAAAATTAAATATTTATCTACTATCATTAAAATATAAGAATAAGATTTCGATGGCAAGTCTCTTTTTTGAAGTAAAGTTTCAAACTCGTAACTTGGTTCATTATACGTTGTCGAACATTGTCGCACTATCGACGACTATGAAAACCATTTCTTTTCATTATCGCCCTATCCTATTAGACGCTTCGCTTACGGGGAAACACTGTGCATATATGATGTAACTCTTTATCTAGCGGTAAACCCGGTTTTAAACTTTCAAATGAACACACTATCTTGTAGCTAAGTGTTCTCTCGTGGATGAAGCGAGTCTACCGACAAATGCGTTTTTCAGCTATATCGCTGATTAAAATTCATAAACCGATAAACGTCAGCAAACGATAACGTTCGTAATAGAGAAGAGATATGATTGAAAGTGATTTTTCGAAGAAACTCGACGAAATTCGCGACAATGTATATTAATTAAAAAAATTATACGCGACGATATCTGCAATTTTATCTCGCGAAACAATTATATTTGTCCCATGCAAATTTGCGAATCTTATGTTTGAGAAATTATCATTCGCATTATCGATTTAATATCGTGTTTTCACGAGACACTTCTGATCAAGTGTAGGCTTTAGTATTTAAATGATAATCATATCCTTATCTCTCCTATCCCGAGTGATTAAACTTTCCAAACACGAGCGACACATTCTGATACGAAAAGCAAGAGATTACTAAACAAAGATTTTATCGCAATCGTTATTAGACTGTTATTATTAAATTATTACAATTTATCATTCGTTTTCGTCCGTCAAAAATGACGAAAACTTATTTCACATATAAACGTTTACACTCGAAAGATTATTCCATCTATTTTAAAAATATTTTACATTAAATAAATGCGATATTTCCAATAATAATATTAATAAATTTATAATTAAAATGTATAATATATTTATTCAATATATATTTAAATATATATTTAATATATTTATTATATATGTATCAAAGAGTAATGTTAATAAATTAATAATTCAGTTTAGTATCTCTTTTGGTATTTGTTTTCAGCCTCACGTGTCCGAAAAATGACAGATTGGATCCGCAGTGATCGAGAACATTTTCGGCCAGACAGAGTGTCTCCGAGAAACGCTTTTTTTTTATTTTATTTTTTTTTTTTTTATCTTCTTCGAAACACACAGTCTCTTAAAAGACGCACCATGGTCGATAAGATGAATTTACAAATACGACGCACACGTGCCACGTGTACTTTGCGTGGGCGTCCGAGTGCTCGTTTAATCTCGACGGTGGCCCCGCGAAAAATCCCATATGATCGGCGCTCGCAGCTTTTCATTCGCGTGTTACACAGAATAAACCGACGGAATCGCGTGCATTAGTCCAACTCTGGCCGAATTACCGCATTCGTGATGAGAAATGGCGAATAGTTATTGGAATTGTTTCGTCTGTTGGCACGAGGAGGAAATAGTTTGAGTTTAAGGGGGTCTTTACGTGATCTCTCGATGTCAGTGCATGTTTCTCTCTTTCTCTTTTTATTTTGCTTTCTAAATAAAATTCGACGTATAAGCGAAATAAGATTACACAATTTTACTTCTACTTTAAATCTGTCACACGTTTGACCAGTGTTAAAGATTCGTGTATATATTACATTAATTTCTTGATCTGTGATCTCGATAATTTAGCACTCCCAAAACCCTGAAGACCTCGATCAAATATTTAAAACAAGTTTCAAACAAGCATGAATATCGCAGAAAATGTTTAAAAAATAAAATCTGACTGATGAACAGTGACGATTCTCGAACTTCCGATCACGCTTACGTGTCTCATTATTAACTGCATCGATAAAAATGAAATGCGCATAAGCGACTTGCGACATAGTTATATATTTCTTTTTTTATCATAAACGCGAATGACCTCGCGACGACTATTACACGAGCTGGGAAAAAAAATCACTTAAAAAGCAACGAAAACGTTAAAAATTCCCGCGTGCGCGTATTTTGTGATTGCACGCCGACGACGAGGCTCATTCGATAATAGAGAAAATGACTACTTACGCGGCCGCGCGTTCGTATTATATCTTTAAACGACGTCAATTTCGCGTTTCTCGTATACCTGCCAGTTACCGGGACTCTGGAATCTCTCCCGACCCCCCCCGTTCGTTCGATCTTCGATGGTCCGGGCTTCCGCGATAGTTTATGCACGCGCGTGCATAATATGTAATGGCCACCCGCCGTCGCTCCGGGATAGAAATTATTGACGTGGTGTGTCCCGTCGCGTTCACCTATCTATCCATACTAGCCATACCTGCGCGCAGATCTGCTTAAACGTCGTGTGTAACCCCGGCACAGATCGAAGGATAGTTTCATTCCGGCTTGCACGATTATACCGCATTAAAGTAGGTATATCGCGAGATAGAGCTTTTAGCGAACTTTCCAATAACACTAGTTTACAGCCAAAAATTATTTTCAATCAGACAAAGTGTTTCTCATAGATTTTTGGGTTCCGCAAATTAAATTTCACGTCAAGTTTCCGAAATAATTGAGGTTTAATGTGTAAAAAATAGTTTTTTTGAGATATTTGAGATTTTTTTGTAAAAAAAAAAGTGAAAGTTATCTGGAAACTCTGATCAGATAATGTCATGAATGTTCATCTCCTTTATAAAATGCTTTTTCTTTATTTCGATATCTTACTTTTTAGCCATGTTATGAAGGCTAAGAACTACTCATATAGAAATACTCGTCCCATATATGAGAAGTAGTTCCCAGCTTTAATTTTTACATAACATGGCTAAAAAAGTAAGATATCGAAATAAAAAGAAATGCATTTTATAGGGGATGAACAATACATTTATGACATCTGATCAGAATTTCAAGATAACATTAATTTCTTTTACAAAAAGAATCTCAAATAATAAATATAATTATTTCGGAAACCTGACGTGCTGGTGAAAATTGACTTGCGACATCGTTTTATCCAAAAATCTATAAGAAACGCCTTGTCTAATTTAAAATAATGAAACAAACTTTTATAAACTAGTGTAATTCTTATAACAATATATCGCAGACTCACGATTATACGCGAATCGCGTAATGACGAGGGGAAAAATGAGGATAAAAAAATCCACTTTCTAAAATCTTACGCCGATACGTAAAAATTCTACGGTGAACTATATCTAGCTTAAGATGCGAGGGAGAGAACAAGGTAAAAAAGTATATAATAAAGGAATGTGAAAATAATCTGTCGCAGAGGCCTTCGTTGCCGAGTCTGATTGTGGACCAGAGCGGCGACGATTAAGCACCGTTTGTGTGGATCAAGCGTGGGCAAAGCCATTGGGAGACAATAAAACCGGCGCCTTCGCCAGACGCTTCTGGAATCCGGCCAGATCGCTTCGCGCGACTAATGGTCGTTGACGACGTCCATTAACCCGGACTAACCATATTCGTCGCGACGGAAAAGAGGGACATTTCGCGCGATCGATGTGATTTACCACGAGACACCCGATATACGAGCAAAGACCTCTCTATTTATTCTCAATATTATAATTTATACGATACACAGTTTGAAAATTTGTGTTTTCTTGTTAAAAACGATCCCCGTTAAAATTTTTGTGTTAAATATTTAACACATTCATGTGTTAAATTAACATATTGCTGTTGTGTTAATTGAACTCAAATGTTAAATTATTAAAATAACTGAAAAAAAGTGTAAAAATAACACAATGTGTATTTACTTTTAATTTTACACAATAAATATGTTCGATATTATTAGTGACAAGATTTATCTGTTAAAATTTACAGAAAAAAAAATGTTAATTTTACTTTATAATATAAGTGGGGATGATAAAATGTAAAATTAACATTTTTTTTAGTTAATTTTTAGTTAATTTTTACATTAAAACTATGTTAATTTAACACAAAATTTATTTTAAGTTTACTTGAAGTTTGCATTAATTTTATGTTAAAATATTAACACAATATTCGTGTCATCATTTAACATATCCGTATTATGTTAAATTAACACAAAAATTTCTGTGGACCGTTTGGGACATGTGATATTTGTTAAATTTAACACAAATTTTTCAACTGTGTATATGTATGTATAATATATATATGTAACTCGAGAAATGTACGTTAATTTATAAATACTTTATGAATAAATTCAAATATTAATATTATTATTAGTGTAAATATCACATATCACACATGAAACGAGTATTATCATTAATTTTGTCATCAAAGGAGATTATTGTCATTGCTGAATACTAAAATAAATGTTAAAACTTTCAAGTAAACATAGTAAAAAATGTAATGTACATACATTAATTTCTATTGTAATATATAATACATATTATTATGTCAAATTATACTGATAATGTTTGTAATAATTTTTAATTTTCAACTCTTTCAAGGTTTCTATAATCCGTATGTTTTTTATTCTGAATAATTTGTTTTTAGACTTTTTTCTAAAAACTTAAAATTATTTTTAAAAATACTTAAATGATATTAATCAAGAGAGAAAAGAAAAGGACCGATTGGAGCTTGGACGTGGTAATAAGTGCGTAATGAAATTAACATTTTATATTCGATTGAATTATTTTCATATCACTTTCTTGTCATAAGAGGACATCATTATAGGCTTGATGAATCAGATTTTTAAATTGTTGCGTTCATAAAAAGAATTCGTTAATAATCGTTAATAATTATTTTGGAAACTATCTATTAGACTTTATTTTCTCGATAATTCGTGATCAAATCTCTAATCTATATGATGAAATATTCTTCCCTTCCTAGCTCTCCCTCTTCTTTTTCCTTTTTCACAATCATCTGTGTTTAAGATATCACTGATAAATATGTGTCTGCGACTAAAGTCTTAGATAAGTCTCTTGCTTACGTCAGCATTAATAAGTTAAATAAATTTATAAAATAATATATGCTTCTTGTGTAGGATAGAGTGACAGGCAATTAATAACAAAAATAAAAAAGAACATATATTATATGTATTAATAAATGTCTTTCTATTCAGTCTGTCCATCGATGGGACCATTGATGGGAGAATTATGAAATAATGTTCTCATTTTGAGAAGAGTTATACACAAGTTGCCTTAAAGCATTTCATACTCAGCGACACTCATTTTTTATGACATTAACCATTTCTGCGATAACTTCTGATTTTGTATTTTGTTTACCTTGATGTTTATTGTATAATTTATTTTCGCCATTGAGAGAAAAGGATCCGAAATGGATCGAAATGTTTGATACTACTACAGTTATATGTTAGATGTTAATTTCATTACGTTAATTTGAAATGTTAGTTTGAATAAATGGCGAGCATGAAATGCTTGCAAATGCAAAGTCCAGCGAAAGATCAATTGTTTTTTTCATTATGCACCTATTATCGTGTCCAGGCTCTAAGTGCCCATTTTCTCTATATATACTGATAATGTTTGTGATAATTTTAAATTTTCAATATATTTCTATAAAATATCTGTATGTTTTCTCTAAATAATTTTAAACTTTTTTCTAAAATGTTTGTCACTAAAAATACATTTCTGTTTTAATCTTACTTTAATAGTTTAATATTTATAATTCGTGAATTGTAAAAACATTCTGGATAAATTACACGGCAGTTAAAAAGCAGTTATTATAAATATTCAATATTTGAGTTTAGTATTTTTGCTTGTGTTTATTTGTCCTTAAAGCGTGTGAATAATTATCTGTGACAAAAGACTACTGACAGCTACTGACAGTTGCGAGTGAGAAGTGACAAGTAACATCAATAAAAGTCGATTCTTAAGAGATACGAGTGCTAAAAGAGAAATGTGAAAGAATATATATGTAATATTTTTATCTTACATTATTTTATATATTCTATATTCATAATATTTTTACAAAATATTACTTTTTCTATCTTTTAAACTGCAAATATCACTCGCGTTTCGAAAGATCATACATAAACATGTCCTACTTTCGATAAATTAAATTTTCAATAAAAAAAAATATTAATACGTCGCTTGCAGTTATAACAATACATTTGTTTATGTCATAAAAACTGTTTATATGTTGAAAGAAATGCCTGTCATTTGACTTCAACACAAAAAATTCGCTAATATATGTATAATGATTAAGAATTGTTTGTCAATATTTAATTTAATTTTGTTTCTATTTCTAGAGTCACATGGCTAAAAAGTTATTACGCTAATTTAAATAACTGAATAAAAATAAAAAACAATAGTAAAAATACAAATTTTAAAAATAGAGAAGACGAGAAAAAGTCTAGAACCGAATAAAGAAAATAAAAGAGACGAAAAAGTAAGTAAAATAAAATGTATGTTTCTGAAGAGAAAGAAAAACAAAGAAAAAATAAAAGGACAAAATGTATATGCACAACAGTTTTAAATTAACGTTTGTTAACAGTAAAAATAACATTAAATATGTGTGCATATGTTTCCTCAAAATAATAAATTTTCGAATTTTATAATTATTGTTCTTCTTTTCTCTCTTCGACTCAGTCCGAGATCTTTGCATTTAAATTGTATTCCTAAATTGTATAGTTTACTAATATCACCCTATAAAAATATATTATACTTGCAATAGCATGAAAATTTTAAACAATTATTTTCTGTAGTGTCTGTTACAGAAAAAATGAACTTGTCTGAATATAAATATCGCTATGCATATTTGCATGTTCATACTCCCAGATTTTCATGCGGCAAATGCAAAATACAAATGGAAACGTTAGAACACATTCTACCACGCACGATGGATACATCCTGAAGACTGTAATTTTTCAGCTTCTAACAAGATCGGTGTTGAGTTCGCGGATCGAATTGGACAGGAATCAAGCAAACGCGACATACAATTTGAAAATACACAGAATAGCGAAAATCACGATAAAGAATCTCATATAAACCATAATTCTACCGATAATTGCGCCTCTATTAAATAAGCATCTCATTCTCCGGACGGATCTTCTATTACTTTTCATTTCTCTCCTATATCTTTTTTTCTTCCTGTCGCGATCGAAAATTATAATTGTAAAAACGAACATTATATTTCCGATATTTTTTCTAATATTTTTGATATCGCAACTCTTGTGCGATATTTACTCCCAATTATACAATGAGCTCATAATTTCGATTGATCTAGATGTATTAAGTGTTTAAGAATGTATACGTACAGTTATAGGTTATAGCTATAGTTATGTTAAGTAAAGTTTATTAACTGTAAATTTTATTAACTCATCAGATTCGCTTGCATGAAACATCGATACGGATTTCGATATTTGTGACACTTTGTACTATGCAGTTCAAAGTTATTCATGCAATGCAATAGATAATATAATAACAAATGTCAAATATTAATGATTTGCAATGATAAAAATTTGAGCAATGATTCGATCACGTATGATAGCGAGTTTAATTCGACTTTAAATAATTAAGTAACTAAAATTCTAAGAGACCACATAATATCAATTAAAGAAAAAAATATTTTTATAATAAAAATAACTACCCTGTTGAAAAATAAAGACTTTATTCGAACATAATCGCAGTTACAAATCCAAGAATTATCTTTATAAAATAGTATTAAACAAGTAAAAAATGTTTTGTAAAAATGTAAGAAATAACAATAGCAATTAAAAATCAAATAGTTGTTTGCTTTCCGGATTTGCTCATTAATACTTTATCATTAATAAAAAATGCTACAGCATTAAAATTATTTTATATATTTTTAAATTTTATTTTTTTTTCCTATTATTTTTGTCGTTTAAATGTTCTGCTTTAATTTAAATATCAAAATTTTACGATTTCGCGGATTCTGAAAATATTATGTTTATTATTTATATGACAAGGTTATGCGGCAAATAGAAAAAAAATCTGTGTTATTATAAATATCTCTAAGCGCTTCAGTTCAACGTTTTCTATACTTATTTACTTGCCCGTACAGTGTAGGAATTATCTATAAACAAACAGCAGTTACTAGCAATAACTGAGAAGAGATAATAACAGTGTCAAAAGCTATTTATTATAAGAATTAAAAGTAAGAGGCGAGTAGAAGAAAAAAGTCAGAAAAAAATTGAATATAATATTTATATATAATTCAATATCTTTTTTACTTATTTAATCGACAAAAATTACTTGATAAAATATATCGTTAATTAAAATTAAATTAATAAAAAAAATCAAGTTTCAATAAAAGCTTCAGTTGTTCTTAAATGTAATTAAATAACAATACAAAACATTTATTTTAAAAAATTTTTTTTATCTTTGGATTTTAAATGTCACTCACATAGATTTCTGTAAATTATAATATACTAGACCACTAAGCCAGCGATATTAAAAATGATGCAAGAACAGTCTAATTGCGAGCAGAATATATAGAATATGCTACAAGTCATTAACATATTTCTTATTTTTATATGTGTATTATATATGTACTTGATATTTTTTACTGTTTTATTTTTACTGTAAAATATATATTCACTATCAATGTCTTATCAAGAGATACGGCATATCAAATTCTATCCAATTAGATATGACTGCCCTTGCATCGCATTTCACTATATAAGTCTTATATGGTCTAGTCTAGTATAATACATAGAAGTCTGTGATCGCTCATGTCTCAAAAGACAAGCGTGTATGTAATTAATTACAAGTCATATGAAACCTTCTTGAATATGATATCTCATATTTGATAAATTAAATTATCAATAAAGGAACAAAATGTTAATATTTACAGTTGTTTGTGATGACTCCAATGTTGTGATAATTCCAATTATAAATAAAATAAGAGTATATTTGAAAAAAAAATAATAATCACCCAACTGTATAAAAAAATTCTATAAAATATCTTAAATCAGAATTATTTGTTTTAAAAACATTATCTTTATTTCCAGTCGCACAGATAAAAAATTGTGACAAATAACCAACAAACAAAGTGATGCAAATTCAGACAGATAAAAAAAAACCATACTGTTTGTACAAGCAGAGACTATGAGTGAAGGGCAGAGTAGTCGAAAAAGGAAAATGAATGAAAACCGGGATGATCCCCGTGACAAAAA
The DNA here is from genome assembly GCF_030444845.1 of Prenolepis imparis. NCBI lineage: Eukaryota > Metazoa > Arthropoda > Insecta > Hymenoptera > Formicidae > Prenolepis > Prenolepis imparis. Next base: position 16,143,756 of record NW_028141162.1, on the reverse strand, counting down.
AATCCCACGACAATTCATATGCTTAATGTGTAAAATGAATTTTACAAATAACTCTGATTTCATACAGCATCTCAAAAATTACGAATTTGAGTATCATTTAGTTCTTGCATCTGCTCTGCATGAATTAATGAAAAAATCACATTAAATAAGTGATGCATCTCTCGAATCAATGATGATAACCGACAGCGGCTTCTTTAATTATTTTCTCGCATCTCTTTTCTTTACTTTTTGTTTGCAAAATCCGATATTATTTTTTTTTTTTTTTCTAATATGATAACATCGCATCCAATTGTACGATAGCTGATAATTTTGATCGATATATGAAAACGATTAATATGAATTACTATATATAAATGCATGTATGTACATTAAAAGCAAAATTTTTGTTTTCTCTTTCTCTTCTCTCCTCTCCTCCCTATTTCTCTCTCACTCTCTCTCTTTCTCTCGACTGTTACATCCATGAATTAGCGATCTCACAAACAAATAGAATGTTGCGAATGTAAAATTTAGTCACAACAAAAATAAAAAAAAATTTCGTTAATATTAAAACAGATAAAGATAATTAATTTTTTTATGATTCCCAAAAGCGAAACAATATAACACTGTAACTCGTGCGATGATAAACTCGTGAATAAAATTGCATTTTGATTGCACTTAATTAGCCAAATAACTTAGTAACTTTCTTGAATAATTATTTTATAACTTACAATTCACATCTTAAATTTATAACTCATAAACATAAAATTAGCTAAAAATATTTGTTTATATATTTTTTTCATTTATTTTTAATTCTTTTTCTTTTTCTTTCGTAACAATTATCTCAAAATACGTACATATGTATTATGTTTCGAGGTAATTAGGTCACGGAGTAAAAGGAGAGAAAACAAATTAATTGTAAATACGAAAATTAAATAAAAGTTATCTTTGCAAAGCATGTATACAATAAAAAGTGCAATGTGTAACATACTAGTTTGATACGCAGAGATATTAAACAAAAATTATTATCAAAATAAATGTGCAGTATTATGGAATTAAATTAATATAAACACTCGTAATAATTTTAATATATTCATATATTCGTGCATTATCTTTTCATCTTATCTGAGCTTTCATCATTAAAAATTCTGGTAATTTTTAAATTCTTTACGATTTTTACTACTTTATTTAAATATTTGTTTGTATTCAAAAATCGATATGCATTGAAATTACAAATCTTTAGTTTAATTTAAATACTTATATTTAAAATTGTGATTTATTGCGCACATGAAACATTCTGTAAATTGTACAGCAAGATTACGCGTGATAGTTAGAAGCTATCACGTAAACATTTGAGTTCAATGTTTTCTACTTATATTTATTTGCCCTTGTAAAGTCGAAATTAATTACAAGTGGCAATTGCTGACAGAGCTTAGAAACGAGAAGTTAAAAGCGTATAAGTAACAACGATAGTGAGAAAAGCTTTTTGACACACACCGTGCAAATACGTAAGCCCTACAAAAGTAAGAAAATTTTATATTTATAATATTATTATATATTATATATTAAATATTATTATATATTTTTATATATTATTCCATATATTTTAGATTTACGATTTATATATTGTTATTACGATTTATATATTTAATATTCTATAAAAAAATAAGTTTTAAAAATATGCTAAAAATTGCAAAAAGATATTTTTATGTAATCAACAAAATAAAGTCGATTTTTATACAGAAATATATAACCTGATTTGCGTGTTAAATAAAAAAATATTAGGTTTTTTTTACTTTTGGATTCCGATCACTCTCGTATTACTCATGTTTTAGAAGATAATCATACAATCTAAATTCAGATTTTTCTATAGCTGTGAATATAACCATTCCACCTTTAATACATTAGAAATTGTCGATAAAAAGTTTTGTACTTGTACTAATTGCTTATAATTGATAATAGTAAAAAACAACAATTTCGTTTATAACATTCAAGCCATAAGAAATTATGTTTTGAAAAAATGACATCCACATCATTTTTTATTATCTGGTATTAAAAAAAATTCGCTAATGTACGTCAGATTTAGAATTGGTCGTAATTATTTAAAATTGGATGTTTTCACACAGATAGCAAACAACAGTAATTTATATATAAAATAATTGACGGAAAACCTACTATATTACAAATACGATCAGAAAACATACAAAAAGAGCAGAACAAAAACCAGTATAAGATTGTTTTGCAATGATCTGATCATGGAACATCAAAATATATGTATGTAACACATTATAACATTAACGCTAGAATTTCATAAACAAATTATAAATTTTATAGATTATAAATTTTATCTTATTAAAATCTTATTTTTATATAATCTTGTAGCTACAGTATATAAATTTATTTAGAATGGCATAAATTTAAAAATAAAATTATTTTCCTTAGTGTCTCAACAAACAAGCGACAGGAGAAAAAGATCAAATGGAAAAACGCTTCTTTATTTTAACTCACTTATTTGCAATTGGACTTTCAGGAGTACATATAACTGGGATAGCCAAAAATTTCAAAGTCCGGCTATATTTATATGCAACAAATGTAAAATAAAATATAAAAATCTACATGATTTCAAGATACACGTGCGACATCATCATACGACCATTACCGACTACGAGTTAACTTCGTGCCAAAAGAACGATAGAAGCCGAATTCTGCAAATATCTAAATGCGCCACATGCGAACAATGTTTTTCGAATAAGTCAGAGCTTCTACATCACATAGAAGTAATTCATAAAATAGAACGTCTTAACTACAAACCGCATAATGGTGAAGCTTTTATAAGTCCTTTTAATTATCGACTGTGGAATTCGAATCAGAGTCAATATAAAAATCGATGTCCGCAAATATTTATATGCACCGTATGCAATGAACATTTTGCAAGTAATCATTGTCTCATAAATCACATATTAACAATTCATACAATCCACGGTCCTAACTACAGACCGCATTAAGTGCAAGATAGTGCCATTAAGTGGACGATTCATCTCTAAAATCAGATCGAATAAACGACAGCAATTTTCTATTTTTTTTCTATCTCTCTAACGTCTTTTTCTTTTTCTCCATTCGCGATAGAAAATTCGCTTTAATTGACAAATATTGGATATTATTAATATTTCTGATATATTTATTAATATTTTATAACTAGAGACTTATAACTATTTTATGATTATACTTCTTGTGACTCTCGTGGGATGTATACTCGTATTCAAATGTACAAGATAAAAATTTCGATCAACGTAGATGCCTACATGACATGTTACGTAATTATTAACTGTCACCACACATTCGTTCCCATAAATACATTTATACAAATATCATCAAACTATTCTATTGTATACATATAAATTATTGTATGATGTATAATATCATATGTATGTGTATAAAATAATATTATAAGTATATAATATATATACATATATTATATACATATACATATATGTATAAACATATATGTTGCTATATATACATACATATATATACTAATATATGTATATGTACATATTTTATATATGTATATGTATATATGTATATTAATGATAATATTATATACAATATATTTTTTATTTTAAATATATATATATACATATAAATTAAAAAACAAAATTATTTTTCTTACGCGTACAAAGGAAGTGCTCTTCTTTTTAACATTATATGTATATCTATAAAACTTGAATTCAAAAATTTTTTTTTTTTAAAGAACAGTATTTAAAATTAAAAACATTTTTTATTTCCACCATTGAAACTAGATTTATAAAAAGATCCTTGTTTTCAACTGCTAATTACTCAAAAACTTGATATCTGAACTTTTTCACACAGAGAAAAAAATCGATTCTAAATTAACCATGAAAACATATCATTAAGCGCTAATACGATAGTGTGACGAGACAACTAAATATAAAATAAAAAAACATTATAATGTACAATTTATTACTTTAATGTAAATTTTAATAATATTAATTCAATGCTTATTTTATATAATTTGATATATTATATATGCGAATTAATATATCTTTATATAAAAAATATTATATATAATAATATATAATATATATTATATATTATATGTAATAATATCGTATATAATATTATTGACAAAATAATAAAAAAACACGGAATAATATTATTATATACAAAATTAACATAATGCAAAAACTAACATTTCTGTACCATGTTTCGAATCTAATCATCTATCATACATAATCAAAAGTACAAATTGCAATATTAATTTTTTTTACTTATTTAGAAAAAAAATTTTAAAAATAATGTTAGATGTAAAAATATTCATGTCGAATTTAGAATTCAATAAATAACACACTTTCAATGTTAAGTCTATGTATGTGCTTTGATGCAATTACTAAATATTAAATTTAAAAAATGCGAAATATTAATTTTTTTATTTTTAAACTCCAAGCATCACACGTAAAAACAATCTTACAATCTCAACTCAAACTCTTATGTATCTCTGCGATTGTGACATCCCACTTTTGATATACCAAATTGTCAATAAAAGAAATTTTTATATGCCGTTTGTATTAATGCCTGCTTATATAGTAACAATAATTTCGTAATATTTAAACAATAAAATATATACATATACATATATATGTATATACATATATTCAAAATAATATTTTATTTGAGTGGCACTCTCTCGATCCGACAAAATGCAAAATGATTCAAGCAAATGTTAAATAGGAAAGTCCTTTTACTATAAAAATATATCGAACTAATTGCAAAGCTGATTAACGTGACTACACTACTTACTAATTGCTTTATTTTATCGACGAATCAGCTTAAAGCTTATCGTAACCTAAACAAAAATTCGAGTATAAAAGTAAAATATCACCCATTTTCTCCATTAGGCTTATCTAACTATAAAGAATACTGCGTTGTCAAAGAAAATTATTAAAGAAAAACATATGCAGCTATCTTATACCTCGCTGACTTTGTTCAGTAGCTCGATATGAAAACAAGAAGCAGAAAGCAAGATGAAAAAGAAAATAAAAATAATCTGTCACACACAAAAGCTCTTTTCGTTTCTATTTGTGAACGCAGAGGCGGCTAAAGCATGTCGATTAAGCACCGTTTGTGTGGATCAAGCGCGGACAAAGCCATCGGTAGACGATAAAACCGGCGCGCCTCCGCCAGACGCATTTCTGAAATCCGTCCAAATCGTTTTGCGCCGCAGACTAGCAACTAATCGTTGTTGACGATGTCCATTAACCAGGAGTTACGATATTCGTCGGGGCAGAAAAGAGGGGACGTTTCGCGCGATCGATAAGATTTACCGTAAAACATCCCGATATAGATGCTCTGTTCATACGAATATGTATATCGCGCATTATATGTATACAATATGCATGTAACATATTTGTATATAATATACGTATTTATATATCGAAATGTGTTAGAACTTGCAGATATTTAAACGATCAATTCTACGAAGTGCAAATATATATATGTATATATATTTATAAATGTATGTAATATTTATAAATGTATTTATAAATATATATAATTATTATTATTATTATTATATTACGTAATTGATATCACACATTATATGTATGTCATTAACTGTCATAAGATTAATAATTCTGTTGCAAATATTAAAATAAGAGTTAAATCGTTCAAGTGTGAAAAAAATAAAAAATGCAACGTATACATTAATTTTGTAAAACAGTTATTTCAGCACATACATAATATATCCAATATTATAATATTAAATTTTTAATAGATAACATTTTAAGATATTAATATATTTTATAATATTTAAAAAAATTCTAATGATATATTTGTACGTTTTCTGTTTCGAATTAACTTTTTCCCAAAATTTTTGTAATTGAAACTTATGCTTCGTAATTCTTAAATTTATAAATCACAAATTGTGTCATAAAAACATCCAAAAATATCAAAGTTAAAAGAAGAATTATAAACACGTAAGCATTTGAATTCAATATTTACTTGCTCTTTACTTGCTTGCTTTAATATTTACTTGTTCTTTTAACAAGAAATTACCTATGTTTAGCGGCAGTAATAAGTGACAAGAGAGAAGTGACAATGATAGTTGCAAGAATCATTTCTTAGCAGATAAAAAACCTAGTGCTAAAAGAAGAGTGAAAAAATTACATATTTATATTTAATATTTCTACATATTACTTCTACTAATATATGGAGTGTCTAGAAAAAGAATTCAGAATTCAAGATAATATTCAATGGGGAAGAAATGTTTAGTGAATCTAATTGTAAGTCCAAAAAATTAACTTTGTCAGATTTAAAAGCAGATTTTTTATTTTAATAAAATTAATAATTCCCTGGTTTCTATTTATCGCGATGTAAATAAAAAAATATTTTACACATTCTCACTTTAATGATTAACATCATTATCATCATCACTTTGATAGCGAATTCAAGATACATGTGAAATGATTCGAAGATATTCAAGAATTTTTGTAAAAGTACACACGAGTTCTATAATAGGAAAATGTAAAACATGCAAATGGAAAAGGAAATTATGTAGAATATTTTTTGCAAACATTAAAATGAAAATCTGTCACATATTCTTTTCTTGTTTTAACATCATATACACACGATGAATAAAAGCTAAGTCATCTACTTTATATCAAATTCAAAAATCAACTTTTAACTCAAATTGATTTGATGTTCACTGAGCATGTTTATTTAAGTGAATCACTAAAATAAACCTTGAATTTTTTTCTTTTTATACACACATCCCGTCTATATCAACATTTAAAATTTAATTAAGAAAAATTTAATTAAATTTAATTAAATTTAATTTTAAAATTTAATTTTAAAAATATAATCAAGTTTTAACAAGTTTTAATGTATATACTCTGAAAACTAAATAAAATACTCTTATATAAAAATAAAATATATAGAAAAATAAAAACTAAAGAAAGTTTATAAAAGCCTGAGATGTAATTGCTATTATATATAAATATATTTAAAATAAAAGAAATGCAATTAGTATTAACCATTTTAATCTTATCTAAATATTGTTTAGATTTGAAAAAATATCACTCATCTATTAGAAAACTTTAACGTATATACATAAATTAACTCGATTTAGATTTTTATAAATGCATTTCACTCTTTAATAATAAATTTAATTTTCGATAGGAAAGAAATATTATAATACTTCGCTATGGTTGCTTGTAATAATAATAATTTCGTTTACGAATTGAGCCGCAAAAACTATATGTTTTGAGAAAAAAATCTGACATCCGACTTTGGCATAAGACACTCGCTAATATATCAGAGTTATTTGTAATTATATGAATATTAGTATTTAAGTCAAATATACGTTTTGTTAGATTTAGTATGTTATATTTAATTTAAATATTTCTATATGTTCAGTTAACAAAATAATATTTAAGTTGAATAATTTAGTTAAGTTAACACATTTTTTTTTTTTTTTTTTTTCAATGCACAAATATGCTTTATAATGTGCGGCACAAATTTAAAAAAAAATTACTTTTTAAATAGTAATGAAGATGAACGAGAAGACGTAGTACAGCGATTAAATCGAAGATATACTATAAATGGAGATATTATAAATGCAACAGTTTGAAAGCACGATCGTTTATAGTTTATAATGAACATGCACAAAGCATTCACGCTAAGTACCGGCGGGCTGCAAGCAGGAATATTCACGGGTGTCGGAAACGGCAAATATTTAGCTACCTTCCGTACAATAAGATATACGATAATATAAGAGGCTTCCGACTACAACGTAGAAGGATCGTCATAATGTTCGCAGTGATTACGAGTGGAGTTCAAAACGGAATGATCGCGGAAATCGAATTTCGCAAATATTTACATACGCCGTATGCAAGGTGGATTTTCAAAGTAACGATGCTCTCGTAACTCACATGCATACAATTCATCGTTCTAACTACAAATCGCACTAACTAGCGTCATTAAGTAGACGAGTCATCTCCGGGGTCGGATCAAATCGACGGCAGTCTTTTATTTTTCCTCTCCTATTTCTTCTTTTTATTCGCGATCGGAAACTTGCTGACGCGAGTCAGAGGTTAAACTTAAACTTCCGTGTTTTCTCATCAATCAAGTTAGGAAATACTAAAAACTATAAAAATTAATTTAGAACCAAGAACCGCGAAAAACTCGCAAAGAAATTTTTTAAAATGTTTTCTATTATAAAACTCTTTAACCTTTTAAATAATCTTTATATTTAAGATAAGAGAGAGAAAAGAAATAATATCAGATTAATATAATTTTATCAAATTTAGGGACCGCAAAATATGGCGGTATTTCTCATCTGATACATTTGATAGAATAAAGAGAGCATTTATTTCACAATAACTATAAAAAGCTAAGCTGCTAATATATCCTAAAAATGATAATTAGTAATCTCATCAAACAAAAGATATATTTAGATAACCGATGCATTATTATCTTTATTTCGATCGATGCTATTTTTCATGTTTTATATCACCGGCAAAATTCAAGACATCATTAAAAAATAAATTTCACACATTTAATAATAGATCGATATTAAAAGATAATAATAAATCAATAATAGCAGGAAAAACTCTCTCTCTCTCTCTCGTTTATTCCTATATATTGATCGATGAATGCTTTAAGGAAAATTAACAAGGAAAGTGTGAATTAAATGTAGAAAACACGTTCGAAATTCTGATGCTGGTTCGAGAAGCGCGAAGTTCAAGATCTTATCGCACATATGAATTGTTGGCTCCGAAGCGTTTCATATGTACATTGCGCGTCTTTATCATTATTGATAATTACATAATTGGCATTTATGCAATTATGTGTGCGCAAATAATGGTATGTTTAATTGTCGTCCTGATTAACGAAAGAACCTCAAATGCCTATAATCGTAAAGATATATTTTTCATCAAGATTACGCATGCAAATATAATTATTATTGTTATCTACTACTGTCGCTTATATCTTCTTATACGAATCAGCGTCAAATTACTAGAGCAAACTTTACGAGATGGTTGCAAATAAAAGTGCTGTGTTACGAAACTATTATATCTTCAAGCGATTCAATTTGAATTTTGTGGCAAATTTATGAAATTGCGAAATTATTTCGCTATATCCACCGATCTAAGTCTATTAAAATCAACCGATACTCTCACTTTTAAATTATTGGATCGTTTTGTGAGATGTTTTTATATCTAAAGAGTCTCTAAGCTTATTAGATTAATATTTTGTTTCGACACGCATCATTACTTTTTCTATAATTTTTTATAAACAATCTTAATCGAAAATTAGATGTTAAAATAATTATTCGATGCAAATTTTCGGTATCATTACAGAACATGCATCATATGATTTCAAAAACGTCACTGCTCAAAATGATATTTGATCGGCATTTTCGAAGCGACAAAATGCAAAGCGTGAAAGTTAAATAAAAAAGTCGCCACTATTGGAACATATATCAAGCAAATTGAGGAGACAGTTTGCGTGACTACAGCCTCTTTCTCTTATCGACGAAATTAATTTAGAGCTCGTAGTAACTCTTCGGAAGGGTAATGCGATCTCTCGCAAAGACTAAAGTTTTCCAAACAAGTTCTATTAAGATTAACTGAAGAGGAAGATTTTTATTATCCGTTTGCTTTCCTCTAAACCTTAATTCAATTTATCGATCGTATATAACTCTAGAGAATTATCAATGCTTAAATATTGTGATTAAAGACAATATTTTCTATTAGATCTTTAGATGATAATCATACATATTATTTAAAAAAATATATTACGTATTTGCTTCGTAATGAGAAAAAAATTCAGTTTAATAAATTCGGAATCAATAAAAAAATTCGAGATTAATAAATTAACATTTGATTATGCCGTACATAAAATTAGATTTCTCTTAATGGAAGTGCAAAGTCCACAGGAATTTAAATAGTATTAATAAAGTTTGAATGAAGTAAAATCATGAAAAAAAATAATAACTGAATAGTTATTAATATTTTTTTCTATCAGTGATGCTAGTAAAATAGATGCAATAAAGTAAAATATATATGTAATTGAAAAGCACTCAATAATTCACTAATTAGTAAATTATTAATTGGCGTACTAAATATTTCTCAATTACATTTATTTTATTTTATTACATCTCTTTAACTAAAAAGTCATTGCATTAGTGTAAATATCTCATACGCAATTATTTAAGTTATATTTCTCTTGGCCGAGTTTTATATTAATTTATCATAATTTATCTAAAGTAATCTTTCAATATAAATTATCGTGGCTTTATTATTCGCGAGCGAGACGCAATTACGATTAAGTTTCCGAAAAGTGCTATAGTCGTCCCTCTTTCTCCCTTTTTCTCTTTCTCTCTACGAAGAGACTTTCTCCGTTTCCTCCTGTCTCTCGCGTCGTATCTACGGGTCGTTGATATCACTCGCCTTGTGTTCTCTCGGATAACGCGCATGCAGCGGTCGTCTGCGACGTGCGCGAAACACGACGTACGCACTGCGTGCCTGATAATAATTATTGACAGATGCGACCGACTAATGCGGCTTTCGTCTAACTCGCCAGCCATGACAGATTGTTTTACTGATGAAGACGCTCGACGCGGACTCAGCGATAAATTGTCAACATAGACAGCTCGAAATTTACACATTAAATTCGCGATAATTTATCACCTTATAGCACAATTCTCAGTAAAAGATAATATATACAAAACATTAAATTGTACAATATAATTATGAAGGCTCTTCTGAAATATAATCAAAGAGAAGTGAAAAATGACAATAAGGCGAAGGAAGTAAAACACTTTATTGTGAATCAAAAATATAAGTCGTAAGTATAATTAATGTACGTTTCAGTCCCTTTTGTGAACCATTTCCAGCGCAATTATATAATAAGAAACGTAATAATTAACAGAGATTACATAAATAAATTCGCAATGCAATCAAACGAATAAAAAAAAATTGTTAATGTAAAGAATAATTAAAGTCTCTCATCAAGAGCAACAGCGAATTCAAAAATATAACTTTAAAAAAATACACCAGGGGCCCTATTTTGTAACTCGTAACGACGATGTCGCTATCGATAACGCACGTGTCGCGCATCTATTTTGACATATGAAAATATATGAGTAACGATACGTTAACGATAGCGACATCGTCGTTACGAGTTACAGAATAGGCCTACAGGCATCTTCGAAATATGTCGCTTTCCGTTTGGCAGGTCAGAAAACAAGAGAAGTAAAAAAATCAGCTGAGGCTTCGTTACATGTGCATTTTCATACAGGAAACACTCGATTTAAAGATATAAATAGATGATCGTAATGCAAATAGATTATCGTAAAAAACACCACTCGATGAACATGATTAAAATAAATTACACGTGAATAAGTATGCGCAAACAGAGTAATAAGACGTGTTATATACTAGAGAAGGACGTTTCTCGAGATGAAATTTCGAGAGATAAATGAATCATTTGTCTCTCACGTTTAATTCACGTTTAATTTATTTTAATCGTTTTCATCAAATTGTGCTTTTCCTTACGATATTCTATTTGAAGCTATACATTTGAATTCGCTATTGTTTTTGATGATGTAAGAGACTTCAATATTATTCTTTATATTAACAATAATTTTTTTTATTCGTTTGATTACGTTTAATTTATTTATATAATCTCTGTTAATTATTACGTTTCTTATTATAACTGCGCTGAAAATGGTGCAAAAAAAGACCGAGAAATGTACGCTAATTTGTATTAATACTTATAATTTATATTTTTTATTCACAATAAAAAATATGCGCCCTATTTACTCGCGTCGACTCTCATTTCTTACTTTCTTGATTAAATATACTATTAAATTATTTTACGTACTATTTTTGTACTATTAAATTAGTAAAAGAATCCCCAACAGTTTATAGTTTATATATTCCTATATATATTCTTGTGCAAATCACTTCGATTATTTCATAATATTGAAAAGCAAACAAGTTTTTATGCTAATATATTTACTATTTAAATATATTAATTTATGAATTATACACTATATACACACATTATATCTACATTAATCAATATCTAATGAATCTAATATAGTTTAATTTTAAAATTAACTGATAAATCAATACTAACCAGCGGATCAGTCTTTTAATTAAGCAGATAGCATACTAAACTTTTTCGGACATTTAAAAAAATATTTTCTATTGTGCACAACTTTTGTGAGTTTATATACTTGACTCTCTATTGAAAAATTGTTTGCAAGTTAATATTAGACTAATCTTTCTTGAAAAAAGAAATAAAATATATTTTTCTTAATATTCCAATAAAAAATATAAATATAAATTAAATAAAGACATATTAATATAACTTTAAAATATTAAATAAATAAAGAAACTAATATAATTAAGTAATACTAATATTATAAAAATATAAATAAATAAAAAATAAAGTTATATATACACACATTTTTAGAGTAAATAAATCAAGAAAAATATTTTTGAGTATATAGAAGCCATAACGCGACGAATAACATATGTAGCTTTCTCAATCCTTCGAGAGAGATGCATTTTCGTTAGGAATTTCCAACAGAAACGCAGCAGGCAAACATAATCCTTTCACGTCATGTCAGGGACATGAATGTTTGATTCGTTCACAAGAAGCCACAATATAAATTGAATCACTTTTGAAATTACATCGACGTAGATATCGACAACATTCATACAGAAAAAAATTCTGTTGACAAAGAAATATGAATAAGTGAAAAAAATAACGACAGCTTGATAAGTAGTTAATTATGTTAGTTTCTAGTCGCAATATTTTACTTTCTCATTACTTAATCACACGAATACTTCAAATTAACATAATTTCCTGTTAAAACAATTAAAACCAGGAATTATTAAAATAAATAATGTTAATGTATGCATGCATATGTGCATACATACTTGAGATATATATATATAAAATAAAAATATACAAGTAACAATAACATTAAATGAAAAATTAATTCCAATTTCATACTTTGTAAGGCAAAATAATTGTCTAATTCGTAATTAATACGATATATCGAGCTGACGTTAAATATTACTGGGAAATAAATTATTCAGTTTTAATCGTTGGCAAAAACATTCATAACGCAATTTTCATCGTTTATATTCAAAGGTGAAAATAAATTTAAAAAAAATAATTGCATTGATAGGAGAAAGTTTTATTTATCGCGAATATTACCAGGAAAAATTCATCGAAACTTCTTCAATTTTTTAAAACCGCAGTGAAAGGAGAAATATATGTGATTAGATAAAAATTAGAGTAAAATTTCCAATGACAGGCGTCTTTTCAACAGTTGAAAACAAACGTTAAAGTTGTTTTTCGTTCTTATGAGAACAAGCTTCCGAGCGGCTTCCGAGATAAGGCCGCCTTCTCGCATTTGTTTTTCCGCGATAAAAAGCAAAAGCCCGACACGAATCGCGCGAACTCGCGGAAACAAATAAACTGCGAATTTTCATTTGAAAATGACAAAATTTACGCTTCAGAGACTCGCAACTGTTAATAAATCACTCAGGGCATGTTCGTTCGAGAAAACGTATGTTTGGAAATCTTTTTAAAAGTAGCATAAAAAATGAGTAGAGTAGAAAGATTTTAATACACATTTGTTGTTCTGGAAAATTAGTGTAAAATATAATAATTGTTGCTTCCATTATGAATTAAATTGAGACGGAACTCTCGAAATATAATATTTAATGATCTAATGAAAAAGAATGAGAAGACAACAGAGAATTGTTTCTACATATGTATATTGTACTATACATACTAATTGTAAGTATGAACGCTCAGTGTCGACTTTTGCAATAACAAAGGTCGATTGATAAACGTCGGACAATCCATCTACATAACGTAGGAAAAATATTGTGACCTCTCCCTTTCCCCCACATGCCCTCTCTTTCGCTAGATGCAATCGTAATAATGCACTCCTCTCCTCCGCCTTATCTTTCGCGAGTAAATTCGCTCGCGAGTAAATTAAAGTTCAACGTACAGTATGTGCGTATTCATTCATAGAAAACCGCCTGGCGCAATTTGCATTACAGCCATCTAATTTATCATGCCCTACGCCATTACGTCGAGTCCACCGTTGAATAACGATTACTTATACACGGAGCGTCCCGGGAAATGAGAATCAACGAACACGCGTGTGTGTATTCTTCTCTCATAAATTTTTCAATTCAATATTACCTCCATAAAAAGTTTAACCATTACTTTAATTACGACGTTGTTTAACTACTAACGAAAATCCAAGAGTTGACAAATAAAGTTTCGTAAATAAGATGTAAAAATAATTAATCATTCGATTAATTTAAAATCGATTTTGCTCTCTTAAAAAAAATTGTGTTAAATATATAGTAAAACTTTTTTAATTTATTTTATAAATTAATAAATTTATTTAATAAATTAAATCTCATGAGAATAAATAAATTTTTCTAATTCAATATTGCCTCTACAAAAAGTTTGACCACTACTTTAATTACGATGTTACTTAATAACAAAAATCTAACAGTTGACAAATAAAATTTCGTAAATAAAATGCAAAAATAATCATTCAATTAACTTAAAATCGATTTTGCTCTCTTAAAAAGAAATTTTGTTAAATATAGAGTAAAACTTCTTTTTAGATTTGTTTAATAAATTAAATCTCACGAGAAAAATAATTGAAGGTTTAATTATATGTATATTAAATAGAGGGAGAAAACTTGAAGTTTTTTTCTAGATAAATACATATGATCTTAAGACATCTTTGAAATTATATTCTATTAAAGATGCTTTTTATATGAATATAACAATGGATTAGATATTTGTAAAGCTAATAAAACAAACTCGTATATAAAATCGAAGTGCATCAAGAGAATTAAAGTTTACATTTATAAGTCTTTGTAAACGTAAAAAAATTCATTCGAACAGTTTTATCAGTGTTTAGAGATAATTGCGGAATATAATGAAAGGGAGGAAAACACGTATCTATTAATTTATCCACGGCTATTATTTTATTAATGCGCGATACACACACTGTGTGTGCTCTTAATAGTCGTTTTATTCATTTATTAATGTGCCTCCATTCCGTATTCGTTCACTTTACAAAGCGAATTGCCCGTTTCGCGGAAATGCTGCGGCAAAATGCCAGCAATGCGATAAATTCTATCTAATGTGCTCGTAATTAAATCCACTCCCGATATACGTAAGTTCATTCATAATCAAGAAACGACCGCGCAACGCGTGCTTTTTAGCAACCTGCTAAGTATTGTTATGCAACAAGCGTAAAAGCACGTGCTTGTTTTAATGCATGTTAAAATGTACCCTGCATAAATGTACGGCTTTTATATGAAAAAGGAACGTAATTTTAAATATTGTTCTAAATATAGAAAATTCTCGTGTTAATATTTATACGAAAAAAAAATAACAAAGCTCCTAACAAATAACATACAAAAATCACGCAGTCTATATAGTGATAAAAATATAAAAATATATATATATATATTCGCGTATATATTAGAATTATCAAATTCAATTTTAAACTTTAGAATATTATCACAGATCGATGAATCGTTAAATCTTAATACAAGACACTTGACTTTTTCGAAAATAAATTTTAATAAAACACAAATATATAATATCTATAATTAATAATAAAAATTGTGGAAAATGTTAGAAAAAAGCTCACCTTTTTTATTGCTAAAGTGAAGGAATGTACGAGTTGTGAATGCAACTTAGAGCATAATGCGTTACATTCAATGTAATAGTAACAATAGTAGCAAAGTCATATTCTATGTTCTCAATATTTGCGTGACAAACGTACGCGACAATGTTGTATGTTCAAGTCGACAATACTGATCGCCACAATGAATCAACTCGCCTGAGGCGAGTGTTAGGCAAAATGCATTCGCGAATAACAAATAATAATTTTTTTCGCATATTATATTATTTTGTATACTTCACGTACGCCGATATACATATATGTATACTTCACGTACGCCGATATACACATTCGGCGTCCACATAAAAATACATATTCAAAGTCATAATTCGTTATTTATTTTATACGCGAATATATGTATTCCGTCTAACAATAAATCCTGCTTGAAAATGGAGCACTCGATTAATCGAATTACAAGCAAACTTATAAAATATATTTCAATTTGTCAATTAGATTCTTACTTTTTCTCTCGATACAATTTTATTTATTATTTTTTTTATCAGAAATCATCCCATGTATATATAAAAATACATATTCAAAGTTCGTTATTTCTTTTATACGCGAATATATTTCGTCGAAATCCTTGAAATAGCGCATTCGATTAATCGAATTACAAGCAAACTCATAAAATATATTTCAATTTGTCAATTAGATTCTTACTTTTTCTCTCGATACAATTTTATTTATTATTTTTTATCAGAAATCATTCTATGTATATACAAAAATACATATTCAAAGTCGTTATTTGTTATTTCTTTTACACGCGAATATATTTCGTCTAAATCCTGCTTGAAAATAGCGCATTCGATTAATTTATTTAATATTTAATTTATCAATTAGATTCTTACTTTTTCTCTTGATACTTTATTTTGTTTTCTTATAAAAGATTGTTCTATTTTAAATCGCACAAAAATTAGAAAAAATATTTTTCCTTTCATGAGTTTGCATTTTCAATTTCAGCGCGAAAAACGCGCTTTTTTTCACCGGAATACATTAAACGCTAATATGAAAGAGTCGACTCACCTTTTTCTCGAACACCTCCAGCGACGAATCGTCCTTCGGAGGCGCGTCCACTTCTCGCCAACTTCCTCCGTGTAGCGATGCAGTGCAGTGCGTAGTTACCGGTGCACAAGAGTCCGTCCCGCATAAACAAAAACACAAACTCGCGACTAGTTCGAGCTCTTTCACAGGCGACGTGCGTCTTTCTCTCACGCGGCGGTATCACTCGCGCGCCGAGATTCTCCTTTTTCTCGTATTCGTTCGCGAGAAAACACGCAACGCGAGCGAGCGAGACGGCCAACTGCAATCACGAAGGAGTCAAGCGCGAGGAAGACGGAAATAGTGACAGTAAGAGAGAGAGAGAGTGAGAGAGTGTGTGTGAGAGAGAGAGAGTGAGAGAGTGTGTGTGAGAGAGAGAGAGAGAGAGAGAGAGAGAGAGAGAGAGAGAGAGAGAGAGAGAGAGAGAGAGAGAGCGCACCAAGTGCACGCGTTCGAATATACAAGAAAGAGAGAGAGAGAGAGAGAGAGAGAAAGAGAAGAAGGAAGATGGAGAGTGATGCGACGAGAAAGAAGGATTGGATGGGACGGACAAAAAAAGGGAGCGATACTAAGAACGGCGTGATAAGAAACGCGCGAGTTTCCTGCACCGAAGACGCGAACCAGGTCCGAGAGAGACGCGCGTAATAATCAATAACTCGTTGATATCGATCCCGCGATCCCGCGTACACTTTATCGTCGCCGTTACATCGTCGTTATTACCCTCGCGTAGCGCGAAAAACGGACAACTTCAAAGCGATCTTTGGCGAAAAATGGCGGGATATGCATGCGCGCGCGTGATCGTTGCGATGATCACAGTCTCTCTCTCTTTCGAGGGAGAGAGAGAGAGATCGTCCTTCTCTTTCACCGGTATGTTCCTGCTCAGGATTCGATCGAGCAGGCACCAGGCACTGACCCCACGAGACGACGTCGGTGAGGACGAGAGAGGAAGAAAGGGCGAGAAAAGATGTAGGAAAAGAGAGGAAGAGAGAGAGAGAGAGATACAAGGAGGATCGAGTAAAGCGCGAGGGAGAAGCGAGACAGAAGCAGAGAGAGAGAGAGAAGCAGAAGGGGGAAAATAACACGATAAATAATACGAGGAAAATGTCGGAGAACGAACTGAATCGGTAATGAATCACGATACTTTGATCTGTTCGGAGCGTTCACTTCTCTGTCGCGACGTAACTTCTTCGCGGCTTTCGAACACGCGCGATTTTCAAAACAATTTTCGGAAACAAAATACACAGAGAGGAAAGCAAGCGCGCTCTCCCTTTCTTCTTCGAACGGTTTTTTGCACAAACTTTACACGTGTCGCGGAACACGCGACGTTTCCTGTTCAAAGATAGATCGAGGGAGACGACACGAAGGTATCGTCGACAACGGCGACGATGCGCGGTGGAGGCGCGCTCGCGGAGACCGAGATTCGTTAGCGTGTACCTCGCGCGCCGGTTCAGAATAAACTGACTATACTTCGGAACGGCTCCGCCGCGACGTGGCGCTTCGCTCGCGCTCGGCTAACCTCGGCCGCGCTCGGTCGCCGCCGACCGACCAGCCGCTGCGCCCGGTCGACGAGACTCGCTCCCTCATTTCATCGCTGATCGTGCACCGTGCGGTTCGGTGTTCGGTGGAGGAGCGCTCATCGCTGGTGACAGAGTGATAGGATCCTTTCGCCGAATTATGTGTAAACCTGAAATAAAAACGTAACATATATTAAATTATATATAATATGCGTTGAAGAAAAAATACACTGAGAGAATTTTTTCTTAGAATTTACCCTGAAAATCATGGTAATCGTGGGACAATATGGTATGGAAAGAATTTTATGAGAATTTCTCTGATTAATATCTATCACAATAAAATATAAAACATGTTTGATTAATTTTACTAAACTGCATGGTAAAATTAATCAAACATATTTTATATTTTATTGTAATAGATATTTTTATTGTGATAAATATATAGTCTCACGATTACCATGATTTTCAGGGTAAATTCTAAAAGAAAATTCTCTTTGTGTATGAACTTATAATAATTCATAACTATTTAATAGAATAATAAACTTATATCGATTATTTTTTGTAATACTTTTTCTCTTAAATTTTTAGAGATATTCTCATATATTTATAGAAGGTGTATAAAAGGGGGATCTAAATATTATTTTTTATTCAAAAAATGTCCTGCTTTAAATTTTATTTCAGTATTTATATTCTTTTTTGGATGTCTCGTATAGATAGAATTTAAGCCCTTTATTTTTTTGACAGATGTAAAATACATTACGCTTGCGAAAAAAATCATATTCACACACATATATACAAAATGTAATATATCATTGTAACAATATACATTGTTAGACGATATATTATTTCATGACTCATGGTTACATAACTACGTACAATACAGTAATCGTGAATTATTAATCGCTCTTACGCTGAACTTGACAGCTTAAACCTTGTTTAAAGGTACATTAAAACGACAGAACCGTATCCTGCAGCATCATTAATCTGACAATTATTCAGTACTTGGAGAAACTGAATTTTTTCCTTAAAACAGCGCGAGTTTGTTAAAGTTTTAAAATACTGAATTGTTTTACGCAAAATCGTAAATCATTTCGCACATGTACAATATCGAAAGATCTCAGATATCATTTTGAGATCTCGTCCAGAATAATATTGATTACTCGATCTAAACAGAGATTAAACTAAATACAATTTTATTATCCGAGAAAAAAAATATTTCTAATCATATATGCATCAATAACATTCATAGTTTGCTACGCGCATCTCGCGTGTACTTAAAATACACTCCAATTTTGTTTTCATGAGTTTTGTCTCCACGATGTTATTGACGTTAGCGAACGTCAACGTTATTCCACTATCGTTATATAAAGGCAACTCTACGACATCGAGGCATTGTCGAGCATACACGTTCACGTGTATACATTATGCAAATTGATTCCATCGATTGGCCGCCAGACTCACTGCGCGAATATAGACTTGTTGCGCGTTTCACTGGCTCTATTCCGGCCTCTGCTCGTCCTGCAGTTTGTATTTGCTTGTATTTACTACGCAATTCCAAGAAAATAATGTCATATTAAAAAAAAAAAAATAAATAAACATGAAAATAACAAGTCTCCTCCAATGCAGTATCTCACGCATTATTACGCATTTACAGGCATTTTCATAATATGATTGATTCAAATTACAAAAACGAGAAAATAATTTAGTTAAAAATTAGTAGAAATTGGCAACATTAATTTCAATAAGTCTAAAGTTAGAGTTCTCTCTTTTTGTGGAAATTTTATATATAATAATTCTTGTATAATTAACACAGTGATAAATATTTCCAAAGAAATGTACAAGATAAGAGTTAATATTTATTTTTTATTTATCAGGGTGTCTACTCAAATTTTATAAAAAATTCTTTGAAAATTCTCTGATTTTCCAGATAAAATAAAATTTATAATTGCAACTTTTTATAATAAGTTTCATTATTGTATGCGCTTTCTAATATTTTGTATTTATACGATTCCAAGATAAAAAGTTATCAAGAATGCAGTTTTTTAGTATTTGATATTGATTTATTAATTGTAAAATTAATTTAGATAATATATATAACAAAGTGTGCAACATATCATCATTATATCTAAACGCTAAAGATTTACAAAAATATAAAATATAAAATAATAATATAAAATAAAAATTTATTAACATCTTAAGGAGTACTAATTTATTTAAATATTATTGAAAAATTTAACATCTTTCTATGAAACTTACATAAGACTTGATAGTAAAAAGAGATCGTCAATAAAAAAACCACATAAGATTTTAATAATAATTTTAATGGATATGTGTTTTAAACATGTTTCTTAAATGTTAAATAAAAGTCAAATTATTAAAGACATAATTTTTGAAAAAATTAATAATTTTAATAAAATTCCATAAAAATTCCCGGATTTTTCAAAATAAAAAAAATCCCAGAACAATCCCTTTTCCCTGTTTTTTCAAGGAGTAGACACCTTGAATTTATATTTTCTACTTAAATCATAGAAAATAATAGTTTTAAAAAAAACAAGGTTGAAATAAATTCGTAAAAATTACTAAAATTACGAAAATCTTCTTTCAATAATGCGAATGCTATTTCGAGGTACGATCGATTTTATTTATCGGTCCCACAGGGTTCAGATAACGCTTCTCCGGGAATCATTTCGATTCCGCTATCGACTACCAGCAGTACGCATTTTCGCCGAGTTTACGGACGATTAAGGGTCGTCATAATTATCTTCGTAGGAGCGGTTTTACTACATGTTGCCAACGACGGCGCCGCTCTCTTTTCGCTATTCTAATGCGAGTGTCATTACATGACCGTTATTTAAACGCTTATCGCGAGATATCGCATGTTGCATTTGACTTGGGAAATTCGTGCAAACGAGAACGAATGATTCATAAACTTCTTAATAATAGTCGTTCGATGGCTATTTGAAGCTATGAGCTGAATAAAACGAAGTGCCGCAAATCATGAAATTATTTATACACGAAGAAAATTTTATAGTACTAATTACATGACAAATATATTCCCTTTTACAAGATTTATTGTAAAGCTAGAATATAACGGTATTAAGATATTTATTATTGTAAATTATGCATTTGTTTTATTATTTATTAGCAATTATGTATTTGTTTGTGCTTTAAAATATTTGAATAATTAAACGTATATAATCTTATTGAATAAAAATATCGTAATTTTTCTTATATGTTTATTAGTATTTTTCACGATTATTAAAATTATATTGTAATTATTACAATAATATTTTCTCTATGTATCTTTTCTTTCTGCTCTTATGTCAATAGATGTAATTACACAGAATAAGATGATATTCAACGACAAGATAAACGACAAAATAATTGTATACTTGATCAATTATAGATAATATTGTAGATTTCTTCTTGCTAGGTTTTTTAGAATGCAAATGTATTTCTTATTGTTAGAAACATTTGAACTTCCGTCATTGAAATACTTTGTATCTTGATTAAAAATGTTTGTTTTATTAAATTTAAATTAAAAGATATATATTAACAATATTTTTTTATTTATTCTACAATAGTGCCACATTATAAGTATGAATAAATTTTGTAAATCTTTGAAAAAAACGTAAAACCAATTGTAGATGAAATATGATTTGATTTTCAGTTATCTTTTTTCAATTTAATATTGACATCAAAAAATGCGTGTTGTGCGCGATTTTAATATCAAGTGAGAATTCAAATGTCGAAGATGACGTGTGCTGGGAAAAAAAGCGAAGTCGATGACATAAATCTTTTTGTTGTCTTCAAACTAGAAATGAAAAAACATATTGTCTTTTATATATGTTTTATAAGAACGCGGGAATATATATCTCCCGCGAAAATAGTCGGTAGAAAAGAAGACCACTGAGAGATCGCGAAGATCAACATATTTTGATGCAAAGAGCACAATGAAGAGTGGCTATTGGGATTCGCGGTAAATGATAGGTAGAACGACATCATCGATCCTTATCGCGAACTTGACTTTGCTAAAGAGAGCAGCAAGACTTTGCTAAAGAGAGCGGGTTGCCTTGCTGCCGGTTATCGCAAAAATGTTGCAAGATGAGGGCTTACCACTTCATGCCAAGCCATAATTATCCCGCTAGTAATACGCGGTTGTCGTCGGCACGATTAGCGTCGTCTTCTTTCGCGAGTTATCTCATCTTGTCGCAAATTGCCGGAATTGGGAAATTGGATACGATTTCTCTGATCGCGCGAGTGTTTCTTACAGTTTTTTCTTTAAACACGCATGCAACAAAGTAGGTGATAAATTTTTTAATGCATAGAATTTAATAAATTCATTCTGTCGAAATAATTATATCAGCAAAAATTATTCGCGTCAGAAGATTCGATTAAATTCCAATATACATTAATACGAGAAAATTTATAAATTAATAAATCCTTAGAAAATAATGATTTCGTAGTATAATTGATAAATGGTAAATTTTTTTTAAGTTTTTAGTTTACAGAGAAAAAAAAGAGAGATAGAACACTGTCTTATTAATTAATATTAACGATACGAATTGGTAACCATAGTTTAATTAGTGGTCGCAATAATTGGGGCTGTCACAGGATTCTAACACAGTAAAATTTCATCATAATGAATATCGATAGAACGAAATTCTCGTTAAAATAATATTTAATGAAACCTTATGCCAGAGAGAGCGCCTACAGCAATATATGAATAAATTAATATACATATCATATTTTCATTAGAACAAACTTTATGTTATAAAGGGAGATTTTGCGTATTTATAATAACTCGAATGATATTCACATTTATATTTCTGACAAAAATATGAGAAAGATAAATAGTACAAAAAATTATATAAAAAATTTATCTCTTAGTATTGTAGAGATCTTTTTGTTTGTATATCATCCAATATCGTTCTGAGTTCTTCGTCCTCTAAGCGTCCCTCCAGACTAGGAATAAGAGCTTTCGCCTCCTCTGGAGTTTCGGGACACAAATTAGCTAACGAGGCAATTTCGAATTTATGTAGCTTCTTCTGCATCAATAAACTGTAATAATGTACAATTCATATTATTTGCGCCATTTCGTTACATATTTTATACAGTATTATACTTTACACATTAATTTATATATATTTATATATTACCTTCTAACGGCTGCAATTGTCTCTTTATTTTTCAACTTTCCGAATCGATTAGTGTATGTCAAACTCTTCATAAAAACTTCAGAAAATTCTTGCTCTTCTTCCGCCGATTCATTTTGAGCTTTTCTATGCTCTAATAGCATATAAACTTCCGATATCAATAATGTTTCCGCACTTTCAAATTCTGTGAAGAAATTTGTTATTTTAATGATTACTTAATGATTATCTTAATGATTAACTAATGACAAATATTTTATCATATAACAAAATTGATGTGTGAGGTTTCGCCATTTTTTCACAAAGTTGTGCAAATTCAGAAACTTTATTTATTAGCAATCATTAACGACTTAATTACATAGAATAAATATAAGAATTATATATCTAATAATTGAATTATCTATCATTGCCAGGAAAATCTTATTTCCTTATTAAAAAATTTAAAAAAAGATAAAAAATGAGTAAATGAGTAAATGAGTAAATATAAATAAAAATGTGAGTTATGATATTACATTTTTGCTAATTAAACATATGTCATTAAAATAAAGCTTTCATATTATCGACATTCACTTATTACGATCACTAATATTCACAAATTTTAGTCACGACTTTTAAAAAGAAGTATCTTAATTCTATTGTAATCTACTGTCAATCATTACATAATTAATTGCAAAATAATGTAGATTAATTTTCGTAATATTTAAAATAATAACGATTATAGATTATATAATTCCAGTCTCTTTTAAAGAAAATAAAAAAATACTAACAAGTACATGTATAAAACTATTTCTAAAATGCAAATGTTTTCTTAAAACAATGACACATTTGACTTAATTCATAATATCACGGTATCTGCATATTGCGCGCTACATTTTCTGCATCGTATTGGTTTACTAAAAAAATTAATATCATTGAGCCGGTTTATTGATATATCCGCTTTCTACTAAGAAATCATATATTTTTCGCGTTTTGTTCACGTCGATTTTTAGGAGAGTACGGGCCTGCGCCAATCTGAGAGAGCCATATTTCTTGTTTTCCGTTATCAGAAACTGCTTAAATTCCAAGTAACTGGCGGGCACCACTCTCGCGACAGAGCAAAGCTCTCTCTCGTCGACGCTCAATTTCTCGTATCCCGGTAAACCCTTTACTGTGAGAGGAGGCGCGGACTTGCGTTGCATGTTTCCGGGAATCGGGCTGTTGCAACCAGCGAAACCGTCGGGCAATAGACTCCTCCAACTGTACTCCGGATTGCTCATGTACTGTTTTCTCTCCCGCTCGTTCTCCTGCCTTATCTTGCTCAACTTCTGAAACACGGGCACGCTATGAAAGTGTTTGAGTCCGTTTCCCCGGTACTCTACAAGTCTGTTGATCCGATTCTTCAGCTCGCCGACGCGATGCAGACCCTCCATGAGAAAATCAAACTCCATTCCGTCCACGAGTTGCATGAATATCAGCAGTCTTTCGGCGAACGAACGCGTTATCGTGTTCTCGTATCTCTGTGTCCATGATATCGTCTTGCGGAAGATGATCAATCCATGATCGCGTACAATTCTCCGTCTCCTCATACGCTCCTTCAATCTGTTATTGTACGCCTGCACGATCGCCGCTTGCAAAGCCTGTCCTAACGCGCACTCGTCGTCTTCCGGTTGAAACTCGTCGTACTCGAGATCGGCCACCAACGATTCCGCATGATTATCGAAATTCACCTCGAAGTCGGACCTAGCCGCGTTGTAACCGGCCAACAGTTTGCTGTTAATCGTGTCTGAGGCATATCTAGGTGGCTCCTCTAGATCTTGCAACTTGTACACATAGGGGATCGATTCGCAAGCGAATAAGCTTGTTCTGGTATCCCTGATTCTGGGCAGACCCGGTAGAGTCTGGCTGTCTACGTAGTGCTGCAGATAATGCATCTTACATTCTTCAGCGGACTTTCCCTGGATCCTACGTCCTATGTCGACCCAATTCCCGAAACCACATTGCTGCACGACGTCCAGCAACTCGAGCTCCTGCTTAGCAGTCCAACCGCTACCGTCGATCAGAGGAAATTCGTTTTTTATGATTACGTAATCATGATCGTTCTTATGTTCATTGATCTCGTAGCCTTTGGCGAAGCAAGAGAGACATATCTCGACATTGTTACATACAGCGCAACGAATATATGGCTCCACAAGGGTCGACCTGCACACGCGGCACGTAGGGTCTGAAGTAAGAATTTCGTCCTTCAGAACTGACACCTCGAGTTCTACGTCATGCTCAAGCCTGTCTCTCGCACTCAGTGAACAGTCTGAAAGAGGAAATTCGTTACCTTAACCTTCGCATTGTCTTAAGCCACTCGCATGTGCAGGTATTCTAAAGTTGTAAGCACGAAAAGCAAAAATTATATTCAAACTTGCTTACATGTACTGCGTATATGTAAGTTTTTATGTGACAAGATATTAGTCTTAACGTAACATTCAAACTTAAAATTCACATTAATTAATATTTGGTCTCAGAGTTCTCAGAGATACAAATCAGATTTTATATTTATTACTTTATAACATGTTTTATAACATGGATCTAGCTGTATATTTCTTTCATCAATGAAACGCTAATCAAACTTTATGTCTCTTTGGCTTCATATTCTATATATATTTACTATATGTTTCTATGCATATTTATGTATATTTAAACAAAATTTTTTATCTAATATCAAAATCACACTCAATGTTATAATTATAACAAATACAAATTGCTACAATGTACTTGCTCCGTATTCTCCTTTTAGACGTGTGCAAAACTTTAGAATATAAAGTAACTAAACATATTTTCATTTTCAACACGGCTAGAATGAAAAATTCAACCAATTTCAATGCTGAAAATTACATATTTTTATTAAATTGCCGACAAAAGTATCACAGAAATTGAGAAGTGAGGTTAACTCTATACATACCTGCGGGTTTGTATACAATCAGAAAATGTATATAACATACCTTTTGGAAATTGTAAATCCGCCGCATCCTCTTCCGTCATGTCTGTAATATTAGGATTAGCCAGCGTAAAAATGCAAAGATACGGATATTTGCTTGAGAGTTTCAACAATAAACTCGAACCAACGCTAGCAGCTGGAGGAATTTCTCCTAACCTAATCATACAACGTAAAATGACAGACTCGTATTCAGTACGAAACATAGGGCGCTTTTGGGCCCACACAGATTTTAATGTATCTTTTCTCGTGTATTAATAATATACAAAATATATTAAATTTATATTAAGTGTAAATTAATGTTATATACGTAGATACTAATAGAATGTATTAATTTTCTAGAAAAAAATTTCTATATTTCTTTTTTATATTATAAAGGCCCTAATGATACCATAAATTTCGATAACATATATACGCTACTAAGGATCAGCTGACTTTCATACGCGACTGCGCGAAAATTCCCTCCATCTGACACATGACTGCTTCTACGGAAGCACGCGTACTTTAAAGAAAGATATCAATGGAGACAAGTCCCGTTCAGTGGCGCAATCAGGTAGACGAAGAAATGAACGTTTACAGAAAATTTGTGGCACCGAGTCGATAAAAGTTACAAATCTCCTTACAACTTTTATATATTATTGCACTTTCACAAAGCACCTATTGAAAAAAAACAGATGTCATGCATAATATTTATATATTCTAGCATTTAATAATAAATATACTTGCATAATAAATTATTGTATATAATATAATAAATATATAATAAAATATAATGTAAAATATATAAATAAAATATATATAATAAATATATACTGTATATAACGTATATGTATATATATATATGTATATTATAAATTTATATATTTATTTTTTTACTTATATTTATATAATTTATATACAACAAACTAAAGCAACTAAAACAACTTAATGAATTAATTTAACAAACTATTGCAATATTATTTGAATGCTAGAATACAAATACTTATGTATGCATATTTTATATATTTTATATATATAATATATCCTTTATATATATATATATACATATATATATATAAAGGACTTAATGAATTAATAATTTAAATTGTATCTCTCTCGAAAAGATCGATCACAAAGTATTGATTTTAAAAAGCTTAGCACATCAAAAATCACATTTGTAAATTACGTAGAATTTCTCCAAGCAAGCAAAATGCTAGTAATTACATATATACAATTAGCAGTTTGGCACTAATTGTAAATTTAATCAGTAGATTACAGCAAATTGACTGTACATCCTGACTAAACTTGTATTCTGCCGGTATAGAGTTTACAGAACGCAAACGTGATTTAACGAAAAATTTTGCGGTAAAAATTAAGCACAAAAAAAATATGCTATTTCGCACCTACATTCTAATCACTCTGTAATACGGACATTGAATTAGATGCGTCCTGAACAACAATGAACCAGGCATTGCTTGAAGATGCGCAGTAATTAAGGTCAAATGCAAAGCGATAGCATCGGAATACCTAATCAAGAGAGCCCGCGTTAAAGCTATTAGAATGCACATCGTCGCCTTTCATTGAACAACAATGAACTATGGATGTGGGACCATGAAAATAAAGTCGAAATGCACTACAATGCACGACGCGAAAAGATATTATTATGTATTTGATTGCATGTCGTTATATCGCGCGCGATATTTACTGACTTTCTCCTAAAGACGAGTATCGGCTACAAGTATTCGGATCGCGAAAACAAAATATTTACTAATTGAGAGAAAGATGTGGGGAAAAAATTTTAAACAATAAAAACAAGTTTGTTCATAATGGAATATTATCTCTCATTAGGATGAACGAATACTATGCATATAGATAAATCGATAATGCATAAAAATATTTCTGCATTATTATTTTTATCTTGCATGACTCGTTCGCCAAGATAAAATTTTATTATAAAAAAAGGAAATTTAAATTAATTAAATTATATAAATTATAATTATATCGCAAACATTTATCAAGTCTGCGAGTAAAATATGTTTTTAGCACCGTGAGATATTTCGCACGAGTAACGAAAAGAATTTATAATCACGAAATTATGATATATAAACACTTTGTATGGATATTTTAAAGATTTAAAATTTAAATATATACGCTGGTTTCATCTCTATTATTCGTTATATTCACTTATGTTGAATACGTCGCATATGTCAGTGGCAATGAAACATTCAAATCGACTCCTTCGTAAGAAGCGTGTATGCATAACAATGGCATCATTATACGTGCACATATTAGCCGACATTTTGTGAAAGTGTCGTATAAAACACCTTTCAAACACGGCTTTCTATGCCAAAGATGTACTGCTAATAATGAAAATAGCGATTTTCCATGACAGGTTTTCCATGACGCGAAAAACAAAGCATTTCTCTAAATTTTTCACATCTCTAAAAGAATGTAATTTTTTGTTAGAATTTTTTTACTTTTAACACGATTCTCTGAAAATTTTCGGAACCTGTTTTTACAATATTATGCAATTAAAACATTGAGCACAATTTATCTTTTTTTAAACCTGTGAAAAAATTAATTAGTCGGAAAACTAAATCGAAATTAATTTTCACAAGAATTCACGAGAAAAGACTACAATAATTTTTTATAACTTAATGTAAATTTAATTTTTCGACTATGTGTGTAAAAACTTATTCGATCGTTCAATTTATCTGATACTCTGCATGTTAGAACGCAGAGTGTACTATTTATCTTTTGCTTTTCTAGAAATTTTTTCAAATTCTTCACATCTCTAAAAGAACATAATTTTTCTAGAAACTTTTTACTTTTAACACTCTTTGTAAATTTAATTTTTCGACTGTATAAAAACTCATTCGATCGTTCAATTTATTTATCTGATATATTCTGCATGTTAGAACGCGGGGTATACTGTTTATCTTTTGCTTTTCCATAAATCTCACATGCGCCCTACGAACGTCTCTGCTACGAGAAGCGCGCCGTCCTTCACACGACGCATATGTATCCCGGAGACAATAGAAACTCGCACCATGCATGATGGAAGTTTGTTCCGTGTAGTTCTCTCGCGCGAGCGTGCATTAAATACGCGAAAAGCTCGTCGCTCGATCGCCGGCCGGGGGAAGCATCGACGCGAGTTGTCATCCACAGAGAGAAGTCAATTTCCGTGTTTTCGAAACGAGAGTACGTGGCCCGCCTGAAAATGGAGCTAACGCAGGACGCGGAACCGGACTTCTCGAACGCGAGGACGCTGCACTTCCGCGAGCTGTTGGACAGGAAGGACGAGGACGTCCGCTCGATTCGCGACGACTTCGACACCGTTTATAGAGTAACCACCGTTAAAGGGTAAGACGTCGTTTGGCCTTGTCGGAAATGTCAATTATACTTCCGGAAAGCTGTTTTCGCGATGAGAAAAGCAATCATTCTTCTTGTAAAAGCAATCATTAACACTTCATCAGTCGCGGTGTTTTTATGAAGTAAAAGTAAAATATAGCAGAGAGTATTTTTTGGCTTGAAAATGATTGAATAAGATTTTATGCAAAGCTTTGTCTTTAATCTGCTTTAACAAAACAATCTGACAATATAAGAGAAAGTGGTGCGAAATTTGATTTTTTCGAAATAATGGCTATTTAAGGGAAAGTTTGTGTCTTTAAAATATTATATAATATTATATTATAGTATATTAGAAACATGTTCTCCTTAATCTTCAGTATATATGCTTTTAACTACTTTCTATTAAGTTACATAAAAAAACGCATACTGTTGAAAAGATGATACATTTTTTTCTAGATAATAAATCATCACATAATAATACTTTATTTTTACAATCTCACTTTGTGAGAAAAACAATTGGTGATTATCGACGTTTACAATTAAGTATAATTAAGCTTTAAATTCATAAGAATCGACAATGAATAAATGCAAATGAGGGCTATATTTTCTATTGTGTTTGACTCTTATCCAATATGTTTTATGAAAGGAGTTGATAAAATTTCAAGTGATTGATTTCGGGGTATAATTAATATTATGTCACCGTAAATTACGTTCATAAACGTAACCAATGCAGT
This sequence comes from Prenolepis imparis, assembly GCF_030444845.1. Classification (NCBI taxonomy): domain Eukaryota; kingdom Metazoa; phylum Arthropoda; class Insecta; order Hymenoptera; family Formicidae; genus Prenolepis; species Prenolepis imparis. The sequence goes on along the minus strand of NW_028141162.1, from coordinate 16,113,280 downwards.
GTTCATCAACGAGAAAAGAACAATGACTCAGTAGATTTAACAATAACTCTCAGCCAGATTTCCAACCAAGTCTTATACTTCCGAGTGTCGAAAGTCGACGTTAATCATTCAGTTTGACGACTCGACCATATAGGATAGTCTGTCATTAATGGTACAATCGAAAGCTGATAATATATAGGAAGCAATAAACAAAATGAAGACAATTCATCTCTTTTCACGTTGCATCATTCCCTTTCCGCTTATTCATGATAATCATCATTAGATATCATCGATCACAGATCACGTGAGATATAAGATAATCAGTAAAAAGTTTTTACGAGAAATATAAACAATCATCAATCTCTTAATTAAATCCCGGTGTTAATAGCTATTGATTATAGCTTTATAACGATACAGATAATATATAATTAATTGTAAGTTAACATAATCAAGTTATATATCTAAAAAAAAATAAACCAATAACATTTTACTTTAAAGGAGTCAAAATTATAATCGTAGCAATTTCTTAGCTAATTGAAACATATCATCAATGAATATATCTCCAAATTTATGGTTCCTTTGAACATGTGAAAGAATAAAATGAAACTGGTTATTATCGACAGGAAACATCACGATGTGACTAATTCTAATCTGAAGGTTTCGTAAAAATGTAAATGATGATGATGATGCATTTATTGCGACATATATATATATATATAATATATTATTTACGGCCTATTTACGGTTCAACTGTATGTGTGTGACTCCAATTTATCTCATTAACATCGCCGCAGGGATTTCCACATAACGGTGCATGCACTAGCAAGTCTGTGTAAGAAACTTCATCCCGCAATTTATAGTCGAAGCTGCATATCGTTCGGTTGCCAGCGGAATGTATAATTAACAAAATTCTAAAAATTTTTCTGTTTCCAAGTTTTTTGAAAACTTGGGAAAACCATAAAATCACCTTGCCGATATTTTTAACTAAAAATTGCACGTATTTATATCGATTCTATCTTTAACTAAAAATTTTATTAACATATATATAATTTTAATTCATTCTTTGTCTGTAGCAATTATTACATTAGTTAAATTTTGAATTAATAGTAAAATATAAAATAATGCAATTTGCAGTTAAAACTAATGTTAAACCTATTTTACTTTTTGCATTTATTTTTCACATACATATATATATATATATGTATGTATATAAAAGATATGTATATAAAAGATAAATGTAAGAAATAAAATACAAAGAGTTTTGACATTACTTTTAACTGCAAATTGCATTAATTATATATATTTTATATATATTATATATACCTATATATGTGTTATAATCGCGAGAAAATAATAATTCTATATAAAAAAATAAATAAAAAAAAATATAAAGTAACTTTTTTCGTTTTTGAAAAAACGATTTTGAATATTCGCGTTACTGTATGTATAAAAAACTAACATCTCTATATTCATTTCAATCATTAGTTTAATTTTTATTATATATTTAATTTGAGAATCATTATCTTCTAAGCGATTAATTTTAAATATATTTTTTATAAATACATCATTAGAGTGATTAAGATCATTCCCTCCCATTAATCATAGTTATAATGAAATCCCAGCAATTTAAATTCTTAAAGTTAATAAAATAACTTAATATTATTTTCATTATTTTTCATTTTATTGTAACTTTTTAATTTTAATATGGCAGAATATAGGCAGAATAGAATTGATTAAAAAATTTATACATATAAATTATATATATTTATACATAAAAATGTATATATATGTAAATATATATAATTTATAATATATTGGCTCTTCCATGTCCCGCGAATAGAACGCATATTATACCTTCATTATACTTCATTTGTATGCCAAAAAGATCTTTCATGTGTCGATTTGTAATTCAAACGTAGGAATATAATTCTATCATGGCACTATAGAATACTGTATGTATGAAAAGTTTATCACGAAGAACCACTCAATCATGGTCTTTAGAACTATCTTCATCTAAATTCAGTTAGGCAGGTACCACTTAAGATCGATGGATCGATCGACCCCGGATCCCTCATAGGATCTCCTCTGCATTCAATCGATTCGATCATAATATTATGCTCGCCCATCAACGATCACAGAATCTGCTTTAAAATTCTTTTAAAACTCTTTTTTAAATATTCTTACTCAAATTGCAAACGCTTACGTTCTTCTTATCGCATATTTTAAAATAGACGCAAGTTGAACGAATTACAAAATATATAATAAACGAATAAAATATATATATATATAAGTTAATTAGAAAATAAAAATAATCTTACGTAAAAGTTTGCTCGAAATGTTGGGTTTCTCCTGAGAAATGTAAAAGTTTTGTAATCTTATGCATTAAAATAGGTCTTAAGCTCGACCTTATTAGAGTATAGCGTCGATGAATATTCATGGAGTGACGACTTTGGTTGAATCCTGCTCATGTTCACAGACGCCACGATTATGTGGCTCCAACGCAAATTACGATTTACGTAAGCTATCGTGATCGATGATAGCGAGGTCGAGTTCGCCAAAATATGACCATATATAAAGAATGAATAGAACTTAGCAAAGGAGAATATATTATACATATACGTATTATGTCGAAATAATATAACGAGAAAAGCTTCTCATTGTAAAAAAAAAAAACGTTGTTTAATTCATTGATATATTCAAAAACACGTTTTACATGAATTGTTTCTATCTCTCTCTCTTTCGTCATAAATTATCTGGAAATCATTAATGCAAAAATAACATTTTTTATGCGTAAAAGACTCACAGATTGATTCGACGAATATCAAAACTCAATCGTTCGACGTAAAAAAAATATGAGACGTGTATAATTTTTTCCTGCACCTATATATAACATATTTGCATATTGATAAGTGTGTCCGGCAATGTATTGTGATTATAATAATTTTACGGAGATAGACGAAACGTTACTATAGTGACACACATGATGAAGAAACTACTTTCACTAGCCGTTATTAAACTGAACTTTTTTGCTACTGTATACGATCGATTATTAGCAGTTTAGAAAGTTAACAGAATCGAACAAGCGCGCGAACTGCGCGTAATTTTATCTGTACAAAAATGATCTGTACAATTCATTTTCACATTTTTATATCAATAACGCGGTATTTAATGTAGAAGACAATTCTTTTTTTTTTTTCTTACTTATACAGATAATCATTGAGACATCAGTCTCACGTCTTGCATTAAATTGATGCGATGCGAGGACATTCTTTAATCTCTCTTTAATTTAGCGAAGAGCTTTGTTTTTTATTTTAAATGACTGTAACGTTAAATTTAAACGCGAAACAAAAATACGAATCACAATGCCTTTGTCATCTGATGACAAAGTATCTTCCTAAGTCTTACGCTGAAAGACCAGGCGCGGATGTCGGAAACTAACTGTCACGTCCCGGAAGCAAGGATAGCTCTAATTTTGTTGCGCAACGTCGCTCATGATTATCATGCGTGCGTTCGGTTTATTCTCTGAGAGTGTATATGGAGATGTCAAGTATCCTTCCTCGAACACTATTCGAGATAGTTCAGGACAATACAACGCTAAAAAACAGCGTCAACTAACATTTTAAAATTGAACAAACTCGTGAACTTACACGAGTAACAAATCTGAGAGGAAGACTTGATTTTTGAACATTTTAAATATCTTGTTACGAGACACATATAAAAGCATTATATAAAAATATAAAATAATTCTTCGACAATAAAATTGGAAATTTGGAAAAAGCGAAAATATAATCTATTTTCAACACATGTGCGAATTATTAATTACGTTCGTTTATATATTCACGTTAAATTCATGTATTCAATCGTTTAGCTATATTGCACGCCGTTAATTATCTCGAATTTCACGGGTTCTTAATAAGATATCAATAAATCGTGGCGAATCGGTACGCTGTTATCGTAATAGTTAACGGTCGTAAGATGCGATTTCAATCGAGATGAATACTTATAAACGATCTTCGATAGACCGGCTGTTGTACACATTAGCCAAACTTAACGGGATAAGCCCGATAAATATGTTGGCCGCCACTCCTAGTCCTCAACTGTTGCATATATTGTGCATCTTTCTTACACGTATATGTGGCGTATTCCTATTTTGTGTGTACATCCTGTGTATATATAATTAACCTGATCTGATTTAATACATATTAAAACTAGATCTTCTGAACTAAATGTATCCATTATAGAACCGAAATATTTTGAGGTAAACAATTATTTAAAATTTTTGACATATCTCATTATATATTTTTTTTAAATACTGAATTGTTTTTTTATTTATAAATTTGAGTAAATAAAAAATTTGATATAAAATCATAATAAACTTCACGAAAAAAATTTGATCTAAAAAGTTAAGTAAAATATTATAGAAAGAAAATCAGTTAAAACTTAACAATATTGTATATGCGTAAATATTTATATCACTGTAAAATAGCCCAGAACGTTATATAAGTCTTATTTAAAATATGATACGTTACTACACATAGAATATTTTTCCATTTTAAAATCAGCTAACCGTTTATAGTTCATACAATACGAGCAGTATTCAAATATATGCAAATTATAGCGATCATTGAACTTTCAAAAAATATCAAAAATTCCTTGGTATACAGCGATAATTAATTATAATCGTATATTTCGCGAATCAACGAATATTCGTGGTCTATGCGATAGAGTATCGACACCGAGTATTAATACTGGTAACAGTTTGTGCTAGTTTATCGCATTGGTATATCCGATCACATTATGGCATTAAAAAACATGATTTAAGCACCGAGTCCTATAACGTGTTATTTATGGCTTTGCATACCGGTTTATGATCATAGAATAGTCATAAGTTATAAGTACCTACCGATTTCTATCAAAATCGTCCGTTATATTCCATATATGTATAATCACGATTCTCAGGTTTCAATATAATTTATGATTGATAGCGATTTTTGTGCGAGATTGTCGTATCAACTAGTATATATATTATACATATGATGACACATGAACAGTAATACAATTTTTCTAACATAATATATACCGAAATACATCATAAAAAATGAAAGAAAATCAATTAAAATCATAAATCTATAAATATGAAATTGAAATTCACTAAATTAAAAGTCAATAATTGACACAATATTTAATTAATCATTTAATAAAAAATTTCCAAGTGCGATAATTCTTAAATTTACTTTTAATAATTTATAATCCGCGATAAAATTCAGAGTAGAATTTTATTTATCATTTCATGTATTTTAATATAAATGCTATGATTCTTCGAACGTGTTTTATTATATAAATTTGATTTTCTTTTATAAATTATAGATTGCCTAAAGTGACTTTTAGTTGCCAAATTATTTCGTTTATAAATAATCTATAACATATTATTTAAAACATGTTACTATTTTAATATTTTCAACATATTATATTCATCCCCATTATCGCTATAGAAATGTTATAAAATAAATAAATAATACAATTTCTCACTCACCGATACGTACAGTAGCGGAGTTGTAGTCTACAGCACATTGATCTGAAAACAAAATATTCAAATTATGTATGTACATATGTGTGTGTCGAATATCTCATATATACAATATAAATATATAAGCTAGAATATTTAATTAGCAAATTTTCGCTTTATTAATATTTTTTTACAGAAATCAACTGATTAAAGTGTTAATTTGCTAATTAATTTTTAAAATAATAATATGTTATAAAAATTTAAATAATAATATGTTTTAAATAATATGTTATAATACTTTAAACTCGATTAATATTTTTGACAGTTATCAGCTGATTTTTGTCAAAAAATATTATAATCAAAAATAAGGTATTATAATATATTATTTACAACATATTACTATTTTAATTTTTTAACATTTAAAAAATAAAAAGAGAGTAATCATGATGGAGAGTATTCATGATTAAATATGAAATCTATTACGGGAATATTATATGAATTATAGGAATTATTGAAAAGTTTTTTACCTAATATATTTTTTAACATGTTTATTCAAATTGAAAGATTTTTCAGATTGCTAAATATAAATCCAATGTCAAAGCTGATGAATTTAAAATGGCATAATCAATATAATGAATGTAAAAAAATTATCATTTTTTAATGTTAGATTCAGTATTATGGCGACAAGAAAAACTTAATTTAATCATAAATATCTTATCAACCTTAATTAATACAATAAATTTCTTTTGAGACTTAAAAGCTTACTTAATTTATGTAATACTTAATTTTGATTGCAATAAAACTTCTTTAATACATCACAGAGATACACGATAGCTATAAATATATAAAAAAAACTACGACAAATAATCATCTTTTTTCTTATGTGCATGTTTATTTTTTGTTAAACTAATAATAGAAAGCAATTATAATAATAGAAGTAATGTAATAATAAAAGCAATGTAATAATAGAAGGCAAAAGTTCAATGAGAAATGAGAAATATGATTTTTAGATCGACTTATGGCAAAAAAAGGCAGCTAATAAATACAAATGAGAAGTTGATGACTTTTTTGCCGCAAGCAAGTTCATTCGCAAATGATCGACTGCGATCATAATTCGAAATAAATGAAATTCAAACTGTCATATCGGATTATCGTTAAAATCTAGCTTACTTGCAGACGAACAGCTTATAAACTTGGATGCAGTCTGTAAATACGATATCTCAGTCGTTATATAGACTTTTACGAGATAAATGTATTTTTTGCCGCACAATTAATTGAATCGTTAATGAACTAGTATGCGTCGGCAATTACTAAGTGGAATGGAATACGCGTGACTCGGTTAACTTTCTTTTACTCATATAGGAAACTTGCTCGAGATGCACGATATCGATTGATTATATTAAGAGAGTTAAATTAACGGTATTCCTGATATCGTTTGATAACGCGCGTGACGGCACTCATTTAAGTATCGGCTACGGCAGAATGATTCGGAAATTGCTTACAAATCGTACTTCTCTTTCCTCCCGGCAGGTTAGAGAGATGCTGTATATCCACCACATTATAATCAAAATGTTATAACTGTATGTCCGGGTGTCACCGACTGTATTTTCATATCTGATTGCATGTGTCCACTCGACGATCGTTTACAGATTATGTCCGATGCAGGAAACCGTGACAATAAATAAAACTCGTATATTCGCGTGGATTATCCAACTTGCTTCATGGATATAATAAGCATAAACCCACCCATAGAATTTATACAGTTTCTCAATCTGTGTAGCGTTATCGTAGTCGAGACTTATGGCGTGATTGAACTTTGTCTGATGATACTTTTACTTCAGTCTACAGGGAATCTTTAAATGTACTTTGAAGTAAAAGTTATTTTATGCTCATTTAAAAAAACTTGAGAGAATACTTGTTTTTATACGAGATTAAATTAAATATCTTTAAATATATTTTGAAGTAGAAGTTATATTATCCTTATTTTTAAAAAAAATTACGAAGAGAATACTTGTTCTCATACGAGATTAAATTAAATATTGTCTCTCCAGAGAAAATATTAACGATTAAGGCACGACGTGTGCAGTCTGTTAGAAAAGAGGTCGTTTCTTCGCCAATATTTTCTATTTCGACAGATATCAACAGGCATGCAAAGATGCGAAAAAATGTCCCGTGACCCGCAAAGCGGAATGACAGTACGAAAAGTCATTTCTTCGGATTATCGTCCCACTTGTCAAATCTCGGGATAAAGACTTTTCGGGACTTCGCATGTTCTCGAGATGGATTATAAACGTCTTCGCATTCGAGCCGCTTGGCTAATGCCAATATGTGTGCCAATAATATTTTTTATACGAGATCTGCGTTCCAAATCGAAGCGCGCGCGTCTGACATATCGATCTCCTTAATGCCGCGCTAACGGTATCTCGTATTTCCCTATCTAAAGAACTCGCACTCGCGCGTTTGAGAACTGTATTTTTATTCAAAATTATCGCGCGAGATAATAAATCGATATATCCAGATTAATTTATATGCAAGTACGTAATTCGAGAGATTTATGCTTAATAATTGTAAATCGTTTGATCAAATGTTGCATAAATTAATTGTTTAAATTAACAGAAAGCAATAATTAAAGATCTTAAACCGCGAATGCGGTTATTTATTCTTTATTATTGTTTATTATTTTTAATTCCCAGTTAATTACTATTAATTAATTGTCCTATATTCAAATATTTCTTGTCCTATTAACTAGAAAGTATCTCATTCTCCAATCAGGCGAAACAGTTTATTTCATGTCACACGCTACATTATCTATGTACGTATCTCTTTTGCAAAATAAAATACTGCAACTTTCGAGATTATATATGTATGTATGTACATGCAATGACCAAAGAGTGTCGCAAAGAAATACAAACTGATCCTGAACGACTCCTTTCTACACAGCGCGAAGATCGCGATAGCATCTAGAACGGATGTCCCATGTTTGCGAGATTTATTGCAGTTTATTAACTTTTTTCCTTCAATCTCATGCTATTGTAAAGCGCCGGCCGTTAATCAATGGAATTTCCTTAATTAATATCGACATACTTCCATACATACACTGTACGGTTCATTAATTTTATTTGTTTGATTTTCGCCTCGCAGGCGTTTTTTTGCGAATCTTATCCAGTTTAACGACAATGACAACTGAACAGAAGCGAACGCCTCTTAATGGCTTTCAATTTAATTATTTATAAATACTTGTAGAAAACGATATACGATACTCTCTAACAATATAAGCACTTTATATTAATTATATTAAAATTATAATCGATCTATTGACACGTCAAATGACAAAAATAATTTATTGCTCATCAGTGTGCTAATGTTTATACTCTCCCAATGGATAAAGTAATTTAAATTTTAATTTAAGTTAGACTTAAGTTAAACCACGAGTTCGATTCCTAAAAAAACATTTGTTTTTCATATGACGTTATTTAATCAATATTCGATAGAGTGACGCATTTTTATTCGAAAACAAAGCGCGTGCCTTTTCATAAGAAACGAATACAAAGAGAAGTTGCAGTGACAAATGGCAAAAGTATTCATCGACAATCGTAAAGGCTTTTCATAAAGTTTTTGCGCTACGTCACGTAACCTGATTAGCATTCGTCCTTGGTCATTACCCTTAATAAAACTTTGCGACTCCTGCAAAAAACCTGTTGGTCCGGAGGACCGTATAAGAAGGTGAAGGATAAACAGAACATCAACCGCACTCATGCGTATCGATTGTTTCCCTTTAAAGCGATATCGACGTTTGCATGAAATTACGAACAACGATTCTAGAAATCTCATCTATAGAATAAATTACGAGAATCTCTACGGAAATTAAGTAAGAAATAAATGAAGTTCTAAATGTGATTTATAATGCTAACAAAAAAAAATCATTTATCAAGACTCTCTCTCTCTTTCTCTCTCTTCATTCTCTGCAAAGCGAGAGAACACGTCAAGATTGTCAAAGTTATCCTTGAATTGGCAAAGCCACAAGTCGATCATCGTGTCAATGCAATCGACAATTGCACGCGCGTCTTGTGTAAGTTCTCAAACCCTACCTTAATTTATAACTAGATTCTAGGTTGTAAAGTGGGATTTTCGTCCTTGTTTAAGGTATACCGTCGAGACGTTTCAAAGTTGTTCTTATTAATAATGACTTACTGCTTACACAATGCTTTTAAAAGGTGCAGCGAACCAAGTTTCCGAAACTCGGCCGAATTCACGCATATTATTATTCAACGAGTTCATTCTTTGGTCTTTCAATTTGTAATAAAACTGTTTTCTTAGATTCCATCATATTAAAAACACTTGTGAAACTATCATTATCAATAATTATTATCGATGTTAATACTATAGTTGCGAATATTAGCGATGCTAATGCTTTGGTTTTACATTTCTAAGGTCTTGGTACATGACATTAATAGTATGTCAAATTATTATTTTTGCGATAATAATTATAGGTCGATATCAATGATTTATTTGTATAAAATCAGAATAAACGAATAAATATGTATATTATATGTTATACATTAGCGCATAAAATTAAAGCTTGATATTTGATTTCGCTTAATACACACGAATTTGTAAATATTTAAAATGTTTAATTAACTTGAGAAGATTATTTATTTAAGTGAGTTATCAATTTCCTGCGAAATAATTCAGTAAGTCTACAGATTTCAAGATATATTTGTCAATTATGCAAATGTACTTTAAAATATTTTTTTTAATATTTTAATTTCATCTGATATATTGAGATATATTGAGAGAGAAAGGGAGGAAAGCAGAGGAGAAAAAGGGATTAAATAATTTGATATACTTTAGATATTCCTAGACAAATAAAATACAATTGAAGACACGTGAAATACAATTGAAGACAGTAATATAACATTCTTGGAACATTTTAAATAAATTGCACTATTATAATAATTCTTGCAACGTCATATACACAGAATTTTGCGAATGACTCATTATGTGGTTATCTTATCAATAAATTTCTCAAAATTATCCTTTTAGCATCCGGATATGCGTCAGTTTCGCCATAACATTTCTTTAACTAAATCGCTAAAATGGAAATCGCCAGGCGCAGTAATAAGGAAGTATCTCCTTACTATTCAAATCGGCGCACCGAGACTATAATACCCGCCAGAGTTTAAACTTCGAATTTAAGATGGAAGTTTCACAGTTTTATCTTCGTAATTTCTCATCGTGCTATCGATTTTATTCACATCAGAATAAATTTCAATTATTAAAATGTAACGTAATGTAAATAACGTCACTAATTCATAATACAAGACAGTATCTAAAAAAATTTTTGTTTGCAAAAATTATCATAAAATATATAATTAGAAAAAAAGAAAGAGAAAGAGAGAGAGAAAATTTAAATACAATTTTTTTAACAAAAGTTTCCAAATCTATTTCGCCAAAGATATTTAATAATGTTTGTGAACATTTCTTCAAGTGTATCTAACGGTATTAAATCTTTAAGAATTTAAAGAAATCTAAAAATTGCTTGTATCATTGTTTAATGAAATAATATTCTTTTTATATTTACATATTTAATTTTTATATTTTTTTTTTAAGAATGAGGAACTTTAAGAAGAATTATAAAATTATTGCGAAACAATAGAAAAAGGTTGAATATATTTTGCTATTTGAGCAAGACGCTTGAGTTTCTGCAGTAATTTGCCCGAATCGAAAAAATGTTTGAAGAAACATAGGAATTTGCGCACGCGAAAGAGCGAGAGAGAGGGAAAGAGAGGGCGCGAAAGGGAGGGAGAGGAGTTTAAATACGAGCAGAAGCGCGCGCGCTACTTCAGTCCGGCGCTAACAGTCCAAACTGATTGCTATCCGGATCTCGGAGAAAGGCAGCGACCCTTTCTCCCTCCTTCTATAATCCCTTTGTGATTCCCCTGAGAAAAAAAAGTTGAACAGAAAGCGGAAAATCGTAGAACGGGACTACGAAAAGCCGGTTGGCATTTGAAAAACCGCGCGGATTTTCCAACTGAGTTTAAAGCGGTGAACGAGGACGAAAGTGTGTGTGATTATGTGCTAGTGCTAGAATCGGGGGAAAGAAGATATAGCACGAGATACAATAAATAAAAAACAATAATCGCTATGACCAACAGCATGAAACAAACGGTTATCAAGTGAGTTAGCATATAATTGTTAGATAAGCGGCAGTAACAATCTTCTGCGATAGTATTTCATTCGCGAAAGTGTTTTTTTTTAAGTAATTTTTTTATCCTAAAGTACACCTACTATTGTACCTTTGATACGTCGATTAATACGCGACTTTTACAATTATTGCAACGAGATGCAATGTTATTCTAACGTAATGTTACAAATGGAATAATCGAATCCAAACAATAATAAATGCTGCTTTCGCAAAGACTGAATTATTCATGAAAGACAAATAGTAAATTGATTTCTATGAAAATATATATATTTTCAACATTTGTTTGCAAAATGTTTATGTTGGTGGCTCGAAATGTCATTTTAATTTAATTTTATCGTTCTACTTCAGAGTTAATGTATAAAATATACTTCAGAGTTAATGTATAAAACTACTCCAGAGTTAATGTATAAAATATATACCTTTATATAAATAAAATAAAATATATATAAAATTATTAAAACATCATAAAACATTCACTATGTGAATGTATTTTTATACTGCATAATTTATAATCTATTTTAATAATTCATATAAATCATATCTTTGATATTAATTCATATCTTTGAACAAATTTACAATTAATAATCGTTTATTAAAAATATTGAGATATTAATATTTTTAATAACTTTTTAAAGCTATTAAATGTTTCTACTTTTAAATAATATTAAAAATTTAGAAATTTTTATAAATACAATTTTTCTAGAAGAATGCAAGCAGAGATAATAATGCCTAACTTTCATTTCAAGTTAATTTCATTTTATGCTCTATACACACACACACAAATCAACTTTCGATAGATCTTTTTTTAACTTCTTTATCTATAAATAAAAAATTTTTACATTATCATAAAAAAGACACGCACACATCTAGCAGTCGTAAACTGCTGACGTGCCAGCCATACCGGAACACTTTTCGTGTCCTCTCTTTTTTCCTTTCACGTATTAGTAAAGTTTTACTTTTACCGTGGTCTACGTGTTTTCAGCTTATGCAACGTTGCTTAAAAAAACTGGTCGTTTGGTGAAACCCGGTGAATTCAATCGAAATAAAAAAATATTTCATAAGAAAAGAAAGTGTTATTAAATTCGATAACAAATCGCAATTGTTATGCGAATTATCAATTGATTTGATATATCAAAACTTTTGGAAATATTACATTCTGAAAATAATACATTCTTTCTACAATGTTATATCTTAAATAAATACCAAGTAAATCATTAAATAATTAAGTTGTTAATGAAAATTACTTAAATACTCGCATTAAATAAAAATTACTTAAATACTCGCTATAAAAATTTTGTAGAATAAGATTAAAAATTCCGTAAAAATAACCGTGTGATATTTTTATGAAAAATATATGCGTATCTTGTGAAATAATATAACATTTTTCGATCATTAAGCAGATCATTTTAATGTTTTAGCTCTAGCATATATCAATTCAAGACGTCGTTGGATCTCATGTCTAGAGTTCATGCATTAACATTAGACCGATAATTTGTTCGAGTGAGAAAAGTCCTACTAATTTACGTATGTATGTATAGACTTTATGTATGGTATAGCATATCAACTTTTAAACGATTATTATATCTTGTTTAGAGTGTATGGCTACGCAATGCAGATACTCGCAGACGCATCGTTTTCGCGTTGCTTCAATATTACGACGATTATGTAAGAGATTATTTTGCCGTTATGAACTTTGCGATATACAACTGTGACTGGCTGAGACCAGATTTCATCAGTATCGCACTCGTGCATCTCGTGAATCTACTCTAATTTGCTATTATCTTTCCCTATCAAAATGTAAATACGTTATCTACAGTTTCTCGTCTCTGTAATTACGTAATTAAATAAAATACGTAAAAAAATAAAAAAATAACTTTTTTGTTAATTACGTAATTACAGAGACGAGAAACTGTAGATAACGTATTTACATTTTGATAGGGAAAGATAATAGCAAATTAGAGTAGATTCACGAGATGCACGAGTGCGATACTGATGAAATCTGGTCTCAGCCAGTCACAGTTGTATATCGCAAAGTTCATAACGGCAAAATAATCTCTTACATAATCGTCGTAATATTGAAGCAACGCGAAAACGATGCGTCTGCGAGTATCTGCATTGCGTAGCCATACACTCTAAACAAGATATACTCTAAAAAAGAATCGAAGTAAATCTAAAGGGATCATTATAAACAAATCAGATTTCAATCAATATGCATTATAAGATTATTGCTACTGAATTAAAAATTCAATTGTTCGAAAAATTACAATATGATTTTGTAACAACCTAATCAATCCTGCAAGTATTACATAAATATAATAAAATTAAATTAATACACAAAACTAATCATTATTTTTACTGTTTTTTTTTATTATTATTAAATTGATTCATAAAAAAATTTCGCTTTAGATAATTAATGAATCATTTCTTCTGAGAAACCAGTATTATCCACGAAATATTATTATTTTATCTATTACAAATAATTAAGAGTATATCATTTAGAAATCAGTACTTATACTGTTTGCTGTGACGTTTCTTTAAATTTAATTTGTTGAGTAAAACAAAACTTATTTATGAATCAACCCGATAATTAAGTGTTGTATGTAATAAACTTACATCTAGAGCTGAATCACGTCCATTTATCGCCTACCATGACAAATCGCGATATCGACATACGTGATTCTACTTAATGCCTTTTGATAGGCAAACGAAAGAACGCGCAGCGCTTTAGCGCAACGAGAGAAATCTCGCGATTTCAATGCACGGGACAGCCGGTGATAAAACGTACCAGGCATTGATGTTACAACGAGAGAGTTGACCGGCCATTGGGCCGCATGGAGGAATGTAAAAAAGAGAGGATAGAGAATGTTGACAGAAGAAAAATCCTATATATGTATATATATTCTTTGAAAAAAAATATCCATCTCTCTTAACGGATTCCGCTAATAAATATTCGCGCATGTCGTGTCGCGTTCTTTCTCCTTGTGACCTTGACTTTTGCATACTGAATATGATTATGAACATCTGCATATAAAATATGTTTCCCTCGCCGTCATTCGTCTCGTTTGGACGGGGACGCGTATTCGAAAGAAAACTCTGCTTATTGCGAAGGGATACGGAAATTTGAATCGCGTAACAGACGTTCCTATACGATTCGTAAGAACGAGAATTTTCGCGCACGCAATCGCATTCTATTTGCGCGAAGGAATTTATATTTAATTCTGAAATTATAACTGTCAAGTGTGCCTGTACACAATACATATTTTATAAGACTAAATAACAAGTACATTAAACACATCGATATGTATTTCCCGCGATGTATCATAATAATTTATAGTAATAATCCACGACATTGACGACTTTAGCACTCGTTATACAAGGAAATCAAATAACTTGTAATTTCGAGCTATAGTTGTAGCTTATTGATCATTCTACGATAAAAAAGTCAATATATTACAATTTTATATGTAGAAGATGCTAAAGTAATTTGCATATTGCAAATGGCATCCTCAAATCAGTATAAATGTATGATATTCAGCTTTAAAAGTCAACTGATACATCAAATATTAAAAATTCATAAAAATTTCTGATAGTAAGGAAAGAATTAAAAATTCAGTCAAAAATATCAGAACATAAACTAAAAACTTAATTTATAATCTATACTATCTACAAATCATTTATAGATAATAGATTTGAAAAGTTAAATGTGCTTAATAGTGTTTTTAACATTACGTCAAATTTTAAATTATATAAGCAAATGAAAAATATAATAGATTTGATTGAGTTTTAAATGCTTATCATTCTTCGAAGAATAGAAGACAACAATTTTTTTAAATTATTCACTAGGAGAATATTGCGTATGTGCCTTGTTATAATCTTTTCCATACTGATTAGACAAATAATCTCAAGATAATAAAATATAAAATATATGTCCATATGTGTAATATAAATTCAGGTAGAAAACGGCTAATAAGAGCCAAGCGCAGAAATTAAGCGCAAAACTTCGTTCTAAAATCTTCTTTAAAATTTGAACATTTCAATCGATGATCCTTTGTTTGGACTAATTTTAGCAGATTGATTAACAAAAAAATTCATGTGTCTTCACATCCACATCTCCGTCTTACATCTTTGGTAAGACTTTAACACGATCGAAGACAATCGAGATGAACAACAAGAAGCAAAAAATGCAAACCATGACCTCTCATCAGCGATATACAAAACAATACATAATCAATACTGTTTTGTAAATCGCTGAGATCATGACGTAGGCGTTTTTCGTTCCTTGTTTTTCATGTCGTCTTTGATTGTTTTAAGAATTTACTAAGAACATAAGACGTGGATCAAAAATCACATGAATTATTTTGTTAAGCGAGCTGCTAAAAATGGTTTAAAGAAAGAACCGAAACGTTCAAATTAAACAAAAAAGATATTAAAATAAATTTGTTGTGCCTAATTTCTGCTCTTAGCTCTTATCAGTTTTCTATCTGAATTTGTATTTTTATATCAGAGCCTTTTCATTTTATTATATAATTACATATTATGTATTTAATTACTATATATACATATATATATATATATATACATATATAATTATTATATACATATATTAATATATATGTATAATAATTTATATAAATATATATATATAATATGATGATATAAATAATTAATGATTTTTCTGCTAAATGAAGATTTTTTCTATGCGGAAATAAGTCAGTATGCTTCGAAAGACGACGAAGCATTGCGTTTTGTAAAACACACAGAATGATGAACTTATATCGAACTTGCTCGAACGATTGGTGAAAGTTTCTTGCGAGGTACGTTAAATGCGTTTATGGTTCATGGTGCAATTTTATACAAACGCTTGTATCCCGAGTTATTATGGCATTACGACAACCGCGCCACGATGTAATATGTATGTAAAATTCGTGCGATGGAACGATCTTGTTTAACATCCTCATGAATAAACCGAGTCGCAATAAATTGATTTCACGGAAGTGTAAACTTGGCAATGCATTTTGTACGATGCACGTGTTTTTTCTTGTCCGCGCTCGTAACACGTTCTAAAAGATTCCCTAAATGGGCGGAAATTATACTCGAAAATTAGGAAGTCTATAAGAAAAATAGTATTGAAAAGATAATGAAATTTTATATAATTTATAATACTTGTGATGACTTTTTAATAAATCTGAGATTTATTGTTTACAAAAAATATATGTTTTCTCTAAAATTACACAATATGCATATACATATACATAATGATCA
This sequence comes from Prenolepis imparis, assembly GCF_030444845.1. NCBI lineage: Eukaryota > Metazoa > Arthropoda > Insecta > Hymenoptera > Formicidae > Prenolepis > Prenolepis imparis. The sequence goes on along the minus strand of NW_028141162.1, from coordinate 16,096,328 downwards.
AACGAGGCTCTATGTTTAAACAATTTTCGCAAACACAGTCACGTAGTCCGGTATTCGCTTTAAATGTGAAATGATGATATTTTTCCGCTTCTTCGAATACCGCTTCGATATACTTTATCTTACAATAGAATCGATCAATAATAATCTTGGAATTTATTATGCAAATATCTCGTGAATGGAAAATTATTTGCAACTTGCAAGATGCCATTAATACAACAGCTTATTACACGTCAAATAATGTCATGATGTAGCGAATAATTAATAATCGTGCGCATTACATTGTTATTGGCATAACGCGTTATAAACTGCCTTGATGAAACTTATTAATTTCTCTTCTCCCCTTTCTCTCTCTCTCTTTTGCTAATATTGCTAATGTTAGAATAACATAATGAATAATTTCAGGTGCGACAGAGTATCTATTGTAATAATTTCAATACTTGTTCTTTAAAAATGTAAGTAACGTCTAGTAAGTAAATGTAAAAGTTGTAGTGTACATATACTTCCAACATTTTTAGATTTCTAAATGTGTACGCAAATTTATTTCACTGAGTAATTTCATTTTTTTTTATCTTATTAATTAGCATAAATTTTGTTAAGAAAAAAAAAAATGAAGAATTAATAAAAAAGTTCCTCTTTATATAAGTATATTTGCAAGAAAATATATTGTAGCTACTTTTTTTTGCAAATTTGCAATTATATTTAGATATCTCGTAAATTGCATATGCACAATTATCTACTTAAAATTCATAATTACCATAGAAAAAGAAAAAAAGGAAAACAATTCGATATTTAACGATCATTATTCTTCGTCTTACGCTTAATAAGCTCTGTCATTACACTGTTTACACTATTGTAATATCTCTACTGCGTTTTACTGCGAGATAGCGCATTCTAGTTTGACAAAAGTCAAATATGTTTTCTCCATATTATATATTACATATGCTCTTATATTTTTTTATTAGTATTTTAATATTATATTTATTTAGTATCCTTTAAAAAAAAGGATAGAAAGAGAGAAACGGGAATATATTTTATTATGTATATTTATCATGTAATTAAAAAAACTTATATTGTTATTATAATGCGCATATTATATTATATAAAGAATTTCTTATTCCGATTAATAGGAAGTGCATTTTAATAGGAAGTTATATTTTATCTGAACATATACAAATATAAAACAACATTTTTTGATACTCGTTGAGATGATGAATTTTGTTGAAATTATAAAATAATAAATAATAAATTTTTGTTCCTGACGATAACAATCTTTGAAATATTAACACTATGAAATGTTAAATTTATTTGTCCAACAAAAGAAATATTAAAAATTACATTAAATCATATTTTTAAATGCATATTTCATAACAAAAAACATTGTAACTGACTTTTCGCTTATTTGGCAACATTTATCTCAAGTGGACTACTGAGCGAATAAATATCTGACCTTGTGCAAATTACGACATAAATGGTAAAAGTAGGGTAACATTTTGTTGTATGATAGTAAGAGAGTTAAATAGAATAAGAGAGACGAGAAATTAACGAAGTAATGATTTCAAAGTTGATTTTTTGTCCTACCAAGTCACTATTTTTGTTACTTATCTACTAATTATCTACACAAAACAGTAAATAAAGAAACAGATTAGAAAAGACACTATGTGATTAAGATAAATTCTTGTTTAATCTGTTCTATTTAAAGAACATAATTATTCCATTATGAGAATTGCATAGATATTTATGTTTCTTTGATCTCTTTTTTTAGTCCATGAAATATCTACAAAAATTTGAAGAGAAAAGTTTAGAGTCCTCTCAACGAAAAAAACATTATAAATATTCGAACATTATAATTTCGAGTAGTCGAAATTATAACAGATATTATGAAATTTCACTTAATTCTTACAGACTTATTATCTCAACCAGATGTATTTTTTATGTAAAAAGTTATTTTGTAAAAGATATCAAAAATTAAATAAGATCTAATTTTAAATTATTTATATTTTCTTCTTGAGAAGAAAATTTCTCATAAGAATCGAGCATTTTTTATTTTCACGTAATGCAAGATTATAAATAGCAGAATTATATAATTATATAATTTGCAAAATAATCCTATACATATATTTTTCATACGATATTTTTATAAATTTTATAAACTCTTTTCTCTAGTTTTCTTATCTATATATTGTAGATGTTAAATCATTAGTAATTTATTCATATATAGTGTATTTTGGAAAAATATTAATTCAGGAATGATATGTTATTTTATATAGAAAATGACATCTGTACGAAACAAACGAGTTGTTTTGTCCCCAATTTGCCTATCTGCTTTAAAATAGGTGATAATCCTTAGAACACACGTCGACTGTCGACGTATTGTAGCAAAATTAAAAAAATTGTTCAGAACTTTTAAAATGTTTCAGTGTGACGCAAAATATATCAGTCGCAATCAAATTGATATTTCAGAGAGAGGATATTCATGTTAACAACGAGAATCGAAATCAATTTAAGCGTACTTAAAGAAGATCTTCCTATCCCATCTTGCAATTTTAATCTTACAAGTCGCAAATCTGCAAAGGTCGACTGAAAGACGGAAGAGTTATGCGCTAATCTGCACGTCAATTGTTATAATTCGATGATTGGGTACAAAATTGCGAATAAAAAGCTCGCGACTCGACCTAAGTTCCTTCACGCGATCTTCTCCAAAGTGAAAATTTACTGTTACATCGCCATCGTTATAGTCACTATCGTTATCGTCATCGTTGTCCCGTGTCCACTCAAAGTGGCCTCTACTGGTTGACCTCCTTGTCGTACAACGGGAATATCGAAAACATGCGAAAGCTCAAACGATGTCGTCTGTCAAAAGGACACCTCACCTACTATCCCGTTAAAAATGTTTACACAAATGATACATGTGCCTGCACAAAGAGACATCAAGGGTGCTTTCCTATTAGCGACACAAATTGACACAAGCTGACACAAGTATCATTCTATATCTTTTATTATTCCTGAATGTTGAAAAAAGACAGAATGACGCTTGTGTCGACTTGTGTCAACTTGTGTCGCTAATAGGAAAGCACCCCAAATTTTTAGATTCACTAACGTTCCTCGTTTTTTAAACGCAAATATTTTTACGTCGAAAATAATATAACACTAATTAAGTGTGGAATTTTTCCAACTACTTATTTGACCTAAATTATATATAATTGCTCTTGCTATGTATTTCTTTTATTCTGAAAAATTATACAAGTAATGTACTAAAAAAGTTTGTTTTTAAATATTTATATATATATATATATATATATATATATATATATAGATTTATATAAAAATATTTCTTAAATATATACATAATTTTTCTTTTAATAAAAAAAAGAATTCTGTTTTTTTAATAATTTTTAAATTATTTTATTATTTATATCTATATATTTTTATTTAATATTTGAAAAACGTTGTTTTTAATGAGCAACATTAAATATCAGATTGTTTATGAATAATCACCATTATATTATAATTTAGAATATAATTTGTAGAATAAATAACTACAAATATAGGGATTGATCAAAAGTTTTATAACGCATTGTGCTGTGTTTCCTACCGTGCAAGAAACGAGTTACATTTCTATATGTATATCTAACGAGGGTACTATATCTAACAAACGACTCTCTGGCGATTGGTTATCGCATGCATTATAATACACCGTCGAGTCCACGGTGATACAGTGTGCTATCGTGTAATTTACGAGAATTGGAAAATTTACCATCATCAGGGCTACCCACGAGGAATTGTGCGACGTCGCGAGTGTGAACAGAGCCAAGAAATGAGGCGCACGTGTGGAAAGATGAACGAACTGCGAAAATAGTTGCGATAAATTTGAAACAAGTCGTAAAACAATAACAAGGCCACGAAGTTAAAAAAAAATGTTCGTCAAGATAATGAAATGAATAATCATAATGGGATTTTTTTTTTTTTAAGTATACTGAAAAGAATACGAAAAGATCATAGAGGAACAATAATCCGAATATCAATCAATATTTTAAGTAATAATAGCTCGTCAATAAAAATATCCATCTACACACATAATAATACATTTAAAAAATGTACTTTTCCCCTTTTTTATTAACAATTAACACAATTATAGAACAGATCTATCGCATCTACAGAATTTTTCCTAAAGAGAAAATTAAAAGTCATCTCAGAAAATTACGGCGATTATCATTAAAAGGTGTCGACCGTTAATCCTAGCCAATCCTATCATTAGCGAATATCGGAGTAATGCCTAGCAGCATCACGTCCCCATTTTTAAAAGAAAAAAAATAATTTATACGCGATTCGAGAAAAATAAATATACAATAGCCACGTTTTTCGCACGTTTATATTGCTTATTATTCGCTTCCATTTACAGATATCTTGATGGTGTATTTTTAATAGCACAATGTGATGCGTGATATACACGATACCTTTATACTCTATACGTTTTCAAGGAAGAGAGTCGGGAAGAGACGATTAAGAGGCGCCAGGTCACGGCACGTGAAGACGATGCCGCTCTGCTCGTTCATGCATCTCTTCATTACGATGCAGCTCGCGCCTCGCCTCGCCTTTCTGTCCGGACCCGGGGCACGACACAGTTTCTCGGTCGCGTTATTCTGTCGAAACGCACCGTGCACCGACAAACATATCCGCGAGGACAACGACATGTTCCCGATAACACGCACATCACGCGAATCGATTTCCCAGGGATGAGAGATTGGGAGATCGATTGCTAATTACGCGAACGCAATGGAATCGGTCGCTTCAGGAAGAGTAATCTTGCTTGAAAAAAAAAATCTTTTTATTTTTTGGAAAATTCGGAATATAAAAAAAATAGAAAAAAATATAAGATGTGAAAAAATTTTTTTTTAATTATATTGTTATGTTTGTATAATTGTAAAATAATCTTATGATTTAACAAATTTTATTTTTTAGAGGTTCTATTTCTAAAGTATCTAAAACGAATTTCATTACCGAAAATGTGCTATCTCTTTTTCTTTCGTATAAAAAAAATATAAAATGCTGGAAAAAAATATGACATGAAAAAAATATTTAAAAAAATTATATACAGTTATGTTTGTAGATCAAATAATTTTATAGTTTAATGACTTTTTTTCATGTTCTATTTCGAAAATATCTAAAATGAATTTCTTTACCGAAAACTTTTCTTTCGTTTAAAAATGCGAAATTAAGGAACAGATCTTATATAATTTGAAGAATCAACGGTACTTCATACGGAGATTACGCAGGAGCAAGTGAGTGCAACGTGAAAATTTATCATAAGATCGCTAAAAATGCGCTTATTCGCACGTTCGTTCATTTCGTCAGCTGATGTGATTCGCAAAAATGCACGTGCTCGCACGTGTCTGGAGAAATAATTATACCTCATATCGTAATGCATTACGCATTTTACCTGTCGATTATCACTTTCATCGCGCAAGGTTTTCGAAGCCGGAACTTATTATTTTGTAAAACATATAAATTCTTTTTCTTTTAACTCAAGGAGGACTTACAGTACGAACGTAATTTTGGAACATCATGAAACGATTTTTAATATACCTATGCTATATTAATCGATAATACTAATTATTCAGGTTAAATATAATAAATCGATGAAAAATATCAAATATTTCTACTGCGTTTCTTTGTCAACAATTACGAAATGAATAAATTACGTTGAATCATAGATTCATTAAACTTGCCGTGAGATAAGTTACAATGTTTTACTAGAATTTTACTCGATTACATGACACGATACAGATATGATCTTGTATGTATGTCAATTTCGCATACCGGTCGCCTCGTCGATCAATCCATCGCGATCCGACGATGCGGCTTGATTGCTTGGTTAGTGGCGCGACAAATATGGAATATAGATTGCAATCTCTCGCTGATCCCCGGGAGGCAAATACCGTAAAATCGGAGGATAATCATATCCTATCTTTTTTCCATGGTCTTTCGTTACATAGTTGATACTCTGATGCGCAATTATTCCGAAGCGTTGACATGAATATGTAATAACGATCGAACAGTAAAGCACGTAATAATACGAATAACGAAGAAATTACTCGCGACCATTCTATTCTTTTCATTCGCATTGAATGCGTTAAAAAAACAGTATAGATATCAAAATAAGATATCAAAACTAATATAACATCTTGTTTCAGAGTTCCTACCTAGCTAAAAGTTTAAAATGAAAATTGAAGTATTACACTACTTTTTATCAGATTATATCACAATTTTGATAGTCTCGAATTTTTCAGTAAACGGCCTTTGTTAAAAGCGAATCAAAACTGAGATCTAAGAAATTAGTTGTAAATTGAACCTATTGAAAATTACAGAAACATTGATGAAAATAAAAATAAAATAGATTTTGAAATATATAAATATATATGATAATATAAAAAATATTATATTATAATCATCCTATATTCAACTAGAAGAAAGAAACCTACAAACTTCAAGAATACAAATACAAACTTTTCAATATAAATTCATTTAAGATATGAATAAGCAACAAATATACACAAAACCACGAGCTTTTGATAAGTATAAAATATATTGCGTGTAGGTAAAAATTTAAATTATGCCTTACTAAATCCATTTATCATAATAATAAAAGTTTTAGCAAAAATATTTGATAAATTGATCTTTAAAATTAAATTGCGTTAATTTTTAAGATATATGCAAAATGAACGAGAGATATATTATATATATATAAACCTTTTTAAAAAAAAGGCAAAAAAACACCAAGTACATAAAAAGTTATCTATACTTGTATACGACAAATATAAGTTAAAAAAAAGTTTAAGATGTTACTTCATCGTCGTATAAATATATCACGATGTATGTAAAGACGAAATCTGTGCTATCAGAATCAAGGTTACACGTCAGATGCAAACGCGTGGCATTGATTCCGACATTACACGTTACGCGATGGAGGATGCCTCTTGGCGTGTTTACGAGAGTGTGTACATTGAGTGTTGCCGCGTCACAATGAGGTCAATACACTCGTTGTTGCATTACGCGCGCCATAAGATCAATTATGCGCTTCTCTATTAGTCTAAGTACCTGGCATTCGATGCACTTGTGCATACACGGAGGAAAGGAGTCAAAGTCAAAGGAGGAAAGTACAGTTTGTTTCACGAAATAAAGACATACAGGAAAAGACGATAAATGTACACAGAAAGAATTTTCTCTTAGAATTTACCCTGAAAATCATGGTAATCGTGGGACAATATGGTATACGGAAGGAATTTTATGAGAATTTCTCTGATTAATATTTATCACAATAAAAAATAATATCTATCACAATAAAATAGAAAATATGTTTAATTAATTTTACTAAAAGTATAGTAAAGTTTACTAAAAGTATGGTAAAATTAATCAAACATATTTTTAAAATTCTTTCTATCATATTGTCCCACCATTACCATGATTTTCAAGGTAAATTCTAAGAGAACATTCTTTCTGTGTACTATGCGTTGTGCATATTGATTATTTTTTTCTGTATAAATGCGACTGATAATTGTTTCGTTTTTTAATCATTATTCTCTTCTTATAAATTAAATAAAATTGATGATTTTTCTCTATAATCTTAGTTTCAATTATTCAAATAATCTAAGACCGCGATGAAAATAGCAAAACCTCGACATACACATAGTAAATCATTGTTCCGTACTAATACGTAATAGAAAAAAAAGGATAAATTACACGTCAAAGCATAAATTAATTCTAATTAATTGTCATTACATCGCGCAATCTATCCTATTGTAATATGAGGAAAAACAGGAGAATAAAATTAGCATTATCATTCCTGAATTAAAATCTTTCGATTTCAATCTAATATTTATACTTCAAGCAGTAAGATCACTTTATTTTAAAACTAATTTAATCTATAATTTAAAATAAAAGTTTTTCTTTCAAACCTCTAACTGGAAAACTGTTCGTTTACTGCCTATTTCAGGTATACAAAATAGGAGCTCACAATATAATTCTTATATAAAAGAAACTTAATCAAAATCCCGCAAAATTTATAAACGTAAAAAAATAGGAACAAAATTCGACTCAAAGTCGCTTCGAAAATTAAAAAAAAAAATAGCTAGTTCATATTCATATATATTTTTTTTTAAATGTCCGCACGTTCGCTATTATTAAACTATGTTATCTCAAAATTGCTATAGAAAATGCTTTGCGGCAGTTAATTTATCTTAACGATAAACGAAAAAATAACTGGAATAAGCCAGATAAACTCAATGAAGTATTGCAAAGGTTTTCAGTGTCAACGCAACTGCGTTTTCCATTACATCTCGGCAAAGTTTCGCCGAGCGATTACGCGAGGAATTTAATGCGCCGCGCGATTATTGCTCTTGCGCGCAAGATGATCGTAAAAATAAAACGCAGAAATGACGCGTGGCTTGGTACGGAGATAAAAATCTCGGATCATGGTTCGCCTTTCGCTTACGCGAGAATTGCCACGAAAAGACGGTAGTTTTCTCTCTCTCTTTCTCTCTCGTCGGCGCAGAAAAGCGATCCATATAAATTCCAACGCCCTTAATAGTACACGTGCCATGAACGGCGACCCCGAGTAACGTTTTATATCGCACATTATTTCGCGCACGCTATGTAGCAGCGCGTAGATCGAAATCAATCAAAGATTACAATAGGAACAAATATGTTTATATATTATACGGTGATATTCTGTGCACATAATACTTGTAATATTATTCAATGATAAGAAAAAAATTGCTTTTTACAGCTCGACGTTTTTATATTGTGAAAACGATAATTTTGTTCATATTCCTTGCATGTATTTTTTGTGATATACATATAAATATATCATATGCAGTGACAATTCATTTAGCATAGTATATTATTTATGCATAGAATATGTGTGTACAAAGATCATCAATGTTGTTTTGTACAAAATCGAAAGGAAATATCCTTCGAATATTATTACTACAATTACCATAAAGATTGCAGTAGAGGATTCTGTCATTATGGCAGAAGAAGACAGCTCGTAAATCATGTTATTTAAACAAGTAATCAAGGCGCAACAGTACCTTGTATGGTATAGAGATGCAGATAATCACATGATCGTTTCTAGCTTAGAGACTGTACGTTAAGTTATGGAATACGAGAAATAGATCCTTTCTCTTTTTAGTCTAACACAAAGTACGATCACGAATACTAATATTATAAATAAACTTACTAATTTTTATAAATCCAAAATAATATATTGCAAAATAATATTATACAGAGAAAAATATGAAATTAATAAATTAATTAATAAACAATTAAATAATTAAATAAAATTTAAGTAAATAAATAATTAAATTTGAAAAATTAAAAGAATAAAAAATTTTATTAAAATTAAATAAACAAATAAATAAAATTGAACGTAATATTTTTGCACGAAAATATTTAAAACATTTTTATATAGTCACAAACGCTTCTTGTAATAATTTAATTTTGATGTTACATGTGTTTTTCTCTCTCTTTCATTTTATTTTATTTTATTATCTCACAGAAATCCGACATGGTGGAAGAGGCGGTCCGGTTTGGAACGCGGGTTAACGGTGATAGCCGTTTCCGGATTCCTCTTGTGCATCGCTTTGGTCGTAGCGGTCGGAATTTTGGCGTCCGACACATGCGACACTACATCCAAACCCGGTAAGAGGTACTTACTTTTACAGCGACCCACAATGCAACACGGACCGCTCGTGCACGCATGTTGCAAGTAGAATATGTTATTCGAGAAGTGTGGAAATAAAACTCATAAAAGCCTTTTTCCTTCGAGATTTGTGTTGAAATCTCATACGCGTATGTGGCTTTGAATGAATTGCCTGAATTTTTTTATCCCGAAATTGAATTAGAAATACTGAATGTTTTGTTGTAGATTTGCATTGCTTTGAGATGTATAGTCATCGGAAATCGAACAAAAATATCTTTAATATTTTTAATAAGTTTAAATATAAAAAAAAGGAATATGTAAAAATATATACAAAATTTAGATGATTCTGAATATATCTCTGACATTCTAATATTTAACGTAAAGAAAATAAGATAATTTTATATGCGTTCCGTTTCTGATGGCTTGCTTACTAGAATGAGATTGCAATCTTAATACAATAATGAAGAGAAGATTGGATCTTGCATCTATATACTTCATTTACGAAAGCCCATCACCATAGGGCATTTCTGCACATGTACAGGACCGGGTTTATCTCGAGATGAATATAAAGCTATTTCTTCTTCTGCTTTTAAGCTGAGCCTTGTGTTTTCAATATATAATTTCGATAGAAAACGAAAAAAATATAATAACAACTTATCATTCTCTTCCACATAATGAAACTTTCGTAACGTCCAAAAATCGAAGAAGATCTCATTTTGCTTCTTCTAATCTAAGCCGCGTATAACTTGCAAACCGATCCTGTGCATGCAACAACGAAGTATCATGCATCGACATCCCAAGAGGTGCGTTGGTCCCCGCGTTGCGACAAAGACGTTACTTAACATCGTCCAATTACATTAATCATTAATGCCTGGAATTAAATTGCTAGTGGCAAGCAAGCCATAATTCTCTACGACATGGCGGCGATAAACTTCTGCAATAGCTTATGCAGTAGGCGTAATAAAAAATTATTAGATACTACATCTTATAAATCTTCCACGCAATAAATATTACAACACATATTAAATAATTTAGAAACAATAATATTTTAATATTTAGAAGAATTGTCCGATAATACTCTTTAAATGCATTTAAATACAATTGGAATTTTAATTCTATATTATCTGATTTTTTTGTTCATAAATGTCACGAATTGTTTATTTACTGATCTAAAAAGTTTTTATTATACGGGAAGAGAACGTGAAATATAATGGAATATTTATATATAAAGAAGTTTATCTTTGTGTACTCAGGAAGATATTAATGGAAATTTTAATAGTACTTAAATCATACGCTTTTAATTACTGTTTGGTTTAATTATTGTTAGACATATCGTTGAAGTCGTTTACCGATACGAATGTTCGTCTGCATTTTCTTTGATATCTTGAAGAGAGAAATAAAAAGAAAGAGAGAAGAAGAGAGAGAAAGAATTAGAGAGAGATAAAAAATGCATGTTTTTTTTAATGGCTCAATGCGACAAGCGGCGATTATGTTTACGGTCGAAGCCGTTCGGTAACGGTATGTGTCGTAAAAAATTTTAATTGTGCGAAAGTAAGGCATGGGATTGCATCGGTGTCGTAAATTTCATTTATATGTCGGCATCTTTTATATGTGTCTTGTATCAAAAGTGCTTTATCAGCTCATTAAACGAAAAAAAATGTATGACGTTACAAACATAATTCCGCTGAGTTATAGAAATTGTTGTTATTTGTTTTCAATATCTATATTTTATCTTGGCATTATTAGAGGCGAGAAATGGTCAGACGTACAAATTAAAAAAAAAATTAATAAGGAAAAATCTTAATCAAAATTTAGTTTAAAAAGCATTTCATATCTGAAACAATTTCCGTACGTACGCATAAATTTAATTAAAAAAATTTTATAAATAACAAATAGATATAATAAATAAATTATTATTAGATTTTAAAAAATTATATATTTTTACTAAGAAAGGCAATTTGTTTTAAAAAAAAGTTGTCGGAAACAAATTCGAAATATTGAAGTAAAATGGAAATAATAATCAAAATGGAAATAAATTTAAAATATATTAATTTCGCAAAAATCGCGATAATGGTCTCGGCTATCGATGCAAGTTTTTCGTTGGGAAGACGGCACACATCTTAAAAAGGTTCAAGAGCGAATCACACTTTTCCAAAAGAAGAAGCGACCGAATTCATGACGTATGATTCGAAGTCATGACGTCAAAAGAACAGTTCTGACGCATTTTGATATTTCTACTGGCAAAGAAACAAAACATTGTTTTGAGAGTTACTCACCCATCCGCGCATGTTTACACCGACGTAATAAACCGTTAGGTACACGTATAATCGCCACCAGTTTATAATTCGAACACTGCCGCTAATATTTCGATTTGCGCAAATGCGTCGATATTACTGACGCATCTTCGCGAGATATTTCCGGAGAGTATATGTATTTAAAAAAGTCGACGGGATACACGAAACTTAGTCAGCATACGATTGTTTAACGTTGAAATGTTGCCTTTCCCTCTACGTGAGCATTTAGTGATTACATACGCAATCCGACGAGGAGTAATAATAGGTGAAGCAGCATGCAACGTTTATGCAAACGCGTCCGAATCGAGGGAAAACCATGATATAAAAATACGATTATTGCCTTCTATAAATATTTAACATTAATTTTAAAAAATAATAAATCGAAAAGGCTCTGTGGCTCATACAAATTCTTATTAGCCTTATCCATCTTAAATTTATTTAAAAAACAAAGTATAAACTAATGTTTATAAATTTATGTTTGGTCCATAAACGTTTTAAAGAATGAATAAAAAGATCATTGCTATAGAAATATTATATAGAATATAAATATGTTATAAAATAAACAATCACTCACCGATACGCGTGCAATAGCGGAGTTGTAGAACACAGCACATTGATCTGAAAACAAAATATTCAAATTATGTATATACATGTGTATATCAAATATATATACAGTGAGAGAATTTTCTCTTAGAATTTATCCTGAAAATCATGATAAATCGTGGGACAATATGGTATGGAAAGAATTTTATGAGAATTTCTCTGTGATTAATATTTATCACAATAAAAATAATATCTATTACAATAAAATATAAAATATGTTTGATTAATTTTACTATGCAGTTTAATAAAATTAATCAAACATATTGTGATAGATATTATTATTTTTATTGTGATAAATATTAATCAGAGAAATTCTCATAAAATTCTTTCCATACCATATTGTCCCACGATTACCATGATTTTCAGGGTAAATTCTAAGAGAAAATTCTCTCTGTGTATATATATACACAGGGTGTTTTGAAAGTCTGGAAACGGTTGAATATCTTATAAGCAATGCAGTTTAGGGAAAAAAATGTTTTTATTTTGCATACCTCCTAGTTGCCCTGATGTCGCCCGATGCCTCCCTGGGCCTCCTCCTCCTCTCTTGGTCTTTCGTAACACTCACGACACTCGCGAAAACACGAATAATTACGATCGTCCGACATTTTTTAAACGGCACTCCCGACACGCGAAACTTTGCACGGCACTCCCGACGCGCGACACTTTACACGGCACTCCCGACGCGACGCGTGAATCGCACGCGTATTTTGCGTACATTGCACGAGAAAACACAACGAGAAAAAACGATGCAAAAACTAAAATCACACGAAGCAACGAGCCATTCGGCACTCGAGAATCTCGCAAATTCGGCCGCAGCTTATCAGTAATGCTACCTGTAACAAATAAAATACATACATATATTAGAGCAATCTTATTATTTTTTGCATTATAACATACATGATATAAATATGTAAGCTATTTTGATTTACATGATTAAAAAAAAATAGACTGTTTTGTAAAAATATTCTTTAAGATTCTCGCACAATATTATTTCATATTGTAATGTAATTATTTATTATATAAACTGTTAATAAATGTAACGAATGTGATCAAATTTTATCAACATAGAAAAAGTATATCTTTCTTTCTTAATACATATGTTATTTTTCAAAAAAAATATATATTTTCGACAGGAGAGAATGGAATTGATGGCCTAATCACATACATAAAAATGCACATCATAATTCATATTATTCGCTTGCGAAAAGAGAGATTTTTACTCTGTGTGCAATTATGTTTCATCGCAGCTTATTGTATGCTTCACTCATTCATTAATTTGTCGCTTTTATGCATTTTTTTCGCACTTGCAACCGCACCTACATCCGCACGAGAACAGATCCTGCTAATACAGAGATGCTACCATCCACAGCCGAAGCGTTAAGCAGCTCGAAAAAGTCGAGCAACAACCATGTCATACAGAAAAGCCCGGAATGTGATGATATATGCTTAACATCTGGATGTGTTACTACAGGTTAGTCGAATATATAACAGAACTTGAATTTTCTATTCATTTAGATTTAAATATTTTTATAGAATATCAAATAGAATATTATAGATTTTAGTACATCTTGCTTAAAGAAAAAGATAAACGTATAAATTGACATATTTAAACTGTGTCTGTTTCATATGTTAATTAACTTTAAGAAATAGAAATAAAATTTAAATTTATGGAAAATTTCTCATACTTTTCTCTCAATAAAGATTTTATAATTTTATTGGAATAAAATTTAAGAAAAAAGAAATTTAAAAAAAGAAACAAATCATATATTCAACATTGAAATCATCATATCATATTCTTCGAATGCATTATAAAATATTACGTATTCAAAAAATATTTTATACTAACGAGTTGTATTAACTTGCGCACGCCACAGCCGCACAAATACTGAAAAATATGGATCGTAACGTGGAGCCGTGCGATGACTTTTACAAGTTTGCCTGCGGTGGCTTTCTCGAGACCACCATCATTCCCGATGATAAAACCAGCGTAAATTCGTTCTCCATTATCGTCGACGCCCTTTTGGAACAACTACGGACCAGTATCGAGCAGGAGAGTCCTCCGAACGAGCCGAGACCATTTAGGCTTGCCAAAGACTTTTACAAGGCTTGCATGAATAAAAGTAAGCAGCCGCAAGATGATTTTCTTACATAAATTATTAGGCTTATATAGCGGATTTGTTTACAGATATGTATAATAAATATATTATTATAAATATATAATATATATAAATATATATAAATATAATATATATAAATATATTATAAATATACATATTAATATATTCTAAATATATTAATATATTATAAAAATAATTTTACCTGAATTTTTACAAAGTAAAAAGAATAGCTATTGTGATTTCATAAATATTATAAAACTCGTAATATATAATTTTTTCATCGCTTATTTAAAAAAATATATATAAGCGAGTTTTATAATATTTAAATCGATAGCAATTTTTTTTATTTTTTATAAATTTAAGTAAAATTATTTTCGTAAAGCTATTTAAGTAAAAAAAGTTTTATTTCTTTTTTTTTATTTTCAATTTATTCTTTCAGCCGCTATCGAGGAGCGAGGCTTGCGACCGTTATTGGACATTCTCCGAAAACTCGGTGGGTGGCCAGTTCTAGACGGCGAGCGATGGAACGAGGGCGACTTCACTTGGAAAGATGCCGTCTACAAATTCCGCAGACTGGGCTATTCCGTTGACTACTTCATCGATTTCGGCGTCAGTGTCGACTTGAAGAACAACTCGAGACGCCTGATCGATGTAAGCACGTAACGATTTACAGCGAAATGTGAGATTTAAAACAAACGTGGAATGAAGAGAGAGAGAGAGAGAGAGAGAGAGAGAGAGAGAGACCCTAATTGTTTTAAATTGAATATATAGAATTTACAGCAATAAATCAATGCAAATTGATAATTTGTAGCTTGATCAAGCAGCTCTTGGTTTGTCACGCGAATATCTGTCGAAAGGCTTCGACGAGAAAATCGTTCAGGCATATTATAAGTACATGGTGGACATTGCTGTGATCCTTGGAGCTAATTCGGACCGAGCCCGCACAGAATTAAAAGAGTCACTTGAATTTGAAATCAAACTCGCAAATGTAAGTCGTCTTCCAAGAATTTAATATTAATTTTATATTTTATATAATTTATATTAATTTTACTTTATATCATTTATATTAAATGTAACCTCGACGAATGATGTTTAAAACAAGATTGAGTAAATTTTTTAATTGCGAGCTTTTTATTAAATGAAAGATGGATAAAATGCGAAATGTTTCGAATTAATTATTTTGTGTACTAATCAATATATATAAATGTCAATTGAGACTAATATCGCGCTATTAATCACTATACAGATCTCCCTACCTAATGAAAAACGACGCAACGTAACTCTTCTCTACAACCCCATGACCGTGAACCAGCTGTCCGCGGCTTATCCTAGCATACCATGGTGGGAATATTTCAACACAATCCTGGCGCCGCAAGCGCAACTAAGTCGGGACGAAATAGTTATTGTGAACGTACCCGGCTATCTGAAAGATTTTGAACGACTGATCAGCGAGACGCCAAAAAAGGTGCAGGCGAATTATGTCTTTTGGAGGGCGGCAGCCGCGTCGGTCAGCTATCTAACGGATGATATCCGAAAGAGACAGTTGAAATATACGCTAGAGTTAAACGGCAAAACGGAGAGGGAACCGAGGTGGAAAGAATGCGTGGATATTGTTTCCGGCAGTATGGCTCTCAGCGTCGGTTCGATGTACGTGAGAAAATACTTTAAAGAGGATGCAAAGAAGACCGCTCTCGAAATGGTCCAAGATATCAGGCAGGAGTTCACGAAGATACTGAAGAAGGTGAGAGAGAATATAGAAAGGCGAAAGGTTAAACTCTCGCAAAATTGCAAATGTGGGAGATTAAAATCTTGAGATTGATACTTTGACATCTATTTATCTAGAAATTGAAATCTGGAAAATGTCTCTCCTTTAATTTTTTTTATCTGTAAATTGAAATCGCGGAAACACAAATATATACGAGAATTTACATGCACCTATTTATCAATGAATTAAAATCTAGAGAATGACTATTGTTGTCTATAATTTTTATTATTTAAAAAAAAATATAACTCGTTAGAGAAATATTAATTCCAGAAATACTTTGACATTGTAATGTGAGCCTCTTCAAAAAAAATTTTTAGGTGGACTGGATGGATGAGAAGACTAGAGCAAACGCCTTGGAAAAAGCAGCTGATATGACATCACATATTGCTTATCCAGATGAGTTGCTGGACGAGAAAAAGCTAGACGAGTTTTACGAGGGACTCGAGTTAAACTCTAGCGATTATTTAGGTAGCATTTTGAATCTGACCATCTTCGGAACGAATTTCTCATTCGGTAGATTGAGAAAACCGGTAAACAAAACGGAATGGATTACTCATGGAAGGCCGGCTGTTGTCAATGCCTTTTACTCATCGATCGAAAATAGTATTCGTAAGTATTTAAATATAATTAATTTCACGAGCAAATTCAGTAAATAAATATCAAACGTGTATATCTCTTTAATAATAGAGCAAATTTTAAATCTGTAACCTTTTCTAAAAGTGCAATCTTTTTTATTAAATTTCATATTCTTGAATAAAAAATTAAAAAATTGCATCATATGCAAAACATTATATGAAATTATTTGATTATAAAAAAAAAAAGAATTATTTCTTATTTAAGAGCTTAGTATAAAAATTTATGTATTTTGAGTTTTATTTTTTCGCATTAAGTTATTAGCGTGTTTTGATCTCAAAAAAATTATTACAAAATTGCATGCAAATTAATATAGCAATCATTATTTACCGCGAGCATGTTGTCGAATAATTTTCCCGTGATTTTTTTTTCCTAGAATTCCCCGCGGGTATCTTGCAAGGAACATTCTTCAGTAATGATCGACCGCGTTATATGAACTACGGCGCCATCGGCTTTGTCATTGGCCATGAGATTACCCATGGCTTCGACGATCAAGGCAGACAGTTCAATAAGGAAGGTAATCTCGTAGATTGGTGGGAGCCGGAGACAAAGGAGCACTATCTCAAGCGGGCCGAATGTATAATTTACCAGTATGGAAATTATACTGTAAAAGACGTCGGAATGAACGTAAGGCGAATCTTACATGTTCACATTTCTACATTTATATCCTTAATAATATTTTCTTGCTAAGTCCTACATTTTCTTTATATATTTTTCTATTGTATATTACTGCACAGAGAGAATTTTCTCTTAGAATTTACCCTGAAAATCATGGTAATCGTGGGACAATATGGTATGGAAAGAATTTTATGAGAATTTCTTTGATTAATATTTATCACAATAAAAATAATATCTATTACAATAAAATATAAAATATGTTTCATTAATTTTACTATGCAGTTTAATAAAATTAATCAAACATATTGTGATAGATATTATTATTTTTATTGTGATAAATATTAATCAGAGAAATTCTCATAAAATTCTTTCCATGCCATATTATCCCACAATTACCATGATTTTCAGAGTAAATTCTAAGAGAAAATTCTCTCAGTATACTCTTCAATGCAATTATAAAAATATTTTATATTGTAATATGTCCTAGATATATAAAAAAAAAACATTATTATAAAATCCCATCTCAGAATCTATTTTATAATTTTGCAGCTGAACGGAATAAATACCCAAGGTGAAAATATCGCCGATAACGGCGGCATAAAAGAGGCATATTACGCGTACAAGGAATGGGTGAAACGAAACAAGCCGGAGAAGAGATTGCCGGGTCTGTCGTACAGCCCGGAACAGATGTTCTGGATAAGCACAGCCAACAGTTGGTGCAGCAAGTACCGTCCGGAAGCGATGAAGCTGCGGATCACGACGGGATTCCACAGCCCCGGGGAATTCCGCGTACAGGGACCGTTGTCGAACATGCAGGAATTTTCGCGCGATTTTCATTGCCCGGTCGGCTCTAAAATGAATCCCAAGAAAAAGTGCGCCGTATGGTAGATCTCATAAGTGTCACCGAAAAAAAAAAATTTGGCTCCGTTGTAACATTTATTCCGCGACCGCTTTTGATCCTATCAGCTGTAGTTTCAAGTGTTTGTTGTTCACCGAAACAACTAAAATATCGTTCGGTGGCTTTATATAAAAGAGAGACATATTTTCGGATGTGCATTACGTTCATCCCTATTTTCCCCGTTTCCCCTGTTTCTAAAGTCACGATAATATATTGATTATTGTGATTTTTCGAATATCAAATGTGTCCTATCCGTAAAATAATTATTCATCAGATTTTTTCCTTTGTAAAATTTCAGCGATTTTGGAATATTTATTTATACTGTCGCTTTTAAAGTTAATGAACGCAAAGGAGTCGTATCTGCAGGATGTGGAAGTAATCTGATTTCTCCTTTGTATCCTGCAGAACAACATCTCATCGTAGCAGAGAATTTTTTATCAGCGATAATACTTGAAGGCGAGAACTGATATTTTTCGCAATATGTAGTATAAAATGTGCAAAAATCTAAGAAGGCATTCTCTATGATAAAATGGAGATTGATGCAACGTGCGCTTTTAAATGCGCAAGATAGATATTATGAATCATTTTTGGTAAACAATTTTTATAATAAGCATGAAATACGTGTAAATAGGGAGAAAATGAAATAACGGATTTGAAAGTTAATTAGTTCTACTTCTACAAGAAGTTATATAATCGTCTGTTTTTAATGTATAAGGCATAGGATTTCTGTGTTATAATGACGATGTCAAAAATTTTTAATTGTTCCATAAATAGAGTAACTCGCACAGCATTAAGCTAAATTGTCAAACATATTTAATCTTTTTAATTTTTTGTTAAGAATTTGCATAGCTTGTATATTACAAAAAAAATGTTGATAACTTCATTAAGAAATCGCTTTTTATCTGTCGCTTTTTTATTGTTGACAACTCTGTTATTAAGTCTTGCTTCCTAGATTAAATTTTAAAATATTCTTTGACATGTGGGATAAGTAGTAATAATATATACAGAATAATATATACTATACAGAATATAATCCGTAAAATCAACATTAAAAAAGAATTAAGAGTATTTCTTGATAAATTTGTTATACATTTTCTTAATAAGAATTTTAACAGCACTCGGGTAATTTTTCATAACTATTTTACGTTGAGTATTATTTAATAGTATTATCAAATAGCAATTATAAAAAAAAACTGCAAATTAGTATAAATATGCATTTATAAAAATAAAGCGCTTTATCACAAAAAATAATGCGATATGCGCGATTTCTTGTATCTTAAAATTCTAGTTACATTGTAAGTTCTGATTCAAGTACATAGTACATCGGATATTTCTTCTCTGAGATTTCATGGATAAAAGAATGCCAAAACAAGCATTTTCGATAACTTTGACGGCATTTTTTGCAAGAATTAGAGTTTAATCGAATTAGAAAGTGAATAAAATTATGAAGAAAATGGATTTTTTTAATCATATATGTATGTTCGCGAATTTATAAAAGAAATTTTATTAAGAAATATATTGTCTCAGGATGAAATCTGTATCAGTTTTGGTATCTTTTCTCTATCGAAACAAAAAAAAAACAAACAAAATTTTTATCGGAAAGAAATTAAAACCTCAAAAGGTTAAAGCAAATAGCGCTTTAGCACTATTTAATTAGATTTATTATTGATAGTATACGTGTCACATCTTTAATAATAAATAAGCTACTTTAGGCAAAATGTGGATCTCAACACATTACAAATAGCAAATTAATTTTTCAGAATAAGCTTGTAATTAAAAATTAAATTAAAAGGTCAAATCTTTTTCCTCCGCGTTTCTATTTTTAAAATATAATTTGAAGAGATATTTTACATTACAATGTAATGTAATGTACATTGTAATATAAAATAACGTTAACAAAATTTATATGTCATTTTTAAATTATTAAACACAGAAATATTGCCATTTTCTACGAGCTATATTTGTATGTTGTAATTGTCGGCGTTATAATTGTAAACTTTGAAAATTTAATGCGAGAAATTTTATTTTTTATCTATTTTATATTTGGATAATTAGTTGTAGAGTTACCGTTTCAAAGTACTTAAACAACCTATTATAATAAGTATTAATCGTAGATATTTAACTGCAATTGATTGAATTGCTTTTCAGCATATTACGTTTTGTGTGCATCCATTACATATAGGATTATTATTTGCGTTACATCCCTTCCTGACTTACAATTAGACGTATTTTCCAGTTTCAGGTATTTATTAAAATTAATGATCATTTAACCCTTTGATTGTGGATCGCTCGGAAGCAAGATATTATAATATCGTACGTATGTATACGAATATAAAATGTAACACGTCTAAATATTACAGATGAAGTATGCAAATTTAAGCAACGTCGGACTCAATAATACTCCAAGTAGCAAAAAAATATATAAAAAATGTTTAAAACTTATTTTCAGAAATATTTTTAAAATGTTAAAATAATTAGTTAAGTCCCTTTTTATTAATTAATTTTATTTTCACGTTAATGTAATATAAATATTTAATAAATATTAAATAAATATTTATATTACATTAACGTTAAAAAAAGGGATTTTTAATGGATAAAAAAGGACTTGACCAATTATTTTAACATTTTTTAAATATCTTTAAAAATTAGTTTTAAACATTTTTTATACATTTTTTGCTACTTGGGACGTGACGTCTTTAAATCACTTGTTTTAATTAATGAAGACTTTTATTAGACACTGTTAGTAATCAAAGGGTTATCGAATACAATAAGTTTAAATAAAGAAAATATGAGAAATATATATTTCTTATAAGAGATTTGTTGAATATATGTAAAAGTTTAATACAAAAATATCTCATGTAAATATCAAACTGTATATTTTATGCACTTTCCAAAAAAATATCCGTACTATTTTCTCTGAAATATATCGTCAGTGAATTTCACGCACGCAACTGTTTAATTAATAATTATGCGCGCACAACGCAAAGATGAAAAATATATAAGCAAACAAATTAACGCTGCTATCACTTACCTTAGCTGATGACGTTGAGATGATCGTTCGATCCAGCGATCCTGCCTGCATTCACGATGTATGTTATGTTCGCACTTTTCAGCGAAGATCACTTGCTGCTAATGACCGACTTGATCACATATCGTGAAAATCCTTGCCTTTTATTGTTGCATTGTCCTTCGGAACCTATAAATTCGATACTTTGATCAATGTTCGCTTCACATATTGTGAAAGAAGTAATGAAAAAACGCGGCGACAATTTTGCGTCTATGCAAGAGAGAGAGAGAGAGAGAGAGAGAGAGAGAGAGAGAGAGAGAGAGAATTGATTGTATATAATATGAGAAGAATTTATATAATAACGTCTTGTGGCGGATTATTTTTAGTCTTATCGCAGAATATCTCACCCAATGACGCTTTATTCGAGATGTTTCGCCGAAAATACAAGCTTTTTATATACATTTACGTGCAATTTTATGATGTGCAACGCGGAGGGACGCGAAATTCAACTTTGAGTGTTAAAAATGGCAGCGCATGCGCAGTGTTTGCGTACTCGCACTTTGCTCCGCGCGCATCGAAATGTTAGGTACCGAAGACACCTAAATACTCGACAACTAAATAAATCGGATAATTATCAAACTTACCGATATCGCACGACGCCGCTTTATTCAATGCAACACTGTGTACGTCTCTTTTTACAAGCGTAACGTCTTTTTCGATGCAAGAAACACGCAGAGAACCGGAGAGAGAAGAGCGAAGACGACTTCAGGCGACCCAATGTTACCAACTCATCGGCGGATCCGGCCTGAGCGCAGACGTAATACCAACAGAAACTGTCCACCAATAGGAGCGAGGAATAGATATTGTTCTCCGCTCCTATTGGTGGACACTTTTCATCCCCCCTTCCCATCACCCGTATTTCCGCGTTGCGCCGATTGGCCCGAAGATGACGATCGCGCATGCGCGCGCGACCCGGATTGCATCTGTCATCATGGCGCGGCAGAGCGCGCGTGAAGCGATATTTATTCGGGGCGTACACGAACGTGCGTAATAATCGCGGAAAGTCGACGTGTTTTGGCACCCGAGAGCGAGACGGGAAGACTGTTTTGCGCCAGCATGGACAAGCCGCCGTACAAATTGAGCAGCGTCCTGCTCGGACACACCGCGGACGTCAGAGCGGTGGCGACCTTCGTCGACGGCACCGTCGTGTCTGTCTCCCGGGACAAGACCGCGCGAGTATGGAAACCGACGGGGTTGGTACTCTCTTGGGGCGAGAGAACTCGTAGAGAGTCTCCCTCGTGTACTAAAATTTGTAGCATCAAATGTTTTCAATTTTCTTCAACTGCCCTGTAGCTGCGAGAGAAATACGTTTCCTTCTCTTAGGTTATATCTAAATATTGCTGTCTTCCTTTTGAAATGAAGCCTATTTAGATTCATTTTAAGTCTATATAATCGTTGTACGATAAAAGCTCTTGGTGAACATCAATTTTATACTAATGAGATATACATATCATTCTCGTAAAGCATGATTCTCAACTGCATATTGATATTGAGAGTTATTTTTTATTATATATTTATTACTAAGAATTAATGAGGACTGTCAGATAATAGAACTGTTACACATAAATCTAAATATTATTTTAACATTTAGAATTTTTTGCAGGAAGGATAACGAGTATGAACAGAGCGCAGTATTGACAGGTCACTCCAATTTTGTCAGTTCAGTATGCGTTATAAATCCATCGGAGAGGAATCCCAAAGGTTACATCATTACTGGTAGCAATGACAATGCCATATGTGTCTATGTGGCGGATGAGACAGTACCTGTGCATACGATAACGGCGCATCAGAATACTGTGTGCAATCTGAGGACTGGTAAGAAGGACGACACGTTTCTTTCAAGTTCCTGGGACCTCACCGCTAAGTTATGGGACATAAAAGATTTGAGTAAACCGCAGTTGAATCTCACGGGTCATACTGCTGCGGTATGGTGTGTGGCGGATTTATTAAGTGGCAATATAGTGACTGGATCCGCCGATAAGTTGGTAATAGTGTGGACAAAAGATGGTTCGGTGGAACATAAATTAATAGGACACACAGACTGTATTCGTGATATAGTTGATATAAAGAATGACGAATTCTTAACTTGCGCCAACGATGCTACTATTAGGCACTGGAACGCTAAACTCGGAACCTGTGTAGGCACTTATTGCGGACACGAAAATTATATTTACAGTATAGCAGCCATTCCGAATGGCACATATATCTATTCGTCTGGAGAGGATAGAACTGTCAGAATATGGTATAATATGGAACTGAGTCAAACCATTGTTCTACCGTCACAATCGATATGGTGTATCGAGTTGTTCTCAAATGGTGACATAATTGTCGGAAGTTCCGACGGCACCGTCAGGATATTCTCATCAGATCCCGAACGATACGCGAATTCGGAGATATTGGAAGCATTTGAGAAGGAAGTGGCAAGTACCACTCTGAATGCACAGCAAGTAATCGGAGACATCAGCATAAAAGAGTCAGTTTCTGTTTTTTTAAAGATAAACTAAAAATTTTTCTACTTGTATATTTTAAATTAATTTTAATTTTGCGAATAGTTTACCAGATTCGAGAGTTCTTCTACAACCTGGGCAACGAGACGGCCAAACAAAGATTGTGAATGAAGGAGATGCGGTTAGAGCGTATAACTGGTCGCAGAGCGAACAACGGTGGATAAAAATTGGCGATGTGATGGGTGCATCCGGCGGTACCGCGGCTACATCCGGAAAGCAACTCTACAATGGCATAGAATATGATTATGTTTTTTCGGTCGACATACAAGACGGCGTACCACCTTTGAAACTTCCATATAACAAAGGTGAAGATCCCTGGCATGCTGCGCAGAAGTTTCTTCATGACAATGATCTCAGTCAATTATTTTTAGATCAGGTATGTATCTTGGACGGCATTTATTTTAATTTATTGTACAATCTTGTTTATATAACGAATAAGTAATTTCTTTCGGCGCCTCATTACTGCTTTATTTAAAAGACATTTACGCAAAATCATAAATCTGATTGGAAAGTGCGAGGTGAAATTATTTGTATACTTGGCTTTAGGTTGCAAATTTCATAGTAAAGAATTCTGAGCCAGCTTCAGTTTTGACTACTGGATCTCAATATGTAGATCCTTTTACAGGAGGAAATAGATATGTTCCTGGATCAGGAACATCATCCAGTACACCCGATGTTACTGTGCAATCATCGATGTTCAGTTCTTCCAACACGCCTGCACCTTCCTATATACCTCACTTGAACTATTTAAAGTTAGAACAAGCAAATATGTCTGCCATTTTCGGTAAGATAATTAGACATAACACAATGTATATAATTGTGTGTATTTCATTTTACGTTTATATTGCAGAAAAATTAAAGGAATTAAACGTTAAACAAGAAAGTATATATAAAATACCAGAGGAAAAATTAGACGCGATAGGAAAACTCATAAACGGTCAAATGTCCGAGGAAATTAAAGCTAGTGCTATCAGTGCGCTAAAAAATCTTTTAGATTGGCCGAACGATATAGTATTTCCAGTGCTAGATATAGCGAGACTTGCTGTGCTTCATAAGGAATTAAACGATCAATTGTGTACAGAGGAACTGCTGCCAGTCATAGAAAGGCATATCAAATCTGATGCAATTCCATCGAATCAAATGCTCACCTTCCGACTGATAGCCAATATGTTCCAACACGAAAAGGGAGAGAAACTTTGTTTTGATCATCGGGATGAGATACTCAAGTCTCTGCTGGATCTACAATCCCTTGGAAATAAAAATAATCAGGTACGTTATGTTAAGTAATTATTAAATAATTCGAAATATATCGAAATAATATATTAATATAATATCGAATTAATATGATCGATAATATCGATAATGAAAGAAAGGCTTAAATTGCATAATTAATGAATATACAATTGCATAACTTTATGAATGATTCAAATAATAATCGTAAATGTAATTCGTTACACTTTTACGCAAACTAATCTCTCATGATAGAAGATGCAAATAGCGTCAGATCACTGTAAAATATTTTTTTCAGGTCGCAATATCGACATATATCTTAAATCTGGTTGTAGCATTAAATAAGTATAACGATACACCTGCTAGAATGAGAGCGCTGAATGTATTATTTGCCGTGTTGCCCCGTTTGCACGAGCCCGAAGCAAAATTTAGAGCTCTAGTTGGATTGGGAACACTATTGTCCGCTACACCAGATCCTAGTGATCGTAACGAATTAATTAGTGCTGTGCGCCAATCCGAAACCGCTTTGAACGTTCTTAGAACTCTGTCGGAAAGCGCGACCGATTTCGGTACGACAAACAAATTAGTAAATTGTTCCAAGCAGATTATCGATTTGATTATTTAATGCGCTTACGAATGGTTGAAACGCGCTATTCATACAACTGTTATAAAAATAAGTTTTATTAAATGAAGGAAGAGATTGAAAAGATTATATATAATTAATGCAAATGATTATTACGAAATAAAAGATTTTTAAATGCACTAAGAATAATTTTGGTAAACGCAATTAAAAGTGCGAAGTAAAAAGTAAGTTTGCACATATATGCATGTTTTGTAGTTTGATGTTGCTCAATCTCCATAAAATATAATAAGAAAATAAAAATACATTTTTTAATATGAATATTAACACACATTTAATTATTTAGATATGTACTGTGTCCTTCCATATAAACAGAATATATTTAAAAAAATATGTTTACGAATTTATATAATAATCATCATACAATTATACTATTTTAAATTTGCGAAAAATACAAAGATATCCCACTATATTTATACGCGACTTTTAAAATTGCTTTATATATATTTCCATAAGATTAAACGTCTTTAAAAAGAAGACAAAATTAAACAAAAAATCTATGGCAATTTATTGGCTAATATGTAATTAAAATTGTAAATAATACATAATTTATTTGTCTTTAATTCAATATTGTTACAATTGATCAAAGTAAAACAATACTTTTTGCAGATATTCAATGTTGACTGTGACAATGAGATTAAGATTCCGAAAGTATGAAACGATATTTCATACCCTTTCGAACGAAACGATGTTTCATACTCTGTCACGTACTTTTCAATTTTATTCCATTCATAAAGTAAGCATAAATATTTTTTAATAATACATTACAAAAAATATACATATAATATATATCAGTAATAAAATTCAAAGAAAAAAATTTCTTACACATTTCAGATTTTATAATTGATTTTATATCGGAAGTACAAAACTATGAATTAATTAACATGGTTGCAATATATGAATAAAAATTAAAACTGTACGCATTGAGATAATGGAAACTAAATTAATTATTACTATTACCGTATGGCAGATACAATGTGCGCGTGTAACGCATATATTTGATTTTACATTATCAAATAAACTCGGAAAATATAAGAGACGAAAGTTACATGCGTGGAATGTAAAGATGACCTGCTTGACAAAATGACAATCGATTATTTGCAGTTCAGGTAAGATAAGTTTGTATTTCTATAATGAAAATTAGTTAAAATATATATACAACGACGAATATAAAATAATAATTTATATATAATATACATAATATTTGATTAAATTTCTCGGGGCATCGCTCGCCCAGTAAACATACAACAGACAACAGTGTAATAGTAGAATATTGTTATTACATTAACGTCAAATATATATTTCCTTAATTATATATTCAATTTACTCTCGCAGTAGCCAAGAGTTATTAATTACCGTAACTCTTGCAGTTAATTATTACACGAAAAAAATAACATTCACTTGTATACACTCATATTAACTTCAATTATCCTCAATGAACAATACATGTAGTATTACATGAAAAGGTAGTTACAGTAGTGTCACAGGCCATTCTGGCTCGTATTATTATGGGAATGTGAATGCATTTCTTCTCTTTTCGTTTTCTTTACAAAAATAACTTTCAATATATATCTGAGATCTGTAAGATAATAAAAACAGTGCTGATTCTCGTACAATTCAGAATCCAATTTAGCGCACGAGTTATATACGCAATATACAGCTAGATGCGTTTTTCATATGAATGCACAGGCCCAAAAATGTATAGAAAAGTATCTATATAAAAAATTCGAAGAGAGCTAATGTTGCTCCGATGCCAGCATGTAATGTGCAGGAACATCTCTCAAATTTCTATGTAGTAATGAAGACGGGTTCTGATTGACAACAAAATCGATTATTGATTGATTATTTGAAGGCGTTACTTTAGTAGTGAAATTTTTATTTCGGGCAAAAAGAAAAGAGCGCATTAATCATTGAAAATACTAAAAATAGACGAGTTAAAAAGTTCTTTGATACAAATAGATCTTTCAACCTTTTTATGGCAAATATTTCAAACATATATATCTATTAATATAATAATAACATACTTCTAATTCTTTAAGTTTTCTCTTGTCGATTTGAAAGCTTTGCATTCCGAATTGATGAAGAATGAAAATACTAAGTAACGCCTTCATCTCTATCATTCCGAGTGGCTCGGACAATAAGTTTTCCCTAACTCCGCTCTCTGTTCATCGGTGACGAGCCTGGCTTTTCTCGTGAGCAGGGGAGATTCGGAATGCCCTAAAGAAATGCACTGATTTCTAAGATGTGTGTCCTCCCTTAAACTTAAGTTACTGGCATATGTACCTGAGGCGACGTGCCTTTATACCTTTCGCGCATCTTCGAAAGTCAAAATGCATTGAGGCGATTATCCTTGGCGAGATAAGTCACTTCAGTGTGTGTCGAAAAAACTACATTGAAAATTCTCTCTCGAATTTTATCCTTTATAAACTACTAGATTAGTAAAAGATCCCCGACGGGCGGATTTAAGACTCGACTTGAATGCGAAACCTCGGGCTTTTGGAAACTCGGAAACGCTCGTTTCCGAAAGGAAATGTTTGACACTTTCTTAGATATATCAATGAGAATTTTCTATGAGAATTTTTTTTCAAGGAAGTATTTTTTGAGGATTATTCTTGACAACTGTCCGCGTAAAATTCCGCTTAAATTCGCCCCTATTGTGTACATATAAGACCTCTCTTAATTTTGTACCACGGAAAACTTAGTATACTAAGCGGTGATGTTTACCTTTGACTATACTTGTGATTGCCTGGTGGGAACTCATCGTTTAGAGATTACTTCGCGTATGAAATATCGCTTGCGGTAAAATAAACACAGCCTCATTAATTGAAGGATTTGGGGGAAGAAGTATTAAAATATATATATATATATATATGTGTATGTATATATATATGTTTAGAACTTTCTCTCTCTCTCTCTCTCTCTCTCTCTCTCTCTCTCTCTCTCTCTCTCTCTCTCTCTCTCTCTCTCTCTCTCTCTCTCTCTCTCTCTCTCTCTCTCTCTCTCTCACACACACACACACACACACACATACGCACGTTCTTCACTCTCTCTCTCTCTCTCTTTCTTTCTCTCTCGAGATATAACGATATGTTATGTCATATCTCGTGAATGCCTGAATTCTGATATATCTTGCACACCGGTTACAATCGTACACGTTAAGGGTTTTTCGAAACTTGGAAGCATAATGTCAGAATTGTACAATTATGATTACGACGCAACTGTTGCACGATGAGAAATTACGCAATCTCGTTTATAAAATACTTTCAGTGTCCATTGCTGCCACAAGTTAGAAAGGAGAATCCTAAACTTTTTCTTTTTCTTTCTTTTACACATTTGGGCATGAAAAGTGTACCGTATCATCTAATTTCCCCATAAGTCACAACACGACCGCATCATATTATCGTGATTTGACGGCGTAACGTAACGTGCCAAATCTTCGTAATCGAAAATTTCAACAAGATAGACAAGCTTCGTCGCTGCAGGTATACTTTGCAGCGCATTGTTATTCAACGTGTACGTTGACAAGCTAATTGTCTAACAAAGAGATAATTTTTCTTTAATATATATATTTTCTTTCTTTCATATTATAATATCCTCTCATTCCTATATTATTTTAAAATTTTGTCGAAAATTTAACAGCATTTATTTCGTTTTACTACGTTAAGCAGTTATAATCGCGTAATAGTATTAAAGCTCAATTAAAACAAAAATTCTTTAGAAATTATTTTACAAATTCTGATCCATTGCAGAGTATACAGTTACGATGAGTATTGAAAAAGTGCTGCGTATTTTCAAAAGCTCTTTGATCCTTTTAGAATTCAACTTATAATGTGAATTTTAGAATTCAACTTATAATGTGAATTTAAATAATTTGCGGATCGTTAATTCGTATACACCAGGAATGAGAGGCTCGGCGGGAAGAAACGAGAAATTAGAGAAGGAAGAAAAGTGCCGGCGCGTAGTAACTAACTTTGGATGCCTCTAAAAGCTACATACATCTTGGCATTCGCCGAACGTGTGTCTAACATCCTATATACTCTATCTGAAGATAGATACCGGGAGTAGGGGACCGGGTTTTTCGATGCTCGTCTCTCACGTATCAGAATGATAAAGCGCGTTATCGTAACCATCCTTCAATCAGGATTTTTCCTCGTAGGAGACGCGTGTGACGGAGGGACCTAAAACTTGTATTGGGTCCCCCCAGGCCCGTCTCATTCGGCCGGGGTGCTCGCCGCCCATCTGTCAAACTCGATTCCCGAATCGGGGCTGAGACCCAGATCGATGGGACTCAGGAAACTGGGCGCCGGACAGTTGCAAGGTCCATCGGGCCGACACGCCCCGATACACCTCTGATCATTGTTCTTGTTGTTTTGCCGATCCCCCACTCGGTCCCTCAATTCCCTCTCGAAGCTGTGCAGTTGTTCCATAAAGTGAAAATTCGGTGCGACGTTGGACTTTCTACTACGTACTAGGTTGAAAGCGTCGTTCAGGCTGAGACTGCACTTGTGCATGAGATAAGCCACGGTGATCGTCACAGACCGCGATACTCCGGCCAAACAATGAACCAGCACTCCCTTGTCCGAGCTCCGTGCTTCTTCTGAAAAATAAGACATGATTTTAATCCCCGCAATCGGCGATTCGATCAATTCGCGAATATAACACTTGTTTGCTTTATTTTTTTTTTTTATAATAAAATTATTAAATATACGTAAACTTATTTTACAATAGCTTTCTAAGTTTATACATATAATGCAAAGCGATCTCTCGAATAAACTTTTATTTAATCAATATATGAGATGTAAAATTAATTGTAAACTACTATCAGCTCTAATTATGTTATGTTTCTATAGATAATTAATGTCAATTAATTTGAAAATTGCAATGAGAAAATATGTTGAAGGAGACACAATGCATGTCACGACAAATTTGTATAAATGACGGTAACAAAGGACAGCCGGATTGCCAACGTTAAAGTGTGTCGGGACAGTCAAAAGTGCCAGACAGGCTCAATAGCAATGCCAAGCCTCGCCATTCAGACTTAAGTATAGCTCTCGGCCTAACCGGACATCCGTTGTTTAATTGTCTAGCACGGCTTGCCCGCCACGTGGGAAAGTTTCTATTTAGGCGAACCTATTTATAAGAATGCCCCTTTCAGAAGCTGCGCGCGCGGAGACTTTCTTAAACAGGAAATCCTGTTTAAGAAGCGCAGGTCCGAACCGAGAATTTTTGACGCAGAAAAAGCTCACCGTGCGATAAATACAGTTCGCGTTTGCAATAAAACGATACGAGACACGATTTGTGTTGTGCAAAGTAAAAATACGAAGGAAACGAGGAAAATCTTTTCTTATCAATATAATTCTTTTGTATATAAATTCTTTTTTATATTTATAAAATCTGTTTTATTGCATATCTTTTGATATCTAAATATTTAAAAAAATGTGATTATTGCTGGATCTCGCGCGCATGGGTGAGAAATTAATTTACAATAAATAAATATATAAAATGTTACGATCGCATCGGAATATAATTAACTCCGCGATGATGAAATATCCATTGAAGAAATATCCACAGAATAAAAAATGTATGAGATGCTAATTAATAGCTGAGAATTTTTTTGCTTTCCTTTGACTTTTTTTACTCTTGTAGCGAGTTATAAGAAAAGAAGAGTATTTTTTTTCCAACATGCTTATAAAGAACGGTTTATTTTAAATCTTGTTTTTTTAAACGTAAGATTGATTAGAATAAAAATATATACATATCTATTTCTCAACTTCCAACATTGACGTCATTTTCAATAAAAATTGTTCGGGTCAAGCTGTCACTTACCTATGAACTGAATCGCTTGCGGAAAGAAACTAGCCAAATTTTGACTCCAGTGATCACTTATTGGTATCTGCATGTACTTTATTGAACCAGCGCTTTCAAACACATTTGGCAAATCCGGTGTCACATTGAGTATGTACTGTATCCTGTGCCGCGCTAAAGCTTCGCGATCCTCGCTATTAGCCGCGTTACCGAGATACAAATGAGGTAAAATTTCTACGGGAAAATCTTTATCTTCCTCGGGACCTGAAATATAATCAGAAATTTAATACCGTTATTACTAGAAAATTAATACTATGTTATTAATATTAATACTATGTTACTAATAATGCGCCTTTGTTGTATTATGATATTCATGAATTATATTATTTTTCATTACTATGTATTATTGTTACAGAATTCTCGATGCAATGAAAATGTTTTACACTCACCAACTGAATCGCAAGTGCTATCACTGTCAGAATCCGAATAGGACCTAGTCGGCGGAGTGGATATCCGAAGGGATCTAAGGCCCATTAATTCGCCGTCATTATTGTCCTGACCTGGGACACACTCATTATTAGCCTGACTTCCTTCACACCATTCTGGATATCTATCTCTGAATGCTCCAAAACCATCTGCAAACAAGCATTGCAACGATAATTATTTGTGTAAGAATTAAAAATCTATCTGACACAGTTAAAAATTTTACACAGCTATATTTATACATGTATAATAATCTAATATTATATATAAAATTTCTCTATACTCTCAAGAATATAATATAATAATTTTATTTTATACAATTATATAAAGAAAAGAATTAATTTCCAAATTTACATTAATCTGCTAAAATTTTAAATAAATTTATTATTAATAATTGAGCCAGAAATTAAATACATTGCATATAATAACACATTGAAAATAATAATAATTATTATACATATGAATTTTTTTTAAATAACTAATAAGATTATTTTAAAAAATTAATGTAATTTTTTTTCTTGAAAAAGGAAAAATTGGATATACACACACAAATATAGAATTTTTAATTGTTTTATATATTAAATATGATTTTTAAATACGGCCAATGTTTTATATATGTCATAAAATAACATTAATTATTCTTGTATATTAATATATGTTTAATCAGTAAATTGCATATGCCAAATAAAACATTGAATGGCTAGGCAGTCTTATCTAGAGCTTGATAAAGACAGCACACAGGGTATAGAATTAAGTGTCTGGCTCCACTGGAATGCCTCCCACATAAATCAATATTTCATTCACAACCAGTCTCTGTGCTTCAGCTGTTACTTCTGAAAGCCTTCCACATCACTATTGCCATTGCTATCTGTGCATATATTTGTGTGTATGTGTGGCAAACAAAATAATATGGTTGCAGAGTTATAATTAGCAACTATTGTGTGATTATGCAGTTAAATTTAGAAACTTTTATCAAATAAATTACACATTTAAATTAATTATACAAAAAAATGACATTATAACATTAATTTGAATATTGATATTTGAATGCTGATATTGTATATTCATAACAAGTAATATTGATCATACATTTATAACAATAAATATTGAGATATCACACACACAATATTGATATTGATATTGTATATTTTCAAATCTATCTTGATATTAATTGCACTAAACAATGAAAATATTCTAGTTTCAAGTATAAACATAAATTTGATATATATGTAAATGTCAAACTATTAATTGACATCTTGGTAAGACTAATAACAAGGACAAGTAATCTTAATAAGAATTGAACTACTGTCAATGAAATTGTTGTCATATAAAGATACATTTCTCACCAATTAAGATGGCAACATTGCCACCACTGCTTTTAAGTCTCCGGCTCAAAACTTGTATCGTTTCACCCTGATGGCCCGCAGGGTCCGTAGAGTCACCGATCAGTACAAATGTTCCTCTACTGTTTTCATCTCCGCACATAAACACCTCCACTCTGTTTCTCAGGTCCAAGCACCTTATCGTGGACAAGAGGTCCACTTTACCAGCAGCCAATCTTCGCAACATGATGCTGGGTATGGCCAGAGGTACGGAACCTCTTATATGAGCATCGGAGAAGTCAGAGTGTGCTCTGCAGTCTAGGATAAGAAGCTTGTTGGGACCATTCTGCGATCTGAGCTCTCTGAACAAGCCTTCTGGACCCAGAAGATCCTCCTCCATCACACCACCATTGCCTGGCATCTTGGTATCCTTTTGTAGTCTTTTATTCTCTCAAAGCAGACAAATGACTCGCTCCACAAGAGCTTCAAAACTCCAGTGGTTTTCCTTCAATCACTGAGAATCGTTTCTCTCTCTCCCTCACAAAGATATTCTCAAGCCTCTACAGCAAAGTCGAAGTTCTGTCATTTCTCGACACTGAGACACCTCCGCGAGAAGCAACGGATACGGGACGGTGTATCGTCAGGGCGTCATCGTTCTGCTACGACGATCGCTCCAACGACGATCCTCGCTCGTCGTCGTCACCCGGGAAGCTTCTTCTAGGTACCGACTCCCACGACACATCGATTCTACGGTACGTACCCGCCCAGCGTTGTCAGAGTCGCCGCGTCCGTCGTCCATGAGGAAGTCCGAGGAAGTCGTCAGCCCCGTCAGGCGTCCTCCGCTCGGACTCGGGAGTCCGATGAATATGAATGTACATAAAAACGCACACGCGCGCGTGCCTATATATGTGTATAACCCGTAGTATAGGTCGCGACACGCGTACCTCTCTCTCTCTTCAACGGAGCGCGTCTACTACGATCCACAACTTTACTGGGTATGACAAGAATGGCACTTTGAATCCGATGACGGCCTCATCCGGAGAAGGATCGCGCGACATTCACCCATCCACGGCACGCTCCGACCAGTTTCTCACGCGTTGCCATCATTTCCTGCGACACTACGTCCTGTATGTACGTGCGCGCGTGTATGAGTGAGTGAGTGAGCTACTCCGCCTCCTCCTTCACGCTCAAAGCCGTTTCCCCCACCTCACCGGCCAAACTACCCCCACCACAGTAGTTGTCACCGCCGCCGCCGTCGTTGTTGCCGCCGTCAGCTCGTCCCGGTTATCGATCTCTTCGTGAATCAAGACGACGCGTCCAATTAACGGCACGGTTGTCGTGAAATGTTTACGCTCGCCGTTGAAAAAATGCATGTCCGACTCGCTCGATCTGTCTCGCGCCTGGCCCTCGGCAAGTCGTCACTTCTTAACCTTAAAGTCGTCACGGCGCGCCAACAACGTGAAGTCCATCCTTTATCGCTCGATCGCTCGCGCGAAGCGAGATGGTCGAGCGCGCTCGCTCCCAACTTCAGAGCGGATCTCGAGCGCCCGCGAGGATGACGGATGACAGGTGACAGCGCGTGATCTCTCTCCGCGATCGAGAAGTTCCTTCCGTAGAATCGTCGCGATATCTCCGTCGATTCCCTCTCGTTCTCCCTCACCTCACCGAACTCTTCTCCAACATCGTTCCGAAGTCCAAGATCCCACGGCGGAGCTTCCGAGAACTTTGAAGAAGAGGATGAGGACGGCGAGACTTCGACAAGTAGGTAAAAAAAAGTTTTTGTCCTCTCTCTCTCTCTCTCTCTCTCTCTCCCCCCCTCTCTCCCTCTCCGTTCGTTTTCCCGATTCCGCTCTCGTTTTCCACTCGCCTCAGGCCACACCTTATCTCTCGAGCATCCGTCCGCCGAGAGTCAGTCGAGAATGGAGCAGAACGGTCGCTCGGCGCGTCGCGCGAAGGGCGGGAGACGCGGCGGGATTCGTCCGCGGTCACGTGGGCTCGCGCGGCCGGCCAATCGGCGCGCGGGCTGACGTCAGTTCATTGACAAAAGATGTTTTCATTAACGAGGCGTGGGTAG
Organism: Prenolepis imparis; assembly: GCF_030444845.1. Lineage (NCBI taxonomy): Eukaryota > Metazoa > Arthropoda > Insecta > Hymenoptera > Formicidae > Prenolepis > Prenolepis imparis. Next base: position 16,060,575 of record NW_028141162.1, on the reverse strand, counting down.
TGGATGTGTTCGGGGGGTCGGCGCTGACTGAGCCGTCGTTGAAGCGGCCCCGCACGTTGCACGCGCGCGCTCTCCTTCTCTCACGCGTGCGTGGGCGCGTATTGTCGCGAGCCGCGCGCGGCAAGGAAGGCGTCCTCTCGTTGCCACATGCACGCACACTCGCGTGCACGTGCTCTTCGTCGACAGGGCCGACGACGACGACCCCGTCACCCCCTGCGTCTCGACGCTGGATTTCGCTCTTCCTCTCTCGAACTAGGTATAGATTTGATGGAATCGATATCGTTACTTTTCTCCTGTCATCTATTTGCCGGATATACGTGACTGGTGCTTCTTTTTGCACTCGTGTCGAATCGTATTTTGAATTTATCGCGATCGTAACGGCTATTCTGACGATGTTATCCGGGATTTATTTAGATACGTCGTCGCGAAGTGAAATTATTTGATTTGTACATATAATGGGTAATTTAATGATGTGTCTCTTTCTGTCTTCGACAATCGATAAGTCGCGATATCGCGTGTTATACGGTTGTGTAATGGTATTGACGTTTCTCGCGTAGTATGCCTAAAGCTCATGCAGCGCACGTAGTACTATATACTCGGTAACGATTTCCCATTTGTATGACAAAACAATGACCTCACGATCAATCCTGGTTCTCTTGTCAACGGAAGAATGTATATACATGCTTTTAATGTAAGTTTATACATACATATATTTTTTTTAAATATTTTATATATAAATTTTACGACATTTCAATCCAATATATATGCATATTATATATATTATATATACATATTTTTTATATATACATATACATATATTGAATATAAATATATATTGCAAAATTTTATATTATAACAAAATTGTATGATATAATAATTAATATACAAGACTAGGAGCATGGAATATATGAAGTAGAAACAATTTATCAATTGAAAAAGTAAGCAAACAGCGATATACATTTATAGCAAAGTAATTTTAAAAAAAGAAAAAGCTTCAAAGTATAGTATAAAGTATAGAGAATTTTTGTGATAATAGTGATGTTTATAATATCGAATGAATAAGAATCTCGATACTATACAAATGGTCCATTAATCCATGCGTTGCAGCATATTGAATTATTAATTGAAATGTATTACACAATTACAATATATTACAATATATTATCCACAATACAATGTCTCTGACATATGAACATAAAGTAATGTTATAAATTTCAGCAAAATATCAGACCCTATAATTATTTAAACTTGACTCTTTATATTATTACGAAATTACGTACAGATAATTATAATAAACATTTGATATACACGTGTGATGTTTCTCTTGTTAAAAACTGAAATAATTAATTCGTAATAAAATTACCCAGACGTGTTGCAATTATGTGTTATAATTGAAAGAGAAAAATGCAAAATCACGTAGTTATTGATTAATTTCAGATTTTGATAGACTTTTAATTTTGGAATAAAATTAATAATTAACAATTTAGACAAAAAAAATACGGATAAATAAATGCAAAGTATAAAGTTTTAATGGAAAAAAGAAGAAGATCCTTTCAATCTTCAACGAAAGAAATATCGCCTCGTTTGTCGAGCATACATCTCTCGTGTACGATCACGTATACAATCGCAACTCTAAGGGCTCGATGTAAAGCACGCACGGGAGGACGTGCCTTCGAATGATACGGCCTTGGCCCTTGCCGTTTACGCGAAGCTTGTCCTCCGTTCATCGCGCTCTACCCATTCGCTCACTCATCCATTCGCTCTCACTCTGTCTCTCTCTCTCCCTCTGGCAAGAGGGGACGACAGCCTATCAGACGGCCGTGCCAGGCGTGGGTCGGCATTCCATTCATTTGGGCGGCTGTCGTTGAAGATTTTCGCGTTCGATCGCGCCGCTTTATCGCGCTCAAGCGCGCGCTACCCCCTCGCGGTATGGGAAGGTAGAGGGGCGGGAGGATCACGAGGGTGAAAGAGAAGCAACGTGGACGCGTGGGAGGGGTGGAATGAAGGCTGGAAGGCGCGTTGACGATGAGGGTGAGAGGAAAATGGGACAGAGAGAGAGAGAAAGCGAGGGTTGTAACAGGGCGTGAAGGATGGCGAGAGGGGGGCGAGGGAGAGGGGAGGGTCGGGAAAGGGCCGCGGGCGTTTGTGACCTTCCGCGAGTATCCGACGCGTGCCGACGAATTGGATTCGATCCGCGTGGGTGCCGGATAAGGTGAGCACCCGGTACCCTCTCGTCCTGCCGCGCGCGCGCGTCCCCCGGACCCCCTTCCTCCCCCAGGTTTGCCCTAACGTCAATAATGCCCAGAGTTGCGGAGGCTTTAACGTTAAAGTAGACGAGAGAAGGACTCTTGCCTGGTCGGGGGGGTCGCAGTCGAGAGAAAAGCCTTTTCCCGAATCTATATACATCCCGTTTGCTTTGATAACGATTTCCGGCTCGTGATTCCATTTATTGTTGGAGAACTTTTCGAAACGCAGGGCAAAAAGATTTGTGACATCCTGACTTTTCCCGAAAAAAAGTGTAGAAATCTTCTGTGTATTCGATAGTTTATATAATTCACGTTGTTATCACTGGAAAAAGTCGAAGAGCCACTCGACTTAACTTATCAAATTAAATATCTAATTTTAACGGATCGAAAATACCATACGGTCTTCCTTTCTTCTTCATATGACTATTAAATTACAATTTAGCAGAGATAGGTGTAGGTATATATAGAAGATATAAAAACATATTAATTATATAGCTACATATATTTAATATGCTACTTTTAACATATGTTTAAATCTCTCTATCTTTTAATTTTAATCTCGTAAAATCGTTTTCCAATTTGTGTCTGACATTCGATAGACCCTTTAAAAAATAGCTACATGCAAATTATACAGAACAGATACGAGCAAATTTGTGTGTATATATCCAGATACGACTCTAACTAGGAGAGGAAATGTCAAATATCTGGAAACGCTTACGTTATACGCAAATTGTACCTAGATAGACGGTTGTTACACGGACACTCGGGCATCCGGATCCCTCGTAACAATGTCCAGAATAACATTTGATGCGTCACAATGAAATGCGTGGGAGAAGGCAGAATAGGAATCCTAAATGGAAATAACAGAGAGCAACAGGGCTAATTGCGAGACACAGAGACACGATTATTGTCCTTTGCTCCATGCTACTTCGCATTCTCTATACGTATAGCCTCTGCTAAGCTTGTTGCGGAATTCGCAATTAAAAATTAATGGAAGAGACCGGACGCGTGGGCGAATCGCGGCTCTATTACTATATATATAGCGAAATAGTTTTACACGATGAAATAGTAACGAATACGATTGGAGAGTGACGTACAAAATTCACGAGGATTCGTAAATACCTCCAAAGATTGAGATTCCAAGGAATTATGTGCTATTCGAGATGATATAATTACGTGGTATAATATTATATTATTTACACAGTCCGCGTGTTATACGGATTTAACTTTTGCACGTCATCGATAATACATTCTGAGAACCATAAGGGAGATATGTCGTACCGCGGTATAATGATAAAATCCAGCCCTTTGCACGAGAGATTTAGTTTAGAATTAAAAATTTTTATTAAAACGCGAAATGAGAGACACTAAAAGTTTATTAAATGGCGCGGTTACGTCACAGGAAACACCTACGCGTATTATCTTCATGATGTAAATTATATCAAGAGAGAGAGAGGCTTTAGTGCTAGTATTGCTGTCAATACATTTTTTTTTTTTTACTAGAACAACAAACGCGCGCCATTACTCGATTTTATATAAAAACGAATGATATTTTTATATAAAGTTTGTTTAAACTAGATTAATATTTTTTGACAGAAATCAGCTGATTAAAGCGTTGATTTACAAATTAAATTTTAAAATAAAAATATATTATAAAAGTTAAAATATATAATAATGTTATAAATAATATGTTATAATACTTTAAAATCGAATAATATTTTTTGACAGAAATCAGCTGATAACTGTCAAAAAATATTGATCGAGTTTAAAGTACTGTAACATTTTATTTAAAACATATTATTATTTTAATTCTAATAACATAATATTATTTTAAAATTTAATTAGCAAATTAACGCTTTAATCAGCTGATTCTATCAAAAAATATTAATAAAGCATTAATTTGCTAATTAAATTTTAAAATAATATGGTAAAAGTTATAAAATAGTAGTATGTTATGTAAATAATATGTTATAATATCTTATTCTCGATTAATATTTTTTTTTTCTAAAGCTATATCTTTTCGAACGAATCTCCTTCGAGTTTTAATTAATTATTAATATTAAGTCATGTATACATATATATAGTATCGCGCGCGCGCTATTAGAATGAAGTTGCCGATGTTTGTAGCTTCGGGCTTCGGCTATTACCGAAACGCCGCGAGTATCAGGCAGTTGGAGCTGCGTCCCGCTGTGATTAATTAGTAAGCATAATTGTTAGAAACGATTTCCAACCTTTGTATTATAATATTTATCAATCGCATATCATAATTTCAACGTTAATATGTAGTCGTAATTGTTCGAAACGTATATTTCGCGAAAAATTCGATGCAAAATCTCTTGCCAAAACATAACCCAACTTAACCTGTTTTCGCGCGCGCGAATGTGTTACGATCCGTGGATATATCTATCGTTAATTCTAGCTTACATATTTATATTGTGTATGTTGTAATGCAAAATAATAAGATTATTCTAATATATGTATGTATTTTATTTGTTACAGGTAGCATTGCGATACACAGTGCGATTCACGCGTCGTGTCGGGAATGCCCTGTAAAGTTTTGCGTGTCGGGAGTGTCGTGTAAAGTGTCGGACAATCGTAATTATTCGTGTTTTCGCGAGTGTCTCGAGTGTCACCATGGACCAAGAGAGGAGCAGGAGACCCGGGAAGGCATCGGGCAACAGCGGGACAACTTTGAGGTATGCAAAATAAAAACATTTTTCTAAACTGCATTATTTATGAGATATTCGGCGCGCGCGCACGCACACACACACACACACACACACACACACACACACACAACAATATATATATATCAATATATACATAATTTGTATATTTTGTTTTCAGATCAATGTGCTGTGTACTACAAATCCGCTATTGTACGTATCGGTGAGTGAGAAATTGTTTATTATATATAACATTTCTATAGCAGATAGCAGTAATGGGGTTGTATATATATAATATGTTGAAAATTTTTACGTAATATGTTTTAAATAATATGTTATATTATCTTATCTGCGATTAATATTTTTTGAAAAAATCAATTATGATTGTCAAAAATATTAATCGAATTTAAAATATTATAACATTTCTTTCTAAAAAAGGCATTAAGTCGATTCTCGCAAGTATTGTTGCATCTTTTCCGCGATGCTGATTGACTGTTTCGATTTGCATTGTGCGTTATATTTATAGCATCGAGAGAGGCTGTCATCACGAGGGTTAGCAGTTTGACAGTGTTTGTCCAAAATAAAATTAAATAAAATAATAATATGTTTTAAATCATATGTTTTTATACTTTAAATTCGATTAATATTTTTGACAGTTATCAGCTGATTTCTGTCAAAAAATATTAATCGAGTTTAAAGTATTATAACATTATTTAAAACATATTATTATTTTATTTAATTTTATTTTGAACAAATAAATGCTACGAATATAACGCACAACGCGAATCGAGAGTCAATTAACATTGCAGAAAAGAGGCAATAATGACTGCGATATTCGAGATTCGACTTTGCACGCCTTCTTTAGAGAGGGAAACAGATTATAAAGAAATAAAAGAAAAGAATTGTTTTTAAAAAGATATTTTTAAAAGCTTCGAGATAACGGAATAAAAACATAGGATATAAAAATTATATACAATCACAGAGCTCTTTTTCTCTCTGTCATTCTGGTTATGAATCATTTGCAAACATGATTAAGCTGCTATTGTCCCATCCATCCTGTTGAAAATATTTTTATTTTTGACGAATTTGGGGCTCGACAGGAAGCAAAGCATTTTCTTCGACTATGAACTACGCCCTCGTGATTACACTTATGACGTATGCATGTCCGTCTATATAACGCGACACGATATAGTGATCTATCATTGCATCAAACCTGAATCGTGACCTTTTCAAAAATAAAGTACTCACTCATTATCTGTATGTACTCATCATCTGGTATCTGGTCTGGAAATAGCATTCCGTTTGTGCACACTGATGCAAATCCTGGCAGTCTCTATATAACGTGGGCGTCGCGAGCGCGAATATCGAGATCGGCTATTATGCAATTACGAATCGAACAAAGTAGTATATATGTATCTCGTGTAAAACAATACCGATTTCTTTCTAACTTTCTTTATGCCCGCGAAAATGTCATTCTCCTCGTGAAGAATTTTTGAGAAAAGCAAGCGATCCGTATAAGAATCGAAATTCTCGGGATAATTTAAACGGCAGTGTACTAGAATCGTTTCCGTTTTAAATGACATTTCGAAGTCGCTAATAGGTCAAGAGATATTTATAGACTACTTTTTCTATAACAACGAAGGGCACATCTAAAAATGGAGTCTTATTTAATCGTAATTAATTATATATATATAATAATCTGTATTGTGAAATTTTTATTTTAAGCTAACGAATTGAATGTTTCAACTTTTTTTTTTTTTTTTTGTGAAAATTCTTGTCGCTGAAAGAAGAGACGTCAAACAATTTCCAAATTTTTCAGAAAATAGTAGGTTTTTTTTTAACTTTGTGGATCATAATTTTCGGAAGAAATATATTTTCATCTCTGTGAACAGTGTATTTCGAAACGATCTGTAATATATTCGCGAAAAGATAGCAGCGTTAAATTAATCATTTATGAGATATCGACGCTAAATTGAGAATAAAATAGTCCATTGATTTTAAAATGGAATCGCGTGTAACCCGATGCTGTAATCAAACAGTAGCACGTTCGAATCGAGCTTTCTCTCATTATCATCATAAAACAGCAAACGTAGACGCTGCGAACGTAATTAAACGCTAACATTGTTTTATCACGCAAAAAGAAATTGATGTATTACGTAAAATAACAAGTCTTCGTGAACAAGAAAATAAAATAAATACACAATAAAATATATGTTTTTAACGTAAAAAATAATCCCTTTCTAAAAAAAGGCATGTTATTGACATTGTTGTCGCTTTTCTGCGATACTAATTGGCTGTCTCGATTCGCGTTGTGCATTATATTCATTGCATCGAGCAGCTGTCATCGCGAGAGTAGCAGTTTGACAGTTTGTCCAAAATAAAATAAAATAAAATAATTTTTTATGTTTTAAATAATATATTATAATACTTTAAACTCGATTAATATTTTTGATAGTTATCAGCTGATTTCTGTCAAAAATATTAATCGTGGATAAAGTATTATAACATATTATATTATTTAAAATATATTATTATTTTAATTATAATAATATATTGTATATAAAATAATATATAGTTATAATATATGTATACTTTATCCGCGATTAATATTTTTTGACGCAGAAATCAGCTAATAACTCAAAAATATTAATCGAATTTAAAGTATTAAAACATATTATTATTTTATTTAATTTTATTTTGGACAAATTGTCAAACTGCTAATCCTGCCAATGACAGCCTCTCGATGCTATGAATATAATTCACAATGCAAATTGAGGCAGCTAATCAACATCGCAAAAAAGAGGCAACTTTTAGGCAGCTTGCAAATACAGGATTATGTGAGATTCCATTTTAAAATCAATGGACTATTTTATTCTCAATTTAGCGTCAATATCTCATAAATGATTAATTTAACGCTGCTATATCTTTTCGCGTATATATTACAGATTGTTTCGAAATACACTGTTCACAGAGATGAAAATATATTTCTTCCGAAAATTATGATCTACAAAGTTAAAAAGAAATATATTTTCCGAAAAATTTGGAAATTGTTTGACGTCTCTTCTTTCAGCGAAGAAGAATTTTCGGAAAAAAAGGAACACTCGATCCATTAGCTTAAAATTAAAATTTCACAGTACAGATTATTATATACATATATACTTGCGAGAATTGACTTAACATGCCTTTTTTAAAAAAGGGCTAGAACAACACAAGCGCGCGCTACGCGCGCACTATTCCTCAATTTTATTTATGTTGAAAAGAATGATACAGAAATCAGCTGATAACTATCAAAAAATATTAATTGAGTTTAAAGTACTATAACATTTTATTTAAAACATATTATTATTTTAATTTTCATTACATAAATGTTATTTTAAAATTTATTTAGCAAATTAACGCTTTAATCAGCTAATGTATGTTAAAAATATTAATAAAGCATAAATTGACTAATTAAATTTTAAAATAATAAATTATAAAAACTAAAATAGTAATATGTTGAAAATAATATGTTATAATGCTTTATCTACGATTAATATTTTTTAACAGTTATCAGCTGATTTCTGCGTCAAAAAATATTAATCGCGGACAAAGTATACATATATTATAACTATATATTATAACATATTATTTTATTTACAACATATTATAATTAAAATAATATATTTTAAGTAATATAATATGTTATAATACTTTATCCGGATTAATATTTTTGACAGAAATCAGCTGATTAAAACGTTAATTTGTTAATTAATTTTTAAAATAAGAATATGTAATAAAAATTGTAAAATAATATGTTTTAAATAAAATGTTATAGTACTTTAAACTCAATCAATATTTTTTGACAGCTGATTTCTGTCAAAAAATATTATTCGATTTTAAAGTACTATAACATATTATTTATAACATTATTATTTTAATTTTTATAACATATTTTTATTTTAAAATTTAATTTATAAATTAACGCTTTAATCAGCTAATTTCTGCAAATAATATTAATCTAGTTCAAACAAACTTTATATAAAAATATTCTTTTTTATATAAAATCGAGGAATGGCGTGCGCTTGTGTTGTTCTAGTTCAATATACAATAAGAGATATGGGTAAAAAATAATAAAATTTATTTATATACTTTTATAATAATTCGTATATCTTAATAATATATCTTGTAATAATTACAAATTTAAAGGAAGAGAATTACTCGTATAATCGTAAAATTGATAGCTATATATATAATTAAGGAAGTTATCATTTCCTGAAGAGATTATTATCCTGCATTTTTCCCCAAAATTAATGCCATTCTGCGGTCAAATCCATCAAGGCCCAAAATGAAACTTTTCTGTTCAAACAATAATAATAAATTTTTCTGTCTACTCGCAACAAACCATCGCATTACAATATACAATAATTTGCAAGTCAAATTAAACTGATTGAGCCATTTCGATCATTCTTGCTTATTCGAATGCTACCTAATAAGAGTTTCATTTATCAATCATTTAACAATAGATGTAGATTATAATCAAATTATCATTTATACATACATTCTGTTCTTGTAAACGAAAAAAGATGGAATTGCCTATAATAAGAAATGATAACAAGGATATAACGTGACGTAATAAGGAGAATAAGAATATGATTTATATATAAATGGCATACAAAAATACTCACGACAGCCCACACCGCCTTCGTTTACGTCACAAAAAGTTGCGCATCAATTCCGCGCCTTTAATCGCGAGATAAACTTACATATAACAGAGAAGGCAAGTTGTGTTACACGAAGAGGCGCGCGTTACAAGCGTCAGTTACGACAGAAAATGCGTACGGCGCTGCAGATTGACGTAAGCGATACCTGACAGCCGACGACCTTAACAGGTGCGCGCATACTTAACAGGCATAGCCATTATTTCGTAATGCATGTCGGAAGATGTGTCGTGAAACTTGTTAGAGTATTACTCAATTACAATTCCATGAGTATTTTGTACGCGCGAACGAGTATTTTTCTCTCACAGTTCCACACTCGTTCGATATATTATGAGGAATGCTATTATATATGTATATATAATACAAAAAAATCAAAATATATATAATATAAAATGAGCATGAAACATGATATTGTCGAGATATGATGAGATACAATAATTAATTACGAGAAGTGATGAATTGAAACAAAAAACACACATGACTGAGGGATAAAATAAATGCGTAAATCGTGTTTCAAAATATAGTAAAAGTTTGGAGTAATTTTTCCTGCATATTATTTATTTATTAGCTTGTCTCGCATATATTCGCTCGACGTGTTTGTAATCATATTTCCTATTCCTATTATACCTCGAAATTAGCCTTATTCAGAAATAACGAAATAACAGATATTATCTATACTTTAATTTTGAGTAATCTTAAGAATCAGCTGTGCAATTTTTATTTCGAGATCAATGAAAGAGAAATGTAGAAAATAAAAAATCTTTTTTTTTTATTTCTTCTCTCTGTACATTTTGCAATTTCAATTTTGCGGGACGCAACTCTCACGAATATGGAGCTTTTACAGTATAATATTACCGTACAATATTTCAATTTCATAACTGAAATATTGTTCGAAACTACGTGGCTGACGTTTTTCTTTTCATTAAATTGCAATTTTTTTGAAAATTCACTTTAGCAATTGCGACTTTTTTCGTTTATGTATATGATAAAATATTCACGTTCGATATGTCTACTTGGAAAGAGAGGTGCTCCATATTTAGTTTCTTCCAATGTTAACTTTTAATAATTGACGCGACACCCGTTTCTTCGTAATAAATTCGCGAATTAATTTAATCTTACTCTGTACGAAATAAAATAATTGTTGTCACTCGTCTATCATATCGTTGCAAAATTTACTTCTTCGCTTCCATATAAAATCATAAAATAATCGTAAAAAGCTCGAAGCTTGGACATGTCGATTAACATAAAAATTCTTTACGAACGCTCTTGTGGGAGCCTCTCTCTCTCGTCGACGTTATTTATCGTACAGTGTATTGACAGCGCGCGCAAGAGCAGACAAGGTCGGCGGAAGCTACGACTGGTTTTATAATTTATTACGAATCGCTTATGTCCCGGACGCACACACACTCGTGTCTCTCTCACTCATTCATCGTCATGAGGAAACGTAATGTACCGAGAAATTATTGGTCTACGACGTGTCTCTCTCACGCAGAGATCTGCGCGCGCGCGCACTAGGTAAGATATAGTAGTATTTCTACTCGCGTAAGTCCATTCAGACGTTTCCGTTGACCTAGCCTACCGTTACGTTCTGTGAATCGCGGGCGGCGACCACGACACGACGTGTGCTTTTTTTTTATTGACTAACACCCGAGAGACTAACCCCGCCTCTCTCTCTCTCTCTCTCTCGTGCCTCATCATTGAATATCGATGCGGTGACGAACGCAAAAATAATAATGAGCGTAAAGTAACGACGGTAAAAGAAATATAATATATATTCGCCCACCCCGCGAAACCGGATGCACTCGCAAACTTGGCATACGTATATTTTTAAACGCGTGATCTCAGTACGCGAACGCTGCTATTTAATCGTGCGATAACTGACCTGCCGCAACATGTTTTCGTTCAACTGAAAGAAACCACTCATTATAAGATAATTCATGCCATTCGAGAGAGAAATCGAAAGATTGAAATCTGTCATGATCTTTTTATTGAGGAAAAATACATTCGCAAGGAATTCTGTGATCTATAACGAAATTAATCTTATTTGTTAAAGTGAAAATTAGATTTTTTTTAGATTATAATTCATGGAGGTAAAAACTTTATCTTGAAGTCGTGAGAAAGACACAATGTAGGTTTTTTTTTTTTTTTTTCGAAAAATGCACAAATATCATTCTCGATAATAATATAATATAACAGAAATAAATAAAAGTAACTTTCTACTTTACACGTGCACGATTTTTAAATTATTCAGATCTCTATACTAGTGTTCTCAAATATAGTATACAGTATTCTTTATTCCAACCTTCAGGTATTCATGATTATAATAAATATAAATATCAAACTCTACAATATTCTCAGATATACTTTTATATTTATTAATCTATATATTGCAATTATTTTTGTTAGAAAGGCACGTTTTATAAGTTTCTATAAATACATTATTATAATTTTTCATCAAACATAACGATTTTCAGAAATATATATAAAATATGCAACATATTTCTATATATATTTTAATGTATTTGTTATTTACATGAATAATCTTTAAACAAATAATGTGAGCTTCAAATGCTATTATTTATTAATACATTTACATAAAATTTACACTGTCGCGCGTCAGATATTAACAGCTTAAAAATAGAGGGATTTGACTAAACATAAATATTATATAACTTTATTATATTCGATATTTACATCGACAATCGTCACTAATTTCTGATAATATGTATGGAAATCCTGCGTAGCTTTTAGCGACCATGAGGTCTGCATTTGGAACTAGAGACGAGTTGTTCGAGGAAGCGAAACATCCGCAGGAAACGTTTCAATTGCTTCTGCCTGAGTCAAAGCTGTTCTAAAGTTTCCACGTGTCCAAAACTGCGAATGTGCATATTTTCGTTCATTTAGATCCACGATATCGGGAAGTTTGCGAGATAAATCTTTTTTGTTAAATATCAATATCTCTATAAAGAATCAGAGACAAGAGAATTTATGCCACTTTCTCTTCGTTATTTTTAAATAATTAATTTATATAAATTTGACATTTATCTCTCTCACATTCACTTATAAAAGAGCAATTTTAGTAACATTTTTTATCTCTGGATAATGCTTTTTTGTCAAATTTAATTTAACATGTCAAGTTATTAAGATGCAATCGTGCTTTTCGAGCTTCGCAAATCGTTTTATTATAGAAATAAGTGCAAGTACAATCTTTACATTTAAAATTACATGTGTCTAGGCTAGAAATTAAATTCTTTTTCTTAACGTGCACGCAGTCTGGAAAAAGACGAGGCGCGTCGATGGCGATTCGCGATATCTATTTTTGCTCATGAGTTGCCGTAGTGGAAAACAAGGTCGTTAACCCGGGCTACGAGGAGTTGTAGATCGATATAATCTGTGCATGAAAATGAAATTTATTTTACGAGGAAACTCCTCGCGTAGTTTCTTATTTTAGTACATTATAATTATTATATGGATTTTTTTACTTCAATTATAAGTATTTTCTTTATTCGTACATGTAATTTTAGACTCTCTCATTTGACAATTTTATCATACTTTACAGATGTCTCCAGTTGTAATTAAAATACATAATTAATTACAAATAATTAAAATTACTTAACATTATCCGTGAATCTTAAATGGAACGATAAATAGAAGATAAAAATTTTTCTTAAATTTTATTTAAATAGTTTATATTTACATATTTCTGATGTGTGCTCTATTAAATAAAAATTATATTTAATTTTTATTTAAGAACTTATCCAGAGAAAAAAAAATTACATGAAAAATGCGCGGAATATATTAATTACGTAATTTAATTTTTAACTATTAGCATTCTTAATATTAAAATATTTTTAGAGAAAGAGAAAGAAAAAAAGATTATATCTCTATAAATATAGACATATTATATATAATATTATTTATATTAATCTTGCTCTTCTTTAATCCGTCAATGTTCTATTATCTTTTGTTATTTTTTAAGTCTTCCCTTTTTAGAAATAGATTGATTTGTGAGTCAAAGCTCTCTCCTAAAATAAACCGAATTATTCGCTAAACATCGCGTTGACTCTGTCGTTGGCGAATCGTCGAGAGAAAAATGATCATCGGGTTCACAGCAGCGCTCGCAACCAAACCAGATGCAACGTCGAATGCACACGCACCGGAAACGGCCCCACTGCCCTATACCGTCGCACGTGTGTGCGTGAGTGCATTCGCGTTGCATTGATATATACATATGTTGTGAGGGTGCCGGGGACGAGTGTGCGTAACACCACCACTAACATACCGAGAGTGGTGGCCCTAGGTTGACAGGAAATGGTTCGAGATAAGATAATGAGGCCCCTCTCGCCCCCTCACCGCATCCGGCAGCTTTCTTTGCAGCGCCGGCTCTCGCGTAACGCGTTATAAAAGGTTCCTTTATATATGCGCCACTTACAGGGATACAGGTACGAATAACGCAGCGCGAAGGACCTTCGATCCCCCTTCCCATTAAAAAAAAAATAATAAATGAACACTGAGGGAAGTTTCTCTTAGAATTCACCCTGAAAATCATGGTAATCGTGAGAATTTCTCTGATTAATATTTATCACAATAAAAATAATAATATCTATCACAATAAACTATAAAACATGTTTGATTAATTTTACTAAACTGCATAGTAAAATTAATCAAACATATTTTATATTTTATTGTAATAGATATTATTTTTATTGTGATAAATATTAATCAGAGAAATTCTCATAAAATTCTTTCTCATTAAATTCTAAGAAAAAATTCTCTCTGTGAATAATTTAAAACATAGATACAAATAAAAATATAGAGATAAATTAAATAAAAATAAACATAATAATTTGCATCGAGAAATAAAGAGATATATAATATTCTTGGCATGTCTAAAGAAGACGCAGATAATAATTCTGTCATCGACCTGCGATAGATTGAATTTTTTTTTTAGAAAATCAAGAGTTTTTTATTATTATAATTATCCAGCATAATTATAAAATCTAGCTTTTTTATCTTGACGCTTTTCTTTCTCTCTTTTTCTTCTCTATGTAATGCTTTAAATAATATTTTACATTTTATCAAAATAACTACGTAACACAAGATATTATTATATATAAAAAGCTTATTTTTATAACATTTTTTACTCGCGTTTTATAACAGCGTTCCTTGCAAAATGAGGTATAATCCACGGAACACACGTTTGATGACAAATGCGCAAGAGAAAAGGCGATAAGAAAAGAGCTAAGTTTTTTTTCTTTTAATTTTCAATGCCGACGTCATCGCGTTTGTTGGGATTCGTCAGCATTAGCCGTGACTAACCGCATCCTGTTGTCAGCTGATAACAGAAAAAGAATATAAGCATCACGTGAATAAATGGTCCGCATTCCGTCTGTCATTGTACAAATATCGATGGCGAGCTCGAAATTACTAATATTCGATTTTTCACCAATAATTGCGGCAATCCTAATTTAACTGCTGTTTTAGACCAAAAATACGTGCGATTAATTATCGCGAAACTTCTGAATCATTTTTTTATCTCGCTTTATCGATATGCTCTTTTTATTTCTGATAATATCGTGCAAAACGGATCGTTTGATACGCCTGTGGCAAAATAAATATGGGATATTAAATTACATATATTTACATGAGAGTAAGAGAGGGAGAGAGGGAATGCTTCATTGCATTTATTTATAAAATGTCGAACGATCATTGGACGCGGGAGATTATATAATAATACAGAAAAAGAACTGATTCTTTATAATACTGCGTTTCTAAAAATATATATAAAGCGAATGCTTTTTTTTGCTTATTGAGATTTAAAAATTTATTAAGAGTAATTGCTCTTCGCGTAAAAGTCGCGTTTCAAAATCCATTATTTCTATTTTTTATCTTTTTTCAGCGCTTATTAGTTGCAATAATATCTTTTTTATTATTGAAAACGAAAATACATCGAGATACAAATTACTTATGTGCACAATCTACGTATTAGATGAATTAATATCAACGAGATGCTTTAACCTATTTGAATAAGTCATGCCTAGAATATAAATATCTCTTATAAATTAAATGTAAAGTGAAAACAAGAGAATATAAAAAGAAAGATAGTTTTAATAAATTTAAAAAAGTCATATTACATACAAATAACGTAGTTATATAAAAAAAATCTATAAAATACTTTCAGAGTTCAAATGGGGTGTAATCAAACAATATAAATTTATCTTTTATTTCCAAAGAGACTGAAGTAATATAATATGTAGCTAATAATAAAAATAATAGGAATAAATGTCCGAATATAGATAAACAATTATTTACAATAATAATTGTAATTAATCGCGGTTTTTTGCGTTTATGAATATCTCAAAAAAAAAGAGAGAAAGACAGAATCCGTAAATACTCTCGGCAATTTGAAAAATTCAGCCTTAATTGGAGTGACGGTCAATCACCGGAGCAATCAGGCTGCTACTTGTCCACCCAGATGATAAAACATTCAGAGTCGTAGGTGGGTCCGGACGTTTCTTTTTTTTTTTTTTTGTCGTCTCCTACGCTTCGAGGATGACCGTAAGGTTTAGGAATATGGAGGCGCCCGCCTATTTCTTTTTTCCCATCTCTCTCTTTCGTTTTCAATGACTCTCGAAACTGGTGCGCCCACATTCCTCAAGGCACGCACAACCCACGACGTAAAATCTCCCGCGCGCGTTCGCTATCTGACTAGCCATAAAACTGCCCACCAGTGTTTCGCTCTGCTTCGCTCTACAATGTAGATACTCAACAAATAAATAAAGCGAAGCTTACATATTTTAATTTAAAAAAAAAAAATACAATTTACAATACAGAACAAATAGTGGTATTGACGTATAACTGACGACGAAATAATTTTCCGTAAAAAATAAAAAACAAATAAAAATGTACAATAAATTTCTGGCTGCGTGGTTTTCGAGTGAAAAATAATTTTGAATACAGTAGGATTGATTGTGTGAAATGTAATCTAATTAAAATATACTGAATATAATTATTGCAGAAGTGAATTGACATTTAATATTTATTGAACAATCATGATTAACCGCAAATAATAATGACAATCAAAATTGATATAAATTATTATTTACAATAATTATCGACAATTAATTAAAAAATTATTACATTGTGGATTTAATAAAGTTTGATTTTTAATAAAAAGTTATATATAGATAATTTTTTGACAACTTAGTAAAACCCTCTGTGAAATATATATTTAAATTTCAACGAGCTAGAAAGAGCCAGACGCGGATGTTAGTGTATCAGTATTCAGAAAAATTAATTTTTCACTGAAACTGTGTTTGCACAGGGCACAAATTTTCCTCTTCTTTAGAGAGATTTATTAAAATAAACTCTCGAATTGTGTGTGTGAAATTTATTTAATTACTTGGCATCATACCAAGAAAAATTTGCGCCTTGTACATAACTCGATTTCGATGAAAAATTAATTTACCTGGAAACTGACACACTACTATCAGCGTCTGACTTTTTATCTCTCTAGCCTAAAGAAATTTAAATAAATATTTTTTAAGAATCTTTTATGAATCTCTTTCTTTCTCTGCATATAATTTATCTTATTGGAAACGTAAATATGTAATATATAAAATTTAAAAACGTAATCTACACATATACATTATAATTCCTTTTATATAAACATTCGCTACTTTCTTCTCTAGATTCTTTTGAATACCTTATATATTAGCTTCTCGCTTTCTCTATCCGGAAATTTCATGTTCAACCATAGTCGCTCGGCTTGGAAAAAAATCACACATTATTCATTATTACAAATCGCAATTAGAAAGCACGTTACTCTAGAATCCTTCCTTTTATGAAAATATAGGAAGCATTCAACAGTATTAATGCAGCTATATAAAGGTGTTTCATTATACATTTCCTTTCTGCTATTGTTCCTATATTGGAAGCGGAAATAATTTTGTTTCTATAAAAACTTTTTTATATTATAGTGTGTCGATATAAAAAGCCATTTTCGGAATAAGATTATTTTCCTACGTATAATATATAAGACAAACGGATTCGATTACTTTTGTATTTTCTGACATTCCGACAATTTCGACTTATTAATGACAAGATCAAGAATGTGAACGCATATTGCATAATGCATATCCGTTGTCGGTGAAAATACAACTTGAAGACTTCTCGGAACACATGCATAAACGGACAAAAAGCAAGTACAGGCAAAGAGTTCCGAGAAGGTTCGCTACGCTTTCGACCCTTCCGCAGGGTGTCCTGTGAAAATAAATGCCGGGCGTGAGAAGATCTGGGCCGCGTTACAGGTAATAATAAGACAGGGAGGGGGGCCCTAACCCATTGCATTATTAAGGGCTAAAGGAGAGCCACTTAATGTTCGGTTCGCAAGGTCGACAATTGTCCACGAAAAACTGCCATTCTTTTTGTAGGACTTCCTTTCTGATTTACATTCGCAGTAAGGCGATAATAATTGATGGCGGTATTTTAATAAAGGGCTTGCAACAACAGTATATAGAGAGAGAGAGAGTAAGGCGACGTTTCGTCGAGCGTAAGATTTTATGTTACGATAGGTGGGCTGCCAAAGTAAAGTAATCAATGAAGGAGCGAATAGAAGGGAGAAAGCTGAAGAAATACCGTGCGCGCTTCTCTCGCGCCCACGCGGGGACCTGCGACCTCGTCGTCGTCGTCGTCGTCGTCGTCTCTGTCCCCCTCGTTTCCCTCGTGCTAGGATCTTATTATTCTTTCCGTATAGCCGATCCCCCTTCTGGATCTTGGGAAGGAAGGATCGTGTCGAATCGGCGTTAATGGAAAAAGTAGAGTCGATATAGATAATGTGTGTGTGTGTGTGTGTGTGTCTTTGTATGTGTGTTTGTTGGTTTGGTAGTGTGTTGCCTGCGAGGTTGGCCCCTCAACATCAATTTATCCGGTTACAACGCCTGCTGTACTTGCTGCAATTCGAGCGAGGAGCGATGTATCTCGGTTTACAAACGAGTTTGCAAGTTGCAAATTAAAAAGTTTTCATTCGCCGCTTTATGGAACGCGACGCTCTCGTAAGTCCACAAAACGGAATTATATATAACTCTTGGTACACACAATTGTCTACATATTTAGAAGAATTATATCGTTATTGACGATATGTATACATATATAAAAAAAAATGGAATTTTAATGAAATAAGAAATGTTTTAAGTCTTTAAATACTAAATTACTTTTCTATAACTTTATCTTTGCCTTTCTATATACATTAAAAATATTATACGTAATAAAGTAATCAAATTATTAAATATATATTAAAATTGTTGAAGAAATATTATTTTAATAGTTTTTTAATAGGATAAGAAATAACTTTGAGTCAGTTAAATTTCTTATATGACGTAATATACTTGTTTAACGTTTAATATATATAGTATAGAAAATTTATATTTAGTTACGAAAGTTTAATTAATTAGGTAGCGTCTACGGTTTGGCTCTGATCGGCCTTCGTGATTAATTGATGTGGATGATCGTATAAAGAACTCTTATTCTATTCGTTTTATTTAGCTTATTGTGCAGAGACCTAAATCTCTCTACATTTCCGACCTAGAGGCTGTACGATAATTTGATAAAATAAAATACGTTCTCTCTCTCTCTTTCTCTGAAATATCGGTCAAGGCCATGTCTTTTCCGGGGAAAAAATTTTATCCCAAAGCGAAAATATAAAATCATGATGACATCGCGGAAAAATGATTAGTTGTTATAAACATTTGCATATGCTGATAGTATTGTTTTCTACAATTAGAAATTTCGGCATATATCCTAGACATATAACACGTAGAAATGAACAAAATAATATATTTAAAATAAAAAAGATGAAAAAGTAAAAGTATTTACGTAAATTATTTCTTGTATTAAAATTGTGTTTTTAATATGAATTAATTTATTTATTAATAATTATATTTATTAAAATTTATTAAAATTCTTGAATTATTTAATTCAATACTCATAAATCACAAATAAATATTTTAGATATATGCATATTTCTCATTATAGACTTTATATAATTAATTAAAACAATTATTTTTATTATTATATAAACAGTAACATATTTTGCAAAATTGTACTTCTATTTTGTGTATAAATTTTTGTTTTATTACTGTTTTAATTAGTTCTTTTAATTCTAATAATATAACATTTAAAATAATACAATTTAAAATAAACAAGATATGTGTATGTGAAAATATTTGAAATAATCAAATTCGAAGACTTTAAATATTATTATATTATAAATAAAAATTTCTCTTTAATATTTTTTATTTTAATTTATGATTTATTTTAATCAGTTCCGATTGTGCATTTTATAAATAAATAAATATACTTTCTACATATTTGTCCCAAGATTGATCATAATACATGAAAAAAAGAATATTGTAATGTGAGTCAGATAACTCGCAAATAAATCGAATCACCTACTTTCGGGAATTATAATTAAATTTAAAATTTATTAACAAATGAAGAGATGCAGTTTACGTTGCAGCTGTGTCAATCAACGATGTTGCAAAAAATTTTCTTTTGTCGCTTTGTTACAAAAAACAATTATGCAAAACGGCACGTACTATATAACATTTGAGCCAATTTAAAATAAAACTGCGAATGCAATATTTCTAAAGTTTATTTTTTCTTACTCGAACACACACACGTACATAATGATTAACAAATTATTATTAGATTCATACAAAATGAGTGAAAATTGGAATAAATTAATAATTTACAGCATTTAAAGTACTGACTTAAAAAGTTACAAAAATATTATACAAAATTAATTTTTTCTGATCAAGAATTATACACAAAAACGAAATTTGCATCGATTCTTAAAACTGACTTAAAAAAGAGCTAGAAATATATTTTTTAAAATTGTTTTTCTATTGAAAAACACGATTATACAGAACGAAACGATTTGCAATAGTTAAAGGCTAGACGTAAGAAAATTATTTTAAAACACATGACATATATTTTAACGATAATGTTTTCTTATTCACGAGAAGAAAATCTTGAAAGAAAAGAGCATTGCGCAGAGTATTATAGATTCTATTTATAAGAAGACTGCTGATGTATAAAATGATTAGAAGAATATTTCTTAAAGAAATGCGTTTTCTCTATAAGTGGATAGATATTAATTGACATAAAGCTGCGTACTTGTAAGCTTCATTTACGTCAATTGATTATTATATAATTTATATGTTCCTCCTATTTAAAAGCAAGAGTAAACGAATATCTTTAATTTATAAATCGAAACTATTTGTGTCGATCTACAAGACTCTTTAATTAAAACAAATTTTTAATTTTATTTCTTGTTGAGATAGTTGTAAGAATTGACATATATCGGAACTTCGCATGTAAGCTCTCTTTCTTTGTCTCTGTTTGTTCCTCTCTCTCTTTCTCAGTTATTTATTTTTT
Source organism: Prenolepis imparis (assembly GCF_030444845.1). Lineage (NCBI taxonomy): Eukaryota > Metazoa > Arthropoda > Insecta > Hymenoptera > Formicidae > Prenolepis > Prenolepis imparis. The sequence continues at coordinate 16,039,530 of NW_028141162.1, read as the reverse complement.
TCAATATTTATCTGACGAGGCTAACGTATCATAAATCTGATATTGTTTGTCGAGCAATATCGATTCCGCGGTACTAGCATCAGGGAATTTCAATAGCCGCGCGTAGGATGAATCGGGCAACCGGAAATAATGCGGTTTCACTTGCTGCTTGTATAACCGTAACGGTTATCGCATGAAAGTCTTGTGCGGATCGTGCTCTTCGTCGTATTATAACACAATAGTGCATTGACGCGATGTAAGTACAGTGATTCACACGTTGCTCCTCTCTTCTTCTTCTTTTCTCTCTCTCGATGCGTAATTTTTTTTCTCTCATTTATCTCGTCTTTGTTTAAGCCGAGACTTTTTGTATTTGAACTTACTCTGCTAGTAATATTAGCGCAATGTAATAATAATAACACAATAATATATTTGAGCTACGATTTTAATAAGACAGAAAGAGAGAAACAAAGATAATTTTAATTTTATTTAATTATATAATACAGAATTTTTTAATTATAATACAAAATATATATTTTTTTTTAAATACCTATATATATTTTTAATTTTTCTCCAGAATTACCTTTTTCTTCGTAATTTTTGCGATTCCATAATTATAATATTTATTGTTTTAGTATTGATTAAACGTTACATTTCTGCCTCGTAGAAGTTCGCTTTCTATTTACTCGTTAGCTCAATTCATTCAATGCAGACGCTAATTAAAATTAAATTTATCTCGTTTTTAAGAGAAAAAGATTAATCTAAATTTGATCTCTTTCCAACTTCGAGAATAATCTCGAAGTTCTGGGAAAAAAAAACAGAGTCTCCGGACCACATCGTTGCGTTAAATCCTGTAATCTGCTCGTTCGTGCAGCTACGAAAATGTTAAGAAAAACGCGCACAATGCGCCGCAGAATCGAAACACGTGTCACCAAGGGCCGACCCTTTGATTACTGGAGCTTGGGCGCGCGTAAGCGTAAGCCGGCATAAATTGCCGATTACCGTTGCAAACGGCCGCTTCCCTTGATGAAAGTAATTATGTTCCCGGCGCAACGTAGGCCGCGCACGACGGCATGACGATAATTCCTGGAAAAGCTCTCGCTCTCTCGGCTAATTACGTAAATCGCCGTATAGTATAGTGACTCTCCTCGAGAGCGAACGCGAAGCGTTATATACAAACGCGGCGGGATCCTCAATTTCCGTCGTATCGTAATAATTCCACGGGCTCGCGATGAACGAGTTTCTTGTGAACCGCTCGTACAAAGGTCGATTCATTGAGAAATCAGCTAATGTACCGGATGTTTCACGAAGAGAGGCTCTCCGACGAGAGTCGAAGTCTCGCCAGGAGTCTCTCCTTCTGAGTTCACTTTGCAAATTGCGCTTAAGAAAGCTTACATCTTCAAGTATAAATTATCATATTTTTAATTTGATATTTTTAATTTTTTATCCTTTTTTTAATTATTTTTAATTATTTTTTTTATTTATTTATATTTTCTATATTTCTATATTCTCTATATTTCTTTATTTTCTTTCTATTTTTTATTTATTATTTTTTTATCATTTTAATTGTGGGTTTATTTTTAATTATTATATTTTATATAATTATTATTAATATTTTATATAATTAATCATTTTTAATTTACCGGAAAATTCGTATTCGCCGAAAGATACGAGTCTCGTGTATATAATTGGTCGCTAGTTTCTTATGAAGCATCTTGTACCTATTACGACTAGTTCTCTCATTGCAAACGAGACCCGATTGATCCTACTCGATAGCTTCGCTTTATTTAGACTCGATGTCCACGCTCTGAATTCCGATAATCGCTCAGATAGAATTCCTTTTACGGGATTGACACGCGACTTAATGTATCTTGGTAATGTTACACAATACCGAATTTCCCTAATAAGGCGCAAAAGCGATTTGTTGAATCTTTCGCAAGCAAAACGATCGAATGTCAATTACACTTTTGTTAGAAACTTGATCATTTATGAATTTAATCAACTGTACGGACTGATTTTTTTTAAATATCCTCTGGATTATAAATTGAACGAATTCGTATGAGCGTATTTGTAGAAAAAAGAAATATGGATATTATATTGATCTCGGTTGAAAATTTAAATGTTTTTCCTCCACAGGCAAGTTAAACTATCTCCCGAAGCATTATTTGAATAATGAAAAATCCCAAGTTTAAGCGCTAGCTTGAAAATCATACTAATTTTCTCTCTTTACGATATCACTGACATTTACCGGTGATATTTCCCAAGTGTAATCTTGCCGTCCATTCGTTTATAGAAGAGGAAAAAATTTAATCCGCACAAATATTGTAAAAGAGAGAGAATATTTAGACTTTTTCTCAAAGTTCTGAAATTCAAATTTTTTTTTTTTAATAAACATCTCATTAACTTTTTACTATGTTACGAAGAGATATGTAATTTTTCACGTTTGTGCACGCAAAATGAGGGAAAAAAGAAAGAAAAAGAGAATCTAATTTCATTTAATAAATTGATATTGGATATATTGGATAACATATAGATTATCAGCAATATATATGTTATCAGCGGAGATATTGAAAATCTCGTAAAAAACATTTAATGTAATTTTCGCTCTAATTAGAATTCCATCGAAAATTTAACTGTACATTAAATAATACATATATATGTACAACGAATGGAATTTTCGATGAAATTCTATTTTATGAAGTGATTCTAAAGATGAAAAGTATAATGACAGATAAATATATATATTTCCTCGAAATATATGAATCCGTAATCTCGACGACAGTCATGCGAGAGATAAAACGCATGAATCAACGCGTGAATGGAATCCTCGCGTTCTTGATGATTTTTATTCGCCGTGATGATTTTTATCTGGTCGCACGATCGTTCGGTCGTTATCGGACGACATCAGCGATAAGCGATCTCGCTCGGCGAGACGCGAGTTTGGCGAACGTCGCTCTCGACGACGCTAATTGGCGTAATTAATTGCAAACTTGATGAAAGTAAGCTTACGTAAAAGCGAATTATGATTGTGACGCTCGTGGCGCGTCATTTCTGTAACTATAACACGGCGAGTAAGAGAAATTCGCAAAGGTCGATCGCGATGAATGGTCGATTATACTCGACGCGGTCAAAATAATAGCAGCGGTCAAGCAATATTTAAATATCATTGTCTCGTTTTATTGGCTATATTGGCCGAATAAAACTTCAAATCGAGCAGCCACGTTTACAAACGCTAAACGCCGCGAGATTCTAAGATTGGATTCTGATTGAAACACGTACTCTCTTAAACCGAATCATTTAAAATGTCACTGATTAAAACAGCGATTCAAGATTTTAGATCCGTGAATATTTTATTAATCTTCAATGAAGACAGTTACACTTTGCGCCTCCATCTTTATCCTACTGATTGTAACATAAGATTTCACAGAAAAATCGTATACATATTTGCAAAATGTGTCTTGTAAAACTTTTTTTCATATCTGAAATGAGACGTATAATTAATATTAAAATTCAGAATTTATTTTTTTCTTACTCTTAAGATGATGTGTAAATTCAGAAAAAAATGAGCAAGACTTTTGATCAAACTCGCAAATATTTCTCTATAATAAAATATATTGCTATAAATTTATTTTAAATTTAATATTACAATATAAGACACATTTTTAAATATCACTGATTGAAATAACTACTACAATTAATTATTTCAAGAGATTTCACCGATTTGTATTACTGTATTTATAACTGAGGCCACGAGTGACTTATTCATTGCTCCTTCTTGAGTGATAATATATTCCATTTGAGAGAGTCAATTATCTCTTGGCGAGTTAAACAGTAACGCGTGTGCGTAAAGTTTCTTAGAATTTTTTAAATAAAATATAATGCGTGGATTGCGCCTTAACAATGCCGATGAGACAAAGAAGCGAGAGTCGTTCTTATTTTTAATCACACTTCGCATTTCTTAACATGCGTCATTCGCGGGATAAATTTGACGCGGTATCGATTTCTAATAAATGTCTAAAGCACGTTTATTAGACGCAGGCCCTTTATAACTTGATTTGCGTGGTATGGCACCTACGAAGGGTGGCACTTTATCGATCTCAAAACAATAGATGTGGTGGAAATGAGAAAATGGACTTCCGGCTGTCACGCATGCATGATTTTGATCTCCCTCTCGTAAAGTTTTCTCATTGTAACATTTAATTCCGCTCCGCTGGACCATCGTATTTTTAAGAGGTTCATTAAATGGTGTTTTTTTTTTTCAATATAAATGATCTCTCTGCTAATATCTTTATACATGTTTCGATAAAAATTAATAATTATATGACAGATATCTTTGGTATCGGCGGCAACAATCTCCAGATGGAGCCTACGAACGGAGACTTGCTAACTTTAAATCAGTTATCTATTGTTGAACCACTATCGAGGCTATCCGCTGGTAGCAAAATTCCCTGCAGAGTATTGATTTTATTATACCTATATTTTGCCAAAATATAGTGAGTCTAAAAAAATTTAGCTAATTAAAACAACCGAAGAGAATAAAGTTAAATCTTTTTTCACACATTATATATAATTTTTTAAATAAAACATATATAAATCTTTTCTTTTATAAATTTTCTTTTAAATTCTAAAAATTTTTATTTTTGATTATCTCTTAAAAAGAGATATTAAGAGATTATAATTTAAGACTCAAAATAAATTAATTGGATATAAATAATACTTACGCTGAAATAATAATATCATTACTGCAAATCTTTACTAATTTAAATTCGTAGAACGATGATGCAATTAAATTTCAAAACATGTATGGAATCAAAGAAACGGACAAATTATTCGTTTTATGAGAATATTTATTTAATACGATTACAATAATATGGTTAAGACAATATACAAAGTATTAAGCGTGTCTATTTATTGTATATAAACGGCGGGCTTCTATTATGGGATAAAGTAATGTCTCGTTATAAGTTTTGTACTTCATATATCGCCCGCGAGTCTACTCTGCGAGTCCCTAAAGTTTATTTCTTTAAAGAATCGCAATAGGGTAGACATTGAAGAAACTTTATTAAGTACGCAAAGTATGTAGATTCTATCGAGAGAGAAAAAGATAGAGAGAAAGAAGCATTATTAATTAATTTAATTCTGCTATAAAATTTGGTGAACAGAAAATCCAGATGACATTCGGTATCACCGATTCATTGAGATTTTAAATATCTCCCATTATACAAGAAAATTAACGTGATAAATTCCGTTTTTTCAATTTTTCGGAAATACGCTCCTAAAAATAAAAATTTGAATAAAGTCAAATCAAGCCGAAAATAATATTCAAGAAGAGAAAAACCTTATAGTTTTCGCAGAAACACTATTTATTTTAGCCATTTGGCACACTGAATTAGTAAGAGGCTATCTCAGAGAGCAAGTATTAAATTTAAAACATTTCGTTCGTCGTAAAAGAAATCATCTCCAAAGAAATCATCGCGCTCATCTCTGACATGTGATCTTCGACCTTCAAGAGAGAAAATAACCTTCTAGAAAATGACTTTGACGAGAACAGCTTTACGAGACGAAGATTGAAAAGTCCTTAGATCAACTCGCGAATTGCACCGTCTCGATTCTCGCGTAGCAGAGAATCAGGGCTTATTTGGAGCGCTTCTGGGCCTCTTCGGCGTCGCGTATTTGACGCACAGGAAGCCCAAAACGATCAGAAGAGTCGCGACTGCCACGCCTGTACCCAGCCACAACTCGCCTCGTACGTTTAACTTATCCAGACCGACCTCGCGAAGGGCTAGGGCGCCATCGGGTGGCTCGCAGGCCGCCTGGATGATGATGTCCTGTCGTTGGATCTGCTTGGGTCTGCAGTTGGCCAGCTTGCTCATGCTCTCGCTTCTGTACAGACGCGGAAGCAGGAGCGACAAGGACCACTGCATCGTGCTGATCCGCTGATACCACGACGGCAGATTGTCCAGGTGCAGGGTGACTCCGCCGGCCAGACTCATCTCGCCCACCACCAAGCCGGCGAACAGCGCCGCCAGATACGTAGACTTGCACACGTGCGCGAAGAAGGTGCAGATGAGATGCTGCAGCATCAGATACAGCAGACCGACGGCGAGATAGTTCCACAGCGACGTCAGGTTCTCGTCCGGCGCCAGATGTAGTCCTGACATGGCGTACGCCGGCGCCAGATATATCAGATAAATTACGCACCAGGACGATACGCTGCAGATGAGCTAAGAATAAGAAGCGACGTTATTTCTCGAAGCTTATAGTATATTTAAAAAAATTTTTTGATATATAAATCAATAATATCTTAAAAATTCTTTTTTATATCACAAATTGGGATTAGAGACATATTTTCTTATTTTACCTCTACGAGGATGTAAATAAATCTATTGTACAATCCATCCCTGATGTCTCTCTCTATGTTCGGCCTGGTGTTGGCTACGTCGCACATGGCCAGGAGGCTCAGAGGCCAGAAGAAGATGCCAAAGCTAGCGTAATGATAGCCTATTCTGTCTCTCAGATGTAGATTCGACTCGCTAGCAACGTCCCAGAATATTCCACCGAGTAAAATACTGAGCGACGCGGAGATTATGATTTTTCGCAGCAGTCGCGTCAACGTCCAAGGTTGACTGTAAATGAGCGTTCGCAATAATAGCGCGTAAATCTGCAGAAATATGTTGGGACCGGATCTCGAGGGCGGAAGTGCGCCGGGTGGACCAGGATCGCTGAGGGGAGGGAGCCTCGTCCTGGCTAATTCCGCGAGGTGATCTATCCTCTGCGAGGACTCCAGCATCGCTTCCGCCGATAAATCGTCCAGCGTCACTAAATCGACTGAAAGAAGAGCAATATTCAACATTATTCGTATGTCTCTATGACATTATTGTTATCAAAAATATTTTTTACTACGTACGATAGTAATCGGACGGATTCTTGAACGGGGGACAGGGAAACTCGGCGAGGGCGAAATATGGCAGCATGTCTCTCCTGAGCCCGGAATACATGATCCGACCACCGGAAGTGAGCGTGACCCTCGACACCATCGTCAGGATCTCGTACGTGGGCGGATGCAGGGTGAGAACGACGAGTCGCTGACCACGACTAGCCCACTGCCTCAGGTATTCGACCAAGAAGAAGGCGTCGAAGATGTCCAGACCGTGCGTGGGCCTGTCGAGGACGAGGATGTGCGAATCTTGTAACAATCGACAGGCTAAAGCCAGTCGTCGGGCCTCGGAGGTCGTCAGGGTGTTCACCAGACAGTGCTTGGTCGCCTCCAAGCCTAGCTCCTGCAGGACGGCTTCGGCTTCTAGCGTGGTGGTGTTTCGCCCGCCTCTCAGCAACATGTAGAAGTTGAGGGTCTGCTGAGCCGTCAGTCCAGGACTCAGACCACTCTCCGTTGGCAGATAAGCGACACGAGATCTGTTTAGATTTGCGATATTAACAATTGAAGCCTCTCTCTATGAAGAGAATATTATTTCGAATTGAATCTGTATGCACAGATACCCGGATAATTTAATATCTAAATTATCTAATTATCAATATGTATAATTATCGGACATCTCCAAAGAATCGAATTTGGATGTAAAAATAATTAGCAAGATTTATTGCAATTCTATAAAATGCTAATAAAATTAAAAAGTCGAGAATCGAATATTTTCATGCAAAATAAGAATTAATATATATTTTCAATACGTTTAACACTTTGTTGTGCAAATGATGCAAAACTGAGAAGTTACACGAGATTAATTATTAAACATTAAATAAAGGCAATAATAGCGGAAGCGACAATTGAAGCGATAATTGAATAATGAGCGCTGCTTGTTATTCAACTTATTATTCAACTATATGAAAATTTGCATCCTAATGCTCTCCTCACTAGTTATTACTTGCTAGTTATACCATGTTTCGCTAATGTCGGTTACCGTTATAGCCGTGGTTAACTAACAATCTTTCTCTTCTACCTGGATCATAGCCAGCGCTATGATCTAGAAAAAGAAAAGGGAGAATGAATCAGCCAAGCTACGGCTAACATGTTATTGAAACCAGAAATGCCATGAAAAATCTCTTATTCTTATTTACTTCCTTTACATGCATAACTATTTTATACGTTAACCGGTGCATTTTTTTATTGTACGAAATTAAAAAAAAAGAAACTAAAATTTACGGGGCAATAAAAACGAGGTGTTTCTTTCACGAAGTAACGTCTATCAATTGCGCAACGCGCTTAGTGACTCACTGCTGAGTACTACAGGAAAGCGTACGTATATGTACGTGCAGGAAGAAGATTAGAAAGTACCTCAGAGTACGTGCCGATACCGATCTTCCATTGAGCAGAATATCGCCTCTCTTTATACGTCTCCTGCCCGCGATCGTCTCGACGATCTGCGTGCCTTCTTTCTCGGTGGTCGCCATAATGGCCAGCAGCTCGGCTGCACCGGCCTCGAGGGTGATACCACGAAGAAACGGCAATCCGTCCGAGCCTGAAGCCTCCACACCTCGCAGCTGCAGGTGAGGATGCTGCAGACACGGCACGGGTCTCAATGGCAGCGTGTAACCTTCCGGTCCCAGGATACCTGGGTGTCCTGTAAAACGATCGCATATGACATTTAATTTTTTTTTTTAATTAAAGAAAGATTCCTCGTGATGATAGAATCTCCACGTCGATAAAAAATCGATTTAGAAAGAAACTAAGAATTTTAAAAGGCTTAGGATATATCTAGAGATCATAAAATCCTCTCTCTTTCTTTCTCGCACCATGCGTTATGTATCCAGGATCGATCGGCGCGATGCTGTGTCGTCGATTAGTCCTGATTGCACTTTGTAGAAGATTGGCCTCGCTGGCGCTCCTCAATCTCGGATGATCCCTCGCGACAGTTAATTGAGAGTGCGTTTGCTCTCTCGGGACCGCGTGAACGTGCCTAAAGTCCGGATCACTTCTGGCTGAACGCATAATTGATGTCGAATGCACCGGGACACCTGCATTTGAAATAAAATTTGTAAAAGAGCAATTATCGTTATCGTGAAACACTATATCATTTGAGCTTGATAAATTATAATATTTTTATATACATATAATATATTATTATCATATTTTATATTGTATAATATATAATAATGGGGGAAAATTAAAATAATTGTCTCTTTATATAATATTCAATGTTCATCTCAAATATTCTAAAAATATGATATTCATTAATAATAAATTAATTAAAAGATACAATAGAGAGAGAAAAATATATGAGGATTAATTTATATAAAAATAATAAATACATATACGTAGATATGTAGAAGAAAAGGTACCCAACTGTTAAATCTCATACTATATCCGCTCGCAGAATGAATGCATGCATGCATACCTGCGTGCGATACGCGTCGTCCTTCCTCGCTGGAATCGTAGCCGCTGGAGCCGTCGCGATTCCGCGAGCTGGGTGGCAAAACGCGCGGCAGACCGAATTTCAAGTAAGTGTAGGAATTGTTAGCAAGCGGACTCTTGGGTCCGTATCGCGGATGTCGCAGGATGCTTTGCACCGTGGAGTCGCGGAGCTGAAAATTCCCGTAAGGCAGCGGCGACTTCTCGGCCGAGCCGAGCGCGGAGTCCGTGAAGTCCGAGTTCAGGTTTTGCCTGACAGAACAGTAGAAATGCATATATATAATATATATATATATAACAAAGAATAATACGATTGTTCTTCGTAATTTATCAAAGATTCTCTGCTGCTTAATATTATATTCATTACATGGATATTTTTAATAATCCCTTTCTGAAAAAGGCATTTCTTTAAATTCGATTAATATTTTTGACAGTTATCAGCTGATTTCTGTCAAAAGATTTTAATCGCAGATAAGGCATTATAACATATTATTTACAACATATTACTATTTTAATTTTTATAACATATTATTATTTTAAATTTTAATTAGCAAATTAACGCTTTATTAATATTTTTGACAGAAATCAGCTGATTAAAGCGTTTGTTAATTAAATTTTAAAATAATATTATGTTATTAAAATTAAAATAATAATATATTTTAAATATTATGTTATAATTCCTTAAACTCGATTAATATTTTTGACAGTTATCAGCTGATTTCTGTCAAAAAATTTTAATCGCAGATAAGGCATTACAACATATTACTATTTTAATTTTTATCACCTATTATTATTTTAAATTTTAATTAGCAAATTAACGCTTTAATCAGCTGATTTCTGTCAAAAAATATTAATCAAGTTTGAACAAACTTTATACATATAAAAATATCATTCTTTTTTATATAAAATCGAGGAATGGTGCGCGCGTAGCGCGTTGTTCTAGTATTTTTTATAATATTTTTAATAATATTTTTAATATTAATGATGTCATATACAGTACGCTGTAAATGAACAAGCCCGACAAAGCGATTCATCCTTTCGCGTAGCGAGTAGCCTTAAAATAAAAAAAATCACCGTAGGCATTCGCTTTGGTGTTCCGCCTCCGGTGAGGCTCAAATTGGACGATGTACGACGCGGATTACACGTTTCCACTTTAAGTACAAGTGTGTTCACCTGTAAATCGACCATGCGTGCAAATCCTCGCTAGCTGGCGGCTCCAGTCCTCTAGTGTCCAGGGCTCCCGGCACCGAGTATCTTCTCTCCAGCTCCCAGGCTTCCGAGCCCATATTTTCCGGTGTCTGCGCAGATATCGTATAGATACGACCGTTAAATAGCCGTGAATTAATCTAAGAGAACGTTCGTTCATCTTATTTTATTATAATTAACACGCCTTAGCGCTATCGAAGGGGAAAGTCAGCAAAAAAAGCGCCATGTTCCACGAATTTTTCGTCAAAAATAAAAAATTAAAGTAATTTTATTCATTATTATTTTATCGTGGTTTTCTTGCAACAAGAATTAAAAAATTATAGCTCTATTATATATTATATTATATATTCTATTACAAGAGAGAATATGAATAATATATTTCTAAAATATCTTTTTCTAAATAACTTTTTGAGATTATTGTGCTTCTGCTTTTAAATGCAATCTCGTGAGATTTACCGTAAAATATCCTCGATAAAATTTTTACTATAATTTCCGTCATCGAAAAAAGAGTCGATATGTATATTCGATAAGGAGATGAATCCAATGGAAAATTTTTTACACGAAGGAAGACGTTCATACAACGAACGCTTTTCTCACGTGGAAAATCTTCGATAGACTCGGTGTGGGATTTATCGCTGTTGATCAAATTTATCGCGTAGCGAGTCGGGGAGGCTGTTATTAAATACAGGAAGGAATTCTCTTGCGTCGTGTACCTATTCGGCTCGTCCTGGCAGTCCTGCGGCCGGAACGACGACGATTTGCCTCACAAGCAAGAGCGCCGAAGCAATTTCAAAGGCGCGTCGATTATTCGCGCGGCTCCTTGGAATGCCTTGGAATTCTCAGCGATTATACACCGTGTCCGAGTAGAACCGCGTCCGTCACCGCGATTTCCTAACAAATTTATGCCCGCATTGTTCGAGAAAATCAAGAGACGAGCGAGATAAAGAGAAAGAAAGAGAGAAGGATTTTTTTGTAAAAAAAAAAAGAGAAAAGAAAAGAGAGACTTTGTAGTATAAAATTGCAATAAGGGTAGTCAATTGTAGGTTTCATCTTTTATCTACCATCCAGGAATGCTCCGTTTTCTTCCCCTTAAATTACAGTACAGCAACTTTTCGCGCAGAAGAAAGACGCGATATATATTTCTTCCCCTAGAAAGATTCGAAACTTTTTCAATAAGTTACACTACGCGTTCTTCCTGCAGATTCTTCCCACCGATGCGGTGGAAGGAGAAACTGAAGGTGGTGTCGTGACGGAGTTCCTGGCCGTTGGCGAACAAAGGAGTTCCTGGCCTCGTCGAATTTTATCGCGATGTAGCAAATTGTTCTTGCGTCCGCGCTCGATCGTCCATAAAGGAACTCCGCAGACTCCAAAGAACGCATCTGTATAATCTGTTAATCTCTATATGCTTGCTGCGAATCCCTGCATTGTTAAGTATCTACAAATTTTTTTTCTTTCCTTCTCATGCTATTTTTTTACATCTTAAATAATTTTACATCTTGATCAAATATTTTTCAAGCAATTTTCACCATTTTTTATTCAAAATAAGATTTTATTGCGACGTGACATCAGCTTGAGACTATATTACTTCAGAAAGCATTTACGTTCGCGAGTTTTACAAGGATACAGATGCAGTGTGGAACATATCAGCGCAGATATATATGAATTAGCGTCTGCGGTAATATTATAGCGTGTACGTATAACAGTACGTTTAATGAGGCAAATTACGAAAAGTGGCGCGAAATGTCAGGTGGCTGGTGCGGATTCTAAATCGGCCGCGAAGTTGATAAATTCTGGTCTTTTGCATCTCGTTTTTCTTTTAACTCGCGGCAGATCCTAGATCGATTACGAGAGACAAGCGAGTAATACTCGTTTTCTTGCATAATCTCGCACCGACGCACACTTAAGCGACGATAACTCGTTAGATGACGTTATTACGTTATTACGGACTTTCTCCGTACAAGGTCTCGCATCCGTAATCTGTCGCATCTCGCGTAACTGGATATTTTTTTCCTATCGTTAATAGCTTCCGGTTTTACGCAAAACACACTGAAACATCTAATACGTTTCAACTCTAATTCGTGCTTTATAAAGTTTTTAAAAAAACTGTGTGGCATGTTGCATTTTATTATTTTAGTCTCTTGTATTTTTTTATTTCATATTATTTTATTATTTTATCTTTATATATTTTTATTACAGCTTTTCTTATCGTAAATAGTTTCCATTTATTATTTTATTATTTTACCTTTATATATTTTTATTACCTACAGCTTTCCTTGTCGCTTTTTCGTATCATACCATAAATAGTTTCCGGTTTTACGCAAAGCAGGAAATGCATTTTCACCCAAGTTTATGCCTTTAAACATTTTTTTCTGTCATATAAGTTCATCTTCTTATTACTTGATTTTATATACCTTTACGCTTGTATTTTTACATTAATCTTTTAATGCATGATTTTTATCTCTTTCATTTTTATATTATTTTCCCTAGCACTTAATAAAACTTATCTTTATTACACTTTCTGCTTATAATTGCCGATATTTCTTAATTGCGTTTCCTGTTTACCGGGTTGCGATGCGCCGATAGGATCGCAAGCAGAGATTCATCACCGTTATCGGATTCTTTAGTGTTGTTGATGTAGCGCCAGGTAAAGGCACTCGTAAAGCCTCGTAAAGGTATCATCGGTACACTATTCACGTGAGGAGACGCGTGTATAAACGTCTGTCTCGAGAGGACGAGAGCAGCATCCCATTTAACGGTGGTGTTCGCGACCTAAAAACGCGGCACGCACCTGTTTCATCAGCTTTTAATGGCTTTTCGTCGCGCGAAGATCCGTTCCGTACCGGGTGGCCGAATAATAATAACGCCGAATAACATTCCCTCTCCCGTATAAAAGCATTATTATACGGCCCCGCGGGCGTGAAAATCGATTCGCGACGCGGAGAATAATTAGGAATCTCGTTTGTTACACGAACACTTTGATAATAAACTCTCCCTGCCCCTGTGGAGAGAATAGAGCATCAGCTAGCTCTCTCGCGCGCTTATTATAATTCCATCTTGATGAAACTTCTACAAGAATGGAGCAGCACGCACGAGTGGAAACGACCCGATTAAGGAGATCAAAGTTGTTAATCTCGGCGGTGCCAATTACAACGATCTCCATTATTCTCGAACTTGTGTAGTATATACTATACTTTGACAGTTATCAGCTGATTTCTGTCAAAAAAATTTAATCGCAGATAAGGCATTATAACATATTATTTACAACATTTTACTATTTTAATTTTTATAACCTATTATTATTTTTTTAATTTGCAAATCAACTGCTTAAAGCGTTAATTTGCTAATTAAATTTTAAAATAATAATATGTTTTAAATAAAATATTATAGTACTTTAAACTCAATTAATATTTTTTGACAGTTATCAGCTGATTTCTGTCAAAAAATATTAATCAAGTTTAAACTACATACTGTAGCATATCGGATATTCTGTATAGTTGCGTCGCTTTAAAATTTTGGGGCAAGTACTCTCTCGAGGATATCTTACCGCAAGTTTAGCAGAATCGCATATATATATCGAGGGACGTTAATCGGAAGACGAGATTAAATTAATTAGGGGCGTCTGTGAGAGAACCGGCTTCGGATATTTTATCTCTCTCCCTCTCGACGACGATGCAAATGGAACGTTACATCGAGCTACTTGCTTGAATCGCGGCAAGAAACACGTAGGTACATAAACCATCTGCTTCATTGCTACGATGACAGGTTTTAATTTATTCTTACGTATATTATAGCTCGCGGTATGCGTCTTTTCATTTCCAAGTTCCTTGCGAGCGCGAAAATGCATAGGGTGTCCAGCGAATATGCATCCAATCTTTATTGAATCATCATATAAGTCTGTAATATCGTTGGCGTAATGAAAATATTAACGATAAAAATCTTTCCCGCACATAATTAGACTGATTCTGTTAAAGTTGCGCGTAATTATATGTATACCGAGAAATTTATTACGGGATATTAAACATTCCAACACTTTGTTTTGCACGATTCGTTTTACGACGCGAGCTTTTAAGCGTCTATTTTACCGATCAAATATACCATTTATAAATATATTAGTAGGCTCCTTCAGGTATGTCGCTCATGTTGCTCATGACAGTTTAAAGATCCCCGTCAGCGCAGATGTTATATATTTATGTCGCCGAATGGAATGCACAGAATTATACATAATGATGTCTGTTTCGAAGCGAGCGGCTTCAAACAACATTCCGGATGATACAGACGAGGTACATTTCTAGTTGCCAGATGCTGATAGAATGACATTTTTTTTCTCCTCGTCCAGGAGTTTCCCGTTAGAAGTGACTCATCAGCGAGTCCCTTGTATGAAACTGAGCTGGCTCAGGAAATGTTCACTGTGAGTTGTACTCGCGCGTGAGAACCGACTAGGTTGAAATCGCTCCACCTTATCAAAAAGAAAAGTAACAGCGTCGAGAGTGCTGTTTGCTAAGGCTATGATTTTTAAAACGGAAATAAAGTATTATTTCGCCAGGCGACACACTTGTGTGCGACCTTTCAATCTTTGGGATAAATTTTGGAAGATGATTCTCGCCCAATCTCTTTTCTCGAGACGCTAAACGAATCTTCGTTCACAAGAAGCGAGTTTGAAAATAGTTAGAACGTCATGTCATATATGGCAAAGCAATGTGCGTCGAATTAATTCGCAAAAATAGCTGTGATATCTTCCGCGATGTCATCATAACAAGAACTTCGATGTAACACGTGTTCATCGATGAACTCATCGATCAATAGACCGACCGAAGTCTCTTCTCTTTATTACATACGTTTCTACTGTACATTTGTATACAGCTGGCATTTTTAACTGACAAGAAGTAACGGCATAATCTGTATTGTAATATCGAACTTTATACAACTTTTCAATCTACTAGAATTTTTTCTAGCAACTAGAAGCAAGAATGAAAAAATTATAATAGACGAACTAATAAGGAAGTAGAAGGATCGTTTCGCTAGAGTTTTGTAAAATGTCCAAGATATAAAATCAAGATTTTGTTAAGGCGTCAGATTTATGCTTATATGAAAAATATATAATCTAATTCAAGAGACAAATGCGACGACACGCGGAAGATAAAACGGTAAGAATAATAAACGATGAGAAATTATGCGTTTTCGCGCGTCAGAGCTGATGAAAGAGGGTCTCTGGACGCGGCATAAATCGTCGGTCGAGGTCGGGCGAGGAGATTTGAATTCTCCCCGGGGTCTCTTCGTGTCATTGCATTGAGCGAACGGGCTGTTTGAATAGCGCCTGTATTATCGTACCCGCATACGAAAGGAGGAAAAAGTCTGCGGGTATACATATATGTGTTTGTGCAAGCAAACGATCGTCTCGTCACGTCGCGTCGTCGCTTGCAACCGACAATAGACGTAGGTTCCTGCTGAGTCTGAATCCTTGCTTGATCTCACGATCGTGCGTGGAATGATTAACATTACGGATGGGAGACACATCGTGGACTCGGGACTAACATCTCTCATTAAAGGACGCCTCGGAAAAAGAGAGAAATCTTTCGCGATATATAGAAATACATATATCCTGCGCTTAATCTAAGATATTACGCTATTGAAGTCTCTGAGAAGCCGCATTTGATTATATTATTTTATACACCATGCCATATAAATTATAATAATATAATGGACAATAGCACGCGAGGTTGTAACTTTCTTGACCTAGGTGTGTCTCATAGAATTTTTTTTTTTTTTTTTTAAAGGTGAATTTTTTGACGTGGAAACCGGCTTGTCTCGCTGCTATTTCAATCGCGACTTTTTCAACGTTCAAACACCTCGGGCGCATAAAATGCGATATTCAATGTCTATGCGCACGTGGCTGTTACAAAGTATAATATATACCGATGTGGAACTGTATCAATGTATTTTTCAATTTGCGTAACACGGTGATTTTTACGGACGGTCCGATAAAACCGCCTCTCGCGCGGACGGCCCGGTTAACTGTTCATTTGCATATCCCGTTCCTGCAACAGTTGTATCGAGCGACGACCGTGTGATTTCGCGGTATGAATTCTCCATTAAAAGTTGTCCGATGTTGAATGACGTTTTTGCCGGCGTTTAATATCGTTTCCGCGCGAAAGGAAGAGAGAAGAAAAGTGCGCGCGATATAAATCCCGCGGCGATATTCGTAAAGGCCGGCGATGATACGCTCGGAAAAACGGGCCTTATAGCACGTTCGCGCAGCTGAGCATGTCAAAAGCAGGCGGAAAGTGACGTCCAACATCTTCGCCGGACGTGCGTTTGTGATTGCGCGCGATACCTATGGAAAAATCGCCGGTCGCGTGATCGCGCTTTTACGGCGATCGCGAATTCGCATCGCGATTCTGAATACGCGGTCACGCTGCTTAATATAATCGGGGGGGCAAGCGGTTGAAAACGAGAACGTTTTGCCAATGTTGGATGCAAATATCCCAACAATTTTTTCTCGAAAAAATGTTGTGTATTTTTCTACACAGAGAGAATTTTCTCTTAGAATTTACCCCGAAAATCATGGTAATCGTGGAACAATATGGTATAGAAAAAGTTTTATATGAGAATTTCTGTGATTAATATTTATCACAATAAAAATAATAATATCTATTACAATAAAATATAAAATATGTTTGATTAATTTTACTATGCAAAATTAATCAAACATGTTTTATATTTTATTGTGATATTATTATTTTTATTGTGATAAATATTAATCAAAGAAATTCTCATAAAATTCTTTCTGTATCTATGTAATATAAAATATTCTTCTATTTATACAATATAAAATATAATATTTTATTTATATAAATAATATTTTACTTATAAATTTAAATATTTATCAAAGGAAATGATAAAATAGTTCAGAAATATTTCAATATACAGAAATGTCGATACTTTTACAACAAACGACGATACATTTAACAACACATTGTGAAAATTGGAATCTCAGCAGCAGTAGAACTATCGTAGAATATTTTTATGACAATGTGTCTAAATAAAAAATAGGATGCAATGTTATGAGAAATGTCAAAACTGCACTTGCAAAAATTGTTTCGAGAAATAGCTTTAATTTAATCATTATTTTTATTTTTTCAGGAATTATTTTTAAAGTGTCTTTTCATCAGCGTTTAAATGTCCTTTCTCTATGAGTCTATTTCTTTATCTTCCTTAATGCAATTAAAGAAATCAGATTATTTTTATCAAGCCAATTTACTTTTGAACATTTATATATTTTATGATCTAAAAATTAAAATAATTGCAGTTGGTAAAAATTAAGATATTAATCTGGATTTATTGAATTATATTATTTTATAGCAGCACATCTAAATCTCTAAATCATTACTGCATCATCATGAAAAACTGAAATTTTAACTTTAATTTTTCAGGCTGCATTTATAGTTTTTAATCTTTTTGTATACGTCAGATATACGCGAAAATTGCAAGTTACGATCGCGGAATGTCTCTGCTATATATTTGGGAATTTCTTGACTCTCAACCGAGACAACGGAAGCGATATCTCGATTTCGTGATCTCTAGTCTCTACTGTGAGACTATCCCACGCACTGATTTCTATACCTACATGTGTACACCAGTCAACCGTGCACGCGTGTCCATGTACCTAAATAGAATGTACACCGTAGCCTAGATCGTACAGTGTTACAGGCATAATTATTATCCGCGCACGCAATAGGATTGTAGAAACCATGATGGAAAGTCTACGTTCCGAAAATCATCCCATCGAGATCCGCATATCGCGTGTATACAACGAAATTCTAACGTTTCGAAGTGCATTCATAATTAATTATCTCGATTAATTATACGTCATTAGTTCCGAGATTTCAATTTTAGGGAAAGAGAACATGTATTCTCCATGTATTTCCGCTTCTTTCATCTGCTATTAACGTGTCTTAATAAGAGGAATAAATTCAAGAAAAGTAACGTACAAAGTAATTGACGTTCAACGTTTAATTAATCGAATAATAAAATATCTCGATTTTGAAAAAAAAGAGAAACTTCAGTATATGGAATGAAATCAGAAAGATGATTTGTTGCAGTAGAAAAAAATATATATACCTTTATATTTCTCTCTAATATATATCTTTACTCTCTCTTATTATCTGACAATTACTTATATTATTATATTAATTAACTAAACAAAATAGATAATATTTTCCTTAATATCTCATCAATATAAATGCACACTATCGACCATAAAAATGCCGACAGTACTTTTACTACTTCATTATAAGCGATGATGAGCAACCATCGGACCGCAAAACTTCATCGGAGAATGCAGGATATAAGCGAGGTCAGTTGCTGTTAGATTTTTCAATATTCCACCGAGGCCTTCTCCCATTTTCCTCCCCCCCTATGAACAGAGAGAGGACGCAAACGGAGAGAGGAAACTAATTGAAATTGCAAATCACTCGAAGAATTGCATCGCGCTCCGAAGTGTCGGAAGTATCGGAGATGCACTCTCGTGTGCGCTCGTTAAAGTCACTCGGCGTGACTCTACGATTTCGCGGAGGGACGTTTGTCGTCGATTTATTTATATGTACTTCGACATATCCGCCCCGAAGTATCTAATCAAAGTGAACGGATTGAATTCTAACTCTTTTCCGTTTGCGGACTTGCGCTAATAAGGAAACGCGATTCGAGGAATGCGATGAAGGAAATGACGACTCGGATCGCTTTTGCTTTTTACTTGTGCGGAATAAAAATGCCTTGGGAATTATGAACAAAGATACTCGTATGTGAGATAACTAGAAGGGGATGTAAATAGTAGAAACCAGAGTCTTTGTTTTTCCGAGTTAATTGATTGCAAAATTAAATTACTTGGACAGAAATTTAATGTTAATGTTTAATTACCATTACTCCTTGCTTAATTGGTTTAAAAGTTAGAAACTCGAGAGAGAGACGATAGAGTATATATCTCACGCGAGGTTTTTGCTAATGAAAAAATAAAATTATAATTATATTTTCTATTATATATAAAATCTAGATTAATAGAACGTCCGACAGTTTCGGTATATTTTTTCCTCTTAAATTATATAAAGTTTATTATTATTTTTATTTTTTGTCCCTCTCCCTCTTCTCTCTCTCTCTCTCTCTCTCTCTCTCTTTATAAAATCCAAAAAAAGTTCTTAAACAATATTTCTCCGACGTAAATTGGGCGCTTTCAGCCTTCGTGATCTAATAATCCGTCCATTCTCATGAAAGTAAGACATTATCTTCGCATGTAACACAAGTAGAAATAGTGGTTTCACGCACACACATAATAGAAAATTGCGTTGCTACAGTTTAGAATATGGCGAAACGTGTGCTTTGTATGCATTTTGCAATAAGATTTTATTCCGCAATAAAAATTATTTATTTCACTACTCGTGGAAATGGTACTGGCAATTAAAATTAAACTATTCTTAAACTAAGTAATTTTATTAGTAATTATCAAGATGATAAAGAGTTAAAACATTATTTTTTTATATTATTTATTTATATTTTATATACTACTGTTTATATTAAATTTGATTTACATTATATTTATTTGTCATATTTGCCTATATTTATATTATATTTTATATATAGGTACATATATTATCTTTTTATTAATATAATAAATATTTATTAAAAGTAACTTTGTATTAGTAATTTGTAATTGTATTAATATTTTTTAAGTGACAGAAGAATTATAAGATAAGATACGCAAATGTCATGTGTTTATGTCGTCGCATTTTTAAGGACCACTTGTCGACTAGTGGGTCGCGCGTTCCGCTTCCTCGAGAAAAAAGCACGTATATTTGCAGCTTAACTTGCGCGGTATGCGAGCTTTTAATTTACGGTTCAACGATGAGGAAACCCGATTTTGCATAACGAGAAAGGCTCGCCGGTGAAAGCAACAGGTGATTAACAACCACACCGTTATTTCTTTTTTGAGGGCGGCTGGTTTGCTCCGGATTCTGGATAGTTTTATGCTATCTTTTCATTTTGGATAACCGTGACATTTTCCACATATTGCATAATCGAAATCACTACGTAATAATGTGCGTCATGTGCTAACAATTTTTCTTCATCATTGGCTTTTATCTTTTCAAAGTTATAAAATTTTAAATCTTAAAATTTGCCATTGAATTTTTCTCTCGCACGGAAAAAAAATTAGCTACCATAGCTAAATTTTAGCTGTCCCTATATTGCAACCTGAAATTTAGTTATCATGCCTAAATTTTAGCTATGGTAATTAATATTTTTTAGCTATAGTTTAACTATAGCTAAAAGAGAATTCTATAGCTAAAAAATATTAATTACCATAGCTAAAATTTAGGCATGATAACTAAATTTGAGGTTGCAATATAGGGACAACTAAAATTTAACCGTGATAGCTAACTTTTTTTTCTGTGGCGAGAGAAAAATTCAATGGCAAATTTTAAGATTTAAAATGTGAATGTACATGAATCTCGAAATATAGATTTGCCAGATATTCTTAAACGAAAAACTCAGGATCACTCTCTTCGAAATCTCAATTTCTCATAAATTATGTTATCAAATTAACTATTCGCAAATTATTTAACACTCGATTTACTATTGCTTTTAAAATTCTCGCTTTATTTCTAAAATATTTATCGCATTTTATTTTTAAATCCGACAGCCTAATTTAAGATTAAAATTTACATTTGAAGTTTGTATACTCATTTTTTGTGATCTTACGTATAATTTAAATTTTTAATTTATATTCAAAATTGTATATGTTATGCAAACGCGAGAACCAATTATACTTTTAAATATAAATATCCGTGAGATTCGAATATAAAATAGATAGATAATTTAAAATCGCAGAACATATATGATATTATATCACATATCAAATATTTTACATATCAAGAAGATAATAAAATATTTTCTACAATTCTATTCAAATCTAAATACGCAATGGAAGAGTTTTAATAAAAGCAAAATAAATTTTTTCTCGGTATACTTTCAATGTAAAATAAAACGAGTCTATTTTTTGGAATGTTGCTCCAAACCCTTTGCAACTATCGACAAAAATAAAAGAAATTCCTTTTTACTTGATCCAGGAATCTATCGAGTCCAATCAACATCACGGAAGGTATAGAGAGATTTGAGGAACAGGTACGAAAAAAATCGCGTGCACGACACGACGCGAGGATGAAAAGGGAAGAGAATAAAGAAGGAGGCTGCGCCGCATGATCCTCATAATAATGACTCACCGGCTATGTATTCGCGCTAGGCCTTCAACCTTGGAAGCTGGTCGAGTCACGACGGTGACGACGCTGCTGCCTTTTCTCCATGCCGGTCGTCGATCCTCCCGGTCGAGAGATGCACTTTTCGCAACAGGACGCACTTTCCGTGAGGTAACACAATCTCTCTCTCTCTCTTTCTTTTTCTCTTTCCTCTTCCTCGTCACCCGCGACTCCGCCGTCGTCGTCGAGATTATTCCCTATCCGAGAAAAGTCCTCTCCTTGGCTCCTGGCGATCGCGAAGCGCCGGGTATCGCGCGACTCGCCGGAGTCCTGTTCAGCCGCTGACGGACGGGTCCGTCGAGGCCCCCACGAGTTTTCTCCCCTCCGGGCCCCACGTACCCCACCGTCGGCTTTGCCAAGTTCGCAGTGGCGTGAACTCGCTTTTGGATCTTATTGTTAGATCACCACAATCACCTAGTGTGCAGATCTTTTGTATTTCGCTCATTTTACACGCACAAAGTGTGTTCAAAGTTCGATTAACAAATTTTAGAAGAGTATTTCAAGCTAGAAATAAGAGAAAATCGAATTAAAGTAAAATAATAATTAAAATAAATATATTAAAGTATCTTTGTTATATATTTTCTTTAATTAAGAATGGCGTAGATAATTTTCGGCAAGTCAAGTATAATAATTATTATACTTGAAAATCCCCTGATGTATTATCGTGAATATCCCGTAAAAAGACAATCTAATTCCGTTCAACATTTATTATTTCAGAGGTAGTAGCGTTTTCTTACAACACTAGAAGAACACAAGCGCGTACCATTTCTCAATTTTATACTAAAAAGATTGATATGTAAAGAAAAATAATATAACGTTTATTTAAACTTCATTAATCTTTTTTGACAGAAATCAGCTGATTAAATCATTAACTTGCAAATTAAATTAACGCTTTAATCAGCTGATTTCTGCCATGAAATATTAATAAAGTGTCAATTTGCTAATTAACTTTTGAAATAATAATATATTAAAAATAATAATATAGTAATACGTTGTCAAAAATATGTTATAATATCTTTTCCGTGAATAATATTTTTTGACAGAAATCAGCTGATAACTGTCAAAACTATTAATCCAGTTTAAAGTATTATAACATATTATTTAAGACATATTATTTTTACTTTTGTAACATATTATTAATACGTAAATTTAATTAACAAATAAACGCCTTAAATAGCTGATTTCTATATTAAAAAATAGTAAATCGTTAATTTGCTAATTTTAAAATAATATGTTAAAAATATTAAAATAGTGATATGTTGTAAATAATATGTTATAATACCTTATCCACGAATAATATTTTTTGACAGAAATCAGCTGATAACTGTCAAAACTATTAATCCAGTTTGAAGTATTATAACATATTATTATTTTAAAAATAATTATTATACTTGACTTGCCGAAAATTATCTACGCCATTCTTTCCTATATATACGGCATACATTTTTGCATACAGTATATAATTAAAATTCAGACTTTTTAAATTATTATCGAACAATTATATGATAAAGAAATGAGTAACATTTTAATTTCGCACATATTTAAAATATTTTGTATCTTGTCGCCTAAGTCAAACTTTCAAACAGTATTTGTATCTCATTTTTAACATGCTATATTTTAATTTACATCTTATAATGTTTTACAATTCACATAAAATTCATCTTTCACGCAGCCTTCCTGATTTGTAACTTCGTATAAGACTGTTGATTTATATTCAAATAAATTTATACAAAATATAAAATATATTTCGCATAAAGAATCCGAACAACGTCTCGCGCAAGATCCTCGGAAAATCTTTCTCATCTCGCGCTGCTTACGCCGATGCTCTCGGCCTGGGTCGGTCTCCCTTCTACCGCGCGAGTTCGCGTCGGAGAAGACATTCACCTCGAAGAGAGCCAACTCCCAGCCAGCTAGCCAGGTATCGTTATACCTGCGGCTACGCGTTTCCTGCGTCCCAGCCTCGCTCGAGCGAGTCACTTTTACGCTCGTGGCGCGGCGACCTCAGTACGCGTTGCAATTCGCACCGCGACAGCCGCTCGAGAGGACGCGTATATTCGCGTTATCGTTGACGTATTTTATCGAGATCTACCCATTTCGCAAAAAACTTTTCCGCGACAACTCGTCAGCGCGAGCGTCGCCTCTTTATTTAAGTGCACGCGACGTCCCCGAAGTCCGGACATGGTCAAGTACGCGATTGACGGATGGATCTAATGACAGTTCTGCTCCTTGGTGTTATTTGCAATTAATTGTTTCTAATATCCTGCGAAGTTTGTATCTCTTTTTGGTGATATTAATTTTATGTTGATTTTTATTTTTAATTTTTGCTCTAATCAATTTTTTACTATAATTAATTTATCATATTTTTGGCTTAATAAAATAAAGGAAAATCTATTAAATAATAAATTAAATAAATTGCAAAGAAAATGAAACTATTTATTATTATATGCCTTGATGATTAATTGACAAAGGAAAATGTACATGCGTTTTGTAATAATAAAATATGTAACCAGAATTATTTTTACAATAAATTACATACATAATTAAATACATTCGAAACGTTAAATATATTAATAACAATATTAAATTATATATTTGGCTAACATCTATCTGTATATATGTTTTAGAAAACCTAGAAATAATTCATATTTTATTACAATGATAACATTAATAATTATTTGTAATAGCAAAGATATGTAAAATATTAAATTTTAGAACATTAAAATTATATATGTATATTTACATAAAATTATATTATAATTTCGCTTATATAATTCGATTGAAATATTTTAAAATGTGTTTAAAATTGTTATCACGAATAATAATTAGAATCATATATTGTCACAAAATTATTTTTTTAATTGCACGAATTATTTAATTTTTCTTTATCAATTCGTATGATAAAATTTATTCTTTTGATAAAATTAATATATAAAATTGTATAATCTTTACAGCTCTGCAAGCGTTATCTCGAGGAATGTAATTGTGGGAACCGAACTTAATATTGATCCTCAAGATGATTCCATCCGATTGTATTCTGGATATATCCAACGTGTTTCATTCCACCTCTGTAATCATCGAAGGAAGTTGCATTAACAAATCCGAAGCCACCGCGGTACTCAGAGATGTATCAGCCCGTGTTCACGGCGGAGAAGTTTTAGCCATTCTAGGCTCGAAAGGTTCCGGCAAGCGAGCTCTCCTCGATGTTATCGGTGAATAATTCCAATCATTTTTTCTCTCAATATTATTGTGCCTTAACTCACAAAGTAATTTCCATTATTTATAATGTTTCACAAAAATTTGCAAGACATAGCGTATCAATTATAATGACTTTTCCACGATAATTTAATTAAAATTCACATATTATATTATGACTAATTCTTCTTATTTTATTTAGTAAGCATTTTTGCATAAAAATGTCATCATTTGAATTTTATCGAAGAGGAAAAAAATAGAATAACATTGTTAGTATCTATAACAAATCCAGCTTGTCTCAGAACTAGCTAAATCAAAGAACAAAACTCTTAAACTTATTTGTTTCAGCCGGAAGAGCGGAAGGCGAGACAAGAGGAAGGATCACCCTGAACAGCAATTTGCTAACTCCGGAGCTGTTTCGACGTCATGGAGGCTACGTGGCCCACAGATGTCATCTGCTACCAAGCCTGACGGTACGTCAAACTTTGACGTACGCCACGTGGCTGGGCAATCTGAACAATCGCGAGGCCCGGGTGCGACAGACTCTCGCCGATCTGGCGCTATCGCAGGTCGCCAACAGGTCGGTGAACGATCTCACCAGACCAGAGTATCGACGACTGATGCTGGGAGTGCAACTGGCCAAGGACCCGACCCTGCTGCTGCTGGACGAGCCGACCTGGGACACGGATCCGCTCAACACGTACCTCATCGTCTCGATGCTGTGGTCCTACGCCACCAGACGCGGCTCCATCGTCGTCCTCACCATGGAGACACCCAGATCCGACGTGCTGCCCTTCGTCAGTCGCGTGACGCTGTTGTGTCTAGGCGCCGTCGTCTACTCGGGACCTACCAGGAGCATGCTGGACTACTTCACCTACATCGGCTTTCCGTGTCCGGAATTGGAGAATCCTCTGATGTATTATCGTAAGTATCGCGTAGAAAGATAAATAATCTAATTCCGTTCAACAGTTATTATTTCGGAGATGTGTTTTTTTTTTTTTACAACATTTTTGATGCGGATTCTTGGACTTACAACGTTTTAAAAAACTGATTGATTCATTTAACAATCTGATGATATAAAAAATAATTTAGCTAATTTGATATGCTGAAAGACCCTTACGCTTTTTCAGTCTGCTTGTCGACCGTTGATCGCCGCTCCAGAGATCGCTTCTTGGAGTCGAATCAACAAATCTCGGGCCTGGTCGAGAAATTCAAGGTGGATGGAGTGCTTTATATGAAGGAAGCACCGCAGATATCGCACAGCATGAAAGACGTCCTGGGTATCATGCACAAGGGTCTAGGTCGCGGAATTAAGCCTGGATGTTTCTCGACTCTTTTGGCACTATATTTGTAAGTTTCTCGAAGGCGCAGTTTTAGAACATTTTGTAAAAATTTTGATGATTCGCTATTATACATATAAATGTATTATATAATATATAAATAATATATATATAATTACATTTAGACGAAGTATGGCGGCTACCTTCGCCTTGAATAGAACCGGCTTAGGACATTTCGCTGCTCGTCTGCTATTGCTGCCGTTTCTGGTTGCCCTGATGAGCATACTATACTCGCATTCGAGTCCTGTCCAGTCAAGAATATTTTTACAGACTGGCGGTTTGATTTTCAACGTCTTGACATTATTTTACGCGGCCGGGATAACCGTGACGTCACTTTTGTGTAAGTCGAAAGATAGATCAATTTAAACAGCGCAATCTATTTACCGAATCTCCGTTAATTTATTTTATAATATCCAATTTATTTACAAATTTTCAATTCCCTTGATTTCAAGGATATATTTTTAAAATATTTTTTGTTCGCGAAAATTGCTACGCGAAAATATAAAACTTTCATTCATAATCGAAATGCATATTAAAGCGAATCTTCTAATCTCTACGTTCAATTAATATTAAAGATTGATATATGTAGTTCCAGGTTTCCGCGCGAGATATTATCAAGAGAAGCGAGAGGGTCTCTACGGTGGAGCGATGTTTCTGACAGCGTACACTATGCTAAGTCTTCCGCTGAGCTTCATATCGACTCTGATAACTATCGGAATTCTGGTTCCGATTCTCGAGCTGGACCTGTCCTCGTGGGCGTACGCTTCCGGCATTCTGTGGTCCAGTTACGTAGCGGCCGAGCAAGTGACAGTAGCCGTGCTAATGGTGGTTGGTCGCCCTTTAACCGGTGCGATCACGGTGCTGTACACGACTCTGTTGTCCTTGGTAATCGCGTCCGGAGCGATTCGTAGCCTGAAGAATCTGCCCTATTGGCTGGCGATGGTGTCCACGGCGCTACCGACCAGATATGCCTCTCTGGCGCTGAATCAGCTGGTCGTCGACACGCCTCTTCTGTCAAATCTGCCCTATAACGAGAGCTTTGCCTGTCCTGGTTCTACCGAGCTCTGCAGGTATCCCGACGGCAAGACTTATCTGATAGAACGCTTCACCAGGGAGGGCGAGAATATATCCGAGGTATTGAACGTGGATCTGAATCTACTGATCTCCTTAGCGTTCGCTGTCGGTCTCATTATACTAAATAGTGTCTTGTATCTGTTGCCGCTACCCGCTAGAGTGAAGGCTAAATTTAGAGAATAATATTGTATTGCATTGACAAGTGGATACTCATATTATTAAATTTATTTAGAGCTGAATGATTCTAATTTCAATTTTACAATGTATATAAAATTGTAAATAACAAAAATTAAGATTAATATCGTACGATCGAGAGAGAAACGCGTATCAAAAATATTAAAAATTTTTATTGTAAGATTATACATATATTACAAAATATTATTTCATTCGTATTGTAATGCTAATTATGATACAGCATATGTAACGTGACTTTGTTTCACAAAGGCACACACATCGTACATATAAATCGCTTTCATAATTTATAATTTCATAATTTATAATTTCATAATTAGAAAAAAACCATATGTACATTTAAAAAAACAAATATTTAAACAAATATTCTCTCGTGCACAATAAAATACAATTAACATAATAACAGATATACATTAGTCATAACAATTATCTAATAAGTTACATTATATTACATGAGGTACTGGTATCTATAAAAAATAGAAATTACAAGAGCATTAATAGAAACAAAATTATGCAACATAAATAGCAGTCCTATTTTTTTACATTTCATTCTTTGCGTAGTGAAAGCAACAACATTTTTATGATACTTTAAATTTTTTACATTAGGAGCCATGTGTATATAGTTTATAAGAGAACAAAAAAATTTTTGATAATTAGCGGAATTATCATATCGTGTATTATTTATAATTTATGAAATATATTTATAATTCATGACTCACACATCATGACTCATCAACTTCAACTTGTCCCATCTCTTTAAGATCATCGGCAACGCTAAATTCACAACCCGTCGAACTGACAATCTCACTGATATCGATATTAGCAGCAATTTCGATAAGTTTCAATCCTTCTCCTGGCACAACTTCAAATACTCCTAGATCTGTGATAATTAAATTTACGCACTGTTGACCTGAAATAATGTTACAAAAAGGGATTATTAAATATATATATATATGATATATAGTGGCGAAAAGAGAGAGAAATAAAGATATATTACAAAATATCAGCATTAAAATGTAATGACATTAAATAATAAAGTATTAAAGAAACGTAGATAAAATTAGGGAGCGAGAAATTATGAAATACTAGTATCAAAATATTTGTGAGACGTTACCTGTGACAGGCAAAGTACAATTCTTCAAAATTTTCGGGTTTCCGTCTCGGGCTTTGTGCTCCATAGTTATCACTACCTTAGTGTTCGGCGAAGATACCAGATCCATAGCACCACCCATGCCTTTTACCATCGTACCTGGTATCATCCAGTTGGCCAAATCTCCATTCTCCGATACTTGCATGCCTCCAAGAATAGTCAAATCTATATGTCCTCTGTAAAGTACATTGTTAAATCTGTTCTCTTTAACGCTATAAAAGAAATATTTGTATAATGTACTAAATGTATTATACCATCTAGCAACTAAATATTTTTTTAATGAGCCATTGTTATCCTAAATCTTGATATTTTTGACAAAAGAAAATTTGTTCATTAATATCAAATAGATTTTTTTTTAAATCTCTCTTTAAAATTGTAGCAAATTTGTTGGTAATTCTAATTAACAATGCACAGCAATATAAAACTTAACTACAAAAAATATATATATATACATACATATACACAAGTACATATTCATATATATACATAAACATAAATGTACATACATATTCATATATATACATAAACATAAATGTACATACATATTCATATATATACATAAACATAAATGTACATACATATTCATATATATACATATATATACGCATTCATATATATATACATTTATGTACCATTTATATATATACAATTATGTACGCATTTATATATATATACATTTATGTACACATTTATATATATACATTTATGTACACATTTATATATATATATATATATATATATATATATATATATATATATATATACATTTATGTACACATTTATATATATGTATATATACATTTATGTACTCATTTATATTTTTATTGCATTTATATTTAGATTATTTTAAGCATATCAATGATATTATTTCCAAGATCATCTCTTGTTAAAAACTTTATAATTATATATATAATGTTCTATAATTTAATTGCACAAACTTTTACTTTTTCGAAAAAAAATAATATAAATATTCTTTACATTATTTTTTAATTATTTTAATTATTTATATTTTTATCTGTTTAAATAATGTATAAAATATATAAAATAATAATAATGTAAAAATATATAACAAATAATATAAAGTAATAATATAAAAAAAATATATATATATGTATAACTATAGAACAGACTGCACTATCTCTGCAGTAATATGTGTAATTTATATCCGAAAAATCGTCTGAGTTAATAGGGGAATATAATTTGCAAAGAGGTAGTGTCGATAGTGCGGCAATAAATATTTCGAAAAATCATCTGCGTTAATAGGAGAATATAATTTGCAAAGAGGTAGTGTCGATAGTGCGGCAATAAATGTCTTTTAATATGTCCGAAAAATCGTCTGAGTTAATAGGAATACATGTTATGCAAAGAGGTTGTTCGAAGTAACGTCGGTAATGAAAGTTGGTAAATTATCGACGTTATTATCGATAAATTTGCAACCTTTATTACCGTCGTTACTTTGATTTACCTCTTTGCATAATATGTATTCCTATTAACTCAGACGATTTTTCGGACCTGAAAAGACACATATTGCTACACTATACCTCTTCGCAAAATATGTTCCCCTATTAACTCAGACGATTTTTCGAGCGCAATAAGACATATATTATTGCTCGTTAACTATTTATCTCTTCGCAAAATATAATCTATTAATTTAGATGAATTATCGAAGATATTAAAAGACTCGTATTATTGCACGTTAATTGCATTAATAATTATCTGTAAATTAATAACAAAAATATATGAAAACTGATTTTTCTCGCAGATTCTGCCACTGAATAAGCGCAAGAAAGAGTCCTGATGTCTTTTAATATGTCCGAAAAATCGTCTGAGTTAATAGGCGAACATATTTTGCAAAGAGGTAGTGTCGATAGTGCGGCAATAAATATATTCGAAAAATCATCTGCGTTAATAGGAGAATATAATTTGCAAAGAAGTAGTGGCGATAGTGCGGCAATAAATGTCTTTTAATATGTCCGAAAAATCGTCTGAGTTAATATATATACATTTATGTACACATTTATATATATGTATATACATTTATGTACCCATTTATATATATATATAAATGAGTACTTAAATGTATATATATATAAATATGTGTATATAAATGTATATATATATAAATGTGTACATAAATGTATATATATATAAATGTATACATAAATGTATATATATATATATATATATATATATATAAATGCATATACTATATATACATGTATATAATATATATACATATTCATATATATACATTTAAAATGGGACTCTCTATATATATATGTACATTATCAGATATGATAAATGTGATAATGTGCGTATATTTCAATATTTGTGATAAAAAGTACCAGCTTTAAAATAATTTAAATAGTCACGTACCCTCTGATCATGCCAAAGCTTTCATCGCTGCTAAAGTAAGCTGCACCAGGTAGCACCGTTACAGTTTCCTTTCCAGCATTGATAAGATCAGGATCGACATCGTCTTCAGTCTCCGGGACGGGACCCAGTCCAAGAATACCATTCTCTGATTGCAACGTCACTTTCACACCTTTTGGGATGTAGTTACTAGCAAGCATGGGTATACCAATTCCCAAGTTGGCTGTAAAAGTTTTCATCGTATTAAATAACTGATAAGGGAACTTGGATATTTAAGATCTGTATATCTACATATTTTTCATGCAGACAAATTGTATTGTCATTATTGTACTTACCATACATTCCATCTTTAAATTCGAGGGCAGCACGCCTGATAATCCTATCTCTCGCTTTACTAGCTGGAGTCACTTTCTTAGGCTTCATAGTTTGTCTCGTTGATCGTTTCTGTATACATGTGTATGATAGAAAAAAAATAGTATTCATGAAAAGTCTGCGCAACTAAATACACATAATGATGTCGACGAATATCAATCAAGTTAAATAAACGTCTACCTCGACTCGTTTCTCGTAAGAGGGTCCTTTTACAATCCTATCCACGAAAATGCCGGGCAAATGAATCTGATCAGGATCTAATTGGCCGATCTCCACGATTTCCTCCACTTCGACGATCGACACCTTGGCCGCTTTGCACATCACAGGATTGAAATTCCTGGCGGATTTTCGAAAGACCAGATTCCCCGCGGTGTCGGCCTTCCACGCCTTCACGAGCGCGAAGTCGCCAGTAATCGCGGTCTCCAGGACGTAGTTCCGTCCATCAAATTGATTGACGTTTCTCGGCTCGCCTGAGATCTCGGCGTTACCATTCTTGTCATATTTCAGGATGACGTTGCCCTCTTGCACGATAGTGCCGAAAGCCGTGGGAGTGTAAAAAGCAGGAATACCAGCACCACCAGCTCTTACACGTTCCGCCAAAGTGCCCTAAAATGAAAATCTGACTTGTAGAAAATTGCAGGAGATTTTTCGAATACTTTTCTACCCTCGAAATCTCATTACCTGTGGTGTTAATTCAACTTCCAACTGACCGTTGAGATACTGCCTCTCGAATTCAGGATTTTCGCCCACGTATGAGGCAATCATCCTCTTGATTTTGTGTGCTTTCAGCAATATACCTAATCCAAAGTCTTCTACTCCAGCATTATTCGAAACTACAATTAGATCTTTAGAGCCCTTGTTTAATATCCCCGCTATTAGATTTTCTGGGATGCCGCAGAGACCGAATCCACCGACCAATAGCTTGGCTCCGTTATGTACATCGGACACAGCTTCCTCTATGCTCTTGAACACTTTACCATTTCCTACAAGGGTTTTCAACTTGTCAACTTCCTCTTCCTCTCGTGGAATATCTGCTTTGATGGAGAAATTAGCAATGCATACCTGTTAAATAAAATTTAAGAGTTTGACTTCATAAAAGTATCTTAATGATAATTTTTGTCCATGTCTAAAAAATAAAGGATGAATTTATTTTATACTTATATGCTGACATAAGGTATATCAAAAGATATAAAAATATAATATTGAAAGAAAATATAAAAAAAATTACAGCTGTACGAATAATAATTAAAATTCATAAATAATTTAATAATCTCGTGTATGAAGTATATGTTGCAGAAAATAGGTCGGAATAAAATCCAAATAATTATCTGGCTAGATAAAGTAAATAGGTTATATGTGTGATATTTGCGCAATAAGAATATCAGTGTTGTTTACGCACCCGTGATATCTTTATAGAGCCTCGAGTGACTCGCGAGTTGTTGCTCAAACGCAGAAATACGTCACTGGCCTTTTTTAATACGAATGCCATAGTCACTGTATATTAAATATATACAATTATTATTCACAAGACTTGCACGAGTCTCTTTGCAGGTTAAATGCGAACCGTATTTTGTATTCCAATACTCTTCAGTTTTTTATTTATTTTTTTTTTTTTTTGTGATATTCTATTCTTTTCCCATTTCTATTTTTGTTGTAAAGTAAATTTAATCTCGGTGTTGTTTTGAAATGTATCCGGCAAAATTAAGTAGATCTCTATATTAAGTGCTTACGCACGGAGGCGCGGGTGCTGACTGGACAGTCAGGTTATCAGACCAAGCTGGTTCTTTTCGCGCATGCGCATCGATAGATCGATACTACAAAACGAGCTAATATCTTCGAGAATTCAAATTCAAAAGTGTGGAAGAATGAAAAAGGTATATACATGCTGAATGGATTGCTGTCTTTGTTAGGGATTCGCTGATTGGTTAATACTGTTCAATATTATAAATATTTGACTTTATATGTACTTTACGAATTAAACAAAAATAAATAATTCACAATTATTTGATTGTTTAATTTCATAATTAAAACCAAAACGTTTCCTGAAATCTACATACTGCTGCATTGTTTTTGTTTGCTAAATCTGATAAGAAACATATTTAGTTTAGATAATAAATAGGTAAAAACACACATTATATGACAACATTTGAATTATGGGAAAAGGAAGAATTGATTTACAATTTAAACACTTTAAGAAAAACCAAACAATGCTGTTTCATTCTTGCATGACTTGCGTAATATATCTGCAAATAATATGTGTTTTTTTAAAGATTGATTTCTTCAATACTTTGTTATCTCTCAGATAAAGAATGCCAGTCGTCAGTTAGTGACGACAATTACTTTCTATAAATATACTTGTTTTCATCGTCTACATTATGATTAATCAATATGTGGAATCATGTAAAAATTATGCATTTATTACAAAGATTTAATTATGCTAATAGTTAAAAGATAATTTTTCGCACACTTAACACACTCTCACATCGTAAATTGGTTCGCTCTTATATATGTATATGTATTAAAATATATATTAATTCATTCTTATTACTCGTGCGTAACATCTTTCGATTACTCGGAAATTAATGGATATTAATTGGCTCACATTAGAATAAATATCATCAATATTAATACTAGCATGATTTTAACGCTACATCAACATGTTTACGCTATATAATTCGAATAATTAATACTAATCGTTGCTAATATTAAATTGTTTCTTATGTGTTAGGTCGACATCGACTCGAATAAATAGCAAACGAAAATGGTTTTGAAACTTTAAGGAAATCAAAATTCATATCTGCTTAGCACATGCATGAATAAAAAGATTTTCGTGGCAATAAAATCGTTATTATTATCATATATTCTATTTAAAAGTAATTAAATTTCGTTACTCGTGATGTATTATTTGATATTACAACAAGATTTGTTATGTGTTTGTAAAATAAATAAAAAAATTTTATTGAGTAAATTCGCATCCATATAGAAACTTTTGAATTTGCTCTGCTAAAGCAAAATAATCTGCCAACAAATGCATTTTAATGTTAAAATCGTTATCTCTTTAATGGCTAGATAAGAATCAATTTTTTATTATAGCGAAATAATTTACAGATTTAGCAGAATTATTTTCAGCAAATTCTAATTAAAATTCTTAACGAGTTTGTTTGCTATCCACATAATAACTGATAAAATTTATGCTACAACAGTATAAACTTTGCTATATCAATGAATTTCTTGTCTTTTTGTCTATATTCTTATTAATATAATATTGCAATTGTGTGATTCAGAAAATGATATATCAAACTTTGATAGAATTTCATTGTTGCTTCTCTTTCCAGTTTATTAGATGAGCATTAACAATATTATGTGGATTTAGAGATGAAGAAATATGAGAGAATTAGAAAAAACAATATAACAGAGATGGAGGAAATGAGGAAAGAAATGAGAAAAAATTGAAAGAACAAATAATGGAAGAAATAAAAACGAGAGAAGGGGATATTATAGAAATAAAGTAGCTGATCTGAATTAATACTCTTCTCTAATATATAGAATTTTAATGTCTCAATCAAATTTTAATGCCTCAATCTTAACAACGAAAATTCTTTTTTAACGTCACTGCAGCAAAATATAAAAGCTATTCTCAATTTTTTGTAATTGAATTTGCGAAAAATCTTTTATCTTTTCTTTAAAGACTTTACGCTTGCTGTATGACACAATGTACGATACAATATGGAATATATTGCAGATTTCAATCTGCATCTTAGCCGTTAAATGCTCGATTCTGTCATATTGATAAATTCGCAAATCGAATTAAAATTTTTAAGAAGCACGGAAATCTCAATAACGATTAACGTTAAACATTCGGACTTCCAGAATCATGGTAACAGATGAGGATAAACAAATGTTATTTTTCATATAAAAGAACATTTGTTTACGAATAATTTCATTTAAAAAATTTCATTTTATCGTAGCTTACAATCGTTTATTTTCCTTTGATTTGTATCGTTTCATCATCGATCCTCGCGTCATCGATGTCGACCTGCTCTGGCATCAGTTACGGCGCCCCATAATTCGATAACGAACTCGTCGGTGAAGCCAAAGTCCTCCAAGTCGGAATTGTCTATCGCCTCGGCGAAGTCTATGCTGTTGCATTTGCCCTCGGCGAGCTCCCAGATTTGCGTGGCTGCGATCAAAATCAGACATAACAATCGAATCAGATTGTTTTTCAATCAGGCAAAGTATGAATCTTATAAGATCGAAAAAAATGACAAAAAAGATTTTATTACACATTTATTTATCTTACATCTAAGGATTCAAAACGCTACCTAATTCCGTATCGGAGATCCCCATAAAGCTCTCCAAAATAGTATTGATCTTCTCGACGCCCAGCGCAGCCGTGTCGTCAAGCTGAAAAAATATTTAATATTTTTTATTTAAAATGCTTAACATTCGTTATTATTTATTAAGCAGATATTTTTTTAAGATGTCACAAAAGAATGTCGCTTATTCTAATAGAATATATTTTATTTTTCTCACAAATTTATCACCTATATGTCTTTTTTACGATCTCCCAATTTTTACATATGTTTACTAGCAATTTTTTATGCATACTTGTTCTATGATCTGCGTGCTACCATCGGCCTTGAATCTCAGAGTCTCCTTGCCGGATCCGAAGCCGACTTTCTTTCCTTTCCTGGGATCACCGCGCGGTCCAATGCTGTTGAAGCCGTTCTTCTGTGGTTCTACCAGCCTCAACGTGAAGGTGGAACCTTTCGGTATGTCCTTTAGCATCCTCGCCACTTCGAAGTGTCGTTTGCCAACAAGACTGGTCAAGTTGATTCTCTCAATGTGATCGCCCACCTCGATCACCTTTATTCTGTCGATCACGGAGCTCTCCTTTATACGCTTTATGAAAGCGTAACCGGCACCGTTATCGGTGATAGTCAAACCTAACGCATCGTCCGTCTTCACCAGCTCGATTTCCTTCGGTCGACCTGCATCAAAAACGTGTTACTCTCTTTCACTTACGTTTGTGAAAATATTTAAATATTATTGAACTCAAGCTAAAAGACTATGAGAAAGATTTATACCAAGTTTTATTATGTCTGAAATTATTGTATAAAAATTGCTCCAATTATTTAATTACACACTGACGTTTAATTCAAAACTGATATAATCAAATAAAATTGATGAATTAATTTTGAATTGTTTTATAGACATAATTTGTCTTGAATTATGTTTAGAATTGTAAATTTTAATTAGAAATTAATATCTATTTCTATAGTGATTTTTATTCAAAGTTTTCAAATATTGTTCTCCTTTTTAATTCTACGAGAATTTTGTATTCTTTATTTTTTTTTCCATATAGCAAATGAATAGTTCTTTTATGCAAACCTTTTTTATGCGCAAATATGAAGTCACCCACACCGATTTGTCCACCTAGTAACTCCGTCATGTCCACTTTATGCGTGTTAAGTGTGCAAAAGAGAATCTGGAACGTCAAATTTTTTTACTTAATTTTCAATATTAAGCACTTTACGTGATAATATTAATTCGTTCTCAACTTCGAACTATTTTTACTTAATTTTTTTACAAAAATTACTAAGTTTTACATTAAACTCCGATTAAAATTTTACTTAACAGAGATTCTTACGTTTTTATACATAATATAATTTTATTAAAGTTTTGATCTAATTTTGATCGCTACCTTCAATTTAAATTTGGCAAACTTTCTAGATTCTAGATATTATACGGACTTATTTTTTTTATTTTCTTTATATAACTACGGTAAAAGTTGCAATAGTTTGTTTTGACATCGCAATATGAGAAATTGCTCCCGCGCTTCAAACGACCCATAACGAGTCAACAAGCGACCTGGTTACATCGCAGCAACCGCGTGTACAACATCGAATTACACGTAGTTTTCTCTCTCTTATTCACTCACAGACATATCCGCCGGATCAACGAGGATGCCGCGGTCCGTGACCGGCGTTTCCGGATTCGTGTCTCCCTACATAGGGCGTTTCGTACTGGAAACACCGAACTGATTTTCGTATGTGCGTATTTTATACATATATACATATGCCGTTTCTACTTCAAGCAACATAATATCATTCTGTGATTATCAATTGTATAAATTACCGTCGTCATGAATCGTCTCTTTTATTTTTTACGTCATTTATTATTCGAATAAAATTTTGCAGTGCAATAAAAAATCATTAAAATATTTTAAAATGTAAAGATAGACACGCATTTTTCTATACATACATGTAAAGAGAGAAAGAATTAAATAAATGAATAAAACACAGGAATTCGACGTAGATTTCACCTTTTAACACTAGGTGAAAAAGAATATATCCTACAAAGAGAAAAGTCATTCAAGTCAACTGCTTATACACCTGGCAAAGAAACAGTAGAGTCACTTCACGAGTCCATGAGAAAGCTAAAGCCTTCAATTCATATTCATCGAATCCTTCTTTTTTCCTCTCCTTAAACTTCTCAACAAAACATGTCGCTTACTTCTTGAGCGGGCAAGTCGTAGCACTCGGCGATCTTCTGGTACAGCTCGCGGACGTTGCTAAAGTCCGATATAAGTCCCGTGGGACTGCCGTGGGCCAGCTGGCAGTGGAAGACGAGCGAAGTCGACTTCAAGTCCCGGGAGGCTCTCGTCTGCTCGTGATGCTGAAGAGGAGCGTTATTATTGCACGGCCGGCTACCGGAACCGTTATTACCGCTCGCGCCTCCGTCATGATGATTGTTGTCATCGCCGTGATGATGATGGTTGCGATACTGAACGCCGTTCGCGGCTTTCTCCGTTATCGGCGACCTCGACGTAGCCCGCACCTTGAACAACGGCATTCTCGTCTCTCTCTCTCTGCACGAACAAATCAAAGAACTTTTGTAATCGGGATGTTCCAGGGATTGCAAAAATTATTGTCATCGAAACTGATGGATGGATAGTTAAAAGACAGAGCTTGATTCTGAGATACCTTTAATCCTTTGCGTTCTTATCTCTGATAAGATGATATGATGAGATGATTATGATTGATTATGTGTAAAATTTATTTTTCGAATCTTTATGAAGTATTTCGAAAGATTTTCTGACAATTATATGTCGAACGAGGCGTTAAAAGATTGACAAGATAATACTGATTTGCTAGAATTATCTTGGTCTACATTGTAAATAATTAACACGCAATTCACATAATCATTGTTCATTCAAAGCTGTTTTTTTTTTTTTCGTGTGAAATCACCGCTCTATTTCTCACTTTTTAATTTTTAATCAGTACTATGCGAGCCCTGAAAAATCCTTGTATTTTTTATCATATATTTTTCATACATTGTTCATTAAATTTTCATCAGGATAATGCTGAGGAAAATCTTAAATCTCATGGATACTTTAAAGTACACTTGAAACAATCGTTTCCTTCTATTGCGATTAGAAAATTAATGCGATCCTTAAATTAATATTAATTTTTTATTCTATATGTACATCCATAATTGCGATACGTTTTGCAATTCCGGTAAATAAAAAAAGATATTAAAGAATGAGAACCACGGCGAGGAAGACCTACAGTAATTACAGCCTCGCGATTTGCCGGCTGTGCAATAAGATAAAAGTACCTATCGGCCACATGTTACACACCACATACAATCTAGCTGTAAAATATATACGTAAATATTTATTACTCCTCGTACTTTGTGTTCCCTGTATAATATATTCATTTTCAATTTTATAAAATTATATTAATAACTGTGAACTTTAGAACGACGTGTGCAGCAACTTATTCAATGTATAGATATGTCTATAAATACTTATTTAATAATAATATGATGATACCAAGTATTATTAATACTAGTATTAATAATATTGATACTTTCGTGATTTTAAGTTAATACTTTTGCGATCGATTTTTTTTTCTCATAGAACATATGCTTGAAAATGCTTAAGATGTATTGATACACATTTATTGATATTAAACACCAATTTTCAACAGACAACTTAGAGAAATGTATCAAATCTTTGTAATTAGGATTCAATTTCTTGCGAATAGCAAAATACAATAGTATTTTGTAATATTATTTTTTATTATGATAATATTGTAGAAAAAGTGTCACAATATTTTTTTTCAACTTTTTTCATGTATCATTATATGATTTGTAATCACTTTAATTTTTCAATTCTATCAAGTATAACTGTAAATATTTGTAAAATGTATAACTGTAAATATTTACAAATATCCATATATCGCGAATATTTGTAAATATTATAATTTTGCAATCGTCATTGCACGATTAAAAATTCTAAAATAATATTTGTGAATTATAGTCTCATCTCACATTATTTAGATACAATTATCTCAAATATACTTTCTCGTATTTTTTCTCAAAAAATTGCGTACTTGTGAATATAATATTATTTTAGGCAAAAAGCTTCATCATCCACCTCGTTTGTGCACCAAGATCGTGAATCGCGACAAACTCCTTTTACGGTACTTATTACTCGCCTGAATCATTCCTCTTCGGGCGAGGAATAAATACCGTATAATGTGTCGACTACCTTATACACGTTCTACTTTTTTACAGTAACTTTGAGTTCATCTATCAAAAAATTAAGTGAGATTTTAATTAAAATTTTACGAGACGTCGTTTTTTCTTTGCAATTTCTTATTTTTCATCGAACTAAATGATTAATTTATTTAAATTAATAATCGATATTAAAAAATCGAATATAAATATTTGTAAGTCTGATAAAATGTCTAAAAATATTCATCAAGTATGACAATTTCAAATCCCAATCACAGAAGACCGCGATCGCGAATCGAAATAAGATCTAAATTTGAAATCTAGGATCTAAATTTGAAATTTTCCATACCCAGATGATAAAATGCGATAAATTCCAATGTTCGCACTTCAACATGAATATATCACGGTTCACGAAACTCGTGATTCGTTATTAAAATCAAAATCATTTATAATTCTCCTGTAATATTTCATAGCTCGCTCGAGCTATTGCAAAACGCACGCAATACATCCGATGTCACGCGATTTCATTAGGAAAGCAACGTTCTTGTTGAACACGATATTATGCAATATCGAAGGAAGCGCAGCCGCGAATGCAGCAAAACTACTTGCGATTTTGCTATTCGTATCAAATTGAATGCATTATGATGCAATCGTTATTCAGACATGTCTAAGAAATATATAACACACTTTCTTTTAGTTATAAGTAGCAGGTGGTGAGTCGAAAGAATTTAAACCGATATGATCTTGATTAACTTGTATCTAAGTAATTATTGCAAAAATGTACGGTTTTTTTCTAACGATAATTGGCATAATATATATTTTTATTCGTAACGTCAAGAATTCATTTAATTTTGTTTCTTTAACACAGAGAGCAAAAATTTTATTAGTATATCCTTCTTTCACTAGAATCTCTAGAATCTTTAAGAATATATAAATGATTCTCAATATAGTTTTCGTGAATAAATTAATATTATGACAAAAAATGCGATAAATACTTAATAAAATATCTCGTGTGTCATCAGTAATTTTATCTGATAATTCGACGAAGCGCGATATCTCAAAATATGCACGATAAGGTAGATTTTCTGTATAAAACGTACATTCCTTTTCTAAAAAAAAGGCATATTATTGACATTGTTGTCTCTTTTCCGCAATGCTGATTGGTAATATTAATTGGGGATAAAGTATTATAACATATTATATTACTTACAAATTATTATTATTTTAATTATAATAACACGTTGTATAAATGATATAATATGTTATAATATAGACTTATTTGTCCGCGATTAATATTTTTTGACAGAAATCAGCTGATAACTGTCAGAAAAATTAATCGAATTTAAAGTATTAAATTAAATTAAAACATATTATATATATTATATAATATTGTACGTATAATATAAAACAATCGAATAAAGAGTGCAGATAGATTCGATTTATACAGGTCGTTGGCGTCGCAATCTCTGACTAAGCTGTTGCGAATTTCGCAAACGTTATTCCTAACAATGCAAACTGTCAACTATGCACAATATTGCCATTCTAATCGGCTCTGATTATAGTTAAACGTCTGACAATCTAGATCGCGTGACGCATTGTGATTCGGATTCCTCATCATATTTCCTCGCCATTAATTATCGACACATTGAGCAACAAGATCGAATAATAAAAATTCGCGACATGATCGATTAATAGGTATATTAGTATTAAAAAAACAGATTGTATACAAACGATAAAGTTTTTTAATTGTTTGATAGTTAATGTTAAAATCATTAATTTTTTTCTCATGTGAATTTTAATCTAATATAACAAATATAAGAATATTAAATATAGTATAAAAATGTAAAAAGAATATAAACAAGATAATTTAAGATGAAATCCACTGGTCTTCGTATCTTTAACATTCATTGCACGACATGAACGAGAAATGGCTCTTTCTCTAATCTGATTGTTCAGTCATTGTCTAATCAGGCTATAGAAAAATAAACGACGTTTATTGCGACTCCAATTAATGAAAGTGAGGAAAGACAAACTTCTCTAAAAATTGACGTCGCGAATCGAGCAAAAAGTAATCATGCAGTATAATATACATCTTTGATTTTTTCTTTCATCTATCGAGATAGACGAAAAAAATGTAATACATTTTTTGCGCAAAGTATTTAAATATAATATAATAAAAATAGCGATATCTTTTTTTAATATTGAATCTTTTCTCAGCTGAATAAAATTAATCTTGTATTTTAATCTTTAATTTTTTATTTAATGTACAAATTAAATATCTATTATAGGTGCGAGCGTTATATTTCCTCCTTATTAGAATATTACAATGTGATTGCACTGTTCCTAGCAATCTGAGAATTAACTATTACCATAACTAGCCTCATTATAAATCCGGAGCAGCTTTCGCCGCACAAAACCTGCTGGTATACATTAAAAGTGATTAAAACTGATATCAAGACCGTGTACCGCGACACCGAGCATGAGCATGAGCATACAGTAGCATCAGTGTGCACAAAGTAAATATAGTGTTCCAAAATTATTAAAACGTAATTCGACGAACGATCATTCCAAGTGAATCTAAATAAAAATAATAAAATAAAAAAATAGATTTGATATAGACAAATTTTCAACGATATCTCCTCGATCAGAGAATCGCTTCTTCTTATCAAACGCTTAATTTATTGATTGATTACTCGTAACTTTTTAGTATGCAGATAATGACATTTTCTCATTTATTTATACATTTAAAGAACTTAATTCAAATCTTCTGAGCTTTTTTTATAGAAGCTCTCTGTTGCTTTACAATTTTTAACAGCCTTCTTTTCGCAATTTTCTAATGTATTAAAAGCTTCATCACGATATGTTTCTTTTTTCTACAAAATTTATACCAAAATTTTCATTATTTTATAAGTACCAAGACGTGATAAATCTTTCCAACAATATATACAAAAATTAAACACAGATATAGCTGCTTGCTACAGAAATGAGCAAGGTATTGATTTAATAAATGAAAAGATATATATAGCCAGATAGACGAGAAAGACTGTATTCGCGCGGAAAAATATTTGACAATTTAATATTAATATTGTAAAAAAACGAATTTTACTAAGGATTTTTTTTCAGGGACACCCTGTATAGCACGTAGTATACGTCGATACCGTAACGTTACGAGCAAGTACACGCTGGCGTGTACAAATAACACGCAACACGTTCAGGAGCGAGATCGGCCTCTCACCTCTTCCCGCCGATGTTTACCGCACACCTGTATCCCGTATTCTTGTCTCCGTCTTTTTTTAAATTTTTTTATGAATGCGACACACGCGCACTTATCATGGTAATCACATGATAGAAGACGATAATCGATTGCGTGTAACGTCACGACTGACAGCCACCGCGGGACCTGAAATTACTCCTTTTTTCTCTCTTCCTATATTATCGCATTCTCCGCTCGCTCTCGCTCGATCCTTATCGCGGATTCACGAATAAAACGCGCGCGTGCGAATTGGATTGCTCGATCATTATATCGTTGGATCATCAGGGCCGGCTCTAGATTGAAGTTTGCGCGACTGTCAATCTTGCTCTAAAAGATCGGATGAGATGAAACAAATTAATGGGAATTTATTTCCTCTCGAGTTATGACTTTCTAATTTGCGAAATTAGAAATCAGTTCTAAACTGTTTGATTATACTTTCTGCTTCTTCGCCATAATTATTTTAAATTTTACTGATGAACACACGCGGTAATTAAAGAAGAAATTTAGAAAGAAATTTTGAAAGAATACACTGGAATAAAAAGTATAAAAATCAAATAAACAGATACTTTATCTTGTATTTTGCGCTTTTTTAGAGTGCATTATTGCATTATTCCAAAATTATTTTATATCAATTTTTAATTTAATAGCGAACCTATTATAATATATATATATATATATATATATATATATATGTATATATATATAAATATAAAATTTAAAAAACAGTTTGTTGCCTAATCTAAGATACATATATTCGTATATGACAATTTTTTTTTAAATTTTACTTTAAGAACTTAATCGCTGTCGTATTTGAAAAATGCTCAATTCTATTTTACTGATATAAAATATATAAAATAAATGACACGCCTATCTTTTTTACTTCGCATTTGCCATTTAGCTACATCACTGAAGACCACATCAGCATTTTAGTCGTTAAAACGCAATAAAGAACCGGCGATTCTTCTCGATTCATTTCCTTTTCGTAAAAGATTTCTATTACGTGGTTCTCTCAATCAGCGTTAAAAATGCTTTTATATCATTTTGATTTAAAATTAAGATTCAAATGAATTTAATGACCGCTTAAATGGTTCATTCAACTATGAGTGCACTCGTTAATCGCATCACCTTTATCATTTATATATTTAAGAACATCCCAAAAAAATC
Source organism: Prenolepis imparis (assembly GCF_030444845.1). Taxonomy (NCBI): domain Eukaryota; kingdom Metazoa; phylum Arthropoda; class Insecta; order Hymenoptera; family Formicidae; genus Prenolepis; species Prenolepis imparis. The sequence goes on along the minus strand of NW_028141162.1, from coordinate 15,995,051 downwards.
TTTATTCCTCGGAAAGCGAATCCTAAGAAAATTGAATATTAAAATACCAATATATATAAAAACAATCTATTATTTTTTGCATAAAAAGAATTCTTACATTATTCCGTAACCATATATCCGCATATATTTATTCCAAAAAAAGATTTAATTATGATTTTCGATACAAGATTCTTCGAGTATAAAAGATTCCCTTTCTGAAAAATAATTTATCCACTTTATCGCAACTTTTCATACCTTGCAGTTCGATTTCTCACATATTCACAGAGCCGGAAATCATCTATATGATATCCGGAAAAAGAAGATGGGAAATCGCTGTTCGAACCAGACACTTAAAGGGCCGCCGTCACGTTTCTCCTAATCCGTTTTGCACCAGCTACGCCCTTCTCGGACACAGGGGACCATTAAAAAAAAAAAAAAAAAATGGGAAAGAATATTGCGCGAGGACCGATTTCACAAGCTCGCGTGCCACCGCAACCGGAAAGCAGCGGCGAGAGAACTGATCGCCGGGGACCCCTTCTCGCGCCAGCTGACCCCCCGAACGCGCCTGCCTTCAGCCCGTACTACGTCACTAATGACGACATAACAATGAGGCGCGAACTTCGCGCGAATTCTTTTCTATTTGAAATATTTCATTCAATAATTATATTTCCACCATCTAATATTTTTTTAAAAACGAACCGCCCTCCTTTCTTTACGTTCGATATTATAAATCTCTAAATAAAAATCTGAAACAGAAATAAAAGATAATACAAATCTCTACATATATATAATAAATCTTTACATATTATATATGTGGCATATTAATATATAGGAATATATATTTTTCGCTGACATCGAGATATTGGTATATTAAATACATGTTTATACTTTTGTATATGTATTATATAGACAGATTTTTATTTAATAGCTTTATATTGTATAATACTTATATAAGAAAAGTATCACAAATGACGTATCGAATTGTATTGAACAATCAAACGATACAAAATGCGTATCGTACAAAATTGTACAAAATCGTATGAGTAAAAACGTGTGTAAAAATGTGAACACTTTCGCCGAAATGTAATTCATATTCATATAAACATTGTATTACAAATCATACGTATATCTATAATCAATTATTATCGCGTTATTGCATCAAAATATGAGATTCTTATTTTGACAATGGTATAAATTATATATTTCGCACAGAGAAATATAGAAACGAATGTATTATTTCGATTTTAACATTTTCGAAATCGAACCTTACGTCATTTTTAAAATAATTTCACACGTTCGCATCGTCGATCAGAGCTTATCTCTTATCAAAACCACTTATATGTATCAGCCAATACAAAATAACAAGAACAGTATTAATATTGTCAACGAGTTTGACATTCTCTCAATTTCCAGATTAATATTAATATATAATCCAGATATAAAATTAATATAAGTTATATAATATAATTATATAATATTAATATAAAAAAAAGAAGTTACTTTTTTTATTATTAAAATATTATCGTGAGAGAAAAAAAATATAGATTAAGAAATGCAGTAGCATGTCAAATATATGTTCCGCATAACAACAAAGTCATAAGATAGGCCCTGATCATCGCTTTCCCTAATCAAGTATTTGTCGCAAAGTATCAGATAAAAATGTATATAACAATATATGTATATTCGCGTCGCATCGTCGCTCCTCGTATAAACAGTAACAACATAGCGCACTTGTTAACAAAAAAACTCAAATGCACTACATATAGAAAAAGTTCAGTCTATGATATACGAAGATTCGTCATGGAATTAATATCGCGACTTATTTACACTCTAATTTGCAAGCGAATCGCGCTCTCTCGTGAGTTTTTACGGACTCCCCGGACTTAATAAACACATTTCCAAAACATATTACGCGTAAATCAACGTAGTTCCTTGACGGAACATACATAGATGACCGGATACGTTAATTGACGTAATTTACACACGCCGCTTATTCTTACGTAATAATGAAGCAGGATGCTTATACATTAGCATAATGGCTCTTCGTTTAATAAGTCCGTACTCTTTTCGAGTAATTAAATCAACTCACAACTCGCGTATATGTGTACACATAATATAAGTATATGCGTACTACATAAGTGTATTTACGTATAGTTAAGTATTTTATAATCCCTCGAAGGAGAATAATACTCCGGAAGAAAAACAATACTACATTTATAGCCAAAAGTGGCTACGCAGATATGTACGAATACTCTTCGAGAGTCATCGTCGCTTCGATACATCTGTATAATAATATTCGCAGGACGAGCGCTATAAAGATTTCAAAAGATACAAAGTCCAAGTGTAGATCGCGCGAACGTGTATAAAAAAGTCCGAATGGAAGTTTCAAAAATTATGGGGAGTCAAATGCAGCTCTGGCTGGATGATGAACACTTTGGAGACTCTACCGCAGTTGGACTTGTCCTCCAGCGCCAGGTAACTTCTCATCGGCACAAGTAGCTCGTCGTACGGATCTGCGTTCAGTTGATACTCCTGCATGGCTCTGTAGACGGCCCTGAAGGGAGGTTGCTTCTGCGAGTGAAAAGTGCCACGGGAACCATGCAGCATCAGGGCACCTTCTCTCTCTGCCTCCGCACACACTGACATGTACATACAGTGATCGGGTCTGTAGTTGTACCTGCACGAGTAGACATACAGCTTCTCCGGATGATGGTGAAATATTATGTTGATGATATCCTGGTCGCCCCAGGTGATCTTCAGTCTGTATTCCTTGTGTATGGGAATCACGTAGTCGGTCCATCGAAACTCACGCATTCTTGTCAGATTCATCAGCATTACTCCGGAATTGACACCCAGCTTGCCATAGTACGGATGTTTGGCGAATCTGTTATACCAGCCAGTGTTGGGATCCTCGTGTTCCGGGCTGAGAGCTGCCAGCTGGCTGGAATTCATCTTCTTGAACTCGTCCCAGATCTTCTCCGGTGGTGCCAGAAACAGAGTGTCTGTGTCTACATAGAGCACTGCATCTGTATCGTTCAGCACAGTCTGAAATAAGTAAATATTATTATATAAATTAATAAATTATTATATAATAAATTATTATATAAATTATTATATTATGAATTTAACTGGGTCGAAGTCAAAAGACACAATCAGCTGATCCACGATGCTTACCGGAAGAAAGAGTCGCTGAGCTGCGCAAGGCTTGAACAGCTTCTTCCACATGGCCACGTCGCTGCCGTCCGGGAAGGTGATGGGCCGCACCAGGAAGTTGAACGTCTTATTCGACACGTGCTTCCATTCCGACAGTTTCTCGCTGAAGGCCGGTATCAGATCGTGTTCCGCCAGTATCACGAATTGCAGGGGCCTGTTGGCGAAGACCAGCGCCGACTTGAGCATGGTTAATGCCTCATGCACCCTGTCCCCGCAAACCACCACGCATATCGTCACCTCGCCCGCCGACGACGACGACGGCGGCGGCGTCGACGCGACTCCCGGTGACTTCCTCTGCAGCACCAGGCGCTCCCTGCTCGCGGGGGTCTGGTCGTTCACCTTGCTGGAGAAGTTGGTCGTCACATTCAGCAGTATTATCAACGCGGCCAGGATAAGGCACAGCAGGAACAACTTGTATACGGATTTCATCGCGTGGCGCGTTACGTCACAGGCAGTGCGCTGTCACTTTCTTGCTCTTTGTCTCTCTCACTCTATCGCGCGCGCGACCTGGTCGACAGCGACCTGGACGGCATTTCTGATCCGTCGACGGTGAACACCGCGTCGTCGATATTGAGTCTCTGAGCTCAGGAGATGGCGAGCGCCATTTTGACATAACCTCTCACAATCTCTCGCTCTCTCTTCTCTCTCACTCCTCTTCGGCCCCAAATATATACATTTATCTTGTTTCAAGTGCAGAAGTTGCAAGAGTGCAAGCAAAACAAATAAACATGAAAAAGTCGATCTGCATATATACGTACATACATAATAAAATCTAATATAATTTAATAAAACATATTTAAAATAAACATGTTATTGACATCGTTTATATCTTTGGCTGGTAATACAGTTTAGAAGTAGTATAGTATCTTTTATGTTCGTAAATAAGCCTCAATTAAAACCTCGCAATATACTACCCTAATGCATACTTCTTCGCAAGATATATTCTCCGTGTCATATCTCTCGCCTGAGTTATAAGAAGAACATATTGTATGAGGAAGTGTGCATTAGGGAAGTATATCTTGCGAAGAGGTTTTAATTCAAGCATATTTACGGGTATTAAAAGATATAAGTGTATAGTGTAGTCTGATTGTGTGAATCATGATATACTATATACTACTTACGAAAGAAAATTTATGACTTCCAATAAAAGTAACAAAAAATATTTACACACAAATATATAAATACCATGATGAATGGCAATAAAAATATTTTTTCAATATTCGACAATCTTCTTTCAAAGGACTAAAGGAACTTAACTGAATAGAACAAGATTTCTGAATAAGATTTCTATTTTATATTTGTGTACATGTGTGTTAATTACTTATTAAATTTACTTATTAAATTTTATGCAAAATTCTTATTTCTGTAAAAAAAAAATATCCTTTTGTATAGAAAACCAGATATCACTCTTAAAAATGTAGTATAACAATTTATATTCTATCGTTACAAACTATACAAGTGCTGTATCGATTCATTTATCGAAATGTAGAGAATAAAAAGCAATAAAAACTTATGACTTCAATAATCGATAAAAAGTAACGCAGAGCAATAGTTTATGTTCCTTGACTTTCTTATTCAGAAATTGAATCAATTCTGGTAAACCGCGCCCGATTCCACAGCGAAATTCCACAGAGTTTGATCCTTGAGACGCAAACATTTTCAACATCTGATGGATCTTATGTATTGGCATTCTCTCCGAAGCGTCTCTTCAACAATTCCAAGTGACGTATCTTCCGTTCGATATCATAGTTGAATTGCGACAACAATCTGTCCACCAGCAATGTGCGATACTCATTGACAAATAAATCCTGACTGCTGTACACCTTCACCAAGGTAGAGATTATGTCAGACACCTTGCTGCATTGTTTTAGCTGAAAATACAAATTCTATATTTAATACTGACGCTATAAAATATTAAAGCCAGCCAGTACAACACACAGCTGCTTTCAAAACGTGACTAATGAAATTTCGCGGTTTACCGGAATTAATGTTGACAGGATCCGGTATTCACCTTTTCCAATCCTCAGTCTCGCTGATCGTCCAACTGTTGTTTAGTTGCACGTCCTTTACCAATTCGTCGGCCAATTTGCTCGTCGAATCTTCGAGTAGACAGTTAACGACAGAACGTACGATGTCCTCTCTGCTTTCCAAATAACTCCTGAAGAAATAAACGTATTCGACAAATCAATAAATGTAACAAACGGACATATAAGAATCTACATGCAATAAGCTGTAGAGATCTCACTTGATAGGTTCCATTACAGCTTCCAGAAGAACTCCCGTTAGATCGAGATACTTGACAATTTTTATTTTATCTTTTTATAGCGGCGATCTATAACCGGGGTGTTCACGCCGGGATCTAAAAGTCTCGTTTTAATCGCTTTCTGAAAATTCCTAACATCTTTCCATTGAGCCGTTCCTTCCAGGCAAATTCAGATCATTCACCGCAAGTTGTGACTCGAGATATTCTGGAAAAAAGTATAGCATGCAAATACATGTTTTTATGAATTAAATATACATATAAATATAAATTATATGACATTTGTACCTATTATAATGTTGAATAGATGATCGATCCTTATCTTGGTGTATGTTCCATATAAAAAATAGAGATAATTTCTACTTAAATTTATTTATGGCACTACACAGATTTTATCACTAAGTGCAACAGTTTTCAAAAAACCACCAAAATAGATTTTTATCCGCTAACTCATGACAACAGTTTTGAACCACTGTAAAAAATAAAACATTACATCATAGATATTACTATCATTATTATAATTATTATTATAAATTATATGAGATTAATAAAAAGAGAGAGATAAAAACGTTCACATACGTTTTCTAATGAAATCTATTATGACTTGTCAAATGTTATGTCGCATGTTTTTTTAATCAGATGATTCTTGATACGAATATAAATTAATGATGTGTGATTGCAATTTCCTACGAGTCTCTCCAATAATTTCAGCTCAACTAGTTTTCTATTAATTGATATATCTGATTTAAGACATATATTTCTGTATATAATTCAGAAATAGTATATATCGCTAGTGGTAAATATAAATTGGTAGACTTAAATTCGACGTAACTAATTCTGTATATATCTCATAAATTCGACGTAACTATTTCTGTATATATCTCATAAGTATTAGATAAATCACAAAGTGATTATATTAAGATAAATATTTACCCTGAGAAGAGTTGTCTGAATTGCAGAATACATTAAAGGCAATTTTATAGATCTGGTCTATAGAACATTCGTGACACAATAGTAATTGTTTCAACAATGTAGCTCTGACAATGAGCTTGAATTGTGCCTCCATATTTTTTTGGTGCTTTATGGATCCGTAGCCGCATCCTTGTTCTTCTTATATATTCCAACATTTTTAGAACAGGTAGAAACTCCGTAAACATAATGTACAGATCATCCATAGCATGCTTGAACAATTCCCTGTTGGCTGTCCTCTGTATTCTCGAATTTTTCCCAGAACGCTGATGCCACATGCCAATAGATGTATTGTTCTATAATTCTATATGATGAATAATAATGTTCTCGACGAATTGTGACAGCTTTAAAACTCTCTCATCTTCGGCAAGATTCGCAAACTCTTCCTCAGTGCCTTCTTCTTCAGTCTGCGAAAGAGAAAATAATAAATTTTCAAAATAAAAAAATAGTCATCAAGTATTTGATCAAAACAATTGCCTAAATCCAGTCAAAAGAAAAGCGAAAATTGTTAATATATAATATTAATTACATGCAGCAGCTTCCTGGAAAAGCGCGTTCTATGCGGACAAAATTAATAAATTGCAATTAAAAATCCCAAACTTAGAAGAAAGAAATGTTTTTGTTGATGCATAAAAGTAAAATTATATACTGATAAATATAAATATGCACATTTTATTTTTAATTTACGAATTTATCACATAAAATTTTGCATTACTATAAGGTTCCACTGATCTCTTTGTAAAACATATTCTTCTAACTCAGATACATAAAACAGAACATAAACATAAATGTACATACATATTCATATATATGCATAAACATAAATGTACATACATATTCATATATATGCATAAACATAAATGTACATACATATTCATATATATGCATAATCATAAATGTACATACATATTCATATATATGCATAAACATAAATGTACATACATATTCATATATATGCATAATCATAAATGTACATACATATTCATATATATGCATAATCATAAATGTACATACATATTCATATATATGCATAATCATAAATGTACATACATATTCATATATATGCATAATCATAAATGTACATACATATTCATATATATGCATAAACATAAATGTACATACATATTCATATATATGCATAAACATAAATGTACATACATATTCATATATATGCATAAACATAAATGTACATACATATTCATATATATGCATAAACATAAATGTACATACATATTCATATATATGCATAAACATAAATGTACATACATATTCATATATATGCATAAACATAAATGTACATACATATTCATATATATGCATAAACATAAATGTACATACATATTCATATATATGCATAATCATAAATGTACATACATATTCATATATATGCATAATCATAAATGTACATACATATTCATATATATGCATAATCATAAATGTACATACATATTCATATATATGCATAATCATAAATGTACATACATATTCATATATATGCATAATCATAAATGTACATACATATTCATATATATGCATAATCATAAATGTACATACATATTCATATATATGCATAATCATAAATGTACATACATATTCATATATATGCATAAACATAAATGTACATACATATTCATATATATGCATAATCATAAATGTACATACATATTCATATATATGCATAAACATAAATGTACATACATATTCATATATATGCATAAACATAAATGTACATACATATTCATATATATGCATAAACATAAATGTACATACATATTCATATATATGCATAAACATAAATGTACATACATATTCATATATATGCATAAACATAAATGTACATACATATTCATATATATGCATAAACATAAATGTACATACATATTCATATATATGCATAAACATAAATGTACATACATATTCATATATATGCATAAACATAAATGTACATACATATTCATATATATGCATAAACATAAATGTACATACATATTCATATATATGCATAAACATAAATGTACATACATATTCATATATATGCATAAACATAAATGTACATACATATTCATATATATGCATAATCATAAATGTACATACATATTCATATATATGCATAATCATAAATGTACATACATATTCATATATATGCATAATCATAAATGTACATACATATTCATATATATGCATAATCATAAATGTACATACATATTCATATATATGCATAATCATAAATGTACATACATATTCATATATATGCATAATCATAAATGTACATACATATTCATATATATGCATAATCATAAATGTACATACATATTCATATATATGCATAATCATAAATGTACATACATATTCATATATATGCATAATCATAAATGTACATACATATTCATATATATGCATAATCATAAATGTACATACATATTCATATATATGCATAATCATAAATGTACATACATATTCATATATATGCATAAACATAAATGTACATACATATTCATATATATGCATAAACATAAATGTACATACATATTCATATATATGCATAATCATAAATGTACATACATATTCATATATATGCATAATCATAAATGTACATACATATTCATATATATGCATAATCATAAATGTACATACATATTCATATATATGCATAATCATAAATGTACATACATATTCATATATATGCATAAACATAAATGTACATACATATTCATATATATGCATAAACATAAATGTACATACATATTCATATATATGCATAAACATAAATGTACATACATATTCATATATATGCATAATCATAAATGTACATACATATTCATATATATGCATAATCATAAATGTACATACATATTCATATATATGCATAATCATAAATGTACATACATATTCATATATATGCATAAACATAAATGTACATACATATTCATATATATGCATAAACATAAATGTACATACATATTCATATATATGCATAATCATAAATGTACATACATATTCATATATATGCATAATCATAAATGTACATACATATTCATATATATGCATAATCATAAATGTACATACATATTCATATATATGCATAATCATAAATGTACATACATATTCATATATATGCATAATCATAAATGTACATACATATTCATATATATGCAAAAACATAAATGTACATACATATTCATATATATGCATAAACATAAATGTACATACATATTCATATATATGCATAAACATAAATGTACATACATATTCATATATATGCATAAACATAAATGTACATACATATTCATATATATGCATAAACATAAATGTACATACATATTCATATATATGCATAAACATAAATGTACATACATATTCATATATATGCATAAACATAAATGTACATACATATTCATATATATGCATAAACATAAATGTACATACATATTCATATATATGCATAAACATAAATGTACATACATATTCATATATATGCATAAACATAAATGTACATACATATTCATATATATGCATAAACATAAATGTACATACATATTCATATATATGCATAAACATAAATGTACATACATATTCATATATATGCATAAACATAAATGTACATACATATTCATATATATGCATAAACATAAATGTACATACATATTCATATATATGCATAAACATAAATGTACATACATATTCATATATATGCATAAACATAAATGTACATACATATTCATATATATGCATAAACATAAATGTACATACATATTCATATATATGCATAAACATAAATGTACATACATATTCATATATATGCATAATCATAAATGTACATACATATTCATATATATGCATAATCATAAATGTACATACATATTCATATATATGCATAATCATAAATGTACATACATATTCATATATATGCATAATCATAAATGTACATACATATTCATATATATGCATAAACATAAATGTACATACATATTCATATATATGCATAAACATAAATGTACATACATATTCATATATATGCATAAACATAAATGTACATACATATTCATATATATGCATAATCATAAATGTACATACATATTCATATATATGCATAATCATAAATGTACATACATATTCATATATATGCATAATCATAAATGTACATACATATTCATATATATGCATAATCATAAATGTACATACATATTCATATATATGCATAATCATAAATGTACATACATATTCATATATATGCATAATCATAAATGTACATACATATTCATATATATGCATAAACATAAATGTACATACATATTCATATATATGCATAAACATAAATGTACATACATATTCATATATATGCATAATCATAAATGTACATACATATTCATATATATGCATAATCATAAATGTACATACATATTCATATATATGCATAATCATAAATGTACATACATATTCATATATATGCATAAACATAAATGTACATACATATTCATATATATGCATAAACATAAATGTACATACATATTCATATATATGCATAAACATAAATGTACATACATATTCACATATATGCATAAACATAAATGTACATACATATTCACATATATGCATAAACATAAATGTACATACATATTCACATATATGCATAAACATAAATGTACATACATATTCACATATATGCATAAACATAAATGTACATACATATTCACATATATGCATAAACATAAATGTACATACATATTCACATATATGCATAAACATAAATGTACATACATATTCACATATATGCATAAACATAAATGTACATACATATTCATATATATGCATAAACATAAATGTACATACATATTCATATATATGCATAAACATAAATGTACATACATATTCACATATATGCATAAACATAAATGTACATACATATTCACATATATGCATAAACATAAATGTACATACATATTCACATATATGCATAAACATAAATGTACATACATATTCACATATATGCATAAACATAAATGTACATACATATTCACATATATGCATAAACATAAATGTACATACATATTCACATATATGCATAAACATAAATGTACATACATATTCACATATATGCATAAACATAAATGTACATACATATTCACATATATGCATAAACATAAATGTACATACATATTCACATATATGCATAAACATAAATGTACATACATATTCACATATATGCATAAACATAAATGTACATACATATTCACATATATGCATAAACATAAATGTACATACATATTCACATATATGCATAAACATAAATGTACATACATATTCACATATATGCATAAACATAAATGTACATACATATTCACATATATGCATAAACATAAATGTACATACATATTCACATATATGCATAAACATAAATGTACATACATATTCACATATATGCATAAACATAAATGTACATACATATTCACATATATGCATAAACATAAATGTACATACATATTCACATATATGCATAAACATAAATGTACATACATATTCACATATATGCATAAACATAAATGTACATACATATTCATATATATGCATAAACATAAATGTACATACATATTCATATATATGCAAAAACATAAATGTACATACATATTCATATATATGCATAATCATAAATGTACATACATATTCATATATATGCATAATCATAAATGTACATACATATTCATATATATGCATAATCATAAATGTACATACATATTCATATATATGCATAATCATAAATGTACATACATATTCATATATATGCATAATCATAAATGTACATACATATTCATATATATGCATAATCATAAATGTACATACATATTCATATATATGCATAATCATAAATGTACATACATATTCATATATATGCATAATCATAAATGTACATACATATTCATATATATGCATAAACATAAATGTACATACATATTCATATATATGCATAAACATAAATGTACATACATATTCATATATATGCATAAACATAAATGTACATACATATTCATATATATGCATAAACATAAATGTACATACATATTCATATATATGCATAAACATAAATGTACATACATATTCATATATATGCATAAACATAAATGTACATACATATTCATATATATGCATAAACATAAATGTACATACATATTCATATATATGCATAAACATAAATGTACATACATATTCATATATATGCATAAACATAAATGTACATACATATTCATATATATGCATAAACATAAATGTACATACATATTCATATATATGCATAAACATAAATGTACATACATATTCATATATATGCATAAACATAAATGTACATACATATTCATATATATGCATAAACATAATTGTACATACATATTCATATATATGCATAAACATAATTGTACATACATATTCATATATATGCATAAACATAATTGTACATACATATTCATATATATGCATAAACATAATTGTACATACATATTCATATATATGCATAATCATAATTGTACATACATATTCATATATATGCATAATCATAAATGTACATACATATTCATATATATGCATAATCATAAATGTACATACATATTCATATATATGCATAAACATAAATGTACATACATATTCATATATATGCATAAACATAAATGTACATACATATTCATATATATGCATAAACATAAATGTACATACATATTCATATATATGCATAAACATAAATGTACATACATATTCATATATATGCATAAACATAAATGTACATACATATTCATATATATGCATAAACATAAATGTACATACATATTCATATATATGCATAATCATAAATGTACATACATATTCATATATATGCATAAACATAAATGTACATACATATTCATATATATGCATAATCATAAATGTACATACATATTCATATATATGCATAATCATAAATGTACATACATATTCATATATATGCATAATCATAAATGTACATACATATTCATATATATGCATAAACATAAATGTACATACATATTCATATATATGCATAAACATAAATGTACATACATATTCATATATATGCATAATCATAAATGTACATACATATTCATATATATGCATAAACATAAATGTACATACATATTCATATATATGCATAATCATAAATGTACATACATATTCATATATATGCATAAACATAAATGTACATACATATTCATATATATGCATAAACATAAATGTACATACATATTCATATATATGCATAATCATAAATGTACATACATATTCATATATATGCATAAACATAATTGTACATACATATTCATATATATGCATAATCATAAATGTACATACATATTCATATATATGCATAAACATAATTGTACATACATATTCATATATATGCATAATCATAAATGTACATACATATTCATATATATGCATAATCATAAATGTACATACATATTCATATATATGCATAAACATAAATGTACATACATATTCATATATATGCATAAACATAAATGTACATACATATTCATATATATGCATAAACATAAATGTACATACATATTCATATATATGCATAATCATAAATGTACATACATATTCATATATATGCATAATCATAAATGTACATACATATTCATATATATGCATAAACATAAATGTACATACATATTCATATATATGCATAATCATAAATGTACATACATATTCATATATATGCATAAACATAAATGTACATACATATTCCAGATGCGTACTACCTTTGAATATGGAAAATTCATAATAGTATGAATAACCCTGGGCTCTAAATCTAATAACACAGCTCGTGGTATGTAATGCTCATCATCTGCTTGATAAAAAAAGACATCCTTTCTATCCGTTCCCTCTATTGCATAATCTTCCAAGATTCCTTCTGGGCTGATTCCATGCTCTGTGCATAATCTCTTCCAAAACTCAAATCCAACTATAAATAAAATGTATAAAAATATATAAATTTTATTCTAAGAAAGAAAATATATAGGTTTTATTACAAATTATAATAAAAGAGAAATTTTAAGTTTGTAAAATTGAGGCATAATGTAAAAAAAAAGACGATAAAGATATTCGTTATTTTCATATTTGCAAGTGTTTGGAAATATCGTAGCATTTGTATCAAAAAATTATAAAACGTATGAAAAGGATTTATATTATATGAGACAAAATAACATGTAATACTTCGATTGCCACATTGGCCAAGCTGCAAAGTTATCACCTCGCTTGGCATTTTAACGTTCTAACAATTCAAATATAAATCACTTTATTTCAAATATAAATCACTTTATTTTCTTGATGAAAAAACCACACACAACTGTACAGGCTGCTTTCAGCAGAAGAAATGGCTCAGTGAGTGCTTTATGTTATGCTTTCAGCGGTTTACTGTTTCTACTGATCATTGTTGTTTTTTTCTTTTGACCTTTTAAAGTAAATGCTTTCAATCTCTACAGACTATCTCGCACTTTTATTACTAGAATATTACAAAACACGCGTTACATTTGTTTCTTTATGGTATTATTTAAATAAATTGCAATTAAAAATCCCAAACTTAAAAGAAATGTTTTTGTCAATGCATAAAAGTAAAATTATATACTGATAAATATAAATATTTTATTTTTAAGTTACGAATTTATCACATAAAATTTTGCATTACTATAAAGTTCCACTGATCTCTTTGTAAAACTTTTATTCTTCTAACTCAGAAATAAATTTTCAAGCATATTAAAAGATACATTACTGCGTTTGCACTATTCACATTTTTTCGCAAAATCTTCTAATAACTTTAATGTGTATTTTCGAAGATATCTAAAAGTGCACATTATTGCTTGTGTAAAGTGCATTACTT
Source organism: Prenolepis imparis (assembly GCF_030444845.1). NCBI lineage: Eukaryota > Metazoa > Arthropoda > Insecta > Hymenoptera > Formicidae > Prenolepis > Prenolepis imparis. The sequence goes on along the minus strand of NW_028141162.1, from coordinate 15,979,746 downwards.
ACTTCTTCGCGAAATATATTTTCCGAATAATTCAGACGAACTTTTGAGAGTATGAAAAGACGCGTATTACTGCACGTCAACAGCATTATCTGTAAATTAATAGAATATATGAAAATTAATTATATCTAAATATAAATATCTTAATAAATTTCCAAAATTTGAAAATAGTATATAATAATAATCTTAATAAAATTGTATATAATACAAAAAAAACTTAATAAATATTTCCAAAGAAATGAAAATTAATTTTATATCTAAATATTATATATCTAAATAAATTTCCAAGTTTTCATATAAATATTAAAAATACATTTTTAAAATACTTATCTTTATATTATATAATTGATACTGTGCTATATAAATTGTTTTACTTTCTATTCTTTTTTTTACATAAATAATACTTTGTAGAAAAATTTTACATAATACTTCAAACAGAGATATACTTGTTTGAAAAATGAATACTTACGCATAAAATGAATGCTTAAATAACTTTCATCATAAGGATCTTCTGGATCTCCTAAAGATCATTTTTGAATATGAACATTATGGGTTCCAATAATACTGAACAACTCAAGTTGAAACAAGCTCAAAGATACTATTAGCATTCATCGCCCACCTGTCGCATAAGTTTCGGTACAGTTTTATATATAAATTTGTATATAAGGGAGAAAAAAATATATATAACTCTTTTTATAAGAAAAGTGAAAAGAAAGATACCTGTATTCTTCTCTGTTTGTTGTTTTGGCTTTTTAACAATAAATGTTTTCTCCTACACACATTTAAATCCACATGACAGAAATATATCTTTATTTGAGAGATCCAAAAGCAACTCATCCTCCAATTTGTTAATGGGATTTGCACAATTTGTATGGAAACAGATTTTTGTAAAAGCCAAAAAAATGTCTGCGTGACATCTGCACTGCCATAATTCATATGTACTTGTGTATCCTTGGGAGAAATTGCGTCTTCCATATATGATATCTTCTGCGTTTCAACACCTATCATAAATCCAAACATGCAATCAAACAGTGCATTCACATGATCTTATCAATAATATAAAAATAATAGAAATTATATTTTAATTTTCAAATTATTTGTTAAAATATAACAATTGATTAACAGAATTGTAAAGTGCTTGTGATACCTGCAGCAGAGACTCTTCCATTGCTTGCATCAATTCCTTCGTTTATAAAAAAACAATGTTGATAACAAAATCCTGTCCCCATATCACACTTGTTTATATTTATTAATATTACGACTAATAGCAGAAAACATTTGTACTTTATTATACTTTGCAAATATCTCCTTGCCACTGCATGTAATGAAGATACATAGAGCCAGAATGAATAACAATGTTTGTGCTTGGATTTGCTGAAAAAAAAAAACATTTATTATTATGTATATTTGAGAATAAACAAATATAAAACAATATATGAAATATATCGAAAAATTTACTAATATTTATCTCCCTGTAAATATATATATTTTTAATGAAGGTATAATTACTTTTGCATCCTGATAAATCGCCATTTTCTCGCAATATAATATTATAATAATAATTGATAACACTTTGAGTATTTTATTTTTCTTCTTTTATTATATCAATTTTCTTTTAAAATGCAGTATTTTCTTTCTTTTTCTTTTTTTCTCCTTATTTCGGCATTTTATTACAATTTTCGTGTAAAAGCTGTCATCGATATTTCACATCATGACTAAATATTTTAATAATTGTTAATAACAACGTTCATAGTAATACATATTGTATTTTTTATTATTATGAATTTTTAATTTACGAGTATCATCAATTTGTAAAAATTATTTAGCATTATTTAATAAATTTAATTTAATTTAAAACAATAGGTTATGTATCCCATATGTGCCACGTGTCTCTTAAGACGTTCGAAAAATCGTCCGAGTTAATAGGAATACATGTTATGCAAAGAGGTTGTTCAAAGTAACGTCGGTAATGAAGGTTGGTAAATTATCGACGTTATTATCGATAAATTACCAACCTCTATTACCGACGTTACTTCGATCAACCTCTTTGCATAACATGTATTCCTATTAACTCAGACGATTTTTCGGACCTGAAAAGACACATATTGCTACACTATACCTCTTCGCAAAATATGTTCCCCTATTAACTCAGACGATTTTTCGAGCGCAATAAGACATATATTATTGCTCGTTAACTATTTATCTCTTTGCAAAATATAATCTATTAATTTAGATGAATTATCGAAGATATTAAAAGACTCGTATTATTGCACGTTAATTGCATTAATAATTATCTGTAAATTAATAACAAAAATATATGAAATCTGATTTTTCTCGCAGATTCTGCCACTAAATAAGCGCAAGAATCCTGTGATTATAAATTAAATAAATAAATAAAAAACGCTAATCGACAAGCCATTAAAAGAAAAATAGAATTAGTAATAAATTAGTAGAATTAATGATGTTTTATTATTATTAAATGTATATTTTTCTGTTTTCTGTACAATTTATTGTAATCACGGTCTTGCATAAATAAAAATTAATTAAATTATATATTACAATAAAAAAATATAAATAATAAAAATAAATAATAGATATATATTTATATTATAAATAAAATATAAAATACATTATTATATTATTTTTTACGTATTATTAATCAATAATAATTTTAATAAATCGTGTATTAGATTTCTCGCGCATGCGCGTGGAATTTATATTACATATTCATATATATATTGAATTTTAGAAAATATATTTATTAAATATAAAATATTTATTTCGAGTAATATTTAATAAATAAAATATTTATTTCAGATAACAATATATTTTCTAATATAAGATAATCAGAAATATCAGAACAATGGAATTATAAAAAATTAGTCACTCGCATTATATTTTCTAAAATTCTAGAATAATAATCTTAGAAAAAGATATTTAATTTTGAAAATAAGCATTAGAAATATTTTTCTTCTAATATAATATTTTATATTTAATAATATAATTTAATAATATAATATTTTATATAATATTATATATAATATAATATAATTTTATATTTTTATGATCACACTTATATTTTGTATTTCTTAAGATATTTTATGTATCTGTTTTGCTTGGATTCCAACTAAGATAATCGAGTTGAGTTGCAGCTTGATACTCCTTCACTAAATTGTGCGATACTCATTGACAAATAAATCCTGACTGCTGTACACCTTCACCAGGGTAGAGATTATGTCAGACACCTTGCTGCGTTGTTTTAGCTGAAAATACAAATTCTATATTTAATACTGACGCTATACAATACTGAAGCCAGCCAGTACAACACACAGCTGCTGTTATAACGCGACTAATGAAATTTCGCGGTTTATGAATATATATAAAAAATTTATTAACGTTATATATTGCTATACAGAAAATTTTGCTTATCATATAATTCTGCTTATTAGTAATTAGTAACTAAATTATATATTGATAAATTAATAGCAACAATTGTTGACATATATAGTAATAAATTAATAATATATTATAATTTAATGAATTAATATTAAAATATAATGAATTTTCAAGTTATATATAATTACAACGCAATTTATTATTGTGATGTGTTATTACAAAAGAAATGCACACTAATGAGATCACCATTATGTGATGCACAATAATGAATAATATTACACGCTATGAATCTGGCTGTACTTTAAAGATATTAATTGTTTCTCTATGCTGCTAATAAGCTTCCAATCTACATCTTGATAAAAGAGAGTATCAAAGTCTTGATGGCTCATCATTGCTTTCAATGTCTTTTTTGCATCGTTTCTATAAAAGAACAAACAGTTCACATTTATATTTCTGCATTGTCTGCTAAGTTAGATTTCATTTCGTTTCTCCAATTTTATATTTTAATTTATTTATAATTATTGATAGAAATAAATTAAAACTTTAAAAGAGTATTTTAATGTAAGATAAGATAATAAAAGTAAATATAATGTTAAAGATAATAATATTAGATAATAAAAGATTTGAAATGTATTTTTCTATATTACAATACTTGCGAAATAAGCATCTCAAATAAATATTTATTTGTAAAAAAAGACTTTGTTTTATAAAAAGAGCTCTCATACATATAGAAAATGTAAAAATTTACAGTTACAAAATTCTTATAAATATGATGATATATTCTTTATTTGATTAGATACCTTGTTTCATTATTACCATCGAGAAGAAATTTGGCACACATTGTAAATATTTTTCGACGACAATCCTTAAGATTTGGATTTGACAGTAAACATTCCACTCCAATAATGTTAATAATATTATAAAGCAATCGACTTACAGTCGCTCTTATTAATGGATTCTTGTGGCTGCATATGAAAAATACAAAAATTTCAAAAATTTCATATAGCTTACAATTCAATAGCATGATTAATCAACAATTCTGTGTAATAGGCATAGAACAATAAATATAATATAATATAAGTATAAATATAATATAAATATACATTTAAACAGACACGTCTATGGTTAATGGCAAAATAAATTCGTTTATTTACCTGGCACCATGTTCACTGGTTAATATCCGGATACAAATTGCAGGAGACAAGTGTGTCACCATAGAATCCAAGGCACGTTGAGCATCGTTTCGAATTCTTTTGTTTGTGTGCGTACTTTTTAAAAGTAACATAGATACAAGTTCATCAAACTCAGGTCTTTGCGTACACTGGACTGTCTTATATAACTCCATCGTCACCTGACAGACAGTCCTAACGACATGAGGTCTTGTATTTCTCAGTAAACTGTAATATAAAGATATCAAATTAGAATAAAATAAAATAATAAAAATAATAATAAAAATAATAAATAAAATAATAAAATAATATAATAAAATATAAAATAATAAAATAACATAATAAAAAGAAAATAATTGCGAAATATATTGAAATATAATGAAATATAGTGAAAATTTTCGAAACCTGCACAAACTTCGATATATGCGAGGCATACTAGAGTCCAGCAATTCCGGTTGGATCCTTGAAATGTGCACGAGCTTTATTAGAGCCGGTATAGTGCTCTGCCATTGATCCTGTTTTAAGCTTTGTAGCGCATGTTTTAGGGTTTCTTGTGGATTCGCAAATTCCTCCGGTATCCTTATACAATCATCCTCCAGGAGAGTTGCGTAATCCCCATAATTGGTCATAGAATTAGGATCCTTTGTATGTTTGCTACATTGTAAAAAGAAAAAAATAGATTTATATTTAAATATATAACATAAAAATAATTCAAAATTTTCTATTTTTTCTATTTTTATTTATAAAAATATCTTTCTTATTTAAATATTATTTATTTAAATTGTTATAGAGTATGCATTAGTAAATTAGAGGAAAATTCTAGTTGCCTAGTTGCAAAATGCATTTAAAAATTAAATGTTCGCGTAAAAATACCTATCGGATAATCGTGGATCTCCCGAGGGCCCCGAATACGCCGTTTCGACAAATCGTGTTCTCATAACTTGCGTTGAATTTGTATTCTCACGTTGAATAGATACAGAAGCCATTTCCATTGCGCACGTTGTTGACTTACCTTTTTTTTCGAGATATATTTTTATCGCAAAATAAAATACAAACGCGTCAAAGATTCTCTCTATAATCGTCTAAATGTCCCTACCTGCACCTTTACACATAGGACATGTAATAAATTTCTTGCATTCCGTGTGAGCCATCTTATTGCAAATTTATATCAGAATAAGACAATATATATATAAAGGATTATATTATTTTGCAAGAAAATTCGCGATTACTTCAATACTGCAGGAATTTGTCTGCTTTATTATCTTTATCTTTAAGTGTCCATTTTAAACATACAAGCATCGCTTGCATAACTTTCCATAAAAGCATCCTGCTTCAGCATTTAGATAAGTTCAAGCAGATGCGCGATATTAACATTTATAAAGTGTTCTATAATTGTTGAACAAACGTTTATTAATATTCATTATTCATATGCAACAATTTTAACGAATATTGCTACTTTAACATTCTTTTCAATCAGATAAATTAATAAAAATAAATTATAAGACTACTGTATTGTATTATTTACAAGAGATGGTGGATCGAATATGTGATTATTAGACGTTGACAAAAAAAGACATTTGCAAGTTCTTCAAAAAAATTTTTTTACACAATATGTAAATATATACATATATTATTTTCCTCTCTCTCTCTTTATATATACATATATTAATTATAGCGTCATCTACAATTAAAAAGCTATAAAGTATGCTGTAAAGTAGCTGTAAAAGCTGTAAAGTAACACAGTCGTATATTTATCTTAACGGATACAATAAATTGGTCCTTTTAGTCGACAAAACTTACTTCGTTTTGCAGAGAATGCACTTTTTGTCAGCTAGTCACAATTTTCTAATCAACCCATCTTGATCCGATTCGATGACACATGTATCGCGTATCATCATCTATAGTGTGCTATATAATACACTTATCAGTCGAGTTCCCTTAAATGTCGATTGGGAAAATTGACGTGTTTTTTTACTCTGTTTTTTTAGTTTAAGTTTTACACTTCTCTTTCGTAAATGAAAGAATGTCATCGTTGCTATCGAACGTTACTCAGAAAAAAAATTGGCTCACTCAGTCTGTGTATCACGACGGCGGTTTCTCTAGCGAAATATTATGATCCAAATGATCGCAGTGTATGGGACACTGATAGTACGATACTGCACTGGCGTGACCAGATCTCCCTGACGTCATAGGCATACCTTGGGTCCACTGGTCCTGAGTCGGATCGTAAATTTCTACTATATTTAAAAACGTCGCGCCGTCATATCCTCCTGAAAAGAAGAGAATAGGAGTTCGTAATTCTATATAAAAAAAATGAATATTATGAATATAAAAAATAAAAATGAATATAATAATGATTATATAATATAAATATATATATATAACATAATATATATAAATGAATATTATAAAAATTCTTCTTTCAAAATCAAAGATCAACGAAGTCGTACGCTTACCCATTGCGTATAATTTGCCGTCGAGGACGGTGACGCTTAGCGCACTGCGAGCGATACTAACGCTGCTCACATTTTCCCAGACGTCGTGTTCCGTGTCGTATCTCTCCACCGAATTCAATTGCGATTTCCCGTCGTATCCGCCTATAACATATATGTATTGACCCAGACTGGCAACTCCGGCCCCAGAGCGACTGTACTTCATAGGCGGCACCATCGTCCATTCATCGTTCTCAGGATGATAACACTCGACCGAGCTGAGACGATCCTTACCGTCGAAGCCGCCAATCGCGTATAGCAATCTGCAACAAGACCGATATATCATATCTATCATATTATGTTAAGTAGCCTCAATATCTTAGGTAAGATTTCCTTTAATTAATGCAGAAATAGAGATAAAAATTAAAACACGTATACTATCTCTAATTGAGAGCAATACTGAATATTAATAATATAATCTCATTAATATAATAATTCATTAATTAATAATATAATTCGTTAATTAATAATATAATTCGTTAATTAATAATATAATTCGTTAATTAATAATATAATTTATTAATTAATAATATAATTCGTTAATTAATAATATAATAATTCATTAATTAATAATATAATAATTCATTAATTAATAATCTCATTAATTAATAATATAATCTCATTATTAGAATTAATATGATTTACTTTAACAGCTGCATATATTTAAATGTATTCTCTACTATTTTGATGCAGCTCAACTTTTCTTTCAACTCGATGATTAATAATATATAATACCTATTTACTACTGCTGCTCCTACGCCTAATCTCTTGATGTGCATAGGTTTGACTCTGGTCCACGTGTCTTGATCTGGATCGTAACATTCGACGCTATTGTGATACTCGGCACCCGCGCTGCCTCCTACAGCATACAATAAACCATCCATCACGGCGACTCCGACTCTATTCCTAGGTACCGACATCGGACTGCAAGTTCGCCATTGATCCATTATCGGGTTGTACCTGTCAACCCAGTCGCTGTCGTACCTGAAAATAAAATCACATGATTTTCTTCGTATTATATCTCAAAGTTATATCTCCAGCTTCAGCATTCGCAGAAATGATAAATTGCGTAAAGCAATCTGCTGATCACAATCTTTCAAATTGCTTGATAACTACATTTTATATATAACTCTAGACTCTAGACTGTCAGACAACACATACATAATTGGCATCGAAATGCTAACCTGCTTCCTGGTGAATTATGTCTGCCGCCGACCGCGTAGAACATTCCCTTGAGGAAGGCGCCGCCTAAACCGGATCTGGGTACGCTCAGCTTGGCGTGTTGCGTCCACGTCCTGTCGTCGGCGTTGTAGCCTTCCAGTACGTCGAGCGAGTGCTTAAAGAAACCGCCAGCGATGTATATCACCCGCCGTGTATTTGGCGTACGCTCCTTGACAATCGGCTTCTTGTGTAGCGTCAAGTCTTTGAAGATCTGCGCTAGGTACTCGCGACACGCCGGCACCTTTTTCAGCACGTCGCAGTTCTTCATCTGTTCCCGCAGAAAATTCGGCGTGAGATACTGGCAGCGTACCGCGTGCAAAATGTGCTCCATCTTGGGTCGCCTCGCCTCCTCGTTGTACTTGACCCACTTCAGCACGGCGTTGTAAACCTCCCTCTCCTCTTGCACGTTCAACTCGTCTTTCCTCACGAGCGACACCAGTTGTATGGCAGACAGTTGCAGAAATTCCTCCTCTTGGCATATCTGGTTGAAATGCTGGACGATGAACTGATTTGCCTTATGGTACAAATCGTGACAACCGTGCTGCTCGGCAAAGTTGGCGATTCCAATCGCGTTCGTGGGGTCCAGTTGCCTCTCCAAAAAAACACAGCACGCATCTATCACATTAGTGACCTGTATCGCAACAGTATTTAAACATTAAATCACAGATACACAGATGATTTTTTTTTCTGCTTTATCTACTCAGGTATAATTGACACAATGCATCTCTTTTTGCCATTTTAATTGTCCATTCACATACTTGGAACATGGTAGCTGCTGATAGCAGTGAACACACTGTAATCTCAGTGACTCTTATTTGACCGGTATACATAAAGTACATTAAACGAGCCATTGTCGTTGGGCAAACACCTTGGAGCTTCACTCTTGTCATCTCGCATTCTTTTAATCCTCCGGTAAACATTGCCTGGAATTTGACAATTGATTAATTTTCATTAATTCACCATCTTCATGTAATTTTCACTTAAATAATTTACATTAATGCGCAATAATCTTTTGTATGGCTAGTTGAACTCACCTTAAAATAGGGACTAGCGGCTGCTAAAATAACTTTATGCGCGTGGAACAGTTCGGAACCAACTTCAAGTATAACATCAGTCAGCATATGATGGCTGCGCATCATGAACATCATCTTCATAGCTTCCTTCAGATAATTCGCCATGCAAAATGTCATGTCCCCGAGGTCGCCCCTGTGCTTCTCCGTATTGAGCATACCCTCCCAATCCGTTTCTTCCCCTGATACGAGTGGCGTATTCGACGCATTGTTACTCTGAGATGGGAAACCACTTCGTGCCCCTTTCTTCTGTTGACAATCTCTCTTTCCATCCATTAAATCGAGCTGCAAAGCGAAACGCACCTTTATACAAACATTTACATATCTCGTGTCATTATACCAATAAACAATGACTATATACAATCGACACATATCTCTCACACAAAACACGTAATGTCATTATTATTCCACGTCATTATTATTACCAATAATGTCATTATTATTCCACGATAAAGCGCGAAGCGATGACATACTAGGAGATAATAAACATCGCTCACGTTTTCAGAACCGATCCAATCTAGGTGTATCTAAGTCTCGGAAGAGGAAAAAAAAAATAGAAAACTCGCGGAAGATACTTCGCACGTGATCGCAAGATGTTTTTGCCGGCGAGACTCGCGACATCATCATCATCATCGTCATTAGTCGTTATAGTCTTTGTCATCGTCGTCTCTCGGTGCAGAAAATTTCTCTCTCTCTCTCTCTCTCTCTCTCTTTTCTTTGCGCGCGCGCATAACATTACTTTTGACACTTACCCGGCTGGCCAGGATCGCGGGCGATCTACTGGCGTCGAGGAATCGTCGAGACAGGGAAACGGCTGCGGGACGGCACGATCATGTTTCGCGATCGATCTCGCCGAGAGTGATACACGATGACGATGACGCAGGCATCCTCCGACCCAACCATCCGACGCCGACTCTCTGCTCCGCCGATAGATGCGGCGTCACGCGGCATGTGCGCACTAATATATATGTATATATATATATATATATATATATATATATTATATGATTTGCATACGCACGTGTTTCGTCGACGTCGATCACGACTCGATACTCGATTGCTCAAGTCCCCGATCGGGTGTCTCAGACACGCGCGGGTGGGACTTGATTCTCTCTCGTCGCGACAAGAGATCGCTTCGTCACGATTTGCACTGTAGATACGCCGGTGTACCTTATTAGTCCGCACCTCCGATAGTGGTCGGCTAAACTGGCTGGTTAATAATCCACCGCATGTATGATATGGCCCTGACGGTGACTCGGTAATAAATAAACGAGGAAGAAATCGCGACGCAAAAGTATTATATCTCGAAAATCGTGGACACGTGTGTAAAAGAGCCCCCTCAAATTTTATTATTAATTTCGAGATATCAGCGTGTCGAATTATAATTATTTTGGAATCGTCGCGTTTATATATATGCATTTAGATTTAGATATATTTTTTAAAATTTCAGTGGGATGAATATGGAAAATCGATTCTCTCTCTCTCTATGACATTGAATTCCTGATGATCGATTCCGTAGAATGGATTATTATATCATATAAAACTGTGTAATTGCAAACGTGAAGCAAAATAATAATAATGTGCGATAGAAACGCATTTATTAATAAAAAATTCTCTCGAGATCTTTTATTCCGATCGAATAATATCTTTTGCTGAATCTAATAATCTTTGATTAATAAAAAAATTTATTTTAAATATAATAATAATAAATAAATCTTTAATATTTTAATTATTCCTGTAGAAGAGAATATATAGGAGAGCGTGAAGAGAAATGCAATCAAATTTATATTTTATTGGAAGAATATCCTATAAAAAATCTCCCCTTTTTATTTTTAAAATTTTTAGATCTGTATCTCATCGATCAGCACAGATCTACCTTTTTTTATAGCTGAATTTCTTAAACACTTCCTCATATTTCCATAAGATTTAAAATAAGAAAAATTGCTAAAAGAATAATTGTATACTGTTTTTCTTTGCTTTTTTAAAATTTAAACATCAGTGAATTTAGAGCAATATATTAGTATTATATTAATTAGTATTACATTGTCATATTCATATATTAGTGTTGCGTTATAAAATATTGATGGATGAGGCATATGGTGTTTATATATGGACGTCAAATAGACATAAATCACGTTCAAGGATGGACATACAATAATGTTTAAAATATAAATTTTCTCACCTTTAGGAGATTTTACATACGTAGGAGAGAATCTACAGATAGAGAGAATCTAACGCAGATACATCGTAAAATGCGCTAATTTGCGCCACGTGAAAAAAGTTGGCGAGAACGCGATCGATGGCAGAGAAAGGCGAGGGAAGAATTTCGCGTTCTTTTCGTCGTCAGGACCGACCGTGAAACAGCAATCGTGACCGTAGATGACTCGAATGACTTGCAAATTCCACGGCCCGTTCGCTTTGACGACGTGCGTAATCGAGCAAGCAATACTTGGAAGCGGACACGCGTATATATATAATACATATATATATTCGATCGTGTCAGCTGTTCCGCGTCCAAGAGATAGACATCAGATAGATGAATTAATCACTTAACAATCATGATAGTTTAAAGAGATGAACGATAAAATACACATACTTTTTTTGCTTGTCATAGAGGCTAAATTGAAATGTTAGATAAAAGAGATATATATACATATATATAAGAGCGAAATATTTGCTGATGTATCAAAGTGGAGCAGATATAATAATCATAAAATATTAACAAAGCGTTATATATATATATATATATATATATATATATTAATATTGATTATACTGTATATGTATAACATTAATTGTTGTAATTAATTGATATAGTATATACACATATATATATATATATATATATATATATATATATATATATATACGTACTACAGTTAATTTTATGAGTTTGCTTTAACAAAATTTTAATTTAAGATTTAATTAGAAAATGAGATGATAGCAAAAATTGTAAACTTTCATATATGTATATATATATTTTTTAATTAATTATACATATTCCTTTTAGCTTCTTTAACAAACAAGAGTTTCAGATCTATAACATGTTTTAGAAACACACGCCATTTCTCGTTTTAGTGTTTTCTTTTTTTTTTTATTAGAGTACTCGTCTGAAGATAGCCGCGCTTTTGGGTCAAATAATAATTAGACACATCGTGTCTAGTTTTTTTATTCATCATGACTGTTCTGAGGGCGTTTCGGAGCAATTAGTTTGACTATCTTAGTTTATATTATCTATGGTGCACACATGTGCACATTAACCTCTTCATTCAAGATTTTTTCACCGTCTTCAATTGTATTATATTGAATTAATTTTTCATAATGGGGAAGCAAAAGCGACAGCGACACAAGAATCATATGAAAAGTCCTACCGGATTACCATCTGTCAAAGAGTTCGAATTGAGTGAGGAAGTTACAGGGGGATCCAGGGAAAAAGTTTTGCAGAATGCTTATGGAGATGTAAGCATGTAAAATGTTATCAATATGATAATTATCATCTAACAAAAGAAAAAATTAAGCCACTAAAACTAATAGAATATTAACAATTTTTAATGCTTCTTTATATTACTATTATTTTTTTTATATGTAGGTTAAATCATGTAATATTGAAGAAAAATTGTCTGCTTTACAAATACTGGCATCAATGTCATGCGACTCCTCTATGGCCAAGCAAATTGCTAAAAATGGAATAGCAAAAATAATTGGACCACTACTGATTGATCGTAATGCTGCTATACAAGCCAATGCTGCACATACTCTGAAGGAAATTGCTGAAAACGGTGGCGAAGATGCATATACTGATTTAATCAAGGATGACGTTATGACTCCATTGATTGAATTGTTGAAACAGGTATAAAACATCAATAATAACTTATATCCATTATATATATATATATATATGCTTTCATATATCTAAAATTTAATATAAATCAAAATGTATTATAATATTATAGACTCAAATAAATTCTTTATTTATAGTACCATTCGGATTGGTGTTCAAAAAAAGCAGGAGACGAGAAAGAGACTTTTGTTCAGGCAGTTGGTTTGTTGCGGATATTATGTGCAAATAATGAGAGTGCACTCAAATGTGCCAATGAAGAGGACTTAGCATCCCTTTTAATGAAATTTTTAGATATTAATAGTTACGGTTTTGAAACTGTTACAATTACTGCACAATGCATGATATGCCTATCGGATGAGAACGACACTGCCATTAAGAAAATCAAACAGAACGAATCTATTTTATTCAGTTTGCTGGACTTGACAATGGATGAGAAAACTGCCTGCAAAGTACTAGGTGTAAAAACTTCAGTAGCTGATCTCTTAATTAATATAAATAATTATGCAGATAGTAATCAGATACATGTATTTTGCAAAGTGTTGTCAGTACTCTCCGAAGTACTTGCTATTGATCATAAACAAGTGCTGTCTTGCTTAACATCTATTTTGCCGCATGAAAAGAATGCTGTCTCGAGTGATAAAAGGAAAAAGGTACAAGAAAGTAAAAAGATGTTGGGTTTGCAAGAACAAGCCTTGCAGATTTTAGCAAACTTATGCTACGAAGACGAAGACAGTGAAGAAATCGATTCTGATATTGATAATTCTGAGGTAATGGAAATAGAGTCTGAATGTGTGGACGATGATTCTATGAATGACAGTTTGAAAATAATGTCGACGCTTCCAGTAGAGTTCGTTGAAATTATAAACAATTGTAATTTAATCGATAAAATTTGGAATAAGACTGAACTCGTAATGGATAAAGAGAACCAGGAAATACTGAATCAAACCACGGAAGGTGAAGCTGTAGTGAAACAATTTCATGATATTCGATGCGCAGCTTATTTATGTCTAAACAACTTACTGTCCAACTTAGAAATCGACGTTTTTGGTGGCGTTGATAATTTGTACAGGTGAATTATCTTCAAATTCTTCGATTTTTCTGTCACGTGCTTGTAATAATTTTCATTTTATTAATTCTGGTTATTCGCTTCATCCGCAGGAGATGGCTCGAAATCGGAACGGTCGTATTTAAAAACGTTACTTCGACGAATATAGAGCTTCTGGAAGCAGCTACAGCTGCCATGAGGGCCATTCTTCAACAACTGGCCGAAGTACGGGCGAACGTTTTTAAACAGTTAACCATTGACGACTTCCAACCGATGTTGAACGGCGTACGTCAATGTTCCAACGCGAGTGTTCGTGTCAATTTGATAAGGATGCTCTGCAATCTGGTACAGATCCTGATAAATAACAAAAATTCTGAGGATCACGAAATAATAAAGGTAATAAAAAAAGCAATCTTCGCGTTTCTTGTCCAATTAAAATTTTCTTACATCTGTTTATCGTTAACAGTTTATTTCCACGTTCTTACTAAACATCTGCACGACGGAGACTCAAGCGTGGGTTATAGCGGAATCTTTAGACGCACTTATGGACATATATGCGGAGGATGAGACAGATCATTTAGCGATAGAAATCGAATTGCTGCCAAGACTGTCATCTTTACTACCGCACTTTAAAAACAAAGTAAATATATTATCTTATGCAATTTTTTTGGAGAGTAATACATACAAAAATGTACTATCTTTATAATTTCTCATCTTATAGGTGCGACAGCAGAAAAAACAGTTAAAAGACGGCATGTCAGTAGTATCAACTGTAAATGTAAACTTAACGAGGTTTATAAAATATAAACAGAGGCAACCAAGAACTCTTAGTGGACAAAGTTAAAAAAAACTCTGTTAAACGGTTATTTTACGAAAAAGGAACTATAGAGATCATGAGAGATTGGAGATATTTTTACAATAAATAATTTATTTAAAGTTTCTCCGAAGAAATGAGATATATATATATATATACGTATCCCTCTTTCCACTCTTATAGATTTATTTCAGTTATTGCTCGATATTGCGTTTTTAATGGACTCAAAGTAGGATTATATTTTTTATCACAAGATAGGATACTTCAATTTTATTCTTATGATAGGATTTCTATGATAGCTTAGACTCTTTATTTCTCATATCAATAAATAATGAAAATTATACCTAAATATTTCACAGTATAATTGTATAATATATCGCAATGTGTCGAAAACGTAAAAGATCACTATAACCATATAGCATGACAGAAATGCTAGAATTCTGCACTGAATTCTCTCGCATAAGGATATGCGACGTTAGTATGAAATCATCAATAATCTATATGAACAAGGAAACGTCATGTGTCGAAACGTCTGAAACGAAGACGCGTAAATATTGCATACAGCCTTCGAGTGACAGCTCGTCTGTAGCACCATAGACTTCTCACGTTGCATCGAAGTTGCAGCTAAAGGCGATTATAATACACTTGCGCGTAAAAAATCACGATAAAATTTCACTGGTAAATCCGAGAAGTCGTAAACAAAAATTGAAAATTTCAAAAAGATCCTCTCTTACCATTATCTTCCGGACTCTTGTTTCCGTTCTTCACGAGCCTGGAATCGGACGCGTCTCTCAGACTCAGCGCACTGTGTCTTCTAGGCTTTGGGATAGGATTCACCTCGTCCAGGAGCTCGGGTTTGTGTCGGATCGGCTCGGAGATGTGTAACTCGATCACCTTCACTGCGTCCCGGGGTGCCGCAACTGGTACCGGCGGATCTGTCAATCGTACCACATGAATGTCCTTCTGCTCGCACGGTAGCTTCTTGAATTCTAGTTTAACCGGACCGGACGGACTGTCCACCATATTCTCGAAAAAGTGCCGGCGATTCGCCTGGATGGACAGCCGGGCGCTCGTCACCTGGTCAACCTGGTGAGGCGCCTCCTCATCGAGCTTTTCTTGGTCTTTGGACGCGCGCTTGCTCTCCAGAACTTTGATCTGCTTCTCGATCTTCTCGATCTCCTCCTTCACGGAAAAGCTGTCACATCGCGGTAACGAATCCTTTTTTCTCAAACAGACCTCGTCGGATTCTTGATCGACATCCTTGATGATCTCGAGCTTCTCCTGGGATGTTCTGCTATACTCTATGTTTACGGAATCTTTCTCGATAGGATCCTCGCTAATAGTATTCGATTCTTCCTTATTTGATTTCTTCTCTACTTGCGTCTCGAGTTCAACTTTCTCCGACGTTTCATCAGAGTTATTATTACGCGTTGATCTTTCTTCCGAAGAATCCTTTTTCTCGTTCATTTCACAATCCTTCAAAACTTCACACGTTTCGTCCTTCGCGGTGCTCTTCGCAATATCGTCGGGTGATGTATCCTCGACTTTCGACAGTAATTCATCCCGCTTCTCTTCTTTTTGCGACGATTTTTCATTCAGTTCCTCGCAGCTTTTCTTCGACATCTCGTCGATGTTTTCCGTGGCTTTGTTGATGTCGATAGGCTCGGTTATCTGGAGTTCGATTTTATTCGTCTCTGACGTAGAATTTATTGTTTTATTCTTCTCTGGTTGACTGTCACTCTCCTACAAAAATATTGTATAATTATATTTCGCGATAAATTTTATATTATATCCATTTATATTAAGTATTCCATTTCCATATATACCAGAGGAGACTCCAATTGTTCCTTCCGTTTTGGCGGTTGCGGTGCTCTACGTTTTTTGCGTCCGTACGTGCTCGCCGTACTGGTAACAGATACGCAACTGTTGATGGACAAGTTCGATTTCCTCACAGCATCCTGGCTGAATCGCTTGAAGACGTAATCTTCAGGCACGTTCTCGTTCTCGTCCTTCAAGCTCACGTTACCGGAACGGTTGGCCGGATCTTCCTCGAGGTCCGACGTGGTTCCGTTCAACCTCTGCGACGATCTATTGCCGAACCTTCGCCTGAGGCAAAAAAAAAATATATCAGTTCTAGTAAAACTTTTAATTACAAACAGGAATACTCTTATTGCATTTCTATGTCTTGTAGCGAAAAATTACATTTTACATTATTAAAAGAATTTAATTTATATATTTTAATTATTATTTAATTTTATATAAATTAATTTTTATAATTAAATTGATTTTATTTAATTGATATTTATAATTAAATTGATTTTATTTAATTGATATTTGCAATAACTGAAACTTCGAATTATCACAAGTATTATAAGTATTAATATAAAACAAGAAGCAAAGGATTTTACATAGGTGGAACCGGCGTTCTTTCCGATTTATCGTGAAGGCCACCGTTTTGCTTTGGATGCTTGTCCTCGAAATCCAAAGGTGGTATCTTGTCTGTCGACCTCGGGCTCACCTGTCCAAACCTGAACAAAGTTATCGAATATGATTTTAATTTGAATGGAAACACAATTTCAATGCATCTCCTAAAATCGTATCTCTATCATAGACTATAATGACACTTAATTTTAATTCTCGCATAAAATTTCTAATTTGTATGTCAACTTTTTAATCTTAACATCTTTGATCTGTTTTAGATTCAGAACTTCTATTTGTTATATATAATTACATATATTAATTAATAAAAGAGAATCTCGAATATATACATATGATAATATACTTATATAATAATTTAAGTATTTTTAATTCTGCAAAGCTCACCTTCTGACTGGTGGCTTTGGTGTGAGATCAACACCCATGATAGACGTCGTGGTGTCTTGTGGATTTCCATCGTAGATCTTTGCGGGATCACCATTCATTGTCAAATTCGAGTTGTATCTCGAGGAATTATTATCGAGAGTGTATTTCCTTCTCCTCGTCAGAGTACCCAGAGCTTCATCGAATTCCTGCTGATCCTTAGAAAAACGCGGCGGTACTATTGGTTTGTCGTAAGGCTCTCTTTTATACGTCGTCGAAACTGTAACACGCGATAAATTGCATTTTAATTTACACGATAAAATACATCGTCGGTTACGTAAACGCTCCCCGCTTTTTATTTCCAATCTAAGATTAAACAGCTTATATTTTCAAATCGTCTTAAATATGTACAATATAAAATTAATTACGAAATAAAATATAAAAAAAAATATATATATGATAGTAATTATATATAACAAATATATATATTTATTAAGCATTTTAAAAATATATTAGATTTAAGACAATTTGGAAAAATAATTTCTTCATTTATTATTACAATCATATTACCGCACATTAATTAATAATTTTTACAGGTTCATTCGTATAGAATATATTTTATAAACGAGTTCAATTAACTAGATAAACGAACCTGTTGTGATCGTCGACCGTTTTTCCACTGGTTCTGAAAGTTCTTTGCGCTTTCCAAATAGTCCATTCCTAAAATACGAAAATCGATCATTGAACTGAATGTTGACAGTATCAGCTGTTCAATATCGTTGCTTTTAATAGAAAGGTGTGAGTCGCGTTTAGTGCGAATTTAGGATTAATGTTTATGATTATACCGATTATGTCATTCACTTATTGTTAGGAGCGCTCTGATTCTGTCAGTATAGGCGATAATAACAATCGCGTTTCGCGTTAGCTCCTTAACGAATCCACACTTAGGCGCACGCGAAGATGATGAAGTTGCGGGCCGCGTCGTTTGACATACTTTGCACACATACGCCGGAAAATTCATAATCAACAAACTAACGTAACTAGTCGTTTTAAAAAAAATTTGCCAAATTGCGTCGAAGTATTTCTTTCAAGCTGAAATCGAATTAAATGACGATTGCTTGGCGAGTTTAAAAATAATCGTAAAAGTCATCGAAAAAAACGTCGTGCCCCGAGGTACAACAATCGGCGGTCTATGACGTCATACAAACGCATTCTTATTTTATCCATCGCGACACGCATCGAGTGTCTCGAGAGAATATCCAGACACATAAGATATATATAAATAATCGCTTTATTTGCGTGAAAGAGAAAGAGAAAAAAAGAAAAAATTGCTTAAAAAAACACGACGCACGCGAACGACGAAAATCTTCCTATGTATTCGCGATTGTTAGAGGCGTTGATTATATTCATCCTCATTCTCCCGCTTAATGACACTTTGCCGACGATAATTTGAAGCGCACTTGTATTCGTCCCATTCCGCTTTACTCTCCGATGTGTTATAATTTCAACTTTCGATTCGACGTTTTACGGTGAAGATTCTTTGGTTTCTTGCAGTTCCGAAATATTCCGATTGCCAATCAGACCAGAACTCTCGTTTCTAATGAAAGTATTTTCAGTCGCGTAAATAATGCGAGAATGACTCTCGGACCACTAGAAGAAAAAATGTAGCACGACTTTCATGCAATATACATAATTATGTGAATAATTTTCCTGTTATTTTAGAAAAAGAATAGATTTAATTCAAAATTAAAAAAAGAAAATAAAAAAAGATTGCCAAAGAGTTATCTTTTATAAAATATCAAAACTATCTTTCACTGATGATTTATAATTTCTTCGTACTTTCTTCTGTAAAAATTATGAACAAGAACTGCTGACCGGACGCTGCACGTCGTTGGAATTTTAATGCATCGTAGTCTAGATTTGTCCTTTGGACATTCGCCAAGCAGCAGTGCTATCGATAATCTAAACTACGAGCGGGTTCAAGTTCAATAAACCTGCGACTAGAACTTTGGAATATTCGTCGACTTTGATTCGTGCATTATTGCTCCTCGTAAATCATCTCCACGTCTTATATATATGAGATGCAGCCGTAAAAATATTTATTTAATCATCACTCACCAAGTAGATTTGATCGAGAAGCTGTTCGACCTCTTCTTTCGGCTTCTGCCGAACGTCCAGAACTTGTGCTTGGATTCCTTTGACGATTTGGTGCCCTCGTGGTGTACTTGCAATTGAGAATTCGTATCGTCGTTAAACGGATTCAAGTCTTCTGGATAATCGTAAATCGATACGCTGGGTCGTCTGGACCTCTGGGACGACGACATGATTCACCCAATCAAATTTCGATCGGTGTCTCGGGAGAGATGTCAGGTGAAATGTCGTGAGAACCCCCTTCGTGCACAGGTCATCGATTTTTCGTCACAGCTTCGCCCATCCAGTCTTCGCAATCTGCAAACTAATTTCCACGGAATATTAATCCGGATTGATCGGATCGGCTATTTATATTCCGTATTAAAAATGCGCATAAGAATGTTCAAGTATCGGCACGTGTAACATATAAAAACAAAATACGCCTCCAAAATATTTATTTATTTGTGTGAATATTTGAATTTATTTGAGTATTTAAAATATGATAAAATGTAAATATTACAACTGCGTTATTTATAAGTACATAATTAAAACAAATTAAACGAGGATGTAATTAATAGAGATGATGAAGTTTCTCTCTCGAAATCGGATAAATCGTCCTGCCGATTGTTTACACACTGCTAACAGTTTATTAAATTTATGCGTTACGTTACTAATTGCAGATCGCGTGAGAGCAATAAAATTCATCGGCACATTCGCAATTAATTACTATCAGGCGGTTCGATCGTAGACGATGAACGAGAGAGAAGAGCGATTTGGAGCGATATAATTGCAGCATGCGTGCGTTCACTTTGGTCGTTGTAACAATTGTTCGGGTTCAAATTGACTGACCCGGAATGAAGCAAAATACAGCCGATACCGCCGCAAGTCGACGATGAATTAATCCGGCGACAGTAAAAGGCCATAAACACACACGCGTCACTCATAACCCGGTTAACGAGATGTCTAATCGCCCACTGTATTACATACGCGCAGCTGTATGTCGTTTGCATAATGTATATATAGCTGCGTGCAAGCTGTCTTTTTCTTATGTCCTTTCGATTACGTAGCGCAATAATGGATCGACACTTCGATATTTATTTCCGTCTCCGTGATAACATTATTTTTTCTCGATTTTAAATACTTCGAACACTCGATTTTAAATATTTTAAATTATATTAAATATAAAAAACTTTTAAAAAAAATATTAATATTAAAATAAAAATAAATACAAATAAAACAAATAAACTAAATAAAGAATAAAATAAATAATTAAAAATAACATTTTTTAAAATATTAATAAAATATTTTAAAATCGAGTATTGTTACTTCGCTTTGCGAATTTTTGTGATTCAGATCGTTTGAGCGATTTGTATTTTAGGAAATAAATATAGATATTCGGAGATCTTCGTGGACTTTAAGAGACGGCGTAGACAGAAAGAACGAACGAATGCACGCGGCACTAAAATGCGAATCCGCGCGTGCAAATAATGCCTAACAAATGGAATTAGCTCAATTAGCTCGTCGCGTTCGCGTTTCGTTTTGTTCATCCTACGCGATTCGGAATCGTTCGATCACGCGTAACTTTCAAATACGATTCGCATGTTCTATTCTATTCTGCGACGACAGAATGGAAAATACACGTTTGAAGGTTCTATGTTAATACTTGTCGTTGCTGTCATTGCTGATGCACACGCGAGTCATTCACGAATACAAATATTTGATGATCTCAGAAAAAATGTACAAGTACAGCAAGATGTACATATTTTGCGGATAGAAAAAAAATAAAACTTGATCAAGCTTTTATATAATTCTTGTTTCAGTATTGAAAAAATATTATTTGTAACAATTTTTGTGAGACATACACTAAGTTTTTATTTATATTTATTTTTTAATACCATATATATATATATATATATATATGTATATATATGTATATAATATTAAAAAAAGAAATATAAATAAAAGCTTAGCGTGTGTCTCACAAAAATTATTACAAGTAATATTTTTATCGACAAAAATTATATAAATGCTTGATCAAATTATAAAATGTGTGTGTATAATTTTCCGTAATTGTTTTTATAAAAAACTTTTATTTTGCCGAAAGACGAATTAAAAGACATTCGATTAAACATACAATCTTCCGCGATTGTTTTGGAATGCATTAACCCGAGTGAACTTTATAAGGCATGCGATTATCCAATAGTCATCTGAATCGTTCCGCCTTGTAATCCAACGAGCGATTCAGTTACACAGGATATGCTACACACACATACACACAATGACCTTTCAATTCTAGATATTTTGCCCAATTTGGAATTTGGAATTCACAGAAATATCGAGAAAGGTCATTATCGTAAACTATATCAGTTACCTTTGTTATCATTGTAACATCTCTTGATAAACACAAATCTTTGTAAATAAGCCACACACGGATTAAAAATTTGTTAAATATAAAAATATATTATATATAAATATATTGAATATATAAATAAATATATTATAAATTATAAATATATTAAAAGAAATGTTTCGAAATTTGACAAAGAGAGAACAGGGATACTATCCTGAGATATTTTGCATCCCTGAAATTAAATTCTAAAAATTTTGGTCGAAATTCATATAGACAGAAAGAAAATGGCATGATCAATTATTTCAAGACACTGTATACTTATACACCGATTATTATCGGACGTCGCAACCGCGATCGATCGATCGATCCCCGATTATAACGTGACTGTCCTATATGCCACGAGATTTCGCAACTCGCGAGCGTTGGAAAAAGATCTCCTTGTGTATCGAGTTAACACATATTGTCGTCTCTCTTCTCTCTTTTGCTTATGTATATTGTGCTCTACAATGCACCACGTGGCACACGTACCACTTGCGAGAAGCGACCGGAGCGTGTCGCTAACGTAACGAGCATAATGAGAAGGCATACTAAATATACTCATCACAATTCCTTACGCGAGAAATAGATGTGATGCGACGTTCATCTGTCTTCGCCTGTTATTTTCCGAATAATTGTTGCACGACCCGATCGTAATTTGTATATATATATACATATACATTTCTCGCGGAATGCCGCCAAAGTCATTAAGAAGATCCGTCACCGTGCAAAAGTCAATCGCGCGCGGAGGGGATTTAATCTAATCTTTTCTTTCTCTCTCTTTCTCTCGTTATTGACGAGAATTTCGCTGGCATAAGCAAGTGTGCCCCCCTGCCCCCACACTTTATTTAATCGCTATACACTTCATGATGACGTGGAATCGATCGCTGATTTTGATAAAACTGAAAAAGGGTATCCTTCGATACGAAATTGTGTATCCCTCTTTTCGTTTTCTTTAACGAATAGCTAAAATAAATAGATAACAAAAGGATTCTGCTATTCTCTGTATATTGGTGAACGTGAGATAATTTTTCGTGTTTTGCATTTGAGTTTACGTGACAGTAAATCGTCCTTGAAAATCGAATTGAATAATAATAATAATAATTGCGATCGGTGTTACCACATTTAATTGTCAGCTGTGCATAAATTTAAAGAAGCGATATATCCAAGTTTAACCACAATGATTCATTGTCCCATCCGCGGACAATGCAACTTATCTTATTTTCATCGGTCATCTGACGCCACTGGAATGCGAATTGATTAAAAAGCGAGTCAACCCGACGATGGAAATAATTAAAAATAAATATAAATAAATAAATTAAAGATATTTCTCTAAGAAATCGTCCTCGAATTTTACCGAGTTTCCTGTATTTTTCCAAAATTCAGAGGAAAAGAGAAGAGAGAGAAAGAGAAAAGCTGATTTCTCACATAGTATTTATAAACATTATATAAAATTAAAAATTTTTTATAAATTATAACAATAAATGTATGCTTCAAAGAAAGTATGCAATAGTGATATATCGTCATTTATACATCGAACAGAGCATTAGGAAAGTTTAAAAATATTAATATAAATTATTAATAAAATATTAATAAAATAATTTATAAAAATATTAAATAATTTATAAAAAAAGATCTCAATACAGATAAAATCAACTCCACATAAATGTATAAAAAAAATATCCGACGCATTGTGATTATGAGCGAAGCAAAGTTGAAAGTCGGCTCGATTAAGGATACGTGAGAAGTCTTTGTTAAAGCCTTTGTAAAAGTAGGAAACTGATCGGGCCTCGCGGGTGAAAACAACGATTTTCTGGCTACGACCCAGAATTACGACCGCTCTATTTCACCGGCGATATATTTTTGGATCTCGGGAAATAAAATTAGGCTTAACAAAATTATGTCGCACACGTGTTCGGTGGTGACCCTTTTCTTCAGGATATCGCGATTCTCTTTCTTCACGAGAGAGAGAGATTTTCCTTTCGTCTCGAATAAATTACGAATAAATTATCATCGATGCGCTGGAAAAAAAATTTCTAAAATTATCTCCATCTGATTAGATTCAATCGTGGAACGAGCTTATAAAATTGAAGCTAAAAAAATGCTCTTTAAAAAAAATAGAGAAATATCTACTGCATTTTCTATGAAATCGTGACTATTGTTGACATATCTTTTACCATTTTTTTTTCAGCATCTCAAACACGCGCGATGCTTCATATCGCAGTTTTCAAAAATATCTCTTTTTTTTTTTATTTAATACAGATAGCGTAATCTCTGAATGACAGCATAAGTCAGAAAAAATCTTACTCTTTACTTCTCTTTCTCTCTCGCATTGAGTGAAATTTTTTCATCAATTCCGATAAATAGAAGACGCAAAAAAATGCAACGCAGATAGAAGCAACTATTAAACACTACAGATGCAACTCTATACGATATTGACGCGTTTTGTGTTTAGCTGTTGTTAGAAGCAAGAATTAGATCGATTGATGGCCTTCATTATAGATTCCTAAAACAATCATGGCTGTAAAATTCGTAGATGCGATTGTTGATACGAGTGAGACGTACACGCGATTCTTAAACTTCGGGGAGGCTTTATTAAAGGAGGCCATTCGAAACGAGAGTCAAAAATAGAATCTAAAACTAGAATCTCGTTATAACAAGCCGCGCGGATGATCGGAAAAGTATTCAAAACTTATTTCGCCGTTCCGGAATAGATTCTATCGCATGTAGGCGAATTAAGAGTTTCCGTATGTAATATTTGCGACACATAATGAATCATTAATAACTTTATTACGGACGAAGCGGGCCAAGGATTCGCGGGCGCATTCGACGAAGATGAATCGAATATCGCCTCGTCTGGAATTGCGAGACGGAAGAGGAATTTATACGCTTATATATCTCGTAGCTTTACCATATTATCTCATTGGCAATTTTTAGGTATGACGATGACAGGTGACTTTGCAACGGTCACGTTTTCGTTCTAAGCCGCGAGCGAGCTTATCGCGAACGTGCGGATTATTATTATTATGCTAATATTAAATCTACGAATATACTCGATTTCCGTGTCTTTCTCTATCAATAAGACACACGGTCTCTAATTCGAATTACGTCGTCACGTTCTCGCATCGTTTTAAAAACTCGTTGAAAACTTGTCGCACTTATACACGTAAGTGCACGCGAATGACACTTGGCGTAGCAACTGTCTACAAATAAGACGCACAGTTTATCACGTCGAGGACAAGACGGTGAAAATTTGCGTTTCAATCTAGGCCCGCGCGAGAAACTCTCTGCGAAGTCATTGTACTTACGTAAGTGCGTGTGTGTTGCTGTCGCCGTGACGTGTCAGACTACGATCGTCTCCCAGGACGTAGCTCGATCAAGCACGAGGCACTTTCACACGAAACTGATTACATCCGTTATGGGAAATGCGCGAGGAGGCGAAAATCAAAGTTCAATATGCGACGTCGCGAGCGACGCGCAAAAGCACCCTATCGCTGTGAATCATGCCGGCGAACTGCGGCGAACTGAGGCCGGCTCGGCCGCGCTGACGTCTGACGCTCGGCCATTGTCGCGCCGTCTTCGGCCAACTTCGGGCCGCGCGCGAATTTTGCCCCGTGGCCGACAGCGCCCGAGATTAGCCGAACGCGCTCGATGCGGAAAATTCAAACTTCAGGGTTGCGTTTTACAATTTATTATTCCTTGAAGTAGAGTTGCATTTGATTGATCGATCAAGACAGAAAAAAAATTTCTTTGTTCCGATTGGTCTCAATCAAA
Source organism: Prenolepis imparis (assembly GCF_030444845.1). Taxonomy (NCBI): domain Eukaryota; kingdom Metazoa; phylum Arthropoda; class Insecta; order Hymenoptera; family Formicidae; genus Prenolepis; species Prenolepis imparis. Next base: position 15,953,612 of record NW_028141162.1, on the reverse strand, counting down.
CATTATTCTATTCCGAAGAGTAAATTTTTAAATTATTTTTTTATTCATAGCTTCGTAATGTGAATTAATTAAAATTTCACTAAAAACTTGTACTAATTTTGTTACGCTAATCTATACAAAATTAACATTCTTATCGCGCTACTTTTTTTGTGTTAACTTAGAAATCAAATAAACAGAGTTAATGAACTTTGTAAAAGTTGTTAACCAACAATAAATTGGGAGATAAAAAATAAGAAGAGATTATAATGTAATACAAATTAAATTATTTAGTTCACACATAAATTGACTTATAGAAAAAAAGTTTGATATAAACAAAAAGTGTCATTAAAAATATTCTTTCTATTAAACATTTATTTAATAAATCCCAATGCTGACTAATGCTGACTGAATGTAAGCCCGCACATTTCTAGGCTCAGAATGCATGTAGGTAGGCGTTAGTAGAACTGGCTTGGAGAGTTACACAAGAAAAGTTGCAAGTAAAAGTACAGACGCGAATTTTACATTAAGAAAATTAAACATATTCTTACATATATTGTTGATAAAATATTCTCAAATCTTTTTATTTTCTAATCTATTTTAATTTCTAAAGATTCTAAATCTAATCTCGAAGAATAGTTTTCAAATTTTACTAAATATGTATGCGCGTTAAATAAATGCGGCATAAATAAAGGAGACTCTGCGATAACACGCGGGTTTAAGGCTACGATACTATTTTACTCGCGTGATGTAATGCACATATATTCGAATCGATAACGAATAGAAATGTGCAAAACCTAACAAACGATCGCTTCTGTCATTTTTTCCTGTTGATATATTCTTCCTGTGTGTCACGGTTATCGCGTGACATTAGCGAAATAAGGCAGCGATCTCAATAAACGCGATATCTGCATTTTCACGGAGTGTATTTCGATCGATGACATCGCGAATGAAACGCCACAACTACGCGTGACATATTTATTTACGCATAGATAAATGATGCATTGCTATATTGTAATTCGCAAATTCGCGATCAATATGATTGTCGCGTGTTCTTTCGTTCCGTGAAGAATTCGGATGCGAGAACGATATTTATCCCGCTATACCTCGACTCTATACTGATTACACCGTCAAACTGATAAGATAGAGTTCTTATCGTGCAACTTTATTCAGTTAAGTTTGTTAATATTCGCTGTATATATAACCGCCTGCATCTAGTTGAAATTGATAAAATCCGAGAGGAAAAAGAACGCGAGAAAATTTCTTTTTGCACAAAGCATTGATAATTTTCGAAAAACGTGCAAAATAAATCGTATAATAGATTTAATGTCGGTGCTTTAGCATCAGGCTTCGTTTGAGATAGTAAGGATCTGTGAATCTTTTGAAATCATTAGACTTTATTATCCCATAATCTGAGCATTGTACGCGAGTATAATGGGGCCGGCTTTCAAGACCAGCGGCGCAATGAGACTCTCTATTGAAAATAATTATGGGTTGATCCCCCGATGCAATTGATACGGAAAGTTCACCGTACAGAATCCTTTTATTCCTTTGACGATCGGCCTAGTAATGTGACCTTGATGACGATAAAAAATAAAGATATCACACTTCGAAGATAAATATTACGTTAATTCTCATTACAATAAAATATTTTCTATATATGCGTACGGCTATATATATTTAATATATTAATCTCACAATCAGCGGAGAATTATTTAATTATTTATTTTTCATATCAAGAGAATTTATTATATAGTTCGGAATTTTTTTCTTCGTCTTATGAAAGACTCGAGGAAAATAAGATTTTCTTATCGCGCACGCGCTTTTTTCAATCGAATTATCAAGTGCCGCGATGTGCTTTAATAGAACAGCTTACAAGATGACCCATTTTCACCTACTTGACTTAAATGCTCGATAAATCAACAACGTTAAACTTTGTTATAAAGTGTCACTTCTATTATTGCGTAAAAATTTTACAGGTTTAACAATTTCAGCAATATATGGAAACTCTCTTGCGCGATTGATTAAAAATAACAGCTAATAAAGAGTATAAATTTTATACAAAAAATAATCAAAGCTATAAATGTCAAGTTATAAAGAAGTTTCTCGCATATATGCTTTTGAAAAAAATGCTTGCAGGAGATCATTCGATAAATGTCAGTTTAAACGTGCGCAAACTACTCTGTCGCTTCAATGACATCTTAAAGAGATCTTTAATATCTCTTCGCGATATTCGACAAGAATACTCTACATTTATTGTTCGCAATTAGTTTTGCTAAATATAAATTTTGTCATATTATATAAAGACGAAAATCACGGTCGTGTTCTAAGTAGCGCGACAATGCGGAATTGTCAGAGTCTTAAGGAGATTAGCGACATTCGGCTAAAGAGAAACGACGAATCTTTGCGCAAGAAATGCATAAATTACAATAGCTGCGCGAAAACGCATCGGCGCGCATTACGCTAATTCTTATGTAACTGAAACGGTCAGAAATCGAGGCTCGCTCTCTCGGTGCGCGAGTACGCGGCTTCGTCGATGCGTATATGACTCGCAAATGGCTCGGCAACTATGCAAATTTAAGTGCAGGATGATCCATCCGTTTGTTAAACGCGGCGAAGGTCTTCGTCGCGTTAATCCGCATGAATTTTTTGCGAATCTTATTGTTAGCATCGCGCGTAGAACGAAAAGTCGCCGGAAAATCTCGATTGAAGTCGTAAATAGATTGGCAAATTTTGCCATTCAGAAGATTTCATATAAAAATTAAATCAAGTATTAGAACGATAATATTAAGATGCGAGAATTAGTTCCTATATCATGAATTTTCATTTGTGTCTCTAAATAATTCTAATCATTTTTTAATCAAACTAGAAAAACACAAGCGCGCGCTATGAGCGCGCTTATTCCTCGATTTTATATAAAAAAGAATGATATTTTTATATCAAGTTTGTTTAAACTTGATTAATAATTTTTGACAGATATCATAATTAACTTTTAAAATAAGAATATGTTATAAAAATTAAAATAATAATATGTTTTAACAAATAAAATATAATTATATATAATTTAAATATGTTATAATTCCTTAAACTCGATTAATATTTTTGACAGTTATCAGCTGATTTCTGTCAAAAAATATTAATCGCAGATAAGGCATTATATAACATATATCATTTACAATATATTATACTATTTTAATTTTTATAACCTATTATTATTTTTAAATATAATTAGCAAATTAACGCTTTACTAATACTTTTTGACAGAAATCAGCTGATAACTGTCAAAAATATTAATCGAGTTTAAGGAATTATAACACATATTATTTAAAACATATTATTATTTTAATTTTTGTAACATATTTTTATTTCAAAATTTAATTAACAAATTAACATCTTATTAATATTTTGTGACTGAATAAATCAGCTGATTAAAGAGTTAATTTGCAATGTCAATAACATGTTTTTTTTTAGAAAGAGATGATACGAAATACTATGAGAAGTTAGTGACAAATGTAAAAAAAATTTATATGTTTTATACGTACTTCAGAATGTTGTAGAAGGAATTATTACGGAAACGTTAAAATATGCAGGAAATTAACGATGACATAGTTTTAGAAAAGCAATCAGAAGAAGATGTACACGAACAGGATGAAGAAGAACAGCTGGAGGAAAGGTCAATACAAGATATAGAGGAAGAAATTAAGGAAGTAAAAGAAACAGAGGACAATGAAAAGAAAATAGATAAAAGCATTGCGACATTTTTGCGTGAGAAAGGTTTGAGTGAAAATCTCATCAAGACATTGATTAATACTGGTCTTATGGATGAACATGTCAGGTTAACTAAAATTGATAAATTGCATAGATACATATTATTTTTTTTGTATATTAATCAAAATTATAACTTATAACCAAAACGTAAGAGAAATTACTTTCGTATGTGATATTAATAGCATATATAAATAAGTGTTAAAAATAATATAAAAGATAATGTTAAAAAATAAATCTTTCCTCTGCGTATTTTTTCCTTAATTTCTTTTTTAAATCTTTTTATCTTCATAGACTTTTAAAAGCTTTAAATCTAAACGATGACGACATTGACAATCTGCGAGATTTATGGCGAACAAAGATCGAAGTTAGCAGAAACAGTAGCGATTCTACTAATTCCTCTACACCCGGCGATTCGTCGTCCGATGGACTCGAGCATTTGTCACCGAATAATATCTATCTAAGAAAAGTCTTGAGCAAATCTTTGATCCAAGCTCTTTGCGAAATTGTGGCAAAGAAACCGGCTGATCCCGTGGAATATTTGGGCCATTGGTTACTTCATTTTAAGGTCAGTTAATTTTAAAATACAAGGATTTTAACATTAATTGAATATACGAGAGCAAAGAAAATATATAAAATTACATTGTGTGTGCATTTATGTATATAAATAAATAAGGATAAAGATAATAAAAGATAATAGAAAAATAATGGGAAGTAAATTTTGGCTCGATTTCTATTGATGTTAAATCTTTACGAGCTGTTAAGATTAATTTCGATTTCTTTAAGTTCTTTCTCAGTCCAAAATGAATAACTAACTAAATAAAACTTAAAATCTTCTTATATGTATAATAATAATAATTCTCTCTTCAATGCTCGATGACTTTGTATTAATGAGTCATTATATAAACAAATAAGTGTTTTGAAATAATATGTCATGTTTCATATCGAGAGAATAATATTCTTTTTATTCAACAATTTTTCAATGATAGATATATCTGTGTGATTCTAACAATTCGTAATTTTAATTTGAATAAGAATATATTTCAATTTACTAGATGTTTTTTTATATAAATAAAAAATATAAATTTTAGATTTGCGAAGAACAAATTATGCAGCAGAAAGAACGCGATTTGGAACTTTTGATTAACAGGGAAAAATTGAAATTGAAAGTATGGACAATATTTTACATGTTTAATATTTTCCTAAGTCATGTATATAATATTTAAAAAATATTTACTTATTTGTACAACAGGAAAGTGAAGACAAACAAGATCTTATTCCTATTGAACAAAATAAAGTAGAGATAGCGAGTTTCATCTCCAGCGAGGATGGAAATTATCTCAATAATTATGATGACGCATAAGTTGATTATTAGTTAAATTTATACAATATGTATGCAGATGGAAAGAAACGAAAAATTAAAGAACTAAGAAATTTTCTGAAATAATTTTACATAATTTGAAATTTTACATCCTTTTTTTAACATGAAAGAATGGAATTTTTGCCATTCTACTTTTATATAAAAGAGATGGGCGAGAAATATAAAGATCGAAGTAAAAGATTTTTTAAATAAATTTACTCACCAAAAGTTTGTTGTATCCCTGCAGTTTCATCGTCTGTTTTGTTATATTTCGAAACACACTAGAAATAAATCGACTGAAAGATATTGTTAATTTACGCGACATTATTCTTTACTCTTTCTCTTCTCTATTCGCACGGTTGCAATTTTATGAAATATATATGAAAACTTGTTGTTTTAGCACACAATCACAGACGTCTATATACACTATATAAAGAGCTGATATGATGAAATGTGCAAGGGCAGTCTATATATATACGATAAAACAGTATATTATACAGGGTGTCCCCCCCAAAACTCATAATTGATCTTCCAGGGGCAGATTCTTGGGATCATTTGGAGACGATTTTTCCGCAGTGAAAATGTCGAGGGAGACCATCATTTTTTGCATGTACCCAATTTTTGTCATCATGTATATCTTTGTAACTAAGCCTTTAAATTAAAATTCTATTAAAAGAAACTTTACTTGAAATTAATTGAAGAATGTAGTTTTGTTAATATTTTATTTCTAGAGAGGGCTTAGTTTACGAAAAACCCTTTATTTTTAATCGCTTATAACTCGAAAATTATTGGTGCCTCGACATTTTCGCTGAGGAAAAATCGTCTCCAAATAATCCCAGGAATCTGCCCCTGGAAGATTAATTATGAGTTTTGGGACACCCTGTATAAAGTACGCATAAATAAAATATAAATAAAAATAAGAAATATGCAAATAACCTGCTATATACTTAGCTGTCCAACTGTTATAGTCTGTCCATTTAAATATAGCTACCTTCTGCTTTGTATCACTTTTTTAATACACCGCTGTTAACAATCTAATTTAATATATTTTAAGAAGTCTCTGCGATCCAATGTTTTCTTATCAATTAACAACACAATAGATTATTCAATACTGGATTCTTTCGATTACATTCACAGATTCACACGATTAAAATAATTCGAAACAAATTTTGTTGGAGAGAGACATCGGACGACATGTACTATTCAAAAATGACGTTATATCTGAAAATTAATTTAGATAAGATGGGCGAAACAATTTCTTTTCAATAATAATACATGTCGCGCCATCTGGCGGAAAATTTGTATATTAAATCGGAATATCCGCGTGTCATAGGGACTTTTTTCACCCTAATGTTATGTTGGCTAACCTGAGGTCATGTCCGATGCAAAGATCGTTTTTCTTGGAAAAAATCGCTTATCAATGACGGAAGAGAGCTTTTTTTTATCAGCTGGCTGTATGTAAATGTAAACTGGAGGTCGCATATGTCTTCACGCCTAAAATTGGACAATTCCGCGTAATCGCACAACATGGATTATCGTGCACTATAATGCGGAAATTTTTTTAACCGCAGATATGAAGACGTACACGACGTCAAGTATATCGCGAGTTTATTAACCTTAACTCGAGACGCGAGTTTGACAGAGCGTGGGATGCTTGACGCGTGACATCACACTTCCATGACTAATTTGGTTATATGTCTTTATATTTTCTTACGCATACAAGTGATAAAGGTGAGCTATTTTCCTCTATTTTATCCTCCTATTGTTCCTCTATTTTATTTTCGTATAGCCAATAATGGTAAATTTAGCTTCATTTACTCCGAAAATCTGTGTTTGGTATGTATACAATTAACTGTTGCGTCGTAAATAAAGATTGCAACGTGTACATTTTTCTTATCTGTCAGAAGAATTGATCCTTATTCGATTTTATAAAATTATTAATTTAATAAAGATTGTTAATAAAGATTGCAACATGTACATTTGATTTTATACATCAGGAAAATGAGCTTTATTCGATTTTATAAAATTATTAATTTAATTATTAATTTAATAAAGATTGCAACATGTACATTTTTTTATACATTAAAAGAATGCTCTTTATTTGATTTTAAAAATTATTAATTGCACTGAAATTTATTTATCTAGCAATTTCAAGATGATAGCGTCGGAAGTTGGCTCCACGAATGCAGAGCCTGTACATGTCAGGATTACAAGTGAGAAAGCTCCGCTGATCCATGGTAGAGGAGTGCTTCAACGACTGAGTAATATTTTTAAATTTGGAAGGACGGCACATATGGAGGGAGATGGCTACGTTGAGTTTGGTCATCTTGGTGTGGATAGCACTCGTACATTGGGAACCTTTGCTGGTGTATTCAGCCCGGTTACACTGTCTATGTTTAGTGCCTTAGTTTTCATACGAATGGGTGAGCAATAATTCATAAGAGTTTGACATTCTATGATATACAAGTCTGTCAGTTATTAACACTAGCTAATTTTATTGCAGGATATATTGTGGGCAACGCAGGATTACTCGTCACTTTAGTTCAGTTTATTATAGCATATAGTATTTTGTTATTCACAGTCGCGTCTGTTTGTGCTATTTCGACAAATGGAGCTGTGGAGGGTGGAGGTGCTTACTGTATCCTTTCTCAATGTGAACAGTAATGACAGCTATATATTATTTATCTGGTAAAAATAAGCCAGCTCAACTAACTATCTATTGATAAGCTAGTCTCTTTGCGATAGCTTATCAATAGATCAATTTACATTGGTTTGTTTATATTTTAACTACGTTATAATATGTAGTTGAGATGAATCCATAATCTCTAAACAGAGATCTATAAAAAAATACCAATTTAATTATAATAATCTTTATAAGAATTGAATCTAAAAATGTCAAGAGTATTTTCCTATTAATTCTTATGCAGTTATGATTAGTCGTACATTAGGGCCTGAATTTGGCGGTTCTATCGGCACCCTCTTCTTCATGGCCAATATAGTGTCCAGTGCACTTTGTATCTCTGGATGCGCTGAGGGTTTGGTCGAAAATTTCGGTCCATCCGGTTATTTAAGCGGCAAAACTGGACTTATACCGGACGGTCGATGGTGGAGATTTTTATATTGTTCCATACTAAACACTGCTAATCTCGTAGTTTGTCTCATCGGAGCTGCAATGTTCGCAAAAACTAGCGTTGCAATCTTGGCAGTTGTCTGCATCTGTCTAAGCAGTGTCTTTATCAGCTTTTTGACACAAGGCGCGATGGAGGTAAATATTCTTAAAAATATATTTCGCGCGTTGTTAATATTTAATAAAAGTTTTAATATTATATATTAAATATTATACATATATTAATATATAATATAAAATATTATATGTTAATATTATACATATATTAAATATTTTTAATATTTAATAAGTATAATATTTTATTTAATTGAGTTATAACATTAATGGATTAATACTCTTACATTATATCCTTCTAGATACCAATACCAGATGCGAATACATTGGTACAAAATGTAACGGAGCATGTAAATGGAAGTTACACAGGTCTACTGTCTTCTACACTTTCCAGCAATCTCTATGCAAATTACAGCGCCGATTACTCAAGCGGAGGCGTCATAACGGATTTTGCAAGCGTATTTGGTGTCCTATTCAGCGGTGTGACTGGAATAATGGCTGGAGCCAATATGAGCGGTAAATAAAATTATGTATACGCAATGTAATTATATAAATATAAATTATATATATTATATATAATTATATTATAAATTATATAAATATATAAATATAAATTATATATTATATAAATTATATCGTTTATGTTTGATATAAATAACTTATCTGTTTAACGATTAACAGGTGAGCTGAAAAATCCTGGACAGAATATTCCGCGTGGAACGTTATCCGCAGTATTATTTACATTTGTGTGTTATATATTACTGTCCGTATTGACGGCCGCTACTACCAGCCGCTTTTTGCTGCAAAATAATTTCATATACATGATGCCGATCAATATTTGGCCACCATTTGTCGCTGTCGGTATTCTCACAGCGACTTTTAGCGCTGGTTTGAGCAACTTGATCGGTTCCAGCAGAGTATTGGAAGCATTGGCCAAAGACAATGTATTCGGTAAGTAATTAATGGCAAAATACATAAGAGAGAGATACTAAATATCTTAAATAACTAAATATCTCTGCTTTATTTCTCTAGGTTCGGGATTAAATTTCATAATTCAAGGTATATGGCGCGGCAATCCGATAGCAGCGATATTAACTTCGTGGGTTTTGGTCCAGACAATCTTACTCATTGGTTCGTTGAATACCATCGCTCAAATTAATTCGGTACTGTTTCTATTAAGTTATCTCGCTACCAATCTTGCGTGCCTTGGGCTGGAACTCGCTAGTGCACCAAACTTTAGGTACGCTATTTAAATATATATATTTAAAAAAAATATATATATTATAAAATATATTATATATATATAATTTGTTTACCCCATGAGCCTAAATCTTTTTTGCAGACCAACATTTAATTACTTTACATGGCATACGGCGACTATAGGTCTTCTCGGAACGCTGATAATGATGTTCGTCATCAACAGCATTTACGCTTCCAGCAGCATAATATTGTGCTTAATTTTGATCATCGTCTTGCATTTATTCTCGCCGAGTAAGAACGCTCCGTGGGGCAGCATCTCTCAAGCGTTGATATTCCATCAAGTCAGGAAATATCTGCTGATGTTGGACTCGCGTAAGGATCACGTCAAGTTCTGGCGTCCGCAGATGCTACTGATGGTTGCGTCCCCGCGTTCCGCCTGTCCTCTCATTGATTTCGTCAATGACTTGAAGAAAGGAGGCCTCTACGTTATCGGACACGTGAAGGTCGGCGAATTTGCCGGTCAGAATAGCGATCCTACGATAGATGAATATCCGCATTGGCTAAGTTTAGTCGATCACATGAAAGTTAAGGCCTTCGTCGAATTAACTGTGACCAAAACGGTGCGCGAAGGCATGCAACATTTGATAAGACTGTCCGGAATGGGCGCGATGAAACCGAACACGATCGTTCTCGGTTTTTATGACGAGGAAACGCCAAGAAACTTCTTCCTCGATTCTCAGTACGCAACGACGATGTTTGAAAATACCACAACGCTTCCGAATAACGCTGTGTTTCCTCTGAGACAAGCAACGGGTGAAAAGAATCTGGATTTGATTCAGTATGTTGGTATGTGCTCGGATATTCTGAGAATGAAGAAGAATCTCTGTCTGTGTAGAAACTTTCATCTGTTGAATAAAGCGCAGTTAACAAAGTAAGTAAAAGCTTCTCCCAAAAAGGTTATTTGTAAAATAATATATTATATATTATTTAAAACGTATTAATTAATATTATATTAAATTATTATATTAAATATATTAAATTAATATTATATATTATTTAAAATATATTAATTAAAATAATATATTTGTAAAATAATATTATTTCCGTATTTATATATACTACGTAATGATATATGTCTATGTTTTCAGGAATTCAAATCTGAAATACATTGACGTATGGCCGGTCAATTTCTTTCAACCAACCGATCAGGATCCATTCGACACAACATCGTTATTCATGCTTCAGCTCGCGTGTATCGTCAACATGGTACCCAGTTGGAAGAACCTGCATCTCAGAGTGTTCCATTGCGAAATCGCGGACGGTAGCGAAAGTCTAACTATCTCAGATTCTCGCAGTTCGATGAACGAATACCCGAGAACCTCGAACGAGCACAGAATACGGAAATCGTTGAATTTGCTGCGAATTTCCGCGTCAATTAAAAAGATCCCGGAATGGGGAGAGCAAGTTCGAGGATTGAAGGGCAGATCTCTGCTTGAACCAAAAAATCAATACGAATCAAGCACCGAGTCAAATAGTTCTTTGAGTAACATGTCTCGAGCTTATATATTGGGGTAAGCATCAGCTTATTCTTTGACTACAATTTTTTCTCGCAGTAATTTCTCATACTTTCTTTTCTCTTGATTTTATCTTTTAGCGTCAATCAACTGATAAGACAATACTCCTCTCAAACTGCGACGACATTTATTTATCTACCCGCACCGCCAGCATCGAGCACTTGGGACGAGGATGATATGTATCGACAGTATCTGCAGTTGTTGACGGAATTGACTGTGGATTTACCACCGACAGTTTTGGTGCATGGTGTTAGCGCCGTTACATCGACCACCTTATAACAAAAATTAATACGAATAGACAATGTTTAAAAGTTTCTCGATTGATAAGGGGAGAAAGAGAAATAAATTATATGAGTATATTAAATTATAATTTCTCGGTCATATTATACTAATTTAAGAGATTATATAGTATATATATAATCTCTTAAATTAGTATATTATATTAGTATATGACGGAGAAATTATAATTTAATATATTCAAAAATGCACAAAGAGAAATTGAAGCTAATTATAATTTATTATATCTAATATTATTAATTAATTTGATAATTATTTTGCAATATATATACATACTATTGCAAAGCAATACTTATTGGATTTTAGATTAGTAGACAATGTTTTATCTTATCTTCGAAAAAAAATGTAAAATATCCTTAGTACTAAAATTTATTACTGTGATAACAAACATATTGCATAAGAGACTTTTCAGAAACAAATATTTTTTAATAGTAAACAATTCTAAAACTATGTAAATATATAAAATATCTTAATATATTTCCATATAAGGAACTATTACTGTATTTTTCACTGTTTTATATATCATATTTCGTATTATTATAAGTATTATTTGCTAATAATTGTAAACATCTAAATAAACACTTATTGAAAGTAATACTGAAGTATATTCACTAAAGACTGTCTAAAAACTGATTAAAAAAGAAATCAATCTAATCGAAGAACTTATTTATCTTTTCTCTTTCCCGCCTAAAAAATAGTCAACGTCAGCAACTCGATGACGACTGATTACAGGGGCTCAAATTCGGCTCTTATAGAAAAGTTGCAAGTTGATTGGCTAAAAGCCATGCGATAGCCAATCAACTTGCAACTTTTCTGTAAGAGCCAAATTTGCGCATACGTTTCTTTTGCGAATGAATTCAAGAATCGAGTAATAAAGTTAATATTTATGTTTAGATTCTCAAGAAATATTCACTTATTAAAAGTTTAAATTTACGCAAAATATTGACGATCGCTAGAGTGATTAGATATTATCTTATCAATGAATGTTGTCAATTTGATATAATATTTCAAACATTAAACACGTGATTCCATCAACATGGTTATGTTCGGAGGCAAATTTGTTTTTTCGTTGACTTCGCAATTAGTCAAAAGTAGATTAATGAGCATTCGAGAAATGAGTGCGGCAATTAATGCCGATTGCGCGAAATCTTTATTATATAAGGAATACGGCGATCCTGTCGAGGTTCTTCAAATAACCACTCAGACGATAGAACAACCAGCAAGCGATCAAGTAAGTATTATTATTATTATTATTATGATAATTAAATTCTGTGGCAGATTTTTTTATTTACTACTTTCTAATTGTATAATTAAATTTTTGTCTTTTTTTATGATAAAGGTATCTGTAAAGTGGCTGCTAGCTCCAGTGAACCCAGCTGATATAAACACAATACAAGGAAAATATCCTAGCAGGCCTCTGTTACCAGCAATAGCAGGAAATGAAGGCGTTGGAGAGATAGTAGCGGTTGGTTCCAATATTAAAACCTTGTGCATTGGAGATAAAGTGGTGCCAAATGGCCCCAATTTTGGAACATGGAGAACGCTAGCTAATTATAATTTTAAGGATGTTATGAAGGTACACAAATTATTGCTACATCTTTGACATATTATATTTGCCACTTGTTTCTTATTCTCTCTGATTTTACAGATGCCAAGTGACATTGATCTAGTCGTAGCTAGTATGATGAATGTAAATCCATGTACTGCGTACAGAATGATGAAAGATTTCGTTCCGCTGAAGTCTGGAGATACTGTGATACAAAATGGTGGTAATTCTGCAGTTGGTCAATTGGTCATTCAATTATGCAAAGTATGGAATCTCAAGTCTGTCAGTGTTGTTAGAGACAGGCCAAATATACAGGAATTGAAGGTACAGTATTATAGTTATAATAATATTAATATATTATATTAAATATCATGTGCACATATAATATTACAAATTTTATTTCCAGAATCAACTGACAAGCTTAGGGGCAGACGAAGTTCTGACCGAAGATGAAGTTCGAAAAACACAACTATTTAAAAGTAAAAAGTTACCTCCACCCAAATTAGCTCTCAACTGTATCGGTGGACAAAGTGCACACGAAGTGCTGAGACATCTCGCTCAAGATGGTATTATGGTGACTTACGGAGGCATGTCTAGAGAGCCATTAACCATACCGATATCCGCACTTATTTTTAAAGTAATTAAAATCCATCTAGAGAATTGTGAACATTGCAAAAGATATAAAAAATATAATTTGTACCATATATATTTGCAGAATATATCGTTGAAAGGATTTTGGATGACAGCCTGGACGAACGCAAATATGGAATCCCAGGAGAGAGAGGATATGTTCAAGGATCTGGCGACTCTCTTCAAAGATAAGAGATTGCAGCCGCCACCGCATAAATTGGTACCTTTCTGCGAGTATCAAGAAGCTATCGTTAAGGCGCTCAGTTTTGACGGTCGGACGGGCGTAAAATACATTTTAGACTTGACGAAATCTTAAAAATTTGTTCATACATTTGTATATATAGAGTTTGTTTTTTCTATTCTCTCGGAACTTTCATCAATGCATTTGATAGCATTTAAAATCATTACAATATTCTGTAATGTTTGCGTAAAGCACTTTTTTTGTAAAATAGGGAAATCGCTCTTTGTATAGAAAGGTATTTATTTTTAGCAAAAATACCGCAAGGTGTATAAGTATGTGGGAAAAATATAGGAAAAATAATTGTGATTGCAGATTTCGTCAGTCAAAATTCTAAATTATTCAATCTCGTCAAGGAGATCGAGCAAATCCATGCTGCGTTTCAAGGTCTCGTGCTCGTCCTCGAAAAAGTCTGCGTATACATTATCTAGTTTAGCTTTATAATCCTCGTTCAATTTCGGCTTCTCGCTGCTTCCGTCCGCGTTACTTCGTTTCGCTTTGTTTCCTTCAGCATCGATTTCCTTATTTATATTATTTACATTCTCCTCGTCCACGTTCGACAATAGATTAAGCGTGAATGGTCTCTCGTAATTGGTCTCCTCAGTCCCCAGCTGAACAGCCAGCATACCTAGTTCCGCTTTCGCACCGCAATCCTTGAAGAACTGTTGACTATCTCGCCTTCCTGTTCCAGTTACACCGTATGTCGGCAAGTATCTAATTACAAAACAAGATAATTATTATCATTGACAATGCTATGCAATCGAAAATACTGGATACTCTTCTCTTACATGTTCTTGCCCAATAATGTTTTTCTGTCACCGAAAGTGTCAAAGGACCCGCCGCAGCATGTTTCAGGGCTCACGTCCTTGAGCTTCATCGCTCCTAGAGTGTTCCTGTGCTCCGTGTACTTCTCATTGTACCCATGAGGCGTGATATTGAAGCTGGCGTCCTCTTTCTGTAAACCACGTCGCAAGAGGATCGAGACTCGCACGTAATACGACTCCAATTCCTTCAGACAAACCTCCCGCGCGCTCCAGACCTCTTCGAAAGTCAAGCAACCGTAGAACTGCAGTGTTAGAGAGAAGATGGATTAATTCATCATTGATTCTCTGTTAAATCGAGACGTTATACTCACGTCGATCACCATTTCCTGCACCAAAGTGACGCATTTTTGGGCATTCAAGTCGCTGACCATATCGCGTATCGCGTCTACGTGATTCAAGATAATGAGGATGACCTCTCTGGGTCCAGTGGCTGCCGTCAATTGATACTTGACCATCATAATCATCAGGTCGAACAGTTTGTCCATACTACTCCTGTCTAGCTTCATGATGGACGAAAGAACGACACTCTCCAAGGTGGTGCGCAAGTGTGACACCCCGATCATCGGCGATTCCGCGAATATCGACGACAATATCTTAGGATTGAGCAAAGCGGCGGTTACGTCATCCAATACTGTAATTAACTTATTATAATTAAATTTGCGGTTTGACGAAACAAATTAAATAGCGATAAAAATTTCTTAAATTTTTAATGATGCAGAGCATTTAAGATGATAGAGTATATAAAAAGATTGATAAATATTCATCAAACTTAACATCAAGATCTTCCCAAGGAATAAAATAAATAAATATATATTTTTTTATTTAGATTAATTTTTAAAATTAAATAAAAAAAGAGTAGATTTAAATAAAAATTTAAATATATGTAAAAGAGATAAATTTTCATAAAATTTCAATTTTATATACTTATTGTGTGTTAGCTTGAAATATTAAAAGATATTTAAAAAATAAATATATATGAGATACAGTCATGAAAGATTTTTATAAGATTATATATATCATTATAAAAAAATTATCGATCACTATATAAATTTATATAAAAATGTGCGAACGAAATATCTATGAAATATCTTCGAAATATATTTCAAGCTTGCGCCTCGCCTTGTATCGTTTTGTCGGCGTCGATCTTTTGCGCCTTCAGCCTCTGTCGCAAAACGTACAGCATTTCACCGCCCATATTTAAATACAGAATAGGTGTCGAATGCAAAGACATTTTTGTTCTTTTAGGTAGGAGCGAGATTTTTCTTCGACGATTGTTGTCAAGACGAGGATAGATGGACAAGTACACGTACTAAAGAACGAGAAAATTAATGTCTGTCGTCTTGACGACGTAAGTGTATACATAAATGCTTTCAATTCTTGCGATCGGTACCGAGACTGCGCGAGGAAATTCATAAGATATACAGTAAGGTATATAAAGTTCTTTTATTACAAAATAAGAAATATTATTAAAGACAAAGATATAGCCATCTTGTCAAGATTTGTGAAAAACGATGAGGAATTGCTAAAACATTTTGATTTCTCTTGATTAAATATTATACATTATACATGATTAGAATATAAGAAGTAGTAAAACAGATACAAGTATTGAAACAGAAAATTAGTTTTCTGTAAATAAGTTTTTATTTTAATATTATTTTCTTAATTTTTTTAAACAGTTATATATTTTTACTCTCTTATATTATATCTAAATTAAAAATTTTCTGTCATATTTACATTCAAATATAACTAAAATTTATTCCTTAATAAAAAGTTTATAAAAGCAATTAATAAAAGTAAATAATAAAAGTAATAAAAATAATTAAAAATTTATAAAAATCTTATTTCAAGTCTGAAGCTAGTCACTTTCGAATCGAACACGTGAGATTTAACCTGAATATACCTAACTTCAGATTTCAGAAAGGCATAACGAATATGCGTCGTCTCGTAAACACTAATCTTTATTCATTGAATGTGCTTTATTTTTAGCACTTGTTTTCAAATATAATCTCATAAGATCAGTGTTGATTGATATATATGTGTGTTTTTATTGCTGTCATTTCGTAATTGCAAGAGATAGACTTTGAAAGTACAAGAATCGTGTTATCAAAATATTTAAGGTTAGCTATGTATATTTTTTTAAGCAATCGAGATAATTTAAGAAATTTTTAGAAACGCTGATATGTATCATCGTATAATTGCACTAATTTGAATTTGTGCCAATTCGTCGAAAAGAACGTCACTTTTGCGTCTAATAATAAAGAAATGTTTTTTTTTTTTTTTTAGATTAATTTGTGTGCATAAATTTTTTTAAAAATACAGCTGATAAATTTTATTTCTATTTATAATGAAAAAGATACATTTATACTGCTTATTTTTATTTTATTTATAATGAACTGTACTTATAAATTTTTAAAAAATTTCAGGAATAAATTATTAAATATCAAAGATGACATTTGAAATGGTGAAATTTACAAAGTTGAAAACAGCGATGGACTCATCATTTTGGGCAAAATTTGCAGAATTAAAAATAGACAAATTAAAATTAGATGAAAAGTCCAAGGTACATTTATGGGGAAGTTTCTCTCTTCAATCGATGAATGAGGGAAGAACTAATCCATTAATTCTTGATTGTACTTCATTTAATGAGTATGTATTCTACAAATATAAGAATAATTTCTAATCTTTTTACAAAAAATAGACTAATTTATTTTTAAATATATTTTGTAATATAATTTGCATCTGCATTAACAATAATATATAAATTGCATGTCAATATAATAGAATAGGTTTCATTTAGATGAGTTTCAGAGATTTGGATACAACTTCTCACAACGCGGGAGTAGCTTGCTATGGCTATATGATCAATACAAATACCTATGAAGCATTTAGACAGATAAATCATGAAAAGTTTATCGACACCATGGGCAAATGCATTATTGATAGTATCATAGATGGCACAGCTTTGCAAGAATCTTGGCGGCTTTCGATATTCTCCATGTTTGCATACTCAGATCTGAAAAAGTATCGATTTTATTATTGGGCTGCGCATCCGACTCCTTTTACATTGCCAGAAATTCGTTTGGTTGAGCCATCGAAATTCACATCTGATGGCGAATTTACAAGTAGTCAAATAAATAAATTACAAACAAGCTTCCTTCAATTGGATGCAAAATCAAGGAATTTTTTCACAATTTTTACATCTGGACAGAATGATTTAAACATTGATAACTTGTCGAAAGGAGTGGAATATGCTAAATTAAACAGCAATGGAGATTCGAAACAGGTATGGTTTCATAAACTTATATATTCTTTTTGTTCGTGACAATAAGATATGTGCTACTATTTATAACTTTCTAAACGAATTAAATTTGTCTTTAATATTATTAGGAAGAGAATGCAGTATACTTTGCGTTTTACGATCCTTGCGCAAGTGTAGAACCTGGATGGCCCTTGCGAAATCTTCTGTGCCTATTATTGTGGCACTGTCCTACATATTGTTTGACACACAATATCAAAGTCTTATCTATCAGGAGTGATAAAATGCAAACTGCAGTTGTATTTACACTTAGAATCAAAGAAGATACAGACATAGAAAGTATAAGGAAAGCTATTTCTGAAGGTCATTTAGTAGGTTGGGAAGCTAATATAAATGGAAAAATGGGTCCTAATGTCGCGGATTTATCGAACACCATGAATCCTACCAAGTAAGACTTCTTTGAATTCCTTGAATTAATCAACTTTGATTTATCTATACATAGAGATTCACAAGTATCATTTATGTTTATATGTTACACTAGATTATCAGACAAAGCAATAAATTTAAATTTGAAACTGATGAAATGGCGCCTTGTCCCGGATCTAGATTTGGAAAAGATCAGTGGTCTACGATGCCTTCTGTTGGGTGCTGGTACATTAGGATGTTCCGTGGCAAGAGTACTCCTTGGCTGGGGTATTAATAATATGACAATCGTAGATTACTCTAATGTCTCTCACAGTAATACAGTGCGCCAGAGTCTATATACGCATGAAGATGCAGTGAAACATCGATACAAAGCACATGCTGCGAAAGATGCTTTACTTAGAATACGCCCTACCATGGCAAGTATATTTTTATCAAATTTATGTTTTCATATGATAATACTTTGACGAAGAAAATATTTGTACAAAATTATTCTATAATAATGATCTCTCGTAACTTATTACTTTTCACATCTATTAAAATATAAATATAATATAGGATAGATAGAAGTTTAACATATACATATATATATAACACGATATAATATATAATATAATATATAATATATAAATAATATATAATATATAATATAATAATAATATATAATATATAACATATAACACGATATAATATTTTATTTATGTGTATACTTTATTAAAGGCAATTTAATTTTTAACGCTCTAGAATGTGGAAGGTGTGGTACTGCATATTCCTATGCCTGGTCACGTGGTTGGCCAAAGCATGATGGAAACGACCAAAGAAGCTGTGAGCAAATTGCGAGAACTCGTAAGCAGTCACGATGTGGTGTTCTTGCTATTAGACTCACGTGAAGCCAGATGGCTACCAACTCTTCTGTGCGCAGCGATGAATAAAATAGCTATTAATGCTGCTTTAGGCTTTGATTCGTATACAGTACAACGACACGGCACGCGTCTCTCTGATTCTTTCTCGCCCAATCTGATGGTACAGAATCTTACAGGAGAATATCTTGGATGTTATTTTTGTAATGATGTAACCCAACCCGGAAATGTGAGTGTGTGTTATTTACTTTATCTTAAATATTTCTAAATATTCATATCAAGTTTTGAAATATTTAACATTTGAAAATAGAAAATCGGTATATACTAATTTAAAACATACAATGTTTTAATTTTACAATATTTTTATTCTTATTTCAGTCACAAACGGACAGAACACTCGATCAACAATGCACCGTAAGTCGACCGGGTTTGTCACAAATCGCCGCGGGTTTGGCAGTTGAATTACTTATGGCAATAACGCAACATCCGCAAGGGTAAGCTGCATATGAATTTTAAATTATTTCAATAGTATTTAATCTATTTTTATTTATATATCTGATTTATAATCATCTATTTTTATATAATTCCAAGAATATCAGCTAGCGCGCTTATGAATAACGATAGCGAGGATTGTCAAGCGAATATAGACAATCCGTTGATAGGATTATTAGGTGGTATACCTCACACAATACGGGGTTCGCTTTGGAGTCACGAAATGAAACTGACAATTACACACAGATTTCCATTTTGTACGGCTTGCTCTATACCTTTGATTAAAGAGTATTGCCAACGTGGTGTTGCTTTTATACTCGATGCTTGCAATGTGCCAAATTATCTCGAAAGATTATCAGGACTCGAAGAAATACTGAAAAGACCAGATTTGGATGAGGTATGTATCGATTAAACGATTAAGTACTAACATTAGTATATATTATCATAAAAAAATAAATATAAAATATTTCGAGTTGTATCTCTATTTCTTTGCATAAATGGCTTAACATTTTTTAAAATCTTAATTTATAATCTGTTAAAAATTAAAACATTTATATTTGTGCTACTTTAGATTAAAATTTTAAATATTAATTTTGTGTTTGCTTTTATATTATCATATATCTTTTAATATCTTAAAATCATATATCCTTATATATTTCTTTCAATTTTAAGTTATGTTATACAATGGACACTTCAAGTGAAGATGAGGAGCCAGTAAAAACTGCAGTTACACGATGTAAGAAAGCGGAAAAACCTACATAAGAAACAAAAACCGTAAGTTTTAAATGTGATCTATTTGCACTGTTTATACATAAAAATGATATATGACATTTATTGTATATAAATATGAAATGAAGGGAAGATAATATCCAAAGAATTTAATCAAAATAACATTCTTTAGAATCAAAAACTTGAAACACAAAGATTTTTTAATACATAAGAAATAAGTATATTCTAAGCAAAGAAAGTCTTTCTGCTTCTTCAATTTTGCATTTTACTTAAACTTGACGCATCATGCACATTTGTGTGTATATATGCGTGTGATCCATAGTTTTATTTATATTATTAATATTGATTTCTTCATGAATTTATTTAATATCTATTTAATATTTAATTTTTATACTGTGATTGATAATGTTTACAAAAAGTTAAAATGCAAACTCTGTTTTAATTTTGGTTTTAGCTTATAATTAGTTATATTAGTTTTATTTTACAATTGTTTATTTTATAATTATTTTTATTTTAAAATTATTTAGTTTTATAATTAATTTTTTTATATGTACAAGATATATTTCAATAGAGGATATATAAAAATTGTATATGTAATGACATATAATTCTCAGACTGTTGCTAATATGAAAATAACTATCGTAATTTTTAATCATTAGTTGCTCGTTTTATCGTCGTTTTATAAAATATTTCTCATATTGGTTTTCTCCATATTTTTATTGTTACTGAGCTGTACCTGTGAGCATTCGCTTTTGTAAAAGTGGTATATACATATAGCAAAGTTCAAAAATACTCTTGAATAAACACATCAATATTTCTCATATCTTAAATATTATATCACTTTTAAAAATAAATTATTCATATATAAACATTTTAAGCTTGACTAGCTACCTTCTCTTTCCTTATTCAATTAATCAAGAAATATTTCAAGAAATTGCTTCAAACAATATTTAAAAAAAAAAAAAATTAATCCTTATCAAAAGAAATTCTCCCATTTTTCTTTATTATGAGTATCGTGATTCTATAATTATTATAGTTACAATTTTGATATATAAACATTACTTTCTTTTTCCGGAAAATCACATTCTATAGTATTTTTCTATCATCGTATATATCTTTTCATTACAATTGTAATCAATGAATTGTTTATTCTAGAAAACACAATGAATATAATATGAATATTCTCGCGATCGGTTTTTTTTGTCTGAAATATGTATTTCTTTCGCTACACACCTGACGACTCCATTTCATTTCTTCTCCGATTCGTCGACTATAGCTATTGTCATTGCAACAGCTGCAGAGAAAACCATAAGTTTTGACAAACAGATGCATGTCAGCAGTTAGATTTATCACAGCAAAATGGAAAATTCGATTATTCAGTTGCATCTAAAATATTTTTAACGCGCTCTTTTTTTCTTTTTATTTCGATTGATTAGATATTATATATAAAAACTGTGAAATAACAGTGAAAATTTTAATAAAAAAATGTCCTTTGTAATAATTATTAAAGAAATAATTTTATAATCTAATATATATCGCACGACTACATATCTTCATTGTCGCATTTCTTGCGATGATGAAGAATTTAGTGTTCACGAAAACTCCGATTTCGTATCGGAGCAGTATGTAATATCTCTGTATAAATAGTCTGTTATCATATCTTCTAGATAAAACGGGATCTATGAAAGAGAATTTGTCATAAAATACAATTTGTTCGTTTGCGCTTTTAATTATAAAAATTATATAAGGAGAACAATTTTTTCTTATCATATTGTTTAATGTTATGGTTTCGAAAGTATATACAATGTAATTTAAGTATAATTTATATGCGTAAATAATCTTTGTTGTACATTATATTGTATATTATTGATTTATACCCCTGTAAGTAGAATGACCGCATTTTTTCGTGTATGACTAAGACAACGAAGAGTAAAGTAGGACATTTGCCATTTTTGGAAAAAGAACAAAGTTAGAGACAAAGTTTTAATTGAATATGTTTCTAATTTTAATTGTATGTTTTTTTTTATATATTTCTTATCAAAATAATTAGACACATTTTTATCATCATTAAATATACTTGCGGATGTATATGTATGTGTGTGTACAACATAATACATCCGTACATTCCACACGCGTTTTTTCACGTACATTAATATAAATATTGCGAAAAAAAAACTAGAACAATATAAAGGGGTATAATTCAAAGTTTTCAAAGTTTCAGCAAGCCAAGGTAAACAGAACAAAGTATATGCATCTACTTTAATCGTCTTTAATCATACATTTTATAAATACGAAACTAGGACAAACATTCTAGAGGAGAGGAGGAATTTAGGACGTATACGAGAACACTTTGAGAAGGAGGACGCGTCCTCGGAAAGCAGGACGTCCGGTCCACAGTCATCTTAATTACATATAATATATATATATATATATATTATACTCGTCAAAGATATCGATACGTCACGGCGTAAAATCGCCAGGTGATTTGCTGGCGACAAGACTCCGTTGGCGTATTTACAATACCGCGGTGGCGTTAATTGGCGGTTTTGCCGCCGCGGCGCTGCGATCGCGCCGCATACCGCGCATTCCAGCGTAATGCTCGAGCGCGACGGAGGGATTGTGGAGGGGAGGGGGTGGACAGCCGAGGTTGCCTGTCGGTGTCAAACGGGCCGCGCGCGTCCACCCGCCCGCATGCCATTAGATTTTCGCCGTTTTCGATGAAAACACGTCCCCGCTGGCGATACGACGCGCCGGCTACGAGTGCACGGAGTTCTCGACGTCGCGTTTAACCGAGTGTCAACACACGGCGTAGGAGTGTCACGGCGTGAATTGCGCGAGCCTTCGCGTGCGACGACGAGTGCCTCGTTCTTGGGTGAGTAAAACGTAACACATATATGTATACATATGTGTGTGTATGCACGTACGTGCAAATATATACACATGTCAAATAAAGCGATGCGGCGAGACACGATGTGCCGGCGCGAATTCTTACGAAGAATGTGCGCGTTTCTGTCTCTCTCTCTCTTGCTACTTTTTTCCCCCTTTTTTTATTCTTTTACGCTACGCCGGATTCCTCTATTGATTCCTCGCGAACGTCGAGAGACGCGCCGCGCGGCGGCGCCGACGACCCGCGCGGAGTAGCGCGTCTACAATCGTCGTCGTCGTCGTCGTCGTCGTCGTCGTCGTCGTCGTCGTCGTCGTTGTCGAAGTCGTCATTGTCGAAAGTTCGATAGATTTTATAGACACTTTCGAATATCGAGAATTCGAAAAACCGGCGCGCGATCGCGCGGCCATTTTCGAAAAAGAAGCGCGCAATAGAGGACCGATAAAGCGCCCCGTCATCTCGTCGTGTTTGTCAAGGAATTTCGCAGCAGGTATATATACACATATGTTTTTGACGATTTCTCGCGCACGTACTTTTGTCCCTCGGAAAAAAAGTCACCAAGTGTCGTGAGGAAAAAATTCCCGACGTGCGACAGTTGACATTTCGCTCGCCTTTGTGATTTTTTGATCTGTCAAATTCGTGCGTTTCATTATGAGAGATGATGATTCTCGTTGTTTTTAAAAATCACGTATCACGTTCTGCGCTCGAATACGTGAAGAGAAATGCAAGACTCGGCACATATAATCCTCGGTGTACAAGATATTCCAAATTCCACGGCATTGTTATTCGCGCGCGCGAGAGAGAGAGAGAGAGAGAGAGAGAGAGAGAGAGAGAGAGAGAGAGAGAGAGAGAGAGAGAGAGAGAGGTATCAGCGTTTTATAAATGCTTTACGACGTTTGTATTTTCGGGGAGAAGTTGCATTCCGCAACGTTGGAATTCGCTCGCTTGTCTTATCTGCACGTTCGGACGAATTTCGGAGTTTCAAACTCGTCGAAACCGGTATATAATGTATCATTTGAACGAGATCGGATTTCTTTTTCGCGGATATATATGCGCGAAAATTATTTTTACACATATTCGCGCGATTTCGCATTTGCATTACAATTTATCGCGCGCGTTTGCATAATTGCTTTTTATATTTTTCTAGATTTTTTTTATCGCTCTCTCCTCTCTTTTCACTCGAAAACGAGCGCGTTGCGCCAGCTCCGTTTTGAATGCATAAAATATAGAAAGTACACGCGACGCGGAGAAATCTATAAAGAATTAAACTCGCTGATATTGTTGTTCTTTTTCTCAATTTGACGTAAATATTTTTTTATTATTTATCTGTCGGATATTTTTTTTGAAAAATTGATCATATACATACAATCACGTTAGATTTAAAAAAATATTTTTCTATTTGTAATAATAAAAATTAAATACGCTCTTTATGTGAAATTTTTAAAAATGTATTTGCAATTCTATATGTTCAATTTTTTCTATTATATATTTTTTATTACATATTTTTACATTTGGTGATAAAAATACGACAATATGTTCGAGCAAATCAGAAGAAAGTGAAATACTTGACGTATGCGATGTAAAAGTTCGACAAAAAATGTTCGCGTTTGGAATTCCATTGCGTCAAATTTCTCTCGAATCTCGAACTATCATATCGATCTCTGTTTGGAAAAAAGCGATTGTTGGAATGTTGATTTACACAAATAATCAAATAACATTTCTTAAGGAATTTAGGTAAAAGGACCCTGACTGAGTATATCTTTGTGTTCCAACAATTTCCTTGCAGGTGTTCAGGTGTTATATTCCTTTGTGTCCCAAGAGATTTTTTTTGCAGGTGTATATTATTGAAATTTTCAAGGTTTTATCGTAATCTCTTTGGTCACTCTGTCGCAATGAAATTACAATTCTTAACATATGAGACCATGATGCCAGTTTATTTATCGTAATATTGTTATTACATTTTGAATAACAGTACCGATTTGTTAATCTTAAAAATTTATAAATAGAAATTTGTGTGCATAATCTCTCAAAAGAAATCTTTCGTCATTTTCTTAAGAAATATTTTTGCAGAAAATTTATTGTGAAACATTACGTTTTTATTTTTTTCATTTTTTGCTTTTTTAAATATTTATAATTCGAATGAAATACAAATACATATATATTTGTATATAAGTTGTATATCTGTTATAATTACACTATGTTGTATTTAAGAAAAATACTTAAAAGTGAAAATTAAAATTGAGATGAATATTATATTTAAAATCGCAAACAAATCAGGGAAATAATTAATACAGCTAATGTGATATGTGTAATATTGAAATTTTAGATAATTTTCGAATCGAATTTTTTTTCGCGGATTCGTCAAGAGAGAACGTTCGACGAGGAATCTCGATCAGCGGTTTCGAGTTTTGGAGTTCCCGAGCTCCGCAGTCGCGTGTATAATCGCCCGCATACCACGTGCTATTCAGTGCGTATATATATGTATGTACATATATATATATATATATATATATATATATACAGGGTGCGTGCAGAGTTACAGTTTATGAATTGACAATTTGGAATCAATATCAATTCAATGAATTCAATGAAATCATTATTAACTTCGAAAATAGTCAATAAAAAGTTTTATTAAAAATGATTATACACGTGTCTTTATATTAGTGGTGATAAATAGTTTTTTAATAATACATTATAGCTTTCTGATTGTTCAAAATTTAGAAATCGTATTAATATAATTTTTCTTAAATCAGCTCATTTTTAATTAAATAGAAAATGTGTTTGCCACTCTCTATATTGTATAAGTGTTTACGCTCTCTCTTTCGCGAAACTTGATTAAAAAAATTCCTTCCATTTTTGTTTTAATATTATATATAATTTGAATGCTATATATTGATAGCATTCCTTCTTGTAGAGGCATTAATTCTTGGACACCTTGTGCATTTATTCGAATCTTCGGCCGAGATAACACGTCGCGTGGGAATTCACTGATCGAGTGGTTAGAGTGGCGTGCGTGATGTTAGTCGAAGGTGCGAAGATTCACCGTTCTCTCTGTGGCTTGCACACCGTTAATTTAACGCTCTGGCTAATCAAATTAAATATAGACGGTCTAAATTGTTGCGGTCATAACTTCGATCTACGCTAGAAGAGAGAGAAAGAGAGAGAATTCAAATTTTTCTCCTACATTTTACATATTCTAATTAAGTAAAAATAAGAACATTTTCAACAGTTTAAATTTCTGTAATTTTATCCAGATTTATTTATATCTTTTTCATAAATATAATTTTCAATATTTTTTATATATCGCGCTAATTTAAACACGATTTTTATCTCTTTCCTGTGATTTTTATTTAGCTTGTGTACTAATTAAATTGTAGAATGCACATAATATAACTAGAGATCAGAAAGATAATATAAGTATCAAACTAAATTTTCAGTTATTAGCAGAATATAATTAAACAAAAGTTTCCATAAATTTCAAAAATATACATAATCACAGAAAAATACAGAGAATAATGTATAAAAAAATAAATTTTTTTCTTGAGTAAATTAGATGGAGAAAATCGAGAAGGATATTAAAATATTTAAAACTGTGTTTATATCAAAATTATAAATTTCGGGGTTAGAAGTTTTATACATCTGAATTCTGACCTTTCTCACATCAATTTGCGTTTATAAATGTGCATCATTTCGTATAAATGTTATGTATGTACATATGCGATTTTCGTATGCACGCGGTACACTTTATTTAGGCCGTCCTTCCGTTTAAATAGCACGGCAGCTGAGACGTGTGATTCATAAAATATTTACACTACTATGCGTTACTCTCGTAAAAAAAAAAAAAAAAAAAGGAAAAGGGGCACGGCACGGTCGTCTTTGTAAACCAGATTCATCCTTCTTATCTCATTGCTTTATCACGCGAAGAACTCGACAAACACACACGATAACGTGCGAAATCGGGCGGTGTCTCGTAGAATTCTTTTGAAGATGGCAAATTCAAAGAATTTAATATTAATAATTTATATGATTTAGATTTATAAAAGTTGATAATAATTAATAATTAACTATTAATTAATTCAGTAAATTAATAGTTAGGAATAATTCATAATTCTCTAGTTGTAAATGTATAATCTTCGAAATCAAGCGTTCATCTCTCATATATAATTCCGGATCTTTAAAAAAATTTGCTTTTATTCCCTTATTGCATTCTGTTTATTCTATTATATATATATAGCGAAATTAAACATTTTAATTCTGAATGAGAATTAAAAATATATATTTTAGCTAATCAAAGGAATGAAGAAGGGAAAATCAAATCGATTTATTTCCATTATTTCGGCTTTTGCACAAAATGCGCGAATCTCCGGAAAGGACAAGAAGAAAAGGCTAAAATACCGGAAAAAGAGTAGTGCGTAGAGCGGAAGGGGGAGGCGAATAAAAGATTGTTTATATTGTTATGATGAAATCGTGATGTCGACCGTATGGTAGTGTGGCGAGAAGTGGGAAAAGCATGCGAGGGGGATGAGAAGGAATGAGAGGCCGTGATACAAGTAGTGATGGGCTCAAACCAGCAATCATATCCTTTTTTCCTTCTCACAAATTCGAAAAAATACCATTTCTTTGTTTAAAATAAAGTTTTAGAAACGACCATATTATACTAGGTTCCCTTTTTATTTTACGTCAAAAAAAAAATTTAAGAAATGAAATCCGAAAATTATTATCAAAAGTATTATATGTTTTGAATTCCATATAGGAAAAAAATCAGTAGAAATTTTTTATCTAGAGATCGCGCGTAATATTAATATAAATTTTATATCGCGTAGTGTCTTCTAAAATACGTATATATATCCAGTCAAATTTTATTAATTTATTCTGCTAATTATGCCGATACAGAGCAATGGATTTATAAATGCATTCTTTCCGAGTTCCATTCAAATTGTATATTAATGAGAAATTATGAAACACGTAAATGTTTATTCGCATACCTTATAACAGGAATATAGTAAACATATTTAAATAATGAATATATATAACAGTAATAATGATAATTTGTTATCATGTTTTAATATTTTTAATATTAAGAGTGTACTAACTACCATTCCTATTATATACTATATTTTCTATATCTATATTTTTTATTTCATTCTACTGAAGAATGTCAAGTAATATTTGCATATTTGTCGAATTATTTACATTGATGAATACAGACATTGGAATTTTTTCATTAATGTAAAACTGCCAATATTTGTAATTTGAAGAGAACGTAAGCATATAAGAAATATATAAAGGCAAGATTGGCTAAATATTTCGGTGATCGAGCAATTAATATAATTGTCAGTAGCAAGTTTCTAAATATTTTTCATTAATTATAATCATCTGTAGCAACCTTTTAAACATTTTTAAAATGTTTTAAATATTAAGAATTAAGCTCCGAATATATTTATATTTATTTGGAACATTAAAAAAAGAATGCAATTAATTAGATTTCGTTAAGTATTTGATCAAGAGACTTAATACAGAAAAAAGGAACCATTAATATTAATTATTTAATTAATAATCGCTAAAGAAAAATCGATTCTTAGATGATCAAGGAATGTGTCATTAGAAATACCATTGTAACACCTTGTATTTTTTAATTGACGCAATCATTATTAATCGGTATTTGATTGATTCTTCGCGCGAACGTGTCGATCCTGTCGCTAACAATAAGTACGTGGCACGCGAGAAGAGAGCTCTCGCGAAAGAGTAAGAGAAAAACAGAGAGAGGAAACATTGCGGAGGTGGAGAGGTGCTGGCGGTGAGGAGTCCGCATTCCACAGACAATGTCACGTTTTTTAATCCCCGTTTTACTTTATTTGTGCCGCCTTCGCGGTCACGAGGAAGGTCCCAAACAGTTATAGTTTGACTTCTGTCCCTATACAGGAAAGTGCCTTCTTTCGCGAGGTGAAAGCGCAGAAAGGATAAGGACGAGGTATCCTTGCCGGGAGGACAGCTATACGAAGGAGACAACTCTACGTAGTGGAGCAGAGGGAGAATTCGCGAACCCCTGTCAAGGTGTACGCGAATTTCGTGCGGGGGTGACATAAGAGAGAAAAAGAAGAAGAAGAAAAAGGAGGAGGAGGAGAAAAAAGGAAGAAGTTGGACCAAACGAGTGAAGGAAGGAAGATATGTCCGCTGTCGAGAGTGCCTTGGACGTCCTCTCCAGAGCGGCGACGATGGTGCAAGGTCAGTTTACACTTTTTGGAATACTTTGCGATTCGCGCGAACCTTAGGGCGACCAGAATTTCTAATAATGTGTCCTGTTGCTGAAGTGTTCTTGGTCGTCGAGACGAAATTTTCTCTTACTTTATTCTAGTTGAATATTTACGTGGTTATGAAAATAATCGGATATATTTTATTCCGTTTATTGTCCTCAAACTTAGAACGGATATAATAATGTTAATAATTCCTAATATTATTCTATTTTATATTGTAATTTATACTACACGAGATTATTTCATTTAACACAAGACATAAGAGATATACTATATATTACAACGCGGATAATTTGTAATTATTTTTATATCATTAAATATTAAAATTATGGGAAAAAATATAATATAAAATTTTCAGAAAATTTGATAGAAAAATTAAATATTAAAAGATTATATCTTTTTTTAAAATTGCAACATATCTAGTTTTTTTTATTACTGTTTCGAGCACGTATTAAGAAATGTGCTCTATATTGAATTTAATTGTGGGATATAATTCGGATTTATTAGAGATATAATGATAAAATTATATTCATTTTTAGAATACTATAAAATTACATTTAATAAAAATTTGAGAACTTGTTTCTTACTACATAATGTCTTTAAAAAATAAAGTAATCTTCATAAAATAAAATGTGCATTCAAATATTAAAGCACAGGAATTTTTGGATTCCTTATTAAAAATAGAGTATCAAAACGATTACTCTCTCTCTCTCTTTATAACGAAGTTTATTTCGACTAAATTTATTTGTTTCTTCAATTAAAATCTTTCATATCCTTATCGCATTTATATTTAATTTTGTGTTGCTCATTTTCTCTAAAAGATTTCTCCGATCTTTCACTGACAATGAGAGAATTTTCTCTTAGAATTTACCCTGAAAATCATGGTAATCATGGGACAATATGGTATGGAAAGAATTTTATGAGAATTTCTCTGATTAATATTTATCACAATAAAAATAATAATATCTATCACAATAAAATATAAAACATGTTTGATTAATATTTTACTAAACTGCATAGTAAAATTAATCAAACATTTTATATTTTATTGTAATAGATGTATTAGTATTTTATTGTAATAGATGTATTAGTATTTTTATTGTGATAAATATTAATCAGAGAAATTCTCATAAAATTCTTTCCATATTGTCCCACGATTACCATGATTTTCAGGGTAAATTTTAAGAGAAAATTCTCTCTGTGTTCCTATTATGTCTCTTCTAAAAAATTTCAAATTATATATTATATATAAATAATATATTCTGATGATGAGTATGCGATTTAGAGACATGTAATGCGATCAAGTTGGCGCGAAATACACAGACTTGAGAAACAGCGACGACTACTTGACATGCTGTCGACATTCCTCGCATAATTCATTTAATAGTCATTCCATATTTCGCGCGTGTGCACGATGGCGTTAACCAGGCTCGTTTGTATGCAAGCTGCGGCAAGAATCGTCATATATCGCCTATTATTATCGCAGGTGTCGAGTCATAACGCAATGTGCCATTACCTGACATAAATTCGCGATCGTAACATTACTATATCTCGGTTACAATCCGCGCAATCGTATTTATACGGAATCGATCGTACGATGTGTGAGCAATCGCATTCTTCGCTTTGTATTCAATCAGTCGTCTTACGAAATCGTTTTGCAGAATGATCCGAACGCGCGATTGCTGAAAGAAGGAGACTTATACAACAAGCTGTTTCAATCTCTTAATTGATACCACAATTTTGAAAAATAAATAATGTATATGTGAAATATATTTTGCCAGATTTGAACTATAGATCACGTTTCTCTGCTAATTAGTTAGAATAATCGTAATTTTTTCAATTTTTAAAATTTATCTAGCCTGGAAAAGAAACATAAATGTGTACAAATATGTAACACTTTCCCTTCTTTTTGATTTCCATTTGGTCGTTCTAAGTTTCGAAGCACATAAGGAAAGATCGATTTAATTAATAAGATGTTTATTGCTTAGCCGTTCGTTATCGCAAGACGATCGTGTAATTAAATCGGGTTCTGATCCTATTTATGCTTGCTGAATAATAACCTCCGTACCTGGAAATGTTGTCACAACGGTTCCGCATAGTCTCCATTTATAATCGTGCGAGTCTGCATATTACAGATTAAATACTCGTGTTCAGCTCTGCGCGCGAATGCACACATTTATTTGCTGATCTCGAATTTTTATTCTTCTACGAGTCGGTCTCTGCTCTGCTTACACCGATGCATTTTATCAGGAGGTTTCAAACGAAATGTGCATTGACTGCTTAATTTCTCTATTGCAGTTCACACTTTTGTTTCGAATAATAGATTGAATGAATAAAACAATGATTTTATTTGTTATGCAAATTAAGTAGACCTTCCGTACCAACGAACGAATGTTAAGCTGTATGTCACAATTTCTCTTATATTTTTGTTTAACAAAATAATTTCAATATAAATTATATTAATATAATTTCACGTATGATTTGCGATATTATTCGATCTCTCCATTAAATTTTTTTCACGTATGTGTGACTGCTTTATTTTATTACTTTTATTAATATATTAAAAATCTGATGTTTTATATATAAAAATCTTTTTTGTAATAGAATTTTTCTATACAGTGGCATAATTGTAAAAAGTTAGCATTTTTGCGAAAGTGTCGCGAACTTGGAGACAAAAAATCGATGTGCGATAATGATAACGGGTACATGAATATCGAAAGAATTAAAATAAAACGCTCTTTGCTGGCTTTTAACGCATTCGTGCGTGCATCGCATCGATGCGCCGGTTCTCTATCATGTCTCCTATATAAAGGATCGTATACAGAATTGCTCGTCCTATCATCCCTGCAATCCTCGAAACGTGGACCCGATCTTTGCTTAATGAAACCATATTTTAATCGATTTTTTTAACGATTACACGTGCGATAACACACATTTTAGAATATTTTTTTTACTTATTAATCGCAGTATTTTTTTTTGCATTTAACTCGCCTAAAAGTGTCAGATATAAAAATCGCGAATAAGACGAATCTCGAGTGTTTTTCGCGCATTTTTATCATTTCACCGAATCTTAAATAATCAATGGATATTTATGTACAAATCTTTAGATCTTGACACACCCTATACACTGTGTCTACCTGCGCGTGAAAGAGAGAGAATCAAGTTTCGCGCGCTCGTTTGTAGTATCAATCTTACAAATACAGACTTAAATTCGCGATGTATCCGTGCAAGATACTCTCGCTGTATCCTGTGTCTATGTATACGTGAGTGTTTACTTGTGTGTAAAAAGCAACTTCCTTCGGTTCCACGTGTTGGGTTGACGAGAGGGGAGACGACGAGCCGAGAAAGCGGCGGTGGATGAATGAATGAATCTTAAGACAGTCGTGAGAGAAGCGCATTCACGAAATCACGAATGCGCCTTTGAGAGACGACGCTTAAAGGATTTCGCGGCTTCTCCTCATCATCGTCGTCCTCGGAATTGTGTGCATCTCGCGATTGAACCTCTTCTTCGTAGCTTCTCTCCGCGAATGCGTGTCTCTTTTTTATCTCTCGCAGCTTCTGCGTTTTGTGATTTTTTTCGCATTTTCTCTCGTATATATAAATTATATACATGTCTCTCTTATATATATCTCGTCGAATTTGCCTTTTTTCGTTTCTTCTGACTGTTGCTTTCTTTTTATTCTCCGGATTTCAATTATCCTCGACTCTTCGGTGATATTGTGATATTGTGCGTTTGCGAAAATTTCGGAAAAGGAGAGGAAAGAGATCAGTTCGACGAACGAATTGATTAAAAAATGAAATTTTTTAAATGTGGAAATCGTGCATAAATTTTCCTTCATCTCGAAGATGAAAGTGACAAAAAGTGCTTCGAGAAATATATCTTCTAAAAAGTTTTAATGTACAAATTTTTTCTTGTGCTAAACACTTTTATATATATTTTATATATATGCTAAAATTAAGTAAAAATTATTCTAAACCGCTGTAACTTCATCGAACGAATTTGAAGAGTACCTATACGAGAAGCTATTCCGAAGAAACTTCTCTGAATAAGCCGAAATCTCGAGGATTCGAGGAAAGGAATATAATACGTACGAGAACAATAAATTTTCGTTGATTCTGCTCGTTGGAAGATCAATCACTTTCGATCTTCCGTAAAAAGGATTTGACTCGCTTTTGCAATTAATAATCTCAGGATAACATGGAAGTTGCATCTAAGAGACGGCGTCTTTGGCAACCGTGGCGTAACATCGATAGTCTTCGATTGGTTCGTAAATGGGAAGGTATGTTAATCTGTAAATTGCGTTGAAAAATGACAGAGAACTCTGAAAAAGTCTAAAACCGATGCAAATTGAATGAATCATAATCTGAGAAAATTTAAAGTAGAATTTAATGATGAATTAGAGATGTTTCTTTGCTACAATTTCGGTCTCTGGTGAAAATTGAATGTATATTATTTGATAAAAATTAAATAATTAATGATATATAAAAGATCCAGATGTCGAATGAATGTTGAACTATCTTGTTTCTCGTGTTAATTTTTGGGGAGTTTTGATAATTTCGATTCATTCGCTGGATAGGGCCAGCTATATCTATTCTACAATTTGATAAAGCAACAAGAGCTCATATGCACGTTTGTTAATTATCAGCGTTTGTTACTTATCGAGAAGTCAATCGATTCGCGGAAGAAACCCTCTCGCTTCGCTCACCTCTTCGGTCCATTCATCTTTTCCCTACGTGTCTCTAAACCAGTTTCACCATCTTTCTGACGATCCTCTCACGGCTATTAGGCACTTCCTGCCTGTCCTGGGAACCGGACTCGTTTTTATCACCCTCCTCCTTCGTCCTCTTCCTGCCCTTCCTCTATCGATCGCAGCAAAGGGTTGTCGTTAGATCGGTTTTCCAATTCTAGATATCTCGTCGCGAGGAAGTGGGCAACCCTCGGCGATTTTATAAATTGCGATAATGCGACCCATTGCAAGGACACGCCTAGAACTTTGTATTTCATTTTTTTTATGACGTCAAAAAATTGTATCCCGTGTAGAATATTAAAAGCATTAAGAATGAAAGCTCACCGACACGAAAAGATCGGTATTGTACTTGTCAGTATTAAAAAAAAAAAAAAATCATACAGATACGGAAAGAACAAAAATTTATGAAGGCTCGTTAAATTATTATTTTTTCTAATTTGACTTGCACTTTTCGTAATTAAGTTTTGACGATATTTTCGCATCCGGTAGCAATGCAACATATACATATAACATTTTATTTTATTTAAAAAATGTACTGAAATAATCAATTAATTTTGTTTATGTGACTTCAGGCTTTTAAGGATATACATATTATACTTTTCATTCAATATATCGACTGTATCGAATATCGTCAATGATATGCGCCAATCAAATTTGCTCTTTTCCTATATGCTTATACTGATTTATATGTTTTTTATTGCCTTCGAATATATTTACAATCGGAGTATTTCCTATAGGTCATCTATAGGTCGCTACCCTCGCTTTCATTCTGGATTTAGCTGTAGTAAGCATGCGTAGCATTCCTCTTTCGTTTCACAGTATGAAACCAAAGCGTCGGGAAAAAAATAAGTTAGTGTTTCTTCTCGGAAAGTCAGAGCACATCCTCGCTTTAAAGTTGTATTATCGAATCGTGTCGTGCTATAATCTTATCTTCTTGACTGCGAATTATCATCTCGTATTATTTGAATCGGAGCGCAAACGAACGCAAAAGAACGTAAAAGAAATTCGATTCCGAGCAGCGAACATGGCACAGGAATACAACAATTACATCAGACCGAGCGTGATTGGTATAAGAGAGATCCGAGAAGTAACATAAGATTGTTCAGATTTAGAAAAGTCGATCTTGATCATCTCTCCGTCGCTGGTACAATCATCGAGTCGTTAATCCGTCATTTTCACCGGTGATGTGCGTTCACAGTTGCATCTTCGGTGTCCTTGTGTGTTGCAGAGGAGAGACCGAAGACGACGAATCTGCATCGAAAGCCGAGCAGCGCGTGGCGCAAAGACCGTAGGAGAGATCCCATTCAGAGCGAAGCTTTGGACATGTCGGCTGCACGGCAGCATCATCATCTCAGCAGACCAAGTGTGATCGTCCCTACGATGCCGCAAACCGGTAAACATTGCCGAAGTACTTTCCTCAGCTGAAAAAAAAAAGATATTAGTAATAGATCATACAGTTACAAAAAAAAAAGAATTCGTGTTTATAAAATTTTCCAACTATCAAAGGATAGAGATACCATTTTTTAATTCAATCGATGAGAAGAGGATAAACTTTCAATGTTAAAGAGTTTTGACGTTGAAAGAAAAAAATAAATGCAAGCATTTGTGATATCAAATTGTAAAATTTTCAGTGACGAAATAGAGACGCTAATTTCAATTTGAGTTATAATATTATAGTCTCGATATTGAAAAAAGATATATTCATAATAGATTCAAGTTCTATATATACTTGATATAATTTCTTTTAAAGCTTCAACACAATACACGTTGAAATCGAGATTTAATTATAGAGCATCTTAATATTTAATATTTACAGGGGAAAATTAAATTAATTATTGAAAGCAAATAAATAATAATATATAGTAATAAATAGTAATGTAATTTGCGTTAATGAGATTATTAAAATAAAATATTTAAAAAATTTGACTATTATAATTTTATAAGAAGAATCCGATAAAACGCTTTTAACAACAAACATTAAAACCGAGATTTAATTATAGAGCATCTTAATATAAATCCTGATATTTACAGAGGAAAATTAAATTAATTATTGTGACAATAATATATAGTACATATATAGTACTAAATAGTAATTCTAATTTGCATTAATAAATTATTAAAATAGAATATTAAAAAATTTGATTAGTTGTAAAAAAAAGTTCTCTGTTATTATGGGTAAACAAAGATCGTCTCAGGAAACGATAAAGATTATGGCCTTACCGTCGTTATGTAATGTCCATCGTTGGTACAGTTTGTATAAACAATGAATTTATTGTTGTCTCCGTGTTTCGCACTGTTCGGCATTTTTTACCTAACTGCTGCCGACTTAACAACGGGTATTCTGTGGTTAAGCATCTCGCATCCCTGATCTCTATTGTCGTCATAGGGGTGCCTGCGTTCCCTGACAATGCAACGCCCGCTGCACCGATATTGTGCAGATGTGAGGCCACTTTCAATAGGAATATACGGTTAATTCCGACGTGCATTCCTTCTCTACTTGCAGACTTTCCTGAAACATTAATCCTCGTATTAGTCATGCATCTGGAATTAACACGATATTCACAAACACGGATATTCCGAATTACATCGTGATGACTAGATAGATAGATTTAATATTCATAATCGTTGATTTTATTCGAAACATAAATATTTCTATACTCTGTTAAAAATTATTGATTAATATTTTTAAACACGATTAATATATAACTAATTTCTGAATTTATGTACATCTCGATAATAAATAGATTTGTTATTTCCTTTAAAAAGAGGATGCTGCAATTTAAAGATTTCAATACTATCGAATTATTTATTTATATATTCTCGCGATGTTTTTTCTTCTATTTTAATTTTTTTATGAATTTGTAATTTATATGTAATAATTCCATAATAAATGTTATACATATAATAATTACATTTAATGATAAATAACATATATTTAAAATAGTTACATATAAATAATAGAAAATGTTACAAGTTATGCCATACATACAAGTTTTTTACATCGTTTTGCTATCAAAAATGCTACTTTTATTTTGAATTAATTAACGAAAGGGTTTGCGTTTGTATTTTTTTCAGGAACCACGGTCGAGGACACGGCGGAGACGCCTACGCCGACGGCGATGCCTACCGCGACGGGTGGACAGAGGACCGGGATCAGAACGGCGGGTGGCGTCAGCGATCCCGCGATCGACGAGCACTTCAAACGATCGTTGGGTCCGAAAGAGTACGCGGCTGTCTTTAATGCCACTACCGACAAGGAAACCGGCCTGAGCGGTAAGTAGATATTAAAAATTTATCCGCGCGCGAAAAGAGGGTAGAAGGGTAGATACAACCCTCTGAGAGAATCCAACTTTGAGTCAACCATGGATGATGGTACTTTTAATAGTCCGGGTTAGACTCGATCTGGATTCGATTTATTACTTATGAAATGTGGTTTTTACAATTTCAACTTTCTATTGGCAAATGATTTATGAAAAAAAAGACATATGTGAAATTAAACGATTTTTTTCTCAGAACGAGAAGGTATTTTTATAATCTCGATTCAATCAAATAGATATAGGAAATTGATTATCGGAAGACTTGTTTTACAAGATTTTCATAAAAAGTAAAAGTCTGGAATGTGCGATATGCAACAACGATCATCAAGTAGACCTGTTTGGTCTGTGTCGAATTGGTTCCCTTGACGGTCTAGGTTGAACCGATCTGTCTTATGCATTCTTATGCATTCTGTCTTATGCGCAGTTGATGATCACTTTGCGAAAGCGCTTGGCGAAACCTGGACGAGGCTTCAGGCGAGCAATCCAAGCAAGGAGTCCACCTAACCACCGGAGAAATTCGCCAGGAATCTTGTCGTCATTCTTGTTGTCGTCCTCATTGTCGCTTGACGGCTATCGTAACCCATTCGGGTGAAATCGTTCCAATCTCGCTCGTTAATTATGCACTAGCGATAAGTCATTACTGATAAGAGTTAACTGCATTCGCGCCTGTATTCGAAGAGCCCGCACATGGAGAAGTAAAGCTGAAATTAAGAGTTTTTTAAATAAACGTTGAGCTGAAACGTCGAGAGTTGAATTGTCAGGTAGACAATTCAGGTAGACAATGTATGATAATTTTTACAATGCAACTCCCTTCGAATTAAATTTCTACTCGACATTTAAAAAGATATAAGTCAATAATGTTAAAACAGATGACAGATCAAAGTCGGAAGACTAATATTAAATATTAAATATACTTTCTTAAAATTATTGACTCACTTTTATGTGAATTACATCTTTTGTTAATAAAATTACGTTATTCGTTTATAGATTTACCTTTATTAACTTGTAAAATTATGACTTATATTTTTTTCACATCCAGACTCTTTCGTAAAATACTGTTTTAATTGGTACACATTGCATTGTATAAAGAGGGTATCGAGTGTCTTTGATCTTCTCATTTTTCAACTGG
Organism: Prenolepis imparis; assembly: GCF_030444845.1. Classification (NCBI taxonomy): domain Eukaryota; kingdom Metazoa; phylum Arthropoda; class Insecta; order Hymenoptera; family Formicidae; genus Prenolepis; species Prenolepis imparis. Next base: position 15,914,929 of record NW_028141162.1, on the reverse strand, counting down.
ATGCTCGTTGTCATCGCTTTTTTGTCAGACACGTGAAAACAGAAGAAGACATTGGGGAAAGGCTGGTCTGTTGCACGCTACATTTTGTACGGTGAGTGCACCACGCGAACGAATTTGATATTGTTGTATATATATAAACACGTACTCCCTTATTACGCCATCGCCACAGTCATTACCATATAGTTCCAAGTTATGTATGAATATAAAATTATTTATTATAGTGTTTCATATATTCCTCGCAAAATACTATTAAGTTTATATATATGTACACATACACACAACATGCATGTATGTATGTATGTATACAGAGAATGTCCTATATAAATAAAATATTTAAATCGATAAATTATATAAATCGATATTTCTTGCAAAAAAATAAGCATTTTTTTTCTTTGACAATATATTTTCCTTTTTTATCAAAAAACAAAGTTTGATATCTTGTATTCGTGAACACAATTACTAGAAAGAGTTGAAGTTTTGTTCGTTTCGTCATATTTATGTCAACTCAAATAAATTTTCTTCAAGTCTTTCATTTTATATATTAAAATATAAATAAATTTAATTATTTATTTTAAATTTAATTATTATAGAATTACCAAAACTTTTATATAAAGAATCGAAAAATAGTACTGACAAATGCACTGAATTAACATATTAAAACATAAGATATCTCGAAAACGATGTCTTTCCAAAAATTTTGCCAAAGGAAAAAGATATTGATTTAGATCCTACCTGCATAGGAAATCTTGTATATATTTATATATACATATGTGTGTGTGTGTGTGTGTATGTGTATGTAATGATATTTATATAAGCGTGTATGCTACTCCACAACATACGCTCAATAACAATGATACATTTCCTTCTAGTATATATAATATAAATAATTTTAATAAAACAAACAATATTTTGGGATTCGATTGTATGGTTGACTGGATGAATGCCTGATACTTAAATCAAATTTTGTCTTCAGGCCTCTTAATTCAATTAATATATAACTGATAAAACTGATTTGATAAATTTAAAGATTTCGCGTGAAATTAAAAGATTTCTAATTAGTAGTTAGAAATATTTTACAGAATATTTTTTCATGATATTCTTTACATATCATCATTTCACTACAGACACATATGTCTGACAGGCAGAATAGTTTAGGCAACAAAGCCACTTTTAATTCGTCTCAACTAGGGGGATAAAATCATTGTCCACGTCTTATGAGTGTATATTGTAATAATAACAATAGTTATACTGGAGGAATGAAACGCGCGCATAAGAGGGTTGGTGAAAAGAACCGTAATTTAATAATAAGACAGGACACACCGCACAAATAACGTATAAATATTACGTCTTCATATCGGTAGTAATGCCGTACTAATGGCTGTAAAGATAAAAAAGAAATATGTATAGATATGAAAAAATGATAACGATGATGTATGAAAAAGATTAAAAAAAGAAGAAAGCCTTTAATTATTCTCACATAGTTGCGTTAGTCTCCCCGTCAAGATTCTCTCCTCAAGATTTTCCTCAACTTTTAATCGCGCACCCTCGTAAAACACACAAACGATCCCGCCTTGCTCCCTTTAACTCTGCCGAATGCTAAGAAGAGTAGTACTGATTTCTAATGGTGCTAGGAAGTCCAGTTCATACCCCAGCACGCACAGAAGTCAGTACCTCTACCTTCTTATATGCGCAAAATTCTTTCACTTTCATCATCGCGATGTAAAATGCGCGTCGCGGGGGGAGTTTTTAGATAGGATTAGCCAACGAAGCCTTACGAGATGACGCTATCTCACCGGAGAAAGGTCAGGAATCCGCGAAACAAGGACAAACGTCATTGTTATGCGTCGAATATTAGATGCAGAAAGAATTCGCGTCATGTCTCTTTAACTCAATTATTCAAGCGATAATTACATACCTTCTTTCGTCTCCGAAAATTACGGAATTTTAACGGTTTCATCCGATTAAAGAAGGTGAAGCCGGGGCGATTCTTCGGGGTGAATAACACGGAGAACCAGCAGAAACATGTGTTCCAGGTACGATTACAAGATAGACCCAAACGCGATCTAGGCTGCCCTAAAAGATACACTTTTCCTCCTCGCAATAGGACCTTGCTATTCGTAGGTGGGCCCAGATAAGAGATGGACTGACTGTCCCAGGAGCGCTCGGATGGCTTCCTATATGCAGGCGACCTGTTCACTTGCCGTAAAGCAAAGTGGTAACTTAATATTAAAGCTGAATATAAGTACGGTAATTCCACACTAGAATCTAAAGTTGTAAGTCTACACCTTATATCCCGTCTGCCCCCCCTTGTCCTCCTTCACCCCTTCGTCACCACGTTCTCAGTCATCTCCGGACCCCGTTTCTCTCTTACTCCAGGGTACCTGGAGCGTAATAACGCGACAGGATACTAAATATCGGCTGTTCTCTCTGTTCTAAGTGCAAATTGCCACCGTCTCCTCTGTGTACTGCAAAGTACTTTTGTTCTCGTTCCACTCGTGATCTCCTTTCATACTCTTTTTCTCCCCTTCCTGTTCCTCCTCTACACAACGGCGATTTTTTCTTTTTTTCTTTTCGTCTTTTACCATCTGATTTTTTCGAAATACAATTCGATATATGTAATATCGATTATGTAATATGGTTTATAACAGGAAATACATACATATATATTGTTATACAATATTCTCGAACACAAGGTTTATTAAAGCTGCAATTTTTTTCAAAAAATATAAGAAAAGTTTTCTGTATAGTAATAGAGACTTAATTTTATTTAGTAATATATTTAATAATTAGATTATATAATATATTTTGAATATCTTCAAAATAATCTATTAAAGCTTCTATCAGTTTTGATTAATTCAAACATACGTGTCGATGCAGAATTAAAAGTTTTTAAAATGCACGACTATATGTCTGTGTGATAAATTATACAATAGTCACAACAAATCTCTCTGCTTTTTTGTTTAGAAAAGCGAGTGCAAAACAAGTTTAGCCTTTCATTGTCTTGGAGTGATTTTTAACGAAATGAGAGACAGGTGTTCGCAAAGTGCAGCGGCCTTGAGACTAACAATAAGATCGGCTACATTATCATTTACGCATCTTTTTATCCCATTGTTCATAACGCAGATATATTTCGATATTTTCAAACGATTTAACGCGCATTAAGTGTACTTGATATATGCTAATTAAATTAATTTTCTTTTTGCTTTATCGATTTTCTATTGATAAAAAATTCAGAGAATTATCTTTTTAAATATATATATCCCCCTAACTTTGCACTACAGATTATATATATTGATATATAGGAGAAATCGTTAAAGATATTGATAGAGAGAAATTAATTAAAGCAATATAAAATACAAAGTATACAACATAATATGCATTTCCCAAATTTTTAAAAAGTATTTTTTCTTCAAGTGACTTTTTACTGTCGGACTTGTCGTTTGAGAGTTTCCACTCTGTATTTTCACCCTGTTCACAGTCTGACTTGTAGTCGGTTAAGGGGTGTGTCTGGATAAGGGGGATATATACGATTTCGGAACGCGTCATCCTCGATAATTTATAATTAATTGGGGCGAGTGCCTCTTTCGGGACACGCAGCTGGAAATAGGCCAGTAGATCGTGCATTGGAGCAGATGCTCGCGTAAACGCACATTTTCCAACAACACACGCAGGTGTTGCTTGGCATATTGGAAAGTGTATTGACCGGGTAGGAACGAATCCGAATTTCCTGCATCCTCCTGCATTCGAATAACTACACAGAGAGAATTTTCTCTTAGAATTTACCCTGAAAATCATGGTAATCGTGAGACAATATGGTATGGAAAGAATTTTTTTTTATGAGAATTTCTCTGATTAATATTAATATTTATCACAATAAAAAATAATATCTATCACAATAAAATATGTTTGATTAATTTTACTAAACTATATAGTAAAATTAATCAAACATATTTTATATTTTATTGTGATAGATATTATTTTTTATTGTGATAAATATTAATCAGAAATTCTCATAAAATTCTTTCCATACCATATTGTCCACGATTACCATGACTTTCAGGGTAAATTCTAAGAGAAAATTCTCTCTGTCTATATACATATGTATAGTAGAATTGTTTTTGTCCTACAAGATAAAATTTTAATAAAAGGTTGTCGAAATCATCTGCTCTAACAAGAGCATTAATTTTGTGACTGAGGCACGGCTTTGAAATACTTTCGTGCTCAGTTTCCGGGGTGTAATAATTTGGAAAGTTGTCCATAATTATTTTCAGATAATATTTCTTTTGTATGAGAAATATGAGTTAATGAAAATATCGAAACACTAATAGTTTCTATTAATTATTATTTATCAGCGTTGCAAAAATAAATTTTGATTTAATCCATAATTCATTGTTGAAAAGTTTGCTAAATTTTTCTAATATTAGATATAACTTTCCTACACTTCTTTGCAATCATTATTTTTCCTTTCTCTTCTTTCAAAAACTTAAATATGTATATTTGTTTCATTCTGAATGCAGAAAGTTCAATTAAAAAGAATAAATCCGTGGTCGATTTTTCTGTTTAATGTTTTGTAAAATCGACCAACATATAAAATAATTTTTTCGGATATTTACATGTCGATTGGAGATTAGATCGATAAGCAGAGGTATCGAACACACCAATCGGATATTAGTCTGTCTAAAGTCTCGCGGAGACGCTGATTCTCGCAGGTTTATCTGAGGTCTCTCAGGCGTATCTCGTTTCTGAACCAGATCCGGCCAACCGCAGATCGGCGTCATTTTTCCATTTTCTTATTCTTTTATGTTACTCGCGACACGTCAACGTCGGTATAAAAGAAGCTAAAAACAAAAGAGAAAGGAAATATCAAAAGGAAGTTGCGAGTCACAACAAAGTCGAAGAATAGAGGAGAAAAGAAAATGTGTTTCATCTTCTCTCTAATTGTAAGATCAGAGCTCCCTCGAGACATTATGCTCGCACGATCGAAAAATATAATATAATTAAATTGCCTTAACATTGATCAGTTAATCTATGGATGCTTTATATACGTGATGACTTATTGAGATGAAGAAAGAGATAAGAGCAGCTAAAGTAACCAAGGACATATAATGAAATCTGACTCATATGATTTGAAAAGTCAGACCTGAGAGAGTATAAGCGAAACGTGATGATAAAACTAACGATGGAATGTGCAAATATTGATTTTAAGATAATTGAGAATCAATATAGGACTATAGATTCGACGAAGATAAAATATCCAGAAATATACATATGTAGAATTATAGAGAAAAATTGGTATATTTGTATACATTTTTTACAGGCACATTATATGTAGAAAAATCTATAGATAAAAAAATATATAGAAATAGAAGAAAAATTATAGTTACAGTAGAGAAATAGACTTAGGTAAAAACATAACGTTATGCGTCGCGTTGAATTTGCGACGCCGCATGCCTTGCATCGAAATCCCCGGAGTTACCCCCTGTACGAACTATTCAATACGCCCCCGTGCAGGCGCAGACCGAGTCATCCTGTTCCAAAACATCCCCCTACGAATCTGACCGATTATTATTTCATGACTTTTTGACAAATGGGCTATAATCCTTGATCCTTCGATTACGAGATGCGGATCAATATCCTGCTCCATATTCCCCTCTCCTTTTTTATCTGTCCTCCATCATTTTTCGTTTCAATTATTTGTTCAACTCATGGAAAGAAAAATATTCTTTTTCACCATTTTCTGACATTTAAAACTCGATATATTTTTACAAGGAATTCTTGAACGAAAAAGTGTATTAAAAAATCTGATCTGACCGAGATTATAAAAAAGGAGCGTAAAGAATAAGGGCGCGTCTATTTTTTTATCGTTTATTTATACACGTTGGAAGAAGATCGATTCCAAATTGTCGAAAGAGTTACCGGATAAAAGAAAGTTAGTTCCCCGAGAGCTTAGGATGCGTCATGCAGACTCCATGCGTTGCATATGTACGAATTTTTTTCTCTCGCACACGCATCGCATTTTCTGAGTCATACCGATCCTGCGAATGGAAAAGTTCGCCGCTGTTTACGCGTAATCGATCAGTACGCATCCCTTTCTTTTGTAATCCCATTACAACGCCTGTAACACGCGCCACAGGCTTCGAACGGGAAAATCCTTCGAATCCAAGTCCTTACACAGTTGAAGATTTACTCGCGTATTTATTCCCGTAGCCTCATGTAGGTGCATTGTATGTAAATCGCGCGTGCAATTATGCGTAAATATATTACTAATATCTTTAAATTTTTTTTAGAATCTCTCCAAGTCTCTTAGTGGTATTTCTGATTCTATCAATACTTGTTACACATCTCTTTTTTTCTGTTTTTATTGTCTTCGTTATTTCAGCAGCTAGGCAAATAAGTAAATTATATATATAATTTATGCGTATATAAATATATATTATAAATTCTAATTTAAATATATACTCACTGATTCAAATATTTCTATAAAAAACCATGGCACAAGTTTAACATTGTTTCAACCTATTCAACTTTCTACTATGAAAATAAAAAATTATTACGCACATATCAGTACAAGATATATTACTTAAAAAAAAAAAAAAATGATATATCGTATGTTTTTGATGAGCACCGAAATATTTAGAAATTGACACTGATTATCTCCATTGAAAGCGACGCGTGTTTTGCAACGCGAATGATACTCGCGGGTTGATTCACCCTCCGTTTCTTCCATTCATTCCTACATCGTTATTATACCTCGTGGCGGGAAAACGCGCGGCCGCGTCGGTGGAGGGTATTTTGCTCTCTAGATTGTTTCGACGCAATTTCAACAAGCCCTCGTTCCAGATTCGATCTCGAGGATACGAAATGTCGGATTTCGAAATTTCAATTTTGCCAGAAACGTTCTCGTAAAATAAATTTCTATTAATCGAGTATCGTATTAAACGTGTGTTGATGATTTAATAAAACGTTTCAGTTTTTACATACACAACGAAATGCTCTTGCAAAATTTTAGTTTGTATAATTATTATCGTGATTTTTAAAAATAATTCTGCTTAGGAATAAGGATCTTTTGTATAGCGATTTTTTTAATTGAATGTTTATATGATTTGGAATTTTTAATTTTCAATACTTTTTATCTTGAAATAAATCTTGATTAAATAGCTAATGAGAAAATGAGAAAATAGCTTTCTGTCGTAAAAGAATATGAGAAACATAATTTTATTAGTTTCCTATATTCAGAAAATTGATATTTCATATGCAATTTCTAATATTATCTCACAAATAAAAAATCAATCTTATTCCAATTTACTTCTGGATTAAACATACGAATAAATTTTTCTTCGATGGAACAAGCAACGAACGTCAGAAATTAAGAAACTGCATAAAAATTCCAGACAACAAATTATTTAAAAAATCGATATAAAGATGTTTCTATAATTTTTTAAGCGTTCCTTGGACATCTTCCAGATTTTTGACGTGTTTAAAAATTTTTTCTTAAACATTGCACTCTTAATGAAACGATTCTTCGTCGGAAATCGCGCGCGGAAATCTTTTCGCACTTTGCGGAATTTTTACAAACGACGCAGACTCTCGTCTACAGACACGATGTATAAATAAATCAAAATTCATATAATTTATGTGATGAAGATCGCGAGATGTCCTTCGAAAATGATTCGCGTATTCAGGACGCACGTTTTCACGTCGAAAATCGCGACGATTTTCCAACGGGGCGGGAAAACTCGGTTGACCCGAAGATGCGGCGCGTCTTCCACGCCGGGAAAACACGCGACGCGGTTAACACGATATCGAGGTTTCGCGACAGCGAGGGTACGTACCTCGGACACGACTGATCGAGTGACCGAGGGGGTAGCATCGCAGGATGTATCCCTCCCCATCGCGCGGGAGCGGATGCGCGCGCGCGTGTGTTTGCACATTCACGTATAAGTTTACACGCGTGCATGTCCGGGTGGTGTACTATATACTACTTTACGTCGTACTATACCCCGATGGAGGCTCGTCCCCCTTCGAGAACGAGTCGGCTGAGGGAAGAGAAGTGCCAGAGAGTGTGTATGTCCCCTTCTCTTCTCTCTTCCTCCTCGTCATACGACTTTCTTTCGCCTCTCTCTCTCTCTCACTTTGTATCCCTCTGCTCCCCTCGCAAAAGAGCGTCCCCCTTTCTTCCCTCCAACCCCCTTCGGCACGCTCTCGCGTGCGTGAATCATGCATATCGATTTTCTTTCGTTAGAGTAAGCGGGGGCCGCACAGTAGTCGCTCACGTATGGTCGCTATTTCCCTCTCCCTTCACCCCCCGTCCTCTTTCTTTTTTTCCCCCCTTCACCCCTCCTTCCCCCTTTTCTTTCTGACAGAGAGAGCCCGGGGGCCGCGTTGCGCCACGAGCGAACCCCCTTCTGAAAAAACGCATACGCGGTACCTGATTCTTTTCGCACAATGGCCCGTGTTCTCGCTTTCCTTCTGCCCCCTCGTCCCCCTTTGTCTCTTTCTCTCTTTAGCCACCCTCCTTCTCTTCCTCGCGTACCCTTCAACGCGTAGCGTTGCGTCGTGCGAAGCTCTCGACGCTCTCTGCCCTTGCCCCTTCGACGATCATCGTTCCTTCAACCCCTCTTCCCCCCCACGACGCTACTTTACGCCCCGAAATAGCCCTGTCAGAGACGCGTGCAGAAATTTGAGAATGCAAATGCACATGATCTCTCAGACTATTTTAATTCTAATCTCTCTATAGTTTTATATTTATTATATGATGCTACATTTTTGTCATATGCCGATAAATATAAAAATTTTTTGGAAAGAAAATTATATTGCACAATTTTTCTAAAAGATCTCTCAAAAGTGCAATGTTTATCGTTATTGCTGAAAAATTTATTAATTTGGAAAAAATAAATTTGTCATTTTCCGTCCAGACGGCAAATGTATTTTTAAAAAAATCACGTCGATTCGTGAAGTTCTAGTTAAGAGAGAAGCGGTACAAAGTACGCGACTCGGGGGGATGATGTTCATGGCGGACGCACTGGTCGCCCCTCCATTTCTTTCTCGAACATCCCTTTCTCCCTTTTTCATCCCTCGTTTTCGTGGTGGTGGTAGCCGCCGCGTGCTCCTTCGGCAATAAACTTCTTTTGTTTTCGAACACCCTCGTCTATTGTCGTTCGTTCTTTCGCTTCTTTAGGGGTCCGCTTGAACCAGCGGTCGACTAGATTTAACTAAGTAAGCTCGAAACCAAAAAACGTTCACTTAAGTCATCTCGACTTATAGTTAGCCGAATCATTATGAGTACTTAGACTAATTAGATGATGATACATTCTAACTTGAGTCGCAGCGCACAATTTATCTTCTTGAAGACTCGAAAAAATTAATCCAATTTTCGCAGTTTCAAGATTGATTGTTAATATCATAGTTCTGTGATAAACTTTGTTCTTGGTTTCTTTACGAGTTACATTGAAACTTTAAGAGAGAGCACAATTTCATATAAATAATTATATAATAGTATTATGATAAAAAAAGAGAGATATGTTAAAATCAAATATTATCGCCAGTTTTATGCGCATATTATATATATATGTGATATCAAAGAATTTATCTATTGTCTATTGTATTTATTATATCTATTGTATTTATTTATCTACATATTATATATTTATCTATTGTCTAAATAAAAATATTGGGAATTATATATGTATATCTATCGTCTATCGAAATAAATGTGGAAACGTTTAGGGATAAAATTAGAAACTCCTACCCAAGTTATAAATAGTTCCTTTAATAAGTGAACATGATAAGTGTATGGCGTTTTAACATGAGATAACTCTATATACAGACGTACGATGGAGTAATGTATAACAATTTTATACAATTGTGTTTTATATTTTCGACGCGAAGGAAATGCCCTTCTAAATTTTTACAGATCTTCGAAGAACGCTATCGCTAATTGTTAATAATTTTTCGCCGATAAGAGTAAGTGGATACAGAGATAGGTGCTTACTCGACCGCGAATGGCACGAATAAATTACCGAGCATAATTTCAACATAAATAATTAAGTATAACGTCTGCGATAAATTATATTATCTGTCTAAATTGATTGCATCGCCTTAACAACTTAAGTAAATTGTGATGTTTAGTGTTCTCTTTACATCTACGTAGAAGTGTATATTATAGTTTCCCGTTTTTCGTAAAAAGAATAATTAACTAATTATCCGGTGTAATAGCTTAAAATGCAAGTGGAATGTTTCCGTGGACCTTATTGCATTTCCCTACGAGGTAATCACAAGGAATTCGTGAGTTTTTTTATTTTGTTTTATATTATTATCCTACATTAAAATACCGACGAGAGAATAGCAGACTCGGTTACGTAATATCGATATTGAAATTCGTATATCGTACTTTTTGGCCACTAGATCACTTAGAATAGCTGCACACATTGCGGAAAAGTTCTATACCACTTGTTTTTTTTATTGCGCCATCAATGATTATTTTCAATATATTTTAATACGAGAAAACGATCTACCTAAGTGATCTAATAAGAGACCTCTAAGAAGAGAGAAGCCATAAAGATTATCTTTAATATATTTTAGTTTTTAAAATAAAATGTTGAATTAATTTTTATGGATCTAGAACATCATCTTATTTTAAGAGCAAGTTTACTTATTATTTATATATTTTTTATATCAAGTTTCAATGTAATTAAATGAGACAATTTCTTAGAAAATTCAATTTTAGGATATTTTCATTACGTTATTCTATTTAAAAAGATTTCTGGCGCCGATTAACTAACAACTCAATAGGATGGAACTTTTCCAACATGCGCATCGTTGAACGTATAAATCGAGATATGAAAGCGTATAACTTTCGTTTTGTTCCCTGTCGGAGCTGTAGGCGCGACGGGTGTCCGTTACAATAGCGTACATATGTATGCATTTCGCATCGCGATTCAGAGGACTGTTTTGAAGAGAATAAACGACATTCAGTAATCTCAATAAGCGTAACGATTGACATCTCATTAACCCATTGAGCTCGAATAAACTACTATTAGCTTTAAGTCGTTGAAATATTGAACTAACGCTCAATCACAGCACAGATATTTTATAGAAAGTCTGCATTCAACAAGAGCTTGTATTCAATAGTTTGTATTTAGAAACAGAAAACGACAAAATAAAAATTTATAAAAAGCAGGATTGTGGATACAATCTATAAACTCTTTAACACACATATACATAGTATATATATTAAGTACATGTTACAATTAGCATTCTGACATAACGCTACGTTCTACAAAATAAAAGATAAACAAGTAAACAATTTTTTCTTTGAAAAATAGGAGAAAATATTTAATTCCACGAAAATTGCGATATTTGTGATTGCTCGCGTTTCTAAAAAAAATAGTGTTTTATCAATTTTTAAATGTTTCGTCGTATAAAGATAAAAAGAGAGAAAAAAAAACTAAAGATAAAAGTCGAATAAGAGCTCAATGAGTTATAGATGCAGATATTTTAAATATGTTTCTCTTATATTGGACACTTTGCACGAGAGTGTGTATTTTCTAAATATCGTAAATCTCTAAGCTAAAGAAACAATGTATCTTCATTCAAAATTGAGATTCTTAATCTTACTAGTTATTTTGACTGTGCCGTCGTCCTCGTGTACTATTGCATCCGGACATCAGTCCGTTCTGCTCTTCCATCAGGATCTCGTTTTGCCTTTATTCCTTACCCTCGGTGAAACCGAATACAGTTTCCTGAAAACCGTCACTAGATTGTTTTGCGGGAATAGAGTCTCCGCGACACCCTCCAGCAACACGTATAACAGTCTTCTGTTTAATACGGGCCGCTGAAACAGTTCAAACACTCTCAACAACCCGCGTCTCGTTGTCTCGCTACCTATGATATGTTTCAGTTCGTCCGAAAGACACGAAAGCAAAGCTACTTTAGCTGCCACTCGCGTTCTGTTCTTCATTTCCGTGTCTCGTGGCGGTTTATTTTCGGCTTTCACACCGTTCGGCCAGAAGCTGTTCCTGTAAACACGCGATTAATAAAAATAATAAGAATTAATAAAATAAATAATTTTATAACTATAAAAAAAGAATTAAAATTATAACAACTACTTACTTGAACAAGCGTAAATATCCCGCAACTTTCGACGGGCTGGTTAAGAATGATACATATTCTACTATTCTCCTATTAACTATGTCCCCGAACATCGTGCGAATTATTTGACGTAACAGTGTTATAATACGTCGCCTTAGCCACTGATTTCGTACTTTCAAATCAAAGATCTCGTCCATCAGTAATAACATAATTCGCAATGGTATGTTGTCGTCAGTCTAAAAATACACATTAAAATGATTAATTAATGCAATGATTAATTCGACATACTAATATCGCGAACGTGTGTAAATACCTCTGTATCGAGACTGGCGCCGACTTTGGTGTTCTCGTAAAATATACTCGTCTTTTTAGGATTGCCGAAAAATTTGCTGAGATTGTCCATCACGCCATCCACCGTACTTAACATGTTATCTGGCATCGTTTTGACTGCCTGTGTAACGTTTTTCATGGACGTCTTTAAAGGATTCATTAAAGTATCTATCTGTAAAATAAATATTCTCAATTAGTTATTTCCTTATAATAATAATTATTATTAAATTATTATTATATATATTATTATCTCTCTCTTTTTATATATATATTATTATACTCTCTCTTTTTATCTTTACACGACGAAACATTTAAAGATTGATAAATATATATTATTATTATAATAAAATATTAATATCAAGATTACAAGTTATAAATATAAGTTATAAATAAATTATGTACAATTTTTATTAATAATAATATATATATATATATTTTTTAATTACCTATAAAAATTTGATTTATTTGACCATATAAATTAAAAATTCTGCAATATATAACTTACCGTTCTCGATATCTGCCCGCCGGTGACTCCCTTGTCATAATCTCCTTGCTCCAAGAAGGCTAATAACAAATTCTGCAGTCCCATGTGACCATCAACGATTGCAGGTTTCGTGAGTTGACACAACCAAGCATTCAACATCAGCATTCGTCTTTCCAACACGGTGCGCTCCATGTTGTGAAAAGCCTTTTTCGCGGGGAAAGGTATCTTGGCCAAATCGTAATACTTCTCCTTGATTTTCTGATGCAGATCGTAAAAGTCGGAGTATCGTCTGTAAATGTGCCACTTCTCCTTGTAACCCGAGTCGTAGTTTTTCGTGACCGCTACGGCGTATATGCCGTACGTTTTCCCGCGATCGTTGACGATACCGGTCTCTATTATCGTGGCAGTGATCTCGAAGCGGCCCTGCTGTAGTTTTTTAATTGCATTTTGATCGTAGTTGTTTTCGTCCAACTTGACAAATTGTTCCGCGTTTGTTTCCACGTAAAACGAAACGTCTTTCTTCTCGCCGATTTGCTCCATCTCCGGGATGGATTCCTTACGAGCATATTTCGCACTCTTTAGATTGCTGTCCGCGTCAACTTCGTCGGACGCTCTATCTTCGTTCGCCTCTCCTATACTTGCTAAGCTCGACGAGGAATTCGATTTCTTAGTGCCTTCCTTCACGGTTAAAACAGGTTTCGTCGTGTCGTTCGTCTCGGACAATTCTTCCAGAGTGTCCAATTCGTTGTTTGTACTAGACAAGCTGATGCTGTCCAAGGATTTTGCATCGTCTTCGGAAATTGGATCTTTCAGCAGATCCAATTCGGCGAGCAACTTGACGTAAGCTAGCGATCTTTTGAAGCCCGGCAGGAATCTGTCCTCATTCTGCAGCTTTTCGTAGCAGCAATTTCTCAGCTCGTCGAACCAAGTCTCCTTGACCGACTCCGTCTTCATCTTGGTCAGCAAACTCTTCACCAGCGTATCGTCCAATTGCAGTTTAGGCGATGCTTTGTCGCTGAGATATTGCTGGTAAATTTTCATGGCCGCCTCCTTCAGATTGTCTAGATCCGCGTTCTTGCGTTTAGCACCGATCACCCCTGAACCGCCGGACTGAGCGCTCTGGATCTTCTGCAGTTCTATGTCCGATATTTGTTGCTCGGCCGAGACTCTCCATCCGTAGATATTTAGGTAAAAGAACAGGTACGCCTCCGCATTTATGGAGGTCATGTAATCGATGAAATAACTGAGGGCGATATTGTTCTTCAGCAATTCGTCTAACGGCAAATTAACTAATTTCTGACCCGGAATGAGCAATCTGTTCCATTCCGGTTGAGCGCCGATCCCATCCGTTTCTGTTTCCAAGCCCTCCTGCATACCGATAATCCTCGTTTCTAAGATTTTTTTCACGTAAAGCAGACTGTTCAATTGTTGCTTCACCGATAGATCATCGTCTCCGCCCGAATCCTTCGAACGTAAATGTGCTATTTCTTTACAGATTATATTTTTCGTCGCCATTAATTCATCTAAATTGTCTGTTATTCTAATTACTGTTAAAAAGATATCACTTGGTAAACTACTCTCCTTAGTACACTAAAACAAAAAAGAAAAAGATCAAAATATTACATATGATTTAAGTAGGAAATTAGTGCTATATATATGAGACGTGATAAAAAAAGTGAAAATAAATAATACGAATTTAATAATATTCTCTCAAAAATAACATTTTCAGAAAGCTTTAAAGTTAAATAAATTAAAGCTCTCGAATTTGTAATTAAAAAATTAATCAATGAATTTTACATTTTACTGTTGTACGTACCAGCCATATACATGCCTGATTAATGTAATCAGGATCGGAGAACAGATCCAACAACGGTCTGATTATAACGTTCACTAACAGCTCTCTTAAAATAAATCTCACAGTCAAACAATCGAAATCCGCTTTGGGTAGCACCAGATACAACAGGATCTCGGATATCTCACTCAGGAATTCTAATTCCTGGGTGTCGTTCGTGCATACTAGGTCCCTGCATATCAGATTATTCTCCATCTGTACTTCGAGATCAAAGAATATCTTCTCCAGCGATTCATCTTCCTTCTCTTCGCCAGATGATTCGATCGGCTCGGTGAGCGACGATAAGTTGGGTATATAAAATTTCGACTGTGAATACCAGGATACATCGGTTTCGCTCTTGTTCCGGCGATGAGTCGGCGTCTTCTTTGGCGTTCCACCCGATGTGCTCGAGCTGGCGCTATCCTTTTGAATCCTATTCGATCGTAATTGCTTCATCCTCGCGCTTGCTTGTCGATATAGCCTGACATGTGAAGCTGCATCGTCAACGAGTCGCGTAGTCAAGTACGGTATCCAATCGACGCTCTTGACCCTGTTTTGTACATTGATATTACATAGAAGACTATTTAATCGATAGGAAATAATAGTGATCATTTCTCTCATATTTCTTTATATATTGAAAATAAATAGTATAGTATATATATAAAAAGGAAAACGTATCTAAAATGAATTTAATAAGATTGAAGAAATCTAGTAAAATATTCCGATTCTGTGATACAATACATTAAAATAATTAATAAAAAACTTTTACATATTTTATATATACCGATTTGCGACATTGATGGCGATTTTTTGAGCAGTATCTCGAACAGAATAGATGAACTCTTCATCATCTGTAACAACACTGTACCATGGCTCCACGTAATCTCTGATTAAAAAATCTAAGATTTCCTAAAATAACAACGGATGCATTAAGCTACTTTCCAATAATCAGGAGAAAGATCGAGTCGATATTGTTTTATAAATATTGAGTATGTACTTGCAGGGATTCATCAATGATACGGCTACCAGTTATTCTTTTATCTAATGTGAATGTCATCCTCTCCCTAGACAGATCTAATATATACTGAAAATAAAAAAAAAAAACATATAATATTACATATACAATATTACACATATACAACATATAATATTACAAATTATTCACAAAAAAGATTTCGCCTTTTATACAATATTATTCGCGGCGATCAAATTATTTAAAAATCTCCAATTACCTGCCGGAACTTTTCAGTCTTCTTAGTTATATCTTCCCTTTCAGACTTAATTACATTGTTGAGATTCGGTGAATACGTTCGATATATACAGATCAATGTCCTGCAACAAAAGATCCCTCTATTTTTCACATATTCTCATTAATTTAATATTTTTATTAACTATATCTCATATATCTTTGTGTTTCTAAAAAAAGAAAAGAGCCTTGAGCTTCTCTTACCCTAAAATTAACGCAAGCAAGCATACGAGGAGTTTTGCGACCGTTTCTACTCCGAGGATGTAAGCAAGTAGAATCGCGGCAGCTCCGAGAACGCCATACAATGGAACGTTCATCTGCAAAGATAACAATCTATTGTAGGTCGATGGATTGTTACAGCATAACTTTCTGGAGTTCGTACAATCGCGTATGCGGTGTAATTATCTCGAAAGAGCGCCAAGTCGCGCGTAGATAATGCGGGACAAATGTACTGCTAAGACTTTTCCATGTGACGCGATGACAGCTTATCATGCACGTCTGTTAAATAGTAACTTATCACTCGAAACAAGGAAACAGAGAAATAGAAAATGAGAGGGTAGAACTTAACGATGAGTCAGTAAAAAAATAGATAATCACAGAGCACAACTTCTTAGGAGACTTGGTAGGAATTGATAATTTGTGCATCAAGAATAAAATAGAATGGAAGCTTAGTTTTTTTTTAATACTCTTTAGATACAAATTAATATTTTATATTAAATTGTTATATTCTGTAACAATGATGTATAATATATTCGTACAGATCGCAGTATATAAATATTTATAACTTTATTTTTAACACAATTAATTTTTTATATGGAAGATTAGAGAAATTCGAAAGAGATGATGTAGAGGTCTATATTTATCCTAAATAAATTATCTGTAGGAAAAAAACTGGTGTCTACATAATAAAAATAATACATAAGAAAAATGTATGTCAAATAAAACTTACAGATTAGTTTTAATTTAGTTTTGGCAATGTAATACTCTATATATCAATTCTATAAGAAAATTGTAGATTAATTGACTATTTATTTATGATATAATAGACATGTAGTTGTTCAGATATAATAACTTTTATTATTTATAGATTACTTAGAAAGTTGATCTTCTTGGGAGAAATATTCTTAGAACTCTGAAAAGTGTTTTGATAAATTTGATTTTTAATTTTTTATAATCTTATCGTGGACATAAATTTTTCAGTCATTATTTAGTCTGTTTAATATATGATTAGTTTATTACATTTACATATATATTATCAAAGTTTTTAATATTTATATAAAAATTTGTTCTATATATTAATACAATAGAATATTAATAGAATATAAATTTTGTAATGTTAACACAATGAACAAAGAAAGTATTAAATTTAATTTTTCCGCATGTAAACAAATCGGGAAATATATAACAGTTTGCAATAAGGCTTATCAGGCTTATAAGTCGATTAAAGTATATTATTAAGTATAATAATGAAAAAAATGATTCATATTAAAATTTGTTCAAAAGAAATCTTTTTCCAGATAATAAAACACTTAAAACACAATAAGAGTCAAGAGAGATATAACTCTGAAGAGATATAAATCTTCAAGATATATCTCTGTTACAAGAGTAATAAAAAACCTATGACAAAAATGCAAAGCGCGTGTTTTGTGATAAGAAAAGAACAGATTACGAAATAGATAATAGAATATATATACCTTTTGTTGTCATGTACTCTTGTGTGTATCAAGATCAAACGCTCTCTCCCGCTTCATTTTTCTCACCTTTATTATACATTCGCCTCTTTATTTTCGACAAAAATCGATCGCACTTGACTCGCTATTCTTACCGCAGGTGACGATTGTTGTCTTGAACTCCGAACTTAGATATCTGTCGCGCGTTCCTCTCCTCTCCCATATCTCAACGCGTGCACAAACAACACACAATTGTCACACTACTGACGTATGGTAGGCGCGTGAAACGCGACTAAAGCGATCGCGGGTCCGTCGAATCACGAGACCCGAATGACGATGACTCCGTCATCGGATGAAACGCGCGAAACGTAGAGGTACGGATTTGTCATCCGAAGAGGATGACGACGACGTGTCGCGCGGGCGAGGATTTTTTGTACTTTTTTTTTTCTCTATTACGCCTACCTTTGGTAGTTGCTCGACGGACCGATTGTCGTCGTGCATTCGGCAAAACGCATATTGCAGGTCTCGCACGGAAAGTGCTCACGCTCGGCCAGCTGGTCAGCTAAACGGCGCTTTATTTACATCCTCGCAGATGGTGCGGCTCGGTGCGCTGCTGAGCGATACGTCGGTCGACATCATGTCGTCCGATCCTCTCGTCGCGCGAGGCGAGTCTACGCGACGTCTGCCGCACGCGAGGCGCCGCCTGGCGGCGAGCGCGCGAACTAACTACTGTCATCTTTCGCTATCGACAGGTTACACTGATTTCTGCAATACCGATCGGTATCGAGACGCGATTGCGGCGCGCATGCGCCTTATGACGTCATTCGTGCGAAACTTCACTCAGTTCGTCCGGTTAGGTTGGGCGTCGTGTTGAAGCGTTGTCGTCCGTATATTTATCGCGATTTTTGCTCGCAATAAAGTGATTTCGTGCGTGAAACCGGGACAATCAAGCGGACAATGGGACGAATTAAGCGAGGGACAACGAAGATGTACGGGCATTATTGATGTAAGTAATTTATCCGCATCTGCGCGTTGACTTTCCTTGTCGCGCTACTTCGGGCGTCGCGTCTGAATCGCTCTGCATCTTTTTCGCGATGTATTATCTTGATCGAGGAATCTCTTTCTCTCGTATCGTATTATTGATATATGTATATAATATTGAATAAAGACAAACAAATTTCGATAAAGTTTGGATTCATTCATATTCGTATCGCACTTATAGTCAAGCCATCGAAAAATCAGCGCGGCGGGCGGAAGTGCTTGTCGATGCGCGCGCAGGCGCGAGTCGGTGCGCGGGAAAACGCTTGTCGACGCGCGGGAAGTGGGCTTGTCGGGGCGCCATGTTGAAATTTCCCTCGTTCCGCGCGTCGCGTCGTAACGTGATTGTCCCGGTTTTTTTGCGATTATTACTCGTTCAAAGTAATCCGCGGGTGTAATAAATAGTGTCGCATCGAGCGTGGAACAAGCGGCGTCGAGTATTATTATCGTGCGCGATAGCAAGTGTGTATTGAGACCTAATATTTGTGTTTTTCGGTTTAGCCGGTTCACGCGTCGCGTTCGGTCGCAAGTATAGTGATTCGTGTTCATTGCGATTTTTGTTCGCAGTCTGATTCCCTTGATTGTGTGTAATAATGGGACTAGCCAAGCAGATAATACATAGAATCAGGCGAGGAACGATGAAATACGAGCATTATTACTGTAAGTAATTTGTCATTTGCATCTCTGTAATGTTATGTAATTTTGATGTATATATGTAATTCGTTGCGATTTTTATTTGCAGTCTGATTTCCGTGTGTAATAATGGAATAGCCAAGCAGATAATAACCGAATCAAGCGAGGAACAATGAAGTACGAGTATTATTACTGTAAGTAATTTGTCATCTGCATCTCTGCAATGTATATGTGATTTTTCTCATGACGCTACTTTAGGCATATTTTGCGTCGAAATTATTCTGTACATTCCGCGTTCCTATATAAATATCATAAAAGAACCGACATAATAATATTAATAAAATATTCAATATTAAAATTAATAATAATATATAAAATAATATTAATAATATTATAAGTTATAATATTATTAATATTATTTTAATATATTATTAATATATTATAAGTTATAATATTAATATATTATTAATATTATTTTATATAATATTATTAACAATATTATATAAAATAATATTAATAATATTATTTTTAACAAAGAATAATCATTTCTCATATCGTATTATTAATATATATTAATATGTTATAATATTATTAATATTATATTTTAATATATTATAACTTATAATATTAATATATTATTAATATTATTTTATATAATATTATTAACAATATTATATAAAATAATATTAATAATATTATTTTTAACAAAGAATGATCATTTCTCATATCGTATTATTAATATATATTAATATATATAATATTACATAAATAATTAAATTTCGATAAGATGGCGAACACAGGTGGCTTGAAATATTCATAAATTTTCCTACAAGAATTATTTCCAAATATTTTAACGTCCGATTTTGCATGATTTTGAGACTTGTGATAATGTAATAACAATATTTCAAATTGCTTGTTTTGAATGAGAAATCAATTTTAATACTGCAATTGATTGTATAAAAAAAAGAATGGAAATTTTATGTGATTTTTACTTTGTCAGAATTTTATTTTGAAAATCAAATGAATTGTTATAGTGTACATTTTATACACACAAGGAATTTTATTCTAGCAGGCTATATTATTTTTTTAATTTTTTTGTAGAATAGGTCATTGTTGCAACTCAAATAATAGTCCAAATCGCAAAAACAATAAAATAATAATATACCATTTGAATAAACAAATAAAAAAACCACGAATGTGTCTCAATTTACAACGGATATCGGATTGCAAACGCAGCTGCGGTGTGTTTTTTTTTATGTTTTATGTTTTTTTCACCACAATGCACTTAAGTGGTAACCATGTGTAGTGAGCGGACCGAATTAGCGGTCGAAACCTCGTGAAAGGTAGTCCCTCGTTTGGAGAGGCGAGAGAAAGGAGGATAATTAAATGTCTATCGGAAATTCGTCGGTACGGCCAACGGTCTAACTATTCAGAGGTGATTGAACTATTCGGTTTGTTCTCTCTTTCTCTTTCTCTTTCTCTCGCTTTTGCTCGCCGTTCAGAGTCACAGGTGTCTGGCAACGGCAGCTTTATTCTATCATCGCGTGGCCGAAGCTTCTCCGAGTATTCCGAGTGTCTTATCGTCTCGTGTACTTAATTAATCACGCGGCGTCACTGATATTCAACGTTAAATCCCGCTCGCGGCATCACCGTGCTTTTTCTAAACGCGTCCAGCGCGAAATGCAAATCTGTTCCTGACTTTGTCGTCGGCGGTGTGTTCTGTTGGCCGTACCGTTCGATCTACTTCTCGAAAGATTTCTCCGGAAAGTGATAGCTTTTATAATTAAATTTCGCAGAGAGTTAATATTTACTCGTATTACTCTTTTTCTAAAAGAGGACTAAAGCACGTGTACAAATTAAGCTGTTTTAAGCAAGTGCAATTGATTTAGCTAACATTATGTCAGATAAATTAATAGTGTGAATAAAAATTAATAATGTAACAATTTTTCGAATTCATGGATTGATCTGTTTCTTAAAATAAGAAAATTCGATAAAAAAAGTCACTTTTTAAATATTTATTGGCCTCGTATTTAGAAATACTGATGTAAGAGATATTTAAATATTAAATAATATCATCCTATTTTTTCAAATATATCTTTTAATTTATAAACAGGAATTTTTTAAATAATTTTAGGGTGAAACAAAAAAAAAACAGTGAATTTTTCTTGAACATTTTATAAGGGAAACATTATTTTAGAAATGCCAATTTCATGAGAAACATTGGTACCGTAAATATATATTTACAGTAGAAAAAGAATTAAATTATTTATTTGCGCATAATGATATTAATTCTTCATTATTGGATCATTTATCTACTAAACATTAGAGTTGTCAGGATTTTTCTATGTCGATAAGGTTGAATAGTGGCGAATAGTCGACGGAGAAAAATCGTGACAGCCCAAGGGATGGTAAGTTCCTTCCAATCTTTCGAGAGATCTAAGACCAGCATCGAAAGGTTCGCGAAAAGTTCTATATCTCACCTTTAGTATTGGTAAGCGACGTTTCACAAGTAGAGGATGACGCAGTCGGGACGTGCATTGCTAAGATTTTCTTCATTCGTATACAAAATGTCCCGAGAGTGTCGCGCATTTTTCCTTTCAGATACAAAATCCCTGAATTTTAAACGTTAAAAATTCTAGTTTTCAATTTTTAATATATTTTGATTTTTTCGTCTTAAAATAAAACTGAAAAAAGATCAAATGATAAATCTTGTTTAAATTAAATCTTAGTTAATTGTATTTCGCGTAATGTACTAATTATTACATCACATTGTATATATGTTTGGGTACGTTATAATCGCTAAATTAAAAATAACAATTTCATATATGAGTCGTTCACTCGAAAAACGACTTAAGTTGACTTAAGTTTTTGCACAAAAAATTGAATTAAAGATTCAACTGTGATTCGAGTTATTAAACATTATGCTATTCAGCTTTTATATTTTTTAATATACACGTTCCTATTTTGCTGAGTAGCAAAATGTACTTGAATCATATTATAGTTGAATCTTCAATTTTTTTGTGCAAAAACTTAAGTCGACTTAAATGATTTTTTGAGTGAACAAACTCATATGTCTTTAATTTTATTTTACTGTATAAATAATCAATCTACTGCATTGAAATTATTGTTAAAAGAACAGTATTCCGTATATAAAAACTTTGTTTCGTTCACATTTTTATTGGATATGATTACTATAACTGTACAAGATTAATTAAAAATTAAATAAAAATATAATTATATTATTACATAAATATGAGAGACATTATTTTTATTAAATTCTTAATTAATCCCATATAGTTATAATCATCTTATTCACATTTTAAATGTGCAGTAAAATGTGAACAAAACAAAGTTTTAACATTTTAATTTAATATTTTAAGATGTAATATGTTACAATATATGTAATATAATAATTTGAACGCTGTTATAATTCAAATTTTATATTTGTATGTTACAGAGAGGTAAGGTAAAATTCGGGAGTGCCGTTAAAAATATCGCGCGTACAAGTGCGGGAGTATCGTTAAAAGTATCGCGCGTACAAGTGCGGGAGTGTCGCTAAAAGTATCGCGTGTACGAATGCGGGAGTGCCGTTAAAAGTATCGCGCGTATTAGTGAATGGACTCTTTGACGACCTGAGAGGAGGAGCAGGCCTAGGAGAGGCATCGGGCACCGATGGAGAAACCCTAGGGTGAATATCATTATTTGTATATATTAATTTTTATAAATTACATTAATTCAGTTCATGTATTTAAATAATTTAAACAAGAGAAACTTAGATATTATATAAATTGTTAAGAAATTGTATAAATATTTATATAAATCTTTATATAAATCATATAAAAAGTTTCTACTTAAATAGTTTTGTTTTAATTTATAAAATTATTTTATATTTATATATAGTTTATTATTGTTATGCACCAAATATAAAGTTTGGTGCATCCAAAAATAATTTTTTGAAATAATAATTCGAACGCTGGTATAATTTAAATTTTATATTTGTATGTTACAGACAACATAGCTTGAACATCAACTACTCGGCTGTTGAGCATCGGTGAGTGAGAAAAACTTTTATTATTATACGTGATTAAAGCATATTACACATACAAGTGTAAATTAAAGTATTAATTAAAGATATAAAGAATTTCAATTCAGATTTGACTTATTTATTTAATTTAAAGAACGTGCTTGTAATTAATAATTGGAGAGACAATATATATCGTGAGCAATTTCATTACATCATCATTAGAATTATTTGACTGAATTCACATCGATTATTGAACTTTCATTTAATTTTGCGTACTTTCCTCGATATCATGGCGGAAAATGGAGAGTTCACTTTGGAGTCTTTCCAATTCCTTTGAAAAATAATTTCCAAAGTTACTATCTTGAAATGCTTGATGGATATACAGAGTGTCCTAAGTTATTACTGTCCATTATAAATATTGGAGATTAAATTAAGAAAAATAATATTTTTTCCTGAATATATTCTATTAATAATTTTAAAAATTGTAAACGAATTGAGACTTGTAAGAATTCGGCAAATAATATTTTTAAGAAATGTATAATAGAGACTTACAATTTATTTAATTTTGACAAAACTTTTACAAAATCTCTTAATTAGAATTTTTTTATGTGTATATCCAATTTTAATTAAAGATTGATTAAAATTATTTTAATATATATTTGTGAGGAAAAATCATTGCGTTCGATCAGATTTTTAATTATTTGAAAATAAGTTCAAATAAGCAAGATTTGTTCAATATTTAAATGGTTTGAAAAAAAAACATTGCTATTTGTTTCTATTCAAATGTTTTCACCATTGTGGTTTCATATGTAATAATTAATAAAATACACATTGAGAGAACAGAATAGAAAATAGAAATCATGCTTCAATCATTTTCACTAACAAAGTTCGACTCCGTTAGAGATTTCATGCCTGAAAGAACGCGCCAGAAATATCAGTACAGTGACGAATCACGAACAAACACGAGATGAATGTACGAGATGGTGCACAATGATGCATGAAAGGAATTATATAGACGAGAGAAAAATTTCACGGTTTTTTTATTATATCAGATAATAAAAAGTATGGTATATTAACACACAAGAGAGATTTATTAACCGACAATTTATATTGACATTTCTTTGCCGCTAATATTTTGAATTATTTTACTTTTTGTATTTTGATTTACTGATCATTCTATATATTAATTATTAATATCATAATTAACTTGTAATTATTATATAGTTATAAATAGTATACAATTAAATTTCCAACTTTTACATCTTTTTAAAAGATTTGTACTTATATAATAACTGTATAATGGTATAATCATGATATTACAAAATAGTTAATTAAAGTATAATAAAAAAGAACTTTTTGATTATTCGTAAACAAGAAATAGATCATAACAAAAGAAGATAACACACATTATATTAGCGACAATAAAATCTTGATAGCAATTATTGATTAATAAATCTCGCTTCTTTCCTACATTTATATATCATATTTTATTTGTCTCATGTAATGAAAGAATTTCTTAACAAGATTTTATTTTTGGACACTCTGTGTATAGAATTAAGTATTGTGCTTATATTTTTTATAAGCTATTGCAGTAAGATAATTTAAGGACATCTCGATAAAACATAAATATATTAATTTTGAATTGTGTAATTAATACTTTAATATTTTATAAACTGACAATGAAATAGATATTTCATTTTTATTTTTTATATATCTTAGTCATTATTTATAAAAAAGAGTGGAGATTATAAACATTTAAAAGTAAAGTTACTTAATTCTCACGAAAATAAACTACATACTCTGCTTATTACATTAATCAAGTTTTGGATGTTAGCGAGAGAAAAAGATATTTTTATCACATATTTTTTATGTATAATGTTGAAATAAAATATTTTTTTAATTAAAATAAATATATATATTAGTATTAAAGATATATACTCTGAGAGAATTTTCTCTTAAAATTTACCTTGAAAATCATGGTAATCGACAAATAGTATAGGACAATATGATATGGAAAGATTATGAGAATTTCTCTGATTAATATTTATCACAATAAAAATAATAATATCTATCACAATAAAATATAAAACATGTTTGATTAATTTTACTAAACTGCATAGTCAAATTAATTAAACATATTTTATATTTTATTATAATAGATATTATTTTTATTGTGATAAATATTAATCAAAGAAATTCTCATAAAATTCTTTCTTTACCATATTGTCCCACGATTATCATGATTTTTAGGATAAATTGTAAAAGAAAATTCTCTCTGTGTATAAATAAAAATATATATCAGTATTTTATTAATTAAAAAAAAATATTTCATCTTTATAGAACTGCTTTTAACGTTCTCAATATCGCGATTCAATATTGTTAATTCATTTTGTGATAAAAATATTCTACGATAGATAATTATCAGCGTTTCTGAGAGATCTCAGCTTTCGCGACATGATCAATGTTGCTCTCCCCAAAGTCGCCAGATCGAAATATCGCTAAACTACCGTCTTAAACTACTGTCTTCCTGTTCTTTTTTCCTCGGCAAAAAATCAGACAATGGTTTCTTGCACCGTGACGACGACGACGACGGTCGCAGCGGGTGGTGAACGCTCGGGCTCGCACGACTTGCGTCGTCGCCGCTCGGCGCCGAAAGCGGCGGGCCCTCGGTAGCTCGCGCCACTGCGCTCTCGTCCGTCCGTCCGTCCGCACGCGCGCCTGTATCCCTGCCGGGCCTGCGATACGCCGCGTTCACTCATCCTCATTCCGCTCCTCGTGGAGATCGGGCGCGGATGCGCGTGGGACCGGGGTTTTCTCTCTCTCTTCTTTATAACGTGCGACGACAAATAGATATCACGCAGCATGAGTGTTATCGCGGCCGCGATGAGAAGCGGAGGGTGATGGTGATCCGCGACATCGATAGCCCGTGAACGCGGTGCGATATTCGATTTGTGTTGATCCAAGTAGACGATGACAATTTTCGAACTTCTCGATATTTAAAAAAAAAAAGAAAGAGTACACTCTTTCGTGAATAGATCTCGTTGCTGATTGAATAAATTTAGCCGAAAAAGTGTGTACGATTCGAGGAAAAAGTGAGCACAAAACGTAAAGGAGGAGGAGATCTTTTCTTGCCATTCTCTGAAAGAATCAAAGTGTTTTGCAATAGGACTCAAAAGTGCTGCGACCAAATTCTCGTGACATACTTCATTTAACGGCGAATTAAAGAGGAGCGTGATTACGTCGTCATTTGCGTGTTCGCGTGGATTATTCATGTTCGTTAGACACAATGAAGAAGCGTCGACTTTGAAGTTCTCGAACCGTAAGCCTCCTCTCATCGGGATTACGAATTTTCGATAAACGACGCTCGCCCCCTTCTTTCGCTTTGAGAGACAGAGAATTTTGATACGAAAGTACGGCAAGGTCGGTGATTTATGGTGAAAAAAAGGCCAGAGCGAGAGAGGGCTCTTCTTCGAGGATGCGAGAAGAACGGAAATTAAACGTGTACCATCCGTGTACGATCATGTAATCGCGCATGTTATCGAATTATTAACTTTCTCAACGTCAGCGTGTTTTAAGCATGGATACATAAAGCTATGTTAATAGCTATGTTAATATTTTTTATAAGAACTGTCATAATCCGAGATTGAACTGCATCGATGATCTTTTTTATATTTTGAATCAGTGATATAGTTTGCATTATATTTCTATTAAAAAAAATATATAATAATTTCATTAACTGAATATTAATTCTCGCTGATTCTTCTTCACTTTCAAAAAATTTGACGCGAGATTAACGCGGACGTATATGTTGATATTAAAGGATTTAAAAAAATCTGAACCAGTATCGGATCTCGTTGTACATCCAGGCGTCGAATCAATCTCTCGTCTCTCGATAATTCGCGACAGATCGATGGGACTCGGTCGACGAGCGGGCGCGAACAACCGATTGGCGTGTCTGTCCGCACCATGTCCGGCTCGCCGTGGACGACCGGCCGTGCATCATCATCGTCCTCGCAGCAACGACGAGCGGTCACGTCGAGTCGCCGCGACTCCGGGTCGCGCCGGGATAATTTCTCGCCGGGCGAGATAACTCGCGTCGACACCCAGGAAGCGTTCGCCAAGTCGGCGCTCCTCGTCCCCTTCTTCTTCGACGCGCTGCGCCGTTCGCACCTGTATCGCCAGGTAAAGAGCGACCGGAAGAGTGATTCCGCATTTCGGTAACCGGAGTACCGGAGAACAGACTCAGTGTCAGATAAATGCGGCGTGTTTCGGGATCCAGGGAGAGCGACGAAACGACGCGACGGTGAAATACTGGACGCGATTTAAGGAGGATAGTACAGTGAGAGATAAGGGTACTCGTGTGACTAATGTCGAGCTCCACTCGAGAGCTGGGGTGATCTTTACGGCGGGATCCGATCCGGGAAGGACTACTACGTGTAAAGGGGTGGTATGAGGGAGGATAGTACGTAGTCCGCGAATGGCCCGTTCTCGTTTTGGAGAGATGCGGCGCTATCCACTGCATATCAACGTAGCCCTCACCGTCGTTCTATCGGCGATCTGTGCAACCGTCGTCGTCGTCGTGCGTGCCGGCAAACAAGGTAAACGATCGCCGACCCTCTCTATTCCGATCGTATTGTATCCGTGATTGTCTAGGTAATAAAATAAAAACATTGTATAGAGCACATAGTACATACTGAGAGAATTTTCTCTTATTGTTAGAATTTACCCTGAAATCATGGTAATCGTGGGACAAATGGTATGGAAAGAATTTTATGAGAATTTCTCTGATTGATATTTATCACAATAAAAAACAACAATATCTATCACAGTAAAATATAAAACATATGATTAATTTTATCAAACTGCATAGTAAAATTAATCAAACATATTTTATATTTTATTGTAATAGATATTATTTTTATTGTGATAAATATTAATCAGAGAAATTCTCATAAAATTCTTTCCATACCACCCATACCAATTGTCCCACAATTACCATGATTTTCAGGGTAAATTCTAAGAGAAAATTCTCCCTGCGTACCTATATAAGGAACGAAATGAGTCAAGAACGCGAGAGATGGGAGAGAGAAACGAAAAATTGATTATACGGTCCTTTCTTTCCGTAGAATGCATGAGTACCTTTTGTTTATAAATTATTTTGCGATACTGTTTTTTGATGAATTAATTACAGGTGTAGTTTTATTCTGAATATTAAGTAACAATTATTATACAATTTATACTTTTATAGACTTCGTGCACTTTTATCTTAACTTTTATGCATTTGTTTGCATTATTTTATTTTTAATTATTATTATGTATCTTTAATAATTTTGACATATTGAAATATTATCAAAACAGATTACAATGTTAATGAAAACGAAGCAAATATAAACGCTGTAAAAAATTTTTAGATAATTTAATAATTTAAATAATTTTTAGATACAAATTATTTAAATGATTGATCAAAAAGCTTTTGAATTATAGGCTTCGCATTTTTATCTTAACTTTTTCATGCATTTTTTTGCATAATTTTATTTTTTATATTATTTTTAATAATTTTGACGTATTGAAATATCACTTATCGCGTTATCGTATTTATGAAAATGAATTGCAGTGCTAATGAAAAAGCAGAGAATATAAAGGCTGTAAACAATTTTTAGATAAGATACAAATTACATATAAACGATTGATCAAAAAGCTGAAAAATACGGGCTTCTAAATAAATAACCTATACGAATGTGGATCTCTGATCAGATGTAACGCAGCTCGAATTTCATTATTATTATTCAATGATGAATAGTATAGGTTTGTATCGCGATATCAGGGAAATAATTTCGCCAGTGGAACGTATTTTTCAGCGCATAAAACGGTTTTTCACGGTCTGCAGGTGAATATAGTTCCGCGATTCTTGGCAGGCACAATGGACGCGTATTGTGTATCGTCGATTCGTTATCCTTACATTTCCGATTGAGATGGTTTTCGGTATGCTTGCCAGGTCGCGCAGAATTTTTCTCTCACTATGCGGCACCGCTTCCATAACGATTCAGTCTGCGGTGGAACATGAAGCAGAGGATAGCCAAACTATCACAAATATCGTATTGTGCGAGCTTTGCTATTTTAAAAGCCGATATCAGAATTTTTAATCTCACCACAAGGGACGCTGAATAATTCAAATAAAGCATAATAAAGATGGGAGAAAAAGTGACTACAAAATTCTTCTTTTTTTTTCTTTGATAGATTTTGATATACATTTAATCGTTTTAACTAGAGAGAAAGAGAGAGAGAGAGAGTAACAAACCGCGTTTTCGATCATATCATGCACGTGTTAGTTGATACATATTATACACATAAACTACGTTACAATAGGTAATCCTAATCCTAATTCTAAAGCCATTGTCTGGGCCGACATAGTACGTCTCATGGAAAATGTGGCTCATAGGAATGACGTGACAAAGTTGCCCTATTATATCGAACGGGTAATTGCAATAATTCTAATAAATATTGCAATCAGAAGTGTCTGTATTATTAAATTTGTTCTGGCTTCTAATTATAATAATTAGAATATGTATAATTGAAAATTTAAATTAATTAAAATTAAAGACTTTAAATATCAAAATTTTAATTAATTATTTTAAGTAGCAATTTTTGTTAACAGTTTACAATTCTAGAAGGACACATAATTAGAGAAATATAATTGAGAAAAGTGTACTGTTTTTTTTTTTTTTTTAATAAAAAAACAGCTTTTGCCGTGCGATAATTAAAATTAATTAACGTATGATAAAAAATATAATGCACAGATATAATAATTCAGAAATATTTAAATTTATATATACAAATATAAATATAATATAAATTGTGTGACCACTGCTATACAATTGCAGAAATAATATGCAAGAGCGTTTCTCATATGTTCAATGTCAAATAGCACTTTGCTCATTCACGCAATGATAACGTTCCGCCAACCCTGCGGCGTTCTATCAATTAATTGTTGCAACTGTAGATTTAATGAACGTCAGTTCGTCATCCTCGCATCCTAGGCCGCCGTTTAGACGATCCAGCTTAGCTTAGCGTATAATTTATGCATTCTGTACTACATAATACGCTTGCAACTTGATCGAGTTTACGTATAGTTACCGTTAATGGTATATCTATGTAAATATGCATAATTTGTTGCTTAATATAATGTAAATTAATAACTTGTATTTATTTATTTATTTTTTTCAAGATTATTTTGTTCGCAAGTATAAAGTATAAAGACGGTATAAAGTATGAAGAGGGGCAAAGGCGCAAGGAGAATTACAATCCAATATTGACAAACTTTTTACTACTAAATTATTTAAAAAAATTTAATATAGTCTTATGACAAGTATTGCAGCAACTATATATATGATCGAGATGAAAAAAGTTTGTTAAGTTAAAATTAGACGAAAAGTTTACTTATTTGGTCGGATAGAGCTATTCATGAATATAAAATGAAATATCAATGTCGTTTATTAATAGCAAAAGATTAAAATTTTCGGCATATATTCTATAGATGTGTAGAGAGAGGAAGAATGAGAGAGATAGATAGATAGATAGATAGATAGATAGATAGAGAGAGAGAGAGAGAGTGAGAGAGAGAGAGAGAAAATTGTTATACAAAATATGTTTAGATTTTGTAAATATTCTTAAGCCCGATAGTTTGCGTCCAAGTTTGATATCTAATAACAGTTTTCTTCGGGGATTTCCGAGTTTCTAGTGCAGCCAAAAGTTTTCACGTGTATCGGGGACACTTAATAAGTTGGATGATAACACCGGAGATACCTGATTTGCATTTAATACAGGCGGTCAATATGGAGCAATGTACCTATGGATAAAAAATTCTTGTTTATAAAATGTCAAGTGCCATAAAACTTTAAAATAATATTTTATTATTACGAATCAATTGTTATGGAATTTCAAATAAAAATAATTCTGTTAGGAACCCCGGGATTGATTGAATAATCTTAATTAAAACATTGCTTGTTATTTTTAACAGAATAATATATATACAAAATATCGTATACGTATCAAATCGAGAAAATTGTTATCTGTTTTGATATTCAAAAATCAATAATTTTAATTTGTGGACAAATAAATTAAGAAATTTTTTCAATCTGTGTAACTTTTATATTACTATAAAACAGCACATGTTTCTAATATTGCTGATATAATATTCTATATATTATAAAATTTATAATATTATTCTCTTTTCGTCGAAACAGAAATCTGCTGAATATGTTCTCTCTTACGTTTGTAATTTGAGTATATTCCGAGTTGCTATTTTTCAATAATGATAAGCATTGATAATTATAGTCCTGTTTCAATTCGATGACGTGACATAAGATTAGAAGCAAAGTTTATTGTAGGAATAGGCTTATTGAACTTGATAAGTCAACGATTTAGACTAACGCTACACTAATATACCAACTGTATTGTTTGAGCGGAGCCCATTGTGTGTGAGTTCCTATTTTCCCATTCAATGCCGCAATAAATAAAAGCAAACATTTCCACTTAGCTTGAGTGCTATGGCAAATGTTTAACTGCAAACGTGCAACTGCAATATTAACTGCAAAATCACATTATTTGATTTTTGCTGCTATAATAAATGTAAATAATGCAAATATTAGAAACATTAATTGCTCTTGAAAAACTCTAAGAGATATATTTTATATATCAAAAAAAGATTTAAACTAATCTTCAATGAAAGATTTATTTAATATTGTTTCTTGTAAATTAAATAGTATATATAAAACATAAATTTAAATATAATATTTTCTTGATTCACGATACCTTCTATTTTCTACGAAAAAGAGAAAGAGAGAAGAGAAAGATAGAAAAAGAGAGAGGTTCTTTTTATAAAAATAATAAATGGGGAATTGTGATGTCAAATTTATTTATTTATAATTTTATTATACGTTGATTTTATACGTATGATTATCATGCGCATGTGATAGTAGCAATTAAAACAATGATGAAAGAAGCAATAATATTTTCGTGTGTAGTTATCTATTTCCAAGTTACCACAATTATCGCTATAACTCGTGTTAAAACGGGTCTCTCATCATAGCAGCTGTCGCGCCTGCTTTTATTAAATGAAATGTAATTAACTTTTTAACAATGGCAGAGTTTCATACGACATGTATTCATATGACTTTTTATCCTTCATATGTAGAAATCGCGAAAGCACACATGCGTGCACGCAGTGAGATAATTCGGTTTTTATTATGAGTGGCGCATACAAGAGGGCTTATTAAATAGTGCTCTTCGTTAAAACGATGTCATGCGGTCGTGTCACGTGTTGCGTTTCCAAGATTTCAGGATAAAAACACGCCGATATATATATTTGCATCGTGTATTTCAAACATAATTCCCTCAGATTCAGTAAATGTACATTGGTTAGACTTTTCTAAAACAATCTTGTTTTAATAACCTCATTTTAAATTGCATAAAAAATATTTCTTATGAAATTAATTTATATCAGAATATTAATATATATATTTATTCTTATGATATTAATTTATATAAAAGAGATGGGAAAACGGAGCACACACAATGTTTTGAGTTTGTAAATAATTTGTGAACTTTAGTTTGAAATGAGATCCTTGTGTGTATCACAACTTCTTTTTTGATATTAAATATTGAACTTTAAATTTCTTCTCTCCGACACAAATAAGGTTTAGTTATTAATTTGCGTTGTTTTACTTAATTTGTCTCTAATTTATGATCCTGAATAAATTTGTAATTACTAATTCAAAGCAGCCACAAATTTTTACATCAGTTAATCAGTGAATTTTTGAAATAACTTGTATAAGAAGCACTTGTGATGATAACTATACAATAATACATTATTTTCGGAAATATAATAAACACACAATATTACATATAGTGCACATAGTATAAATATACAAATATATCTGTCTTTTTTCTACTTTCTTCAAATTTTACTAGTTGCTTCCTTTTACTAAACTGCCAAAATCCTTGATATCTTTAGATTTGCTTAATTTCGTAAGCATGTATGCCTTGTAGAGATTGCAGTAGCAATCTACGCAGTTACGCGGTAATAATAATGCCTGTAATCATGGCAGTTGGCGAACATAGTTGCGCCGCGTCCTGAACGTAAAATGTTGCATTACATCGGCTATGTGGGACGTGCATGCGATTTGTGCGTTAGTTGCACGCCCAGGTTGGATGAATATGCCAAGTTGCAAAATCCCCTTAGTAATCCACAGTTGATTATAGTATTATAATAGCGAACGTGATATAAGATATGGATCATAGTTCTCTCGGCAGATTTATAGCATACATTTTGTTTAACGTCACATCGATCTGTCAATTTTAATTTCACGCTCTTTAAATGCAAATACTTAGATATCGTGTAATATTCGCATTTTTACACTAATACTATTCGTATATTAGGAAATTTTAAGCATAGTTCCACCGTAATTAGAATTTCTCTATTATTCCTGGTCTTTAACATTTCTCTTCAGATTAAAATTCTGTTAAAGTAAAGTTAATTTGGAATAAAGTGGAATATATAAAATTTTATCTATTTTGCGGTAACGAATACTTAAACTCGCCAAAATAGTTTAATTTTTCCACGTAATATCGCGATAATGAGAGCGAAATTTTCACGGAGCAAAAGCTCATTTATATATTACAGGATGTTTATATAGACAAATAAAAATCTAAAATTAATGAATGTTATCTTTTACTATTTTAGGCATGTCAAAATTTTCAGAATATATTTTTCAATCGCGACTCGTGAACTCTCTTATACATCGTGGAAATCTTGACTCGATACTTCTTGTTTTTCTCAATTTTGCGCTTTTCTCCCTTACGCGTTCGAGATATATACTAACTATTGTCCCGGACAAAAAGATCGTTACCACCGGTAATGGGATGGTGTCTCAGTCGCTTTATCCGGTCGCTTCCTGTCGATGGAGCTCGCAGTCTCCATTCGAGAAGTCCCTGGCATCCCTCTAGTCGTAGGATTCGTGGAACATCGCGGGCGCACAATGCCCGAACGGGATAATTACACGGGGATGTCAGCCGTTTGCGTAATCGTGCATCACACGCGTGATTCTCGGCTCTATCTGTTGGATGCTGACGTTCGTATTGCCGGTGGAAATGTCCGTGGGAATCACTAACGAATTGATTTAACCATTATATGCGCACAATGGGTCGTATATTCGATACACCGTCAACACGCGAATTTCGACACTTCGTGGCATTCCTCTCTCTGGCGAGGTATTCCGTAAAATCATATATCGTATCCTTTGTGAACAAACGAGAGGAAAAACAGTAATCTCGAATCGCTCTCTGTATTTCGAGCCTCTGTCTAGTTGCCGTCAGTCATGCGTCACTTTGCTACATCTGCGGTTATGCCGTCATTCCGTTTACGCAAATGGTATAATTTCGTACCATCTCTCTACGTATCGTATATACTAGCAAGTTTAACGTTGCATCTCCGTGCGGTTGGCGCACTTAATTGGTACGTATCAGAATCGGCAAGCAAGTTGAATGCGAACTAGTTTTGAGTTACGTAACGGCTCGAAGAGTGTGGCCATTCGAGCTTATATTAGTTCACCATTGTACATCAAATACCGGTGATAGACGATGTAACTGGAAAGCGCCGTTTCGTAGCGCGGTTATGCCGTTAAACGCGACCAGCCATAACCAGACTGTCGTATCCATGCGGCGATACGCCACATGACTATAGTATAGATGCTTAAATCCAGCTTGTCCTTTACGCCCGTAATCCTGGATATTCAAATCATTTCGTATCGCACCTCACGATCATAGAAGCTCAACCCTTAATAAGCTACGTAGAGTCTTTCAAAGTTTAATCCCACGGCGTAGATCTTTCAGCTTTTATTTGTAAAAAAAAAAGAAATAAATAGCTGATGATTTTAATTTCAATGTAATATTCTGTTTTTCTACTATTTCTGATATTATAAAAAATTTCGATAATAATAATTTTTTAATATTATGTTAAAAAGTTATGAACAAATCTAAATGAGAGAAATAAATAGTTTAAAAGAGTCTTTATTTATTGCATCGAGTTTTATATCTCATCAATTAAAGGTTAATATTATAGATATTTTCAAAATTGTACAATCTCAAGAAAAGAAAAGTTTTACGATAAATCTATTAAAATTAATATCAATATCGAGATCCTAAAATCATAAAAATCTCTTGCTGTACAAAGGAATGCAAATCATTAATCATTAAGTCGATGAGAAGAGAATTATCGATACTTTTTATCGGAGGTAAAATATCGTTGTAAAGAATATTTAGTATTGGGAATCAGAAAGTATCAGAATATTAATATTGCACTGCTATATTATAACATGCGGGAAATAAGCTAGATTTTAATTATTTTATTTGTTGCTTTGATCTGAAGGTACTCGATAATACGTGGTTATTGTTAATTACAGTAGTATCTAACGTTTAATTTTGATTACCACATCGCTTTATTTGCGGAAGAGCATGGCTGCTCGCTAGGCATAATCATCAATTTGCCTATATATTGTACAAACGCGATACCTAATGAGGGAGTGATTACGGCCAATATGATGGCCGCTATTCTCTCAGCGCATTTAAGTGACTATATTAAAACCGTATACGCTAGATGAAGTCGAACATTGATAAAGGTTTGAGTATAAATACGTGATTGAAAGAATCTCTCTTTGACCGATGTGAAATAATTTTTTTATCCAACGATTCTTTCTTTCTTCGAAATATTCTGAAAAATAAATTCTTATTTTAGAGGACATTACATGCGTATTTTTCAGATACGCCTGTTTACATGTTTATTTTATTCTTCTTTTTTCTTTTGAATAAAACGAAAGTATATGCTCGTACTTTTGCGAGAGAAAAAAATAATATAAAAATGCGGAAGAAGTGTCATTTAAAAAGAAAGAACTATTGTCACGTGCGCAATTTGTGAGCACCCGTCCCCGCTACATTATCCATCATGTCCGGGGCTTAGTGGTGGCTGGGTGCTATCCGCGCTTTTATGCATCCGACAAATGGAGTATAACACCGTACGGTCGGTAAATCAAAGGAAAATTACAATTGGAATTTTATATCGCACGCACGAGTAACGAATATGAATTATTTCTTGATTACGTGATTTTGAGAATGGCGCGCCGTCATGAAAATCACAAAACGCGGTTGTCCTCGCGCGTTAAATATTGAAACAATAATTTACGTTGGGGCGCGCGCGTGCGAGCGAGTGAAATTTTGTAATGCCATCCGGAAAATAACGCGCGAGTTTTCGGCTTGTGCGTGACGTAACGCGCTGTCCCGTATATTGCGTATAATAATTGGATCGAATTCGAGCGGGAAAGATGGTTATTTTCGATCAGTTATTTTTTTTTCGATGACAGTGTACAATCGGATTTTTTGCACGAACTATTACATTTGACGAACCTTCGTTAAGCGCTTTTTTGATTTCTTTTCAAATATTCTCTGATAAGAAATTTCCCCTAAGAAATAATTGATCTTGAATTGAAGTTATCGAATCCTTTTTACGTAGTAATTATATATATATATATATATATATATATATATATATATGTATATGTATTTTTCGATTAAAAAAAAACTAGAATTTGTTCCCTCTTTAATAGCAAAAAGAAACACCGTATAAAATTTTGTTTCAATTAAAACTCACGTCTGAATGGAGAGTTTTAATTTCGATGCAAAATTGTGTGTCGTTAATACGATTAAATTTTTTGAATTCACAAAACTTTATGTTGTAACGAGAGTTAAATTTTTTAAATATTGTAAAGAGTGTTGTGCAGTTTACCAACTATGTATGTTTCAAATATGGCTTTACTTACAAAAAGTAATAATTTTTTTTTTATAGAAAAATAGTAAATAAGATATAATATTAAAGATAGAAATATTCTAGATGAGAGATAACAGCATACTTATTTTATTTTTGACTTAATATTTATGGCTTTTTTTTTAGAATAACGCTATTTACATGGAATTATACATGTCGAACTTTAACATGCTGTAGGCTTTAAATCATAAAAGTTATACATATAAATCCAGCACACAACACGCGACAATCTCGTATAATATATTCGGTCACGTTCAGAGTTTAGCGGACCTTTTCCGCCACTGTACAGCTTATCAGACTTCGCAGTTTATGCGTTAGTATTGGTGCTAGGATGAAAAGACGTGCCACGGTGAGAGACGGAAGTAACGTTACGTAAATCGTCCGGTTGGAGGGAATAAGTCCCACTTATCTCACGTCGCTTAAAGTTTTCTTCGGAGTGCTTTTGTATCGCGCATTAAAATTCGGACTCCGCGACTACACAGAATTGTTTGGCTTTATCTCACGCAATATGAAAGATTATAATATACATGTTGTTGTGCAACAATGTCTTAAAAAAGAAGCTGCGACAGGCGAAAATATATGTTTATTTTATTGTTATTAATACATATATATACATATATTTATATAGTTCTATTAATCTTCAAGATCGAAAATAAAAGAAGACGTATTTATCTTTCTGTATTGCTTTTTAAAATCACACAGTAATATTGAGATATGTGATAAAAATTGATTTATATAATTATATAAATCATACACAGAGAGAATTTTCTCTTAGAATTTATTCTGAAAATCATGGTAATCGTGGGACAATATGGTATGGAAAGAATTTTAAAAATATGTTTGATTAATTTTACCATACTTTTAGTAAATTTTACTATACTTTTAGTAAAATTAATGAATCATATTTTATATTTTATTGTGATTGATATTATTATTTTTTATTGTATAAATATTAATCAGAGAAATTCTCATAAAATTCCTTCCATATTATATTGTCCCACGATTACTATAATTTTTAGGATAAATTCTAAGAGAAAATTCTTTCTGTGTATTTATACGGAAATCTTCACGAAAATATTTATAACATAGAGTATGCTTTTATAAAAGCATGTAATATTTAAAAAGAATGTAATATAGAAATCTTAGAAGAGCAATATATTATTACTTGATTAAAATGTGAAAATTCATAAAACTAATAAAAACTAGAGAAAATCTATTATATTGACATATCTCAAGCATTCGAAAAATATAACATTTTTTCTCAAAATATGTTTTTTATATTTTGCGGCGAGAGATTAAAAACGCGGATTTAAAAAGATTTCAGTTTTAATCTACCTACGCTTCTTTTATTAAAAAAAAAAAAATCGTGTAAGCTTATATAAGTCTATATATTTTTTTTTAAATTTCCGGTATAACAAATATATCTAGATGCGCAATTAAATCGACTATTATATTGTAAATCATATCTTATAGTCGGTATTTCTCTGTCACAATGGAGTCTTTCTTTATTTCGCCGCAGGGATGGGCAGCAAAGCGCGAGAAGCGTGAGATTATTCTCATGACGCCGGCCATAGGTCCACGTTTCTACTTTATGATTGCACGCGGCATTTTCCGGGACGGTTTATCGGGTGTCGTAAAGTGCTAAAAAAATGGCGAGAAGGAAAATAATGAAGATGCTAATGGTTGTGTTTATATAGAGGGAAAGATATTATACAAAAATTGTTGCACATGCATTTTTTAATAATTTTATTTCGTGAATATCACCTGCCGCTACCTTGGTAAAGTTGACAACGTGACACGCGTCTTTAAAAATACTTATAATTCATTAAAAAAATAATTATTAAATTTTATATACTTCATACTTTGTACTTATATACTTTGTAGTGATATGAAACATGCATAAATATAACTTTATTTAAATATTGCATTTTTTAAAAGTATAATGTGATCATATATAGATGCGCAGTGTTAAATCGATTATTACTAACTACACTAACTGTCACACATTTCTGTTTGTTTATCACGTTGTTTATCACGTTGCGTAAAATCTCAATTTTCAGTCAAATCTGAATTTTAATCGCGTTTTAACTCACGTTTAAAATAGAATCGTCTAAAATATAGGCTACATGAAGTACAAAATTGAATAATTTTTTTTTGCGCATCAGCTGTTTCTGATTTTTCCAGAGCTTTGCTTTGCATGGCGCATTTGTGTAATCAATAAATAATCGAATATCCGGTTTGAGTCTCATCCGGATGCAACCAAATAAACCTCAGCTATATATTCTCGTTGGTAATTGTAGGAAAGCTGCCAAAATTTCGCTCAATTACAGTTATTTCGAATTGTAATCTCAATAATCTCAATTTAACCAATTAAATTTGAGTGATTGAAAAATTATGGAGATTATCCAAATTTTGTTACTCGCTAATCATTGAACTCGCGGAACTCATTACAGAGATTTCCGTATCTTACGTATTTAAATCATGTTTCGAATTGATCATCTCTCTCATGTGGCTCGTTATACGGGAAATAACTCCATTTGTATGCGTTGTAATTCTATTGCTATCAATAAATTATATCACCTACCGGTATAGCTTTGCTAGCCGCAAATATTGAATTATATTCCTCGGCTAATTTTATTTTATGTTCGTATACTGACTTTGTGTGGGGATTAGTTACTTAATAACACAATTATAACGCAAGCTATATCGCCAAACGTATAAATGAAATTACATTATAAATAATATATAGTTCAGCTTAAGTGTCCCCTTTTCTTATTCTCTCTTTCTCTTATTCCTCCCTCGTTCTTACATCTCTCTTATAAAATATAATCGAATAAATCCTCTATACGATATGTACATGTACAGATGTATAGAATGTTTTAATATATACAAACTTTTTGAAATCTTGATATACGCACAATTTTAAAAATCACACATATATTAAATTATTATATTCGATCTTGAAAAAAATGAAACTTGTTTAATATTTAATTTTAAATTTTTTAATAAGTTTTTTTTAAAATTAATATGCGATTAAAAATTTTAATCTTTTGGAATTATCGGACAAGTTCTTTTAAGTTTAATTTTTTATAAAACACTCTTTCCACTTCTGAGCATTGGATGCGAACAGTTATTTAAGATTATCAGAACTATTGGAAAATTGTGCGATCTTGAAAATCTTTTGTCGCGTTTTATCGAATTCTCTTTATATATATTATATTTTTATTTCTCCAATATCGTTCGAAAAAATCGATATTTTAAAAATATTGTAAATTTACATTGCAAATAACGGATTCAGGGAATAAGAAATAACGTACAAACGACTAGGATAAATGTATGCAACGCGAGTATTATGTACATAGTTTGAAATGGAATTGCTCGTTTCAAGCCTCCCCGATTCGCTCGTCTGTATTTTGCACAGTTGGCAGATTAAATAGATTTGGCGAATTTCGCTCGCGGTTTTCTTCTAATTCCATGTTTGTTTCTCCACATGATAGACCCAAGTCATGATTATCGGGCGATTTTCCTCCATGCATATAGATCGCTCGATTTTAGTTCCGCTTAATTTTCTTTGTTCCTTTCTCTCTCTTTCTCTTGTTTTCTTTCTTTCTGAATTCTTCTATTGGATCTTTCTATATATATATTTCTCGCTCTATGTCAGAGCAGCCGCAACGTCGTTACAACCTACATAAAACTTTGCGGCCGTGCGAAGTTTCTACGAAGTTCGAAATTTATTCACCCTGGGTTTATCGGCATCGCGCGAAAGAATCGGCAATCGTAAACGTTATCTCGCGGCAGTCGCTCTATTCGGTTCTACGATATCGTAAGGAAAAGTGAATCTTTCGGAG
Source organism: Prenolepis imparis (assembly GCF_030444845.1). NCBI lineage: Eukaryota > Metazoa > Arthropoda > Insecta > Hymenoptera > Formicidae > Prenolepis > Prenolepis imparis. The sequence goes on along the minus strand of NW_028141162.1, from coordinate 15,873,862 downwards.
CGGATCAGCGCCATCGAGTTCGAAATACTGATACGATTTTAATAGCAGCGTTCTCGGGTTAAGCGCGGCGTCGCTTGGGATAGACATTGATAGGACAAAATGTTGCAAAAAGTGAGTTTTAGATAAATGACCTGTCGCGCCCCAAAATTTAATTTTCTGGAGCGACCGCGAGGCAGGTAGGGTAAATGAAAATGAGCGTAAGCTTCTATTCAGAAAGTATATACAATTTTTATACGGTTTTATAATCATTCTATTGGATCTTGACCTTTCTATTGTACATTTTCAATTTACGGAATATATTGAACTAAATTTTTTAAGAAATATCATTCTTTAATATTTTCATATTTAATTTCTGCGCGTGATTTTTAATTCTGTATTCAGTTTGAAGTATTTGCTGCTAGAATTTTAATTTCGCGTGCGATTATATGTATAATGACGAGAAATGAAGAATCTGGCTCCGAAATAAACTTGTGGGAGCAATAATATAAATCTATTAAAATTTTTTATATTTTGTGAGCTCACGCTCATTTTTATCCACACCGATGATTACTCGTGTATTCAACGACAGGATACATAAGATATACCATGTCTCGAATAAGCCGAAAAACTTTATCGTCGCACTTTTATTCTGTTCCGCGATAGGAGCATCCTGCGCGATCACGTAAATATTCTCTCGCGTATATTACGAGTCCGGATAAAGTGCGCGAATATTTCACGGAATGAAATGGACGGATTTAAATGGTAACTGCATCTGTTGGTCGTAATCGCCAGATCTATGGACAGATCCCATTGATGTTTGTTTTTGCCTAGATTGCGCAGGTTATGCGAAATCCATTTCCGGATATGTCATAAAAGATACGAGTACGAAATAATCCAATTTAATATTATTAATACATAAATAATAAATATGAGGGAAAACTGTTACATAACAATTATTTGTGAAAATTCACGGTAAATTTTATTCTTATTTAAATAATAAAACAATTTTTATAAAGATGTGTATTGGACAGAAAAATACTTTTTTATCTTCTCTTTTATATTTTGACACACTTCTCTTTTAAATTTATACACTTATGAATGTTAGTAGGAAAAGTTTATAAGTTCACAAGCTGGATTTTGCTGATTTTGCTTCGTGGATTATTACAATTGTTTACGAATATCTTTTGAAAAGTAGACAATTATAGTTGCATATATAATGCGATTATATGACAGCTTACTCGTAGATTTTGCCATTGTAAATATTTCAAAAGTATGAAGAATTCATTGGAAAACAATTTTATCAGCAAAGGTGTATTTATAAATTATTTATTTAATTTTTTTTGTTTAAAGAAGAGGAATATGTCTACACGTGTCGCGCAAATAAAATTGAAATCTTTGTTCGACTGCTTTAAATGCTTATAAATTAGGTTTTACACAATGTCTTATTTCTCATTTAGCTTAAATGAACCTCACTTTACCAGAATTCTGAATATTAATTATAAAGATATTTAATCTCGAATATTAAAAAGTTGCGAAGAGTGGAGATGCGATCAAACTTTTGTTAAGGGAGAGTCGACTTCAAATTATTCAAAGAATCTATCGACGCGCGAAGAAGTGCGGAGAACTTGAGATATTTCTCGTAACTAATGATTCTCTCGACTTACGTCAAATAATAATGCAACGATAATAATGCAATAATAATAATGCATGTTATGAAAACTTTATTCAGCAAACTTTGCTTGCAAAATAAAAAAAAGTGACTTGTTTATTCTAACACGATAAATCTGTGTACAAAAAAAGTTTTCGCGAGCACAAAGCAGATTCGAGAATCGCACGTATATATCGCTTATATAAACTACTGCGTATTCGTGCGTTTGAAATATTCCAACAGCATATAACTTTACGGAAAGTATCGTCTTTCAACCGAGGCAATTAACTTGTCATAGGCTTCGAGGCAATCAATGCGCAAACTAAATTCACACGCAGCGTGCGCGAAATCCTTCGGAGGCCGATATTTTTATTGCGAGCCTTTGACGCGCGATACTTTCGCAAAATTGATTTTGCTGCATAGTATAGGGAATTCGATTCAGCTTGAAATGTACTATAACGGGGACTCGCAGCTGCCCGACACTCGAACGTGTTCGTTCGGAGTTTATTCGGCGAATGCGTTCTAAACGGAATATGGTAATGGATCGTTAAAAGTGGGCAGGTCGAATGTACGCGTCCGCGATCTTAAAAGCGCGAAACTAGTCAACCGGTGCAGCTCTGCATTGTAAATGACAATCGCGTGCGACGCCGCATCTGATGGGAGGCGAAATCGTCGATCCCATTTGGGGACCATAGTGAGAAAATCTGCGTGGTTACCCGCAACTTTTCCCTTAGTCGTGCAGACATCTGCATCGCAGATGCGGCCCGTTAAAAGCTCTCCGCACAGCTTTCTGCAGCTTGCTGCATTGCAGCCACAGAGGTGTCGATTATAATAAACCTCGTCGATCGATTATAAATATTTAATTTTCACGTCTCTCAATTCATTTGTAGGCGGCTACTTTGGCCATGAATTTGTTAGATCGAGAAACATATATATATATTTAAAAAAAAATATTTTTAAGGTAATTTTCAAGAGTCATATTTTGAAAACTAGCATATTATATCAATTACATAAAATGAATGATCAAATTTTTTAATAATTTTATATATAAAATAAACAGTATGCATATTCTGTTTTTGATTAAAATCAAGTAAATTAATTTTTCTCTGTATATAGGTGGAATATTAAATTATACAAGTATTTTAAATTATAAATTAATTACTTAGACGATTAATGTATCATGGAACTTATTATAAGGTAAGGATATAAGCTCCATGATACATTAAATATTTAATAAATAATTAATCTCTATATTTTGAAATATTTGTATAATTTAATATTCCGCGTATATACAGGATGTCCAATAATCTTTTTAAATTAATGCATCTATATCTCAATTTTTAGAAACATCAAAATTCTTTAACTACTACTTAATCAACGTTATTATTTTATATCGAGATGTCTGTAATTGTGTAATTACCTAATGTAATTACAATTAAAATTTAATCTATATGTAAATCAATACTTTACAAAATAAAAGTGATGTTTCACAATTTTTTAGTAAAAATTTCAAGAAATATTAATTTCTATTTACTGTAACTCAACATGCGCGATATAATGGTAAAAATAGAAACGTTGAAATATATTTTGCTTGTCGAGTGATATTTCTAGCTATTGGCTGCGCGATGCAAATTCTTTACATTGAGTTTTCGAGATGAAAAGTCTGAATCTCGTACTATATACATATATATACATATATATATATATATATATATATATATATATCGTTGCTATACGGGACATTCGCATAATTCCAAATCGCGCAGGAGTTGTAATTCCCCCGGAGACGCCCTCGGGGTGTTTATTCCTTAAATATTTCTGACCACGTTTCTCGGGAGAATTCAATCGTCGATATTTCATATTTCATCGCTGCATTCATACATACATACATACATACATACATACATACATACATACATACATATATCTGCTCGCATAATACCATCGTACATTGTGTATGTGTGTACGTGTATTTATTTCTTCGTACGTGTGTACGCGTACATAAATCGTATATATAATGCGTATGAATAGTTAATTCCTGCTGCAAACGAGAAGTTACGACTGAATAATTAATAGATACGAGCTATGTATGTACGACAGTCACGTTTGGTTAACCGGCGTATTATACCTCTTGTGCGTTAATACGAGCAGTGACCTGAGTAAACGGTAATTACAGTAGCTCCTCGGAGTGCGCTGGGGTAGATATTACGAAAATCTTTTCTCGCCGATAATTTTTTCTCTCCCGTCTCTACGAATTTGCGGGATTCAGCCGCGAGCGCACGTTCTCTATGTAAAAAATGCCACCCTATAAACTTCCGTTACAATTGTTTGCCTTGCACGTACATATATACGGATCGATTTCGCGTTACTCTCGTAAACGTGACTTCCGCACGTTAAATTCATAAATAAAACCAAGTTGAGTGTGCCGCGATAAACCTGAGGGGAGCAATAAAGTTCTTTTCGTTTCAAGTTGTGTACTGTATACCCGCGGAGAAACCTTCCGGCAGAAACGTAGCAACAACGATAAAGATGCGATCCGCGATTGCGTCCGAGACAGAGAGTACGGATGTAATAGTTTGTCACGGGGTGAAAAAACCGATGGGAAATGCGTCTCGCGTACATCCGACATCATCGTTTACGATTGCACGGGTAGATCTACGAATAAATCTCACGGATCGTTGCGCGATTATTTAACGCATATAGTTATTTCCAATCCTCAGTTGAACGAAAAAAAAAAAAAAAAGAAATAGTAGCAAAAAGCGTTTGCGAGTTTCTTCAATTTTGATAAGTTTGAACATATCGTTATTTCGCGAAAAAGAGAGATATATATTTCTCTTGTTTTGTTATTATTTGCGCAGATTTATGAGAAGTACGTCGAAGCTAATCTGACTCTTTATTCTGAATTCATCACAACGATGAAAAATTATTTTAAATAAGAACGCTGTTGAATATTACAAGCATTTTCTCTTGCTTTTGTTTGAAAGATGTAAAATTGTTATAATTTTTACAATCAGACTCGAGTAATCGTTAAAGAAATCTGTACTTGCCGTTTAATACGCTATTTTTGCTCATAATATGCAAACTGTTCCCATCGGGACGAGAGTAGGATGCGTGCCAGAAGCTATTTGAAATGAAACTCATGCAACTTGAAGTCTCTCGGGGATCTTAGTCCGGCTTATATTAATTGCGAGATGGGCCAATAAGCTATACATATATATATGCCTTCGCAATTTATATGTGCCTGGAGGTCGAGAATTGATTCGAGTCCGGGCTTAAAGTCCGTTTTATAATATTGTGTATACTTAGTGAAATTACGTATGTTATTTTAGAAAAGCGATATATTACGAAAGGAAAATTCGCGGATTTATATATTTATCGAACATATAAATATACCAAATATTGCACATTTTCCGCGAGTTGTTATATCAGACATCGTTTCTACGCATATCCTCGAAATAAAATAAAATATATTTTAATCGAGATTTAATGTAAATACGGATTGTAAATATTCTGACCATTACATGTTAAATGAAATTATCATATGCGATTGCATCGCGAAACGATTAAATTAAATTTTGTCGAATACATAAAATAAATTTACGTTTTCGTAGAAATATATATTTTTTTAAATTATTTTATGTACGCAAGACATTTATACGCGTAGCTTTCACATAAAACTTAGGATAAATGTCATCATAAAAATATGAAATTATGATTCTCTTTTTTTTTGTGTTTTTGCGACTGAACTTTTGCATATGACGGAAAATTTAAAGACGTTTAAAAAATGTTTTTTTTTGATATTAATAATTTTTATTAAAAGCATTCTTTATTCGACAAAAATTATAATTTGATCTCTTCCACATACACTTAACATTTTTGTATATTCCTTCGCGTCAAAGCGACATTATGCCGCTTCCATTACAGACTTTTGCGAGCTATTCAAAGGCTATACGAAAAGACTTTAATCTTGGATGCTAATGCAATTAAAAAAAAGCCATGTGCAAATCACTAGGCCTTTCGCAGAGTCTTCAAAGAAGTTTGAAGCAGCAGCAAGCAATATACACTCGCGGCAACTTTTATTTAATCACGAAAGCTACGTTGTGACTGCTAGCTGTGATGAAATCCGTATTTTCTCCCTTACACTTTCTTGGCGCGCGACCTACTCTTTATTCCGTCGAAGTTTTAATAATTTTTATCATAGTCGCGCCCTTCACATCCCACTTGATGATGAAAATTTAGATTGTAGAGAAAACACGGAAAAAAGGACTTTTCTAAAAGTAAAGTTTGTCCTTCGACATGAATGGTTTACCTTGTGTTTTCTCAGGTTGGTCATAGATTGAAAGACAAATCGTTCTTCATAAAATTGATTATGCATTATGGGTTGTCATAAAAGTTCCTAGTTTTCTAAATTTTTCTTAGAGAAATGTTATGATACATTAATCTTAATTAAGAAAAATTTAAAAAGGATAAATTCTTATGTTTTAATGAAAAGTATCGAATTTAGAGAAGAATTTTTAGTCCAAAATTCATTCTTTTCGTAATGTCGCAATCAAAATTTAAAAAAAGTTTTATTCTTATTATTCATGTTAAAGTTGCGTGCGCAACTTTCTTAGTAATTTATTGTATTGTGTTACTCAAGAAGAAAGAGAGATTATTGAAATCTTTATTAAAATCTTTTATCTGATTTGTAAGAGGTTCTCTCGTGGGATAAGTATATCACTTTTCTTAGACTTCAGGATTCTCGAATGAATCTTTTAACGATTCCCTTTCATTTCTTTATCTTTTTTCATTTTTCGATTCTTCTCAGTGCTACTCGATCTAGCTAAAGAATTCTGTATTATCTCTTTCGTATGCACTTAATAATTATAATTTCGTTTAAGTACACCAGTGTACGTAATCCATTCCAAGCATACCAGTGTATGACGAATTCTTAAGCTAGAAATTTTATTGCAGTTTTTGTGGCCAATGGTCTCCACCATTTAAAGGGTTTTACTGCGAGATATAAAACTTCAACATCGCCTAGAATTTTGTTAGACTTCGCGCACGGTGGATAGTACAATATTTCTTTAATAATAATTAACAAACAGATAAGAGAAACAAAATATTATTTAATAGAATAATTGTATATAATATTTGAAAAAAAAAAATTTTTTTAGAAATAAGTTTTCATAAAATGTGAGTCTTTTCTTTAACTTTTGTTTAAATAATTCAAATAAACTAAATAATAATATATCAACTAAATAAATGGGAAAACACCTACGCAATTAATAAAAAGTAATATAGAAATAAAAAATCATGTAGACCGTTGTTGTTGGCGATTTTATAAAAACGAGAAAAGATATCAAGATTAAACGAGTTTTAAATAACTATTTCCTTTAGGAAAATCTTTCGGGTGCTGAGCTTTTTCTCTCATTAATATCAAAGTGTAGATATTTATTTGGAGGTTTTCATCACAGCAAAGAGCTGATAAAATATAAATATATTCCAAAAACGAACTTCTATATCCCATCCGTTTTTACTGGTTAATTTGCTAAAATATTAATTATAAAATAAATTATTTTAAATAATTTAATTAATTAAAATTTTGATGAAATAAAATATGTTAAATAATATATCATATATTATAAAGTTTTATATATAATATATGTGTTATGATATATTATACAATAATACGAAACATATAAAATATGCTGAATGTTTTGTTCATGCATAAGAAATTCATTATTCATAAATAATTGATACATAACGATTTCCCATTATTTGGATCACTTGATTGTTAAGTGTGATGCTAGATATATTCGAATACAAGAAATGTATGCACAAATCATTAAGGAAATAATAACCACTTGAACGATAATTTATAATTTCCAATATCTCTATCGTTTTGATTTCTACGTTGAATAAATTTCGTTTAATCGTAGAATTAATTAATCGTATGGAACTCATGCACATAATTGTTATTTGTAGAATATGATTAGCGTTAGGAAACGGATCGTACTTGGTTTTGTTCACCGTTAGAATAGCAGTTGTGTCAGTTCGCACACGGAGGATATTATTAATCAAACTTTGTGATGGAGTTAAAAAGTCAAGCGCTACTTCCGTGTCGTTCGTTCTGAAATATGCAAATGCGAGCTCGTCACGTCCAGAATGCATAGAAATGTTGCGCAATTCCTATGCCGACTGTGCTTTCCATTTGACACGTTATGCGAATCTCTCGAAACCTCTTCTCGCGCAGAAAACCCATCAGACTTTCGCGAGTCTAACGACTCGCAAGAATCAGGTGGAAGTGCAAGAGTCGGCGGATAAACACGCGCGCAAGTCGCGCGCTTCGCTATATTCTCTCTAAATTTTCCATGAATTCGATCGAATAGCTGCGGCGAATTTCTGTTTCTTCGTGTACCTACTCCGGTTTGAGTTCCGGATGGGTTAGCTCAACACGAGCATCTGCGGAAGCGGTCGTTTTCTCATGTTTCTTCGACAGGGAAGACGGACAGATAAACGCACGGATGAGATATAGATGGAGGATAGGTTTCACTAGAGATAGAAGATGGGGTTTCACGCTCCAGAATCCCCGATCGTTTTTGAGATTACGCGAAAAAATATAGATAGGCACTTCGTAAATCGCTGGCGTAAAAACATCGTCGAAGATGATTTTACTCGATATGATTTATTACCATTATTTGAGGCAGAAAAAGACGAGGGTCTCTCTCTTTTATCAGGAACGTTTTGTGTACTCTCGACTGAATCCGATTTTGAGTTTAAGCGCTATTTCCGAAAATTCATCATCGCGCGTTTAACTTATGATATTTTATATAGATCACAATGGGATGTTTCCTCAACTTATCCATTATCGAGTCGTAACACAGAGTAAGAGTATAGCAAGAGAATCGGAGAAACCGCACGAAACAGAGTTTCGTTCACCGCGGTTCGTATAAACCGTCGTTCTCCTCTGAACCTATTGCTTCCGGCAATATCGCCGTTGAGCTTGGAACGAAATCGTTCGGTCTTAAAACTTTCTTGACACGCGATTCTACTTCAGACGCCCACATATATCGCAGCGTTTTATCTTTCCGCTATAAATTGGTTACGCGGATTTTTGCTGGATTTTTTGGAATCTCTTGTTGAATATTAATCGCATATAATTTCATCTTTCATCGACTAATTGTAAGATATTCGTGTAATGAATGTACTAGTGATGTAACATTGTCTCGTAAAAGATTTATTAAATATCTAGTGATTTAAGAAAGCAATTACTTTCTTATTATTGTTTATTTTCATTTTAAGAGATCAGTTTTTTCTTTTGTTTTCCAGGTTTTTATGAAAACAGATACGATAATTAGTATGTCAGTAAAATATATATTACTCGTTACTTTTCGAGAGAGCCATCGAGAAGTAGACAATTAGGATCATTTGTTCGGTATTAAGATGAAGGATTTGGTATGAGCATTTCTTCTAATTGGAAAGGAGAAACGATAAGAAAGAACTCTTTGAAAGAAATAAATCTTTTTGGTAATATTATATATATTATCCCTCTTATTATTCATTCTAATATGAAAAAAATAAGTTGCCTAGAATTAATTTCCTAGTATGTTTTATCAGTATTTTCGATATGATCACAGAAAGTTCCGGAGTAGATACATGAGACATGATCGATATTTTTCAGTAAATTATCAATCATTTTGTTTTCCATTATATGATCATGTTTTTTCCGAAGTATGTATCTAAATCGGTTTATTTCTCAATATTCTGCATTAAGAAATAGTTACTTTACTTAGTACTAGACAAAATTACTTTCTTTCTTTTACTATGATGAAATTAATATTTTAGTTATTTTTGCTAAAATAAATTTTTCTTAAATAAAATTTCTATTAATCTTTCACACATAGTAAAATCTTGTGTGATTTTACAACGCAATTTTGAATATCTTTACAGTGTTAACGAAATCTGTCTATTCATCGTTTTTTTCATAAAAAAGATTAAATGTTTTTTAAATGAAATACCGTAACTTTATATCATACATTTTGCAGTGTGAGAGATTATGTAGAGAATATGTTATAAAGGATCAAAGAGATTTTTTTTTTCATTTTATGCGAGTTCAGCGGTTTACATTTTATGAAAGGTAGAAAAAAAATTTTAATGGAAATGTAAGTATGCCTTATTTGTCAAATTAACACAGTTGAGAGAGAGAGAGAAAGAGAGATTTAGAAAGAGAGAATAAAAGTTATATTTTAGAAACTTTATATTTAAACAACTTTTTAAAAGAAAGTAGTAACGTTATATCTTAAGTTTTTTTACGACAATGGCGTTTCATTTTATAAGTGTGTGTGTATGTATCAATGTTGTTATGATTCATTATATACGATTGAGAGTTTTAATACTAATTAGTCAACTCATATACCGGACTCATATACCGGATAGTCAAATCTATCTATTATAATATTTAAGAAACGTATTTTGCGTACATGTTTACGCAGTTATAAAATTCGACAATATTATTAATTTTTTCCCCTATTTTTGTTTATATGCTTACTTTTATTGATCTTATTTAATCTATGTATTTTGTATACTAAAGTCTTTTTCCCGTTTTATAAATAAATAAAGAAATTATAATATGTTTTATAAATAAATAAATAAATAAATAATAAAATAAATAAATTATAAAAGGCACACGTCGCAAAGTATTAATATTATATATTTATTAATGTTATATATCGCTATTTTGTTTGCAGAGAAAGAGGTTTGGTATGAAGCGGCGACGCGGGCGATCGAGGCGCGAATTAGGGCGGCAGCGAGTTCCAGCGTGAGCGGCACGACGCCGCCAGCTGGGGTGGCTCGCGGCGTCGTCCTCTTCGTCGGCGACGGCATGGGGATGAGCACCCTGACCGCGGCGAGGATTCTCGCGGGTCAGCGTCGGGGGAGTCCGGGCGAGGAGACGCAGCTCGCGTGGGACAGCTTCCCGGCGGTGGCGTTGGCGAGGGTGAGTGCCAGCGAGAAAATATTTTTTCCCTTCTTTCTTTTGAAGAATAAGAGAGAGAGTGAGAGAGACGCGGCACGTAAAATCCACGTTTCACGTGCATCAAATTCTCAATAAACTTGAGTCGGGTCGCAAATCTCTCTGTGTTGGATTTGTGCGCGTAAGATCGACGTTTTACGGGTGCGTCAAGTTCGCGATAAACTCGGAATTGACACATGTCGTCCTATAATGAAAAAAAAACTAGCGTTTTATAAAATGAATGAAACTCTCAGTAAAACCTGAATTTCCAATATTTCATATTTTACGAATAAGGATTTAACGCGTTTTTTGCCCTTTTGTATAGGAACAATTTTTATAGGATTATCTAGTACAATAAAATGCCGATTATATCTTCGAATATTGATTATCTTGAACGATCGAAATCTTTATTTTAAATCAAAGCTTTTATTGTTATTGTATTTTTATTTGTTTAAAAATTTTGTTGCGAATATATATATATAAATGATAACATTGTGTATTATTTATAATTTAATTAAATACTCGATGTTTGTATGTACAATCTGTAGAATCTCTCTCTCTCTCTCTTTCTCCCTTCTTCTCTTTTTTCTTGGATATTATTGTTCAGAATTCAATTTTCTGAAATGATTAGATCATTATGTATGACATAAAAATTTCATCGAGAGCTACAAGTTCACATGAAATAAAATAAAAAATGAGAGTTTGTTATCTGTTTGCATCGAACGGAAAACTTGGATATAGGTTTTAATTAAGAAGATTTTGCTGTCTTGACGTTTTTCTTAATTAGGGGGTCCTTTTCATAGTCGAAAATAATTACAATGCTTATACGACACTTTGCGTACGATCTTCGTACGCGAATTATATCGCTGAAAACTATCGTGCAAACGTGTCTTTTTCCGATCACGACGCGGATAATATCGAGAAATCGCTGATACTCGTTTATAATAAGCGGTGCGCGCGCGAAAGAAAAATCCAATGTGCTGAATTCACTTCGTTAAGGCAGCAGCAGGATATTTGCATGCAAATTTAATCGAAACGCGCGTACACACATTTCTACATGGATTACAGATTGCATATTCCTATTTTAATTAAGCTCACGGTCAAGCGCTTGCGTTCGTTTTTTTCTGCTCGCTGCAGGTATCCTGCTTTGCACATTGCAAACCAAAATATTAAATACGTGCTGTCAGTTGGCGCTTTTAGCATAAAATCTGTTAATTTCGTTTCATCAACGATTTCGCTCAAACTCGTATTTTTCCGTTTAATTTTCATCCCATAATATTTATTATGCTTCTCCTTGTTAATTCTCTTTCGAATTTCTCTTTATTTTGCCCGGAGGCAATGGTTGAATGATAACGAAGAAAAACTTTTGTCAAAGACCCTTTAGAATTGAAGAAACCGTCTTTATATTGCCTGGAAATTTACGTATTACTAGCAGTTCTTCGTCATCGTAAGAAAGATGATTGAAGATTTACAATTTTCCCTGTCAATTTTCATAATTCTAATTAGTTTGATGAAGTGAAGATTGTCTGGGAAAGAGAGGTAGGAAATAAGTACTCAGACATTTCCTTTGATCTTGCAAATGGCAAAGAATCATAAGGAAAGAGTATCGTAAATCGTATTTTTGTACATTATTATTATCATCATTTGTTATTGTGGATTTTTATATACCACAATAATAAAGAAAACTGAGATCTCGATAGATATTACGAAAGATAATTATATTTTAAAATTTTACGCAATAGGTATACATAGTGTGCTATCTCAATCTAATTTTCTAATTATGCAAAAATTTTATTCCTTTATTCACACAAGACAATCCACCATCTACGAGAAAAAGAGATTTCAAAAATATTTTAAAAAATTTATTTTAATTATGTGTAAAAATTAAATAAAGCAATTTACTTTAGGTCATCTATTTTAAATTTTTAATAAAATAAAATACTATTTATGCTAATTTAATTTTTAGTAATTAAATAGCTGATAAGAAAGATATTGTCTTTTGTGGGTAATTTTAACTGAATTATACTTTAACAGAGAAATTAGGATTTATTTATTAAAAATACTTACAATTAGTTAAAATTTCCTAGATAGATTTTATTAAATGTGACAGTTCTAAATTTTTCACAGAATCTATAAAAAGATATTCGATAATTTTAAAAAGCTATACATCAGTTGTAATGATACTGACGATGATTATAAGCACGCTTTAAATTATTACATAAAAATAAGTACGAATATATCCAATACACATTAGATCTTTAAAATGATATATCAAGGGGGTCAATATTAATCTTTATTAATCCCAGAAATGCACTATTATTAACTGGCTGTCTCACGACTTTTAATTACATGACATTTTTTTTCTCATTTTTCATTTTGAACAAAGATTATATAAAATATAAAATAATTATTATATACTTATAATTATTTTTGCTTTGAACCATTCTTCCACTATTACATGGTTCAACAAAAATAAATTTTTTTTCGAATACATGAGAGAGAGAGAGAAATAAAATAACAATTTCTCGTAATTTTTTTGAATACGATTCTGGCTTTAAAATTGTATGACGTCACAATTTTGAAAAATTGTCATTAAAATTGCAAAATAATCTATTTTTTATGCATTTTATTATATTATAGTTACGGTTGATATGTTGAAGAAGTTTTGTTGTAATCAAAGTTAAATATATTGTTAGATCTTTCAGTGCTCAAAAAAATATATTGTGATTATGATTAATAAATTATTCATGGTTAAATATAGAGTCAATTTTGAAAAAGTGAATAAATTTCTTTTGAGGACTAGAAGTATCGGCAACATTTCTAATCTATATTGCAACAAAATTTTTCCAACATATTATATATCGTAATTATAATAATATGCATTAAAATGTTCTATTTTTATAACTTTAATTATAAATTTGGCAAAATTGTGTGACCCATAAAGCAATGTAAAATCTGGAATTATATTTATCATAAAAGAAACGACAGAAAATCGTTATTTTTGTTGAACTGTATTATTATAGCATTAAACAAATTATTCCAGTAAAGATAAAACGTAACAAATTTACAGCGAAATGCTACAGTATACATTCGGGAGATTAAGATGCACTTTCAGACTTGAAATTATACATATTGTAGAAGCGATCCGCTGTCGAAACTCGTTTTCCTGTAAGGGGATTCAAAACATCCATCACGGATAATATCGGTATTTGCGTGAATGTACATACGTATGCACACATACATATATATGTGTATATGTGTTATCCCTCTTGCGTTCGTTTATTCCCCGTGCATCGTTCTGTTTTCCATCTACCGAGTTTCAGGCATCTACGGTTCTTTCGTACCTTTCATACCTTCGAATCTTCCTTTTATTCTTCCCCCCGAGCGCGAGGGGGGACGCGTCTCGGAACTATTGAGAATATAGAGCACGAAACTTTTCAAGTAAAGTCTCCGTGGATTTCGTGCACTCACCCCGCACTGATTACAGACCTGCTTATTATCCGTTTGATATAATCTCGCTTTTCATTCTCTCTTGAGTTGGATTCGAGCGAACCGAAGTCAATGCACAAGCGTTTGAATTCGTAGGATCTTCAGAATAAAGCTCGCTCATATAATGACGTTTGACGTCGCCGAAACTTTTCTTTCATTATTTAATTCGCTTTATTTTCTTTTTTTTTTCACGATCATTTTTATATAAGAAAGAGAAAGAAAGAAATATACTCCAAACATTATATAAACTTTTGACTTTGGCGAACTCTTCAAACTTATGTTGTTTTGACGGTAATTTAATCTGCAAAAATATCGATTATTCTGCCATCGCGTTACCTCTCGCAAGTCTAAATATTATTTCTGCGAATTGAAGGGAACAATTCGCATGTTTGCGGTTCCATAATGCGCGCGCGCGCGCGGATCAGTCTCTCTTTCCCTTATAATAATTTTTCTTGTCCTTTGTCAAGTGATATTACGGTTTCCCCTCTCATTCCTTTCAACCGTTTTCTCCAGTGCTCTTCTCCCTATATGGCACACACCTGAGAACCGTTGTTGGTCGGAAACAAAGTTCTCTGAATAGTCCCTTGAGAACTTCCTCAGGGGACTAGACCGGCGTTGATAGGGGACTTGTTTATTTTCGTGTGGACGTAAAAGCAGGACAGTGTATATGTACGCAACGGTATGAACAAAAACAAAGTACAAGTCGCATTATGTAAATATGGGTTCTGGAAAGTCATATTTAGTTTGTTTGTAGCGAAGAAGTTTGTTTAGCGTTAAACTAGTGAGCGCAAATTTGTGTATATAACGTAATGCAAAATTCGGTTTATTTTAATGAATAAAGGCCATTCTAATTTAACAAGCATTAGAAGGCACGTAATTTTTGCTTTGATAATGAAACGAGAAAGTTAGCTGTCGGAAAGTTAATGTACCTTCTGTTAATTAATCGTATTTATGAGACTAGAGAAAAACTTTTGATTTTTGCTAAATTTTTTATATAATAATATATTTCAAATTTATAATATAATTCAAAAGATTTGAATCATTTTACACTTATAAAATTTGTATATTTCTATTCTTCATGAAATCTTACTTTATTTTTTATAAACTATTTTAAAATAATTTACAACTTTATATATATAAATACGTAAATTATCGCTGCACATACATATACACGCATACGTACAAAATGAATTAAAATAAATATTTTAATTAATATATATTATATATATATATATATTTATTTATTAACATTTTTATATATGTATATGTATTACTATTCGTAAACAGCATTTTTAATTTTCTGAATGCTCATCACGTGTATCATATGAAATCGGCTGTTAACTTTAAGCGGGCATCAAACGATTATTAAATTACATGACACCTGCACGATTGGATATACACTTCGACAATCGCGCGCTTTTCACCGAATATAACGATTTATCCTCGAAACACCTAGCATGTGACATTTATCAGGATAATAATTAATTGTGGGTTACGCAGGCGTGGATGACTAATGGTTAAGCCGCTTGAATATATTGAACCGACATCGATCATTCGCTTATTTGCTATATCTTTAAAATCCTTGCGAAATATAAATTATTATCCTGCTATTTTGAAAGCAAAGTTTATAGCTAGATTGCTGTAGAAAGAGTAGCTATTTCATTCGAGTAGCATTTTCATTAAATTAAGGCTTTATTCGATTACGTCTCACGTGAGTTATTATGCGCAAAGTTATATACTAATTTTATAATAATTTATTTAAAAGAGAGCGAGACTCAATCATCTATGATTCTTTATTAATTCTTTTACATCCATGTAATTTAGAATCTTCTACATGTTCAAACATTTTTTTCACGATATCTTTGAATTATTGTATATATTTTAATTAATTTTATTGTATATTATATCATTTTTCTTACAAAATACTTATAAGCATTTATAATTTTTTTTCAATTTTTGCAAAATTCCAGTACTAACAAAGTTAATAGTATGATCAAATCGACGATTAGTTAAAAAAACAAATATATATATATATACAATATATATATACTATGCACAATTTTGAAACATGTAGAGATAAATTAAATATATATATCCAATAATATTAACTTATCAAAAATTAATATCTTATAAGCAAATGAAAGAGCTACATGAATATGAAATAACAATACGTGCTGATTAGTAAAAGATTATTGCGTTCTTTTATGTTTTATTGCACATATACAAACATATGTCTCAGTGGCTAATGAAATAGACACGATAAAGATGGATTATAAATAGTAATAACTGTTTTATAAAGAGAACATTAAAAGGGGAGGAGATACATGCAAGGGTATTATTTAAATCTGTAGCATAAAGTATTTTGCAAAATATTCTATAAAGATTTTTGCAGAGGCGTACGCTGATTAAATTTTCCTTTCATGATGCTATGCGTCATTAAATTTTTGAATCCTCTTTTTTTTAACACCTAGTGCGAGAGAGGTAACAAGGAATCGAGTATACTGAGATAAAGCGAAAGCCAGAATGGCGAGCTTCCATTCTCCCTCTCCGGTGAGCAAACATAAAAATAATTCCACACTTGAAACGCTCACGTTTTTCATCGCAAATTGCGTCAATTTAATCGAGGCACGGTCCGCTAAATATCGGACAAATTGCGCGAAATTTACAATCGTGCATTTCATTTTGCATCGTTTTCCACGTAAAGGTTTCCCCCGACGCGTTTTCGAATAATACATTTAAGAGGGAACTGTTTCAAACGATATTGAAACGCAAAGAGGATATTTTGAGAGAGACGCGGATAATTTATTTAAGATTCATAAATACGTATTAAATTCAGTTTTGTTACATAGAGGCAAAGAGTACATATATATATATATATATATATATATATGTATATGGAAAAGAAATGCTAAAAGTTATTAGCTTTCGAGACTTCAATCATTTTTTTATGACAGAAGTTTGTAATTTATTCACGCGGTAATAGCATCTTCGTAGTTCGACGGGAATATTTTAAAAGAACATCTTTAATTCTGAATTCAAATATATTTCAGTTCTTTGGTTCCATCAACGATTAGGATTGCTAAACTGAAAAGCTAAGATAAAAAGGAGCCGTTCATTCATGGAATTACCAATTCGCGAGCAAAAAGCTAAAAAAGTGACTTTTGTCAAATATTAAGAACTCTCTTTCCGAATTTAGCACGCTAGATCCTTTCACATTTTATACAGATGCGACAAGAAAGATATGTTTATTTACAATGTTAAATATAACATAACATCTTAACTCGGATAATTGTTATTTTCGAAATTTATGATACCCTCTTTTCAATTCAGACTCTCTACACATTGGAATACATTATTCACGCGGGGTTAATCTCGGCGTAAGTAAAAACACAATAAATCTGGCGAGAGTTGACGCTTCCGACGCGATGGAGCGTAGTGCCGCGATTTTCTCTCTCTTCCTGTCTCTGTGTATATGTATGCATAACACGTTCCGTGCATATTGCGATTCCGCGAGATGTTTCCATCCAGCAGCCGCGATCTCCCCGGACGGCCGAAAAGCGAAAATACATTGTAACAAACGACTCGTTTCCGAGCGACCGAGGTGGGCACGTATCGTAAACAAATGAAGGGTCGGGGACAAACTAATGAAACTTGCAAATCGATCACGTAGCAAGGACCAACGAGAAATTCACAGTTTGATGGCGTCGCAGCGAGCGATGAGCGTTTTGTGAAACAATAATCCCGGCTCGTCGAAACAAATTAGTTGTAATATTTCACGCGAAGAAAATACGATTAAACGCGACAGCTCTCTGAATTTACGTCTCAAACAGATGAAATGCATCCGCGCATGTGCGTTACGTTTCATATTCGACAATATTATATTAATACGATATGTAATCAAATTGCGGTAGAATGCAATTTACAGATGTCTAATGTAAGCTTGCGTTTGTACAGTTCGCTGACAGCGAGAATTTCCGCTTATTGGGGGTTTTGATGTGACCGATATTTTATTGACACATAATTTCGTTGGCAACAATAAAGAACTCAATAATTCATTTTATTTCCTTGTCATGAAAGCAAATAGCGTCACTGTGTGAGAGAAAAAAAAAATAATAATTTATATTTTTGCAACATTTTTCTGGCAAATTTTAACAAAAATTTATTTAACTTTTAGTTGTACATATCTATATCCCTTTACACACTGTATATTTCTCATTTTTTATTTATCCTTGAAAATGTAAAAGGACTCGACACAATGATTTCTTTAACAATGCAAATAGTATTCGAAACAATATTTTTATATGACATTAATTCTCATAAAATATCATGGAACTGTGTGTTCTTTTTTTCCCTTGACATAAAGCTAACATTTGTATTATTTGGTTCAATGAAATATTTACATACACAGTGGCACATTGAATAAATAAAACTTTATTTCATAACATTTTTTGACATGTGATAACATATAGTATATAGCTCTCTTTAATTATTTAAATTCTTGATAACATATATTATATTTATTATTTGATCTCCTAAATCTTTTTTATTTCACTTGTAAATTAAAATTACAACTTAAAGTTTAAAATTTAATTCGTGGATTCAAAATATGTGAGAAGAAATAAATATTTGTTATTTTTATCTAAGTCATTTTGGAATCTGTCTGATATTTATTGCCATGTTTTGGGGTAGCTTCTTAGTAATTAAAATTTAATTTATTTTACAATTAAATTACGCTTTACGGATACATATATTATTATTGCCTTATTTTGTCATTTGAATCGTCTATTATTTCTCTGTTGAGTGTCAGTTGAACGTTACATCAGACAAAGTACGTGTATTGAAACAAATAGAATAAGATAGCTACGATATCACTCTCATGAATCATGCTGGAATGTGTTTCACGCATATTCCTGGCTGTTTCGCTTAAGATAGATTTATATTTATAGTTTTCGTGATCTTAACGCGTGTAAACTAAATCGAATAGAATATTTGAATAATCGAAAATGTATCAGACTTAATCATCAACTATTATATGATATATATACAATGATAATGATTAATGTTAGAGATTGCATCGAACAAATATAAATGTTATTCCGCCAGCTTTATATAATCGATTTTCATATTTTTATGATAAAAACATAACTGTGTAAAAAATAGTAGTCATATTTAATTTTTCTAAAAACAAGGTATTTCCTTATTACTCAAGTAATTTCCTCGTTGTTCAGTTTCCTTCTCTCTTTATTATATTGGCGCTTGTTATCTTGCGTATGTGCCGAGGACGTCTATTTGCAAAGAAATTGAATTTAAGAGGTACGCACCTCATAATCTCTTTTTGACTACGCGCTCGGCTATGCTCGGAAAATCGCATCTTCGGAAAGTTGTTTGAAAATGCTCTTTATTGAAGTTCTCCTGTTTACATTTTCATATTTGATCGTTGCTACTTTCATAGCTTTGCTTCCTACTTGCACATCTTTAAAGCGTTGCATCTGCTAAGCTCTTCATATTTTTGCATGAGCAGTTTTAGGATAAGCGTAAAGTCACATAATAAAAATTGCTTTCCTGGTGAATCTCTTGGGCGAAAAGACAATAATTATATAACATGTATCTAGAAATTATATCAGTTAACAATTATCAGATTTATATTATTAAGAATAATAACAAAACTTTAGTTGACAATAAATAAATTGACAATATTAAAATTTTGTGTTTTGTTGCTCGAGTGCATTGCAATTTTAAAATTCTTATAAAAATTTGGCAAGGTATTCTATAAAGGCAAGGTATTATATTAATTTTTCTCGCGACTATATATATATATAATTAATATCTTATAAATACGATAATTTTTGTAATTGTAAATTAGATCATTATTACTTTCTAAATAAGAGTATTATAAAACAAAATTATATCCCGCTATTTATAATAATGATTAAATTTAAATCATTGTAATTTTATATTATATATAATTCATTTATTTTAATTATTATGCTTGAAAATAGTAATCTTGTTTATTATAATAATAGTAATTATTATTATAGTAATTAGATTTATTATAGTAATTATATGTTACATTTTGCATTAATATACAGAAATAATTGCAATGCATTAACATAGTATTTACTCGACCTTTTAGAGCATTTGACAGGATTCTTCAAAGTTATTATATATACATTTGTAAGATTTCACATTTCTCTCCTTACTTGAATTTATCATCTTAATATATAATAATTCTCTAACATGTTATCGAGGCATTTGACATATTGAATCAGCGATATATGACAGTAATTATGATGCTTTTAATAATTCTTTCCATGCTTCCAAATATAATAACTATAACGCGTAAATGCAGGAAATTGTTGGTTTTCAGTTTAAAAACTAACTATGCAATGAATTAATCAAAGGAATAAGTAAATAAATTATTATCAAGAAAAAAATAAATAAATTATTAATATAAAATCGCGTATTTATTTCATTATTATTGCATAAGCAAAAAACTAATAAAAATTTAGGAAATAAACGCCAACAATTTTGATAAGATAGTAAATTTGCAAAGTGATTGATAAATGAAACGCTGATATTATATTAATATCGATTTTTTTAAAGCAGACAAAATAAAGCAAGTACATCTCTGTTGAACGGCAGACTAGTAGTATAAGTACTTTTTGGTCAGACGACGGTGTCGCGTCAATGTTACGAAAGATGATATTAGAGAAGGGTCTTGAATCTTTCTTATTTGTTAGTCTAGTGTTAATTTATATACATATATATATATATATATATTTTATTTCTATATTTTTATATATATTTATATTTTTCTTTCCAATATAAAATGTTTCTTCCGTTCAATTCACGTATATTTTTGAAACTTTCATTAATTCTTGCACGTTCTCGGCTACAATTTTATATTCTTTTTTATCAGAAAATGCAACCATTCGATGCATATACATATTACAAGATATTTTTAGGGCGGGGATAAAATTTTGCTATAGGACCGGAATTACCTACGTTGAATCTTCCTTTCTATTGTCCCATTACATTCCATTTCATTGTGCGGACTAGTGTACTGCTAGTTAAAGTACGCGGACGCGATTTGCATTCGCACGTGTTATCGTAACGTTAGTGGATGTAAACTTCGGCGGACTGTCGAGCAGCCGGTATTTCCTGCGACGAAAGGTTCGCATTAGCCTCTGTTTCTACGGTTAATACGATAGATTCTCAAAGGATCGATCAATTATCGCATATAGATCGACGCGATGCCGTAAAACTCGTCGTATCTTTGTTATCGGAATTACGGAAGAATTAAGACGAAGTAAAATTTGTACTATAATATTATGAAGACATTCTTGCACTTGTTGCAAAGTAACTTATTCTTTTGTATAATAATACGAATGACGATTTTACATCATCAAATTAGTAAGCGTGTTAATGAAGATAGGATAGAAATGAGAAGGGATGATGGAATAGAAAAATGCGTAAGAAGGGAAACTATTATAAGAGTCGATAATTTTGAAATTGCGGCATCTTAGGCGACAAAATAAACGAAAAAGGAACGTTTCTGAAACTTACATTCGAACTGATGACTTTTCGTCAATAAAAGTAGATCATAGTTTGTAACAGACTTAGAGAACATGCCAGAAACTATATTGGGAAAGGGACCGAGTTGGAAAGTCAGTAACTGAACTTTAGTCACTGAAGTTGCAACTGTCAAAACAGCGGCAAATTGTAAAAATATATCCCACTTTTGGGAAGTATTTCATGTAATGAAGAACTTATGGGTTAATCATGCAGTCTCTGATACATATTCTGTAATTCTAATTTAAACTATAATAGTTTTGTTAAGAAAAATTATTTTCTCAGCTAATGAAAAAATAACTAAAGTTATTATTTTATTAAATAATTCAACACACATATAACGATATAAAATTTAAATACATATATTGATTTTATAAAATTTTTCGTTATTATGAATTATGAATATCAATTTTAAATTTTCATCAATTTTTTTTATAGACTAAAATATTCAATATAAAACAAGTAAATCTAAAAAATATGAGTTCACGTATAAAATTGTGTTTAGAAATTAATATTTGTTCAAAAATAAGTGTCAAAAGTAATTTAAAAAAATTTTTTTAAATTATGCTGAGGTAATAATATATTTTTCTAAAAAGAAAAAAAGTTGTTTATATAAATTTAGGGATATCAAAATGAGAAAAACTTTATTGTAGCTCGCAGCTTGTGTTTACGATTGCATTTATTGTGTCAGGAAGGTCAATCTTCTCAGTTCACATAAACGAAGGAGCCAGCGTGTACAATCCATGTCGACTTTAATACCTGTCGACACCCATAAAATTTAACGCGTCTGCTTTATATTCATGAATTCGTCACCTAGGCTGATTTCTGCTGTCGAAGTTTCTATCAATCCCCGGGCCGATATTAAAGTGATAACGACCCGACTAATGCGGGAATAGGAAAATTTACGGTTAACTATTTCGTCCGTTTTTCGATTCCGTTTAATGAACTCGCGACTTTAAACGATCTGCGTCACATGCCGTCGCTCCAACGCGATTTAAGAGTGGAATAGTGATATGAATCCATAATAATGAATCATATAAAAGAAATTTAAAAATAAAATTCACAAATAAAAATCTTTAAAGTTTTTCTATATTAATGTAAGAACATCAGTTACATTTGCATAGCAAAACTCCAGCGTTTTATCATTCTGAAAATTCAATTTTCTTCCTCTCTTTGAGGTTCTTTTAACTTCATCAAAAATCCTGGAAGAAGAATATGAGAATTTTGCTTTCTATTCTTTAATTTTTTAGAGGAGCATAATTTAATTAAAATACGAAAAAATTATGGAATCTTATCTTCAAATTAATAAATTAAGATAATCCTTTAAATAATTTGAGGTTTTTCTTTTCACGATATATTGAATTTTTATTATTTATATATATTTTTTTTTATAAATAGTTTCCCCAAATTATTATGAACAAATATATTGCATTTTATATCGAGAAAATGTTCCTAGAATTATATTATTAATTATTGCAGGTTTTACGTATTAAATATTTAATACGAAGTTACTATTTGCGCTATATAGTAGATGCATGATTAATTATGGCGTAATTGTCAATCGCTGCATTCGAATTTATGCATTTTTGATTTGTATATAAATTGTATTAATAACTTTGGCACATAAAATTGCAATTTAATGTGAACGACAGATTGCCGAATTTATCATTTTTTTTTTGCAAAATTTAATTAATATCGATCGCGATTTAAACATTTCAGAGAGCTGTCAAATGCAGCATTACTATATATTACAATTTTCTCGATATCTCTCTGCTACATATTTACTAGCTTGTTGGAATTGCATGTGCAAGATGCATCTCATTGCAATACTTTCCAGATTATCGCACGGGTTTTAGCGCGCTCAGCATCGGTAATACTCGCACTAACTCGCGTTCATTAAACGAACCATTAACGACGGTAATTAACTTCATTTGTTATGTTAAGCTTCGATAAGTCCGCCAATGCTTACGAGCCGAGTACACACGATTTTTCGAACCCAAGTCGCCACAATTAGTGTATGTGTAAGGATTAGGAATATTTGGAAGCTATCGAATCTTTGAAATATTTGATTACTATCTCTCTTCCGCACAAATGTGTTTTGTAAAATAAGTTTAAAAAATTAATTTTGATTATCAATTATTACGCATGTCATAAGAATGTGTATGGTATAATTTTTTGAAAAAGTGATGATATTTAGTTCTGTAAAAAGATTCTTAAGTGTTAAAATTATGACAGATGTTAAGCGCATGCCATATTAATATAAAAAATAATAGTACGCAAACTTTAACACTAGAGAAATTGCAGTGTGAAGGAATTTATATAATAAATTAAATAAGGATAAGTTCCGCGAATATACAGATATAAAGAAATAAATAAAGTAAAGATAAGAGAGTTCCGATACATTAATCGTCTAATAAAGAATTATTTTAGCCTAGATTTTCAAAATATTTGTATAATTTAATATTCCGGGTATATACAAAATTTAAAAAATTAGTTTTTTAGAATTAAAATATATAAAGATTTTTTTATAATATAAATTATATATTTCATTTACTTTTTAAATAAATAATTTTATTTTTTGGTGTTTAAATTTACATTTAATTTTTTAAAAAGTATTTAAAGATATTTTAAGCTTGAAATTTTATGCTAATTTAATAGCTCGTTCGATAGCATACATTAGCAAGGAACAATAAATATTGTTATCCTTTCGAGGCGTAAATCCTTTGTTAACTCCCGCTAGGTACTAGAGTCTCCTAAGCGGAACAATAGATTGTCCTGGAAATCCCACCGCGACCTATCATGACTCACCGACGAGATCAATCTTTCTTTCTCGAAACCTTTGAACCTCGATCGATCGATTGATAACATAAAACGATGTACCACGTTAAAACGGAGCTTACTAGATTTGCATGTGAAACGACCATGTATGTATTAAATATTAAATCAATGGGAAAGATTCTCTCTCTCTCTCTCTCTCTCTCTCTCTCTCTCTCTCTCTCTCTCTCTCTTCTCTCCTGGAAAATTTATATTTTAATGTGCTATTAAAAAGAATTTAAAATAATTATTAAGTAGGAATTACTTTCTTTTTCTCTCTTAATCGTAGACTTTTCTAAAATTGAATATATGTAATTTTATTTTTAAAATGGAAAGAAAAATATTATTTAGAGAAAAAAATATAACGTAATAATTTACACCTCTAAGAATAATATGTGAAACCGTTCATCTTTGATTGTATTATTTTTGTTGAGAAAACCTTGCAACTGTGCATTTTCTGAAGATTTATTAAAGAAATTGTATCGTAGTACATTTTTTTATGTCGAGAAGTAACATAAAACACTTCTACGCGAGAAAGACTTGAAAATAGATGATAAGACTAGAACCTTTTAAATTAAATAAGTTAAAAATTTTTCTCTAAAATTGAAAAAACTGAATTCTAGTACATATACCGATATCATGTTAACCATTTAATGGAATCGTATCGAAACAACAAAAACTCTGTATCATTTTATCGAGACCGTAAAAATCTGATACTACTGTTTGGTGTAATTTGAATATAGTAACCTGTTACTATATACATGTTATGTAATCTAAATTTCGCTGCGTTGAAACTAAAAGCAACGGAAGATAGAAGTCAGTTTCTCCGCTCTGAATAATTAACACACGCGAACTCTATAAGATTATCAAAGAGAGTGAGAGGGTGGGGAAGAGAAGAGAAGGTCGTAAGTAGATTAGTCGGCGAAAAGCTCAGACAGTTTCACTTACGGATTCAATGGCCGTGTAATCCACGCTTCGGGACAAGAAGACTGATGTGAATAGCTCCCAAGTGGCAAGGATGAACTGTATATCGAAGATGGAGAGAGGGAGAGAAGGTGTGTGTGTGTGTGTGTGTGTGTGTGTGTGTATGCGTGTATGCGTGTATAGAGGAAGACAAACATAATTTCTCCTAATGACTAATCGCTCTTTGACCGAAATTTCTCTTCTTCTTGTATGTAAGCACAAACTAATAGCGCTCGCTCGTCTGAAAACCATTTCTGCATTTAAATCAGGAGCGTTCCGGTGAACGTTTTCCGAGAGCCATGCATTTCTCATCGACATTGGCTATCGGACAGATATTAGTTTCGGTGAATTACGCGAAATGTAATTTCCACAATTACGGATCTCTTGTAACTTCGAGCAAATAAAATGTCTGATTTAATCTGGAATTAATTCTAGTAATGTATTTCTTTTATTCTATTTTTTTCGAGAGGGCAGCATAGTTTCTTATTTCGATATAACTATAAAAATAATTTTCTTTGTTCGATCGAAATGCTATTGTGAGAGACAGAATATAAGAAGATGATACGGAAACGTAATTGAGATCACAAATGTTAGGAGAATAATTATTAATCAGAGTCCTTAATCAATGTTAATGCGAGACACGATTTGATGGTTTAATGAATTGTGTCGTGTTCATCCGATATTACTCGCTATCTGATAAGATGTTATTACGCGAAGGTATTGCGAACATTTCCCAGCTGGGAATAGAGAAATTTCCGGAATTGAGGGCAATTCTATCAACTGTGTCGCAATTGCCAGCATGCCGAATTAATCTTCGATATAGAAATTGCTCGGATAATGATTCTCTTGATATCTCTCTATTCCGAAAAGTTTTTTACTTTTAATTTAAAATGTGCAGAAAAAAATGTAAATTCTTTTTTACGCTTTATAAATTCGCAAGAAAATCGTAACGGATAAAAATCTATTTTTCTTTCTGTACATCGTTTTATGGTCAGAGATGCGGCTATGCGACCAGAAATGCGGCAACCGTTTTTCTTTTTTCTTGGTCTAAAGTATGATACAATTTAATATCATTTTTCCCGTTATTATTTTTGATAGCATTATAGGATGGTATGTTTTATAAGATTGTATTTTCTGAAATTTTTAATGTGAAATTTTTAATCTCTAAAGCTTTCTAATGTAAGAATCATAAACGAAATTATACTTGTAAATTTTTTTCTCACAAGATAATTTCTCCCAAAATTGTATTAAGTTTTTTTTTATTTTACGAATATACTTAATATTTGAATATATTATAAATAGGTGCATTTCTCTCTCTTGGCAAATTTTAAACGCGTTAAAGAATTTATTATTGTCAATTATTCTCATGACAATTTTAGGCAATTGTTAAAATTTAAAATTTCTGGTACAATTTATTTATATTTTTTTATTGAAAATAAATAGTAATAAATTAATAATTCGGATTATCGATTTGTATAAAATTAATACATTTCTGAAAATATTATATAAAGCAGCTGCATTATTTTGATACATTATTTGGACAAATTAATAGGAGAAGTAAGGACTTGAGATTATTTTAGAGACATTCCTAGTATTATAGTACTGAAAGACTAAACACGGCATATCTAAAAGGTTGTAAAATAAATTGGTTGTAAAACGGTATATGTTTTACGTTCGACGTTATTCATCCGAAGTTAACGCCTGCATCATCAAGTGCATAGTACCAAAATAGAACTACGTATCCCAATGACGTGCGGTTATATCCGAACAGAATATAATTATGCGGAAACATTCTGCCGTTTGTTTTCCAAATAGCGCTCTTGCCATTCTCCTGGTAAAATACGGTCGTTGAAATTGTAATTAATAGACGGCGCGGCGCGCGTAAATAACCGCGACGATATATACAAAGCGGCGAGTCCCGGAGGAGTACACGTGAGAGAACACCTGGCAGAGATCCAGGATAATGTTTGGTACAATTCCTGACACCGTTCCATCATCCCCCCGCATCGTGAGATCGACACTCTAATAAGAAACGAGGTCGATGACTAAAAAAAAAAAATTCGCAAACGCTGTGCGAGGCGAGAATATTTAAAAAAAATATATTTACACAAAAAATTCTTCGAATATTAAAATAGCAGGAGTTGTATCGTTTTCACCCTCCAACCCTTTTATCTCCCCCATCTCGGTAAATTCATAATTAATTTTTCCTTGGCAACAATTGGGCGTTAGTTGCAATTTTTCATTTTTGCATATCTTTATATCTAAATATCTTATAAATGTCAACTAGATATTTTCCTCGAATTAAAATTTTATTTAAAGAGTTTATTTTAAACAATTCATTTCTCTCTCTCTCTCTCTCTCTCTCTCTCTCTCTCTCTCTCTTTCTCCAATTTAATTGATACTTTATTTTCGAATTTTCGTGATTTTCTACTATCTATCGCGATGCTTTGCCACAAGGGAAACGCGAATTTCCCACTATCTAATGGCCGTACGACCCCTTAAATAACGTTCGCCTGGTCATCCTGGACGAAAGTAATTTTTCCGATATCGCGGCTTATACGATTTTTCCTACCTAAAAACTCGCGATATTGGCCGAAAATTTATGAATTATCGAATCGCCTTTGATCGGCGTTTTTCTGTAGCTTAGTTTAAAACGAAAGCAGCAAATTTATCGGCGAAACATCCCTCGCGTAAATCGGTTTTCTCCTGTGCCGCGTAAATTTTTAAGGATTCGTGAATTATTCATTAACGCAGCTGTCGATTATAATTTATCGTGAATTTTTAGGAGATTTGTGAAATAACGCAGAGGGCGTTTATAAAATACGAAATTATATAAGTGCGTTACATATATATGTCACGCTTAAAAGAAAACGCGTATCGATACAATAAGCATTTCGATGAAAATATAAACAATAAGAGGAGCTAATAAGATAATCTTATTATATTATATTTTCGAAATAATATACATAGCAATGTAATACGTAGCATATGTTTGTTTTAAAGCAACGTCAAAGAAATTGCCTCGAGGAGGTATCTGCAACTGATCACAAAGTCATTATTGAAATAAAATCCTTAAATGCAATATTAAATTACACAAACATGTCAAGAGATTGCATTACCATTGTGTAACAAAGTATTAAAAATCAGTTAAAGCAAAAAGTAGATTTTTATTTAAGTATCAAATTCAATCATCAACAATCTTGTACAGTTATACCAAGACACACATTCAACACAGATTATTATATATTAATACTTATTTACAGTTCTGTTAAATGCTTGTACAAAGTAGATATTAATTTAATGCTAATCAAACTAATAAATCAAAGTTCTCTCTCAACGTTCTAAAAAATCATACAAACAAGAATCACACTAATCCTTTTTTTGACAATTTTTCCGAAAAAAGCTTCTTTATTAAAAAAAAAGAAAAACAAATACGAACGTAGAAATTCAAGAATCACGAGGGAAGAGTATGTTTTTTCCGTGTACGAAGAGAACAAACATTCTCTATTGGTTTTTTAAAAACATGTATATATATTGCGCTCACAGACCAAAACTGTACCACCGCGTCGACTTTTATACATTTTTAGAATCGGCGCGATACGAGTTCGCTTTCGAGAGAGGGAGAGATATTTTCCTCTAGAAGTGAGTCGCCGTTGACTGCCTGGCGGTAACCGTGGATACCTGCTCGCTCTTGCATCTCTTTCGACCGTCTGTCTCTTTGTGTGCTTGCGGGACTGAGCTTTGGCATTTCAACGTAACTCGAGCGCGCGGAATAATCGGAATAGTTTCCGAGTGTGCGGTCTTTGGAAACACGTGAACAAGCGCTCAATTCCATTGGCCCCCTTTCCGACGCAATAATGCTTTCGTCTACTTAACAATAGTGCAAACGTAATGTGTATATAGCGTCTGTAATTCGTGTTAGTAACCGTCCAATTCGACGTACGCGTTTCGCCCTCCGGCGTTGAGCCGGAACTTTCGGCCTAGTAAAGCTCGAGATTGAGTCTTGGTACATTCTCGAGGTAATTAGATAAGTACAGCGTCTCGAGTAACGCAATTAAAAACCCAGTATTTTCGAATCCAGTGATTTTCCGTATTATCATTAATCCCGATTGAATAACGATCATAGAGTCTTCAGTCTGAAGACTGATTAAACGCGTATTTTCAACCCTTCCTATCCGAATTACGGTACCGAAATAATACGTAGCTAGTTTTAATGTCGATATAGGTGAGCTCGTAATATCGGTTTATTGATAATTACATCTCTATTGATGCTCCTGAAAATATAATAGGTTTGTGTTACACACCGTCGAATATTCATTCACTGATTTATGCTATCAGCTGTGAATTAGTGTAGCCCATGAATGGTGCCGGGTAGCCAGTCTCGTACGTAAATTTGGTCTAGAACTTGCACATGACTGACTAATTGAGATTAAACGCGGTAATAATGCCGATATAAATCTTTGCCCTGCCCCTCTCTGATACTCGTATTCGCTCCAATTACACAGGGAGTTTCAGGTACTACGTAATCTCCCGTGACAGACTCGCTGATAAATTTCGGAGTGATTTCCCTTCTCTTACGGGAAAATTTTACATCGGATTGGTTTTTCTGAGTCTCTCGATCTTAGCGAATAATTCTCAAGAGTTAAAACGATTAAATAAAGAATCATATTGTCTATTTTAAAAGACGAGCAGCTATTGATTTCAATGCGCAAAGAGAAAGAAGGCGATATCACGTAGATATAATTGTACATAAAACCTAATAAACTCTAGGAAATGGGATGGTAATGGACAAAGTTGTTTTGAAAGAGCTATTTTTTTCCGAAGCGAAAAAAAGGGACGGGAAGATAAGGATCCAGCGGAAAAACTCAATTTCGGATTTCGTGGCGATATCGATCTTTCCGTAAAACGTGCAATGCTTACACTTCCGTTCGTTTGCCTTCTGATATACTTGCGGCGTCATGAGCTCGCTATAGCGATGCTCAGAAATGCGTTAGCAAGTGGCTACGTGCCGGTACTACGAGCTGTTCTTCATGGTCGAACAAGTTTTCACTTCGCGTGCTCGAGTGCTTTCGATTTCTCTTTCTCTCTCTTCCCATTTTTCTCTTTGGAATCTCTTTTCGATATCCGCTTCGCGGTTTCCTGTCGCGGGATCCTTGTCTGTGGGTCGACGCGAAGGCAAACTTGGCTTTTGCTCCACATGACGCGCATCATTGTCAGGCCAACGAGGCTGATATTTTTATATTCGTCTTTAAAGTCATCGCACAAATACCAATATCGAAAGCTTATGTTTCTGCAAAGAGTAGAATTTTACTCTAAAAGCGCCTATCAAAAGATTCACTCATGCTGAAAATACTCATCCGTTTAGGATATTTGCATCTATTCAGCGAGAAAATCAAGCTTTTGATATGACGAAGTAAAATTCATGTAACATCGAACATTTAATTATGTAGAATATTTCTTATCGCAAAATATTGTCTTAATATTATTATTTCTTAATTAAGTGTAATTTAGAGAATTTTTTAAATAACTTTTTAACGCTAGATATAAATTGTACTAGTTATAAAGTTAGTAAATTAAAAAAAAAAAAAGATTTTGTTGTATTTATATACTTCGACAGTATTAAAGTATCAATACTTCCGCTATACTTTCCGTTACCAATAATTCGCGTCTCAATAATTAACACATCGCAGCCTGTTCTTCTAACAGGAAAAATAAGTTTTAAAAATTGCCCGATAATCCTCCGAAGCACCCTTGTGTACAAAACATATAATCTAGATCGCCCCATTGTTCAGATAAAACTAGGAATGTATATATTATGATAAAGAATGCTTGCGGTTATCTGCTTCCATATATTGGGATTTAATTTCTTCACGTCACAAATTAATGAATTAATATATGAAACTGTTAATTATACTGATATGTTTATCGGTAAATTTATCGAGTGGATATGTCTACACAAACTTAATTGTGTCTTTAATGCATTTAACTTTATTTATAACGCAGAATTATTTTATGAAAGTTTATCTCTTTAGCCGCGATATTGTAATTTTCAATATTAAATATCTAGACGGTCAAGTTTTAATTTGGAACTCCAATAAAAATCAATTATAGGAAGTCCATTAAAAGGATTTTACAGTTGAGTTAACACTTGAAACTTAATTACTCAATGCTATTTGCATGATGTTCGATGTCAAATATATTTTTGTAAACTTTCAAATAATCTCCAAGTAAAATTTATAAAAATTTGAGTTATTTAACAACATTAATTACAAATAATTAAATTGGTTAATTAAATTGGAACAATGCCGTTTCGGATGGACGCATCAATATTTACATCGCATTCCGTAACATGCGTTTATCACACAGATTGCGTGTCATCAAAGGAAATTGCAATAAATATTTCGAGAGAGAGAGAGAGAGAAAGAGAAGGATTCGAAGCGAATTGCTACCATACTCGCGTAAATCAAATTTCACTGAATTTGAAAGGCATTATACAAGGTGCTGCGTATTGGAACTTTTGATTATCCCCCAAAGACCAATCGGCATAAAAGGCTTTCAGGCTTCGCTCGCGTGACGCGGATTTATTCGCGAGATGATTCATATCTCGCCGCGAATTAAACAGACATCAAAGTCACGCGATCGATTAATCACTCTTTAAGTACGATGCACCATATGCATGCGAATGCCGACATATATACGCATGTTACATTGACTCGTAAAGTATGCATGTGATATTCTCGATTATAACGTGGATATATAGTTTTATTGCGCAATTTGAGGTCGGATAGTTTAGGAATATTTCGACACGTGAAAGAGCTCTTTCTCTCAGCGCTTTTATAATTTAATAATATTCTGTAAAAAAGCTGGAAGAGCTCTAAAAAAGCTGGTAACATTTTATATAAAATCCGGTTACACAATATGTTGTGAAGAATTTTAAAGGTAATTCTACGAAAATTGCGCGCACATGCAGGACTGAACTTTTTCAGCGAAAATAAATTCTATTTATTCGTATAACAGTAATTTTATTTAAAAAATTATATGTCTGAAAAGAGATATATTATTTTAGCATATTAACATAGAATGTCTGAATTTTTTCACATGAGTTCAAATCTTTTTTCTTGTTAAGAAGAGACAGTGTTTCTTCTTCATTTTCATGGATATCAAGCGAATTTACTCTTAAATGTTCATAATTATTTTTTTATTAATATAAAATGAAGATTTAAGTATCTATAATTTGAAACATTAAAATATAAATCAAAATATTTTCAAATTACCTTAATGTAATTAATTTTTGATATCTCTTATTGTGATTAAATATTAATTTTGATATTAGATTATGTTTAGATATTTTCAATTTTTTAATAATTTTTTTTATTAAGTAACCACGTCTAATTTAATATAATTCTCTTAAAAAAAAAAAAAACTTTGTGATAAGAATTCTCGAGTAATATCGCGATTAATCAAATTTTTATACTTCAGCAACTTGTAAAAAACGCTATACGATATATCATGAAAAAGCACTCAAATATAAATTAGGGGTGACGGTCGCAGAAGAGGATCCTAGTATTCTTTGCTTACGTTTTACGGGCAACCTTGGCGAGCAACTTAATCGCGGGGGCGGTTAAGCTCCGCGACGCGGTAAATGTGTAACAACATTTGTCGGAAAGGGTGTCGTACGGTAACGTGCATATAAATCCTTAAGCGTGCAATAAGGCAACGCGTTTTTCCGCGATGCAGGAATTGCGGGTAAGTAGGCGGAAAACCACCGCGCTCTCTAAAGCCCGACCTCAAGCTATGACATCCTGCGCTGTTGGATCGTAAATTGCCGGGAGCCGTCAACGGCTACAAATTGCGACTCGTATCTCCCTCCCTCTCTTTCTTCCGGAAAATTGTAGAGCGTTGTCCCGCGCTCGTGTATCATCCGTGTATATCGAGCGGACGAGAGGAACATCCGGAGGTCTGATATGCGCGGTCTTTTTTTTTTTTTTTTTTTTTAATTTTATTTTACCGGGGAGATGCAGAGAGCCTCACGCGTCGCGAAAATTATTCAGAAAGTCGGCGGCCTCGTTATCACACAGTGTCGATATCGCAGCGTATGAGATGAGCGGTGCCAAAGCACGTTCTTTCTTCGAAGAAGAACCGAAGAAAAGTATAATACCAGAGGAGAGACTCATACTAAAAGTGTAAATCACTCTTGACGCTGATATCTCGAGTTTTGTCGCGCGTGCATGAACCTCTTTGGACGGAACAGCTGCTCGTCGCGTATTTTCCTCGAGCGTTATCCTATTTTCGTTACTTTGGAGACATCGTTTACGGTTCAAGATCAAAAAAACGAGATCAGGGCACGAAAAAGCGTTGTAAAATTTTGATAGCGCATGTTAGACGACCTCGTGTGTATGTGCGCAGAATTATATCTCTTAGTAGAAAATTTTGATCGATTAATTTAAAGCTAGAATTTCTAAAATTTCTAAATCAAGATTAGCATCTATTACTTTTCCTGTAAATTTTAAGTGGATCTTACTTGATCAAAATTGCAATTTAATGCTTCGTCTTCGAATTAAGAAGAGATGTTGGATTAACATTTTGCTCCGAGGAAAGGTCAAGATTGATCAAAGCAGCCGACTGACGCGAGAGTGAATACGGTAAACCATGCGGTCCTCCTCGAGGTTCTCTAATAACGGATATGTCAACGGCTAGCTCGATAGCCCGAGATTTCGAGTTCATAACAGCACGGGGTTATGATGCTATCCGTTTCGAGGTATAGACGGTACTTCGATTAAGTATGACCTTCGTATCGCTCCTCTTTTCCTCCCCAATGCACTAAAGGCGTGTACCATATGGTTGCGGAAGTTGCGGCCGATGGGTTTCACGTAAAACGCAAACGCGTGAATGTGAATATTTTATGTGTAAATTATGCGGGAACGAAAAGAGCAGCGAAACGCGTGCACTCTCTTTTTCATTGAATATCCACGATATCAGTATGCTATGTAACGTCAGTTCATGCGTCAGATAGAAGTCGTGCATTGAGTATTTCTATGTTTGTGCGAAATAGAGTATGATTTAAAGTGAAACTCGAACTTGTTTAAAAGGTTCGCCTCTATTTCGAACGAAAATGCAATCTGTCGTTTCATTTCGTAAATTGAAGAATTCGATATAAAACTAAAATGGACCTCTGTAAGATTTATTTTAAATATAAAGTTGGATTCGAAATTGTTATTATGGATTTTATTATTTTTTTTCTTCAATTATAAATTGTAACGTGATAACTATCAATCGATCATCAGCATTTAGAAAATTAATTATATTTATGACAATTATATCTTATATGACTTTAAGTAATCATTTTTCTCTTGCAACCTTAAATATGTTTTATGAATAGATAATAAATTCTGGAAATTTATTATCACAAACTTCGCGGGTTGCATCGACGGAAATTGATCAGAGACATCTTGCAGATGTACTCATTATAATTTAGATATTCAGGGGTTGACTAAGAATAGGAAAAGAAAATGAAACAGAGAGAGAATACAGCGGAAAGAGTATTTCATTTACATTTCCTATTGAACGAGAAATCGAATGAAGAGTGTTACAAGAGTTTGTGAGCCAATTGGAAACCGCTTGGCGATTCCTCTCAATTTATGAATCGATCTCGGGACGACTTTATGAATCGTATCACTTCCTACGGTTTCACGACCGAGAACGTAATAAAGCGCGTCCTCATTTGATGACTTGCTGCAATCGCATCCTTAAGAGTTGCTTGCGGTATCATATTAGCTCTTCCGTTCGTATCGCTATAGCCTATCGATAACTGAATTAAATTCAATATCGGGATGATAAAAAGGGTGATAAAATCTTCGCCGTTTTACATTTGCAACTTTCTCTATTAATAACGTTTTATTTAGACGCTTTATCATGATTTTTAAGATCGTCTTTACATTTCAGCATGAAAATATATAGATCAATAAAATTCGAAAAAATAAACATGTAAATCTTAAAAAATTTATAAAAAACTTTTTGTTACAATGATCCTCTAAATTAATCGATTTATTGAAAAAGATCTCGCGTGGTTGAAATCTTTGTCGAATTTTAATGTGCAATAATCTAAAAAATATCGATATATAGCAAACTTTAAATTTGCAAATCTGAATTAATTGCACAATTCTTTATTTATTTTTTTATGAATATTATATGAAGTTAAATATTTAGCATTTTTTATATCGCGCACTGTATGAATTCAAATGTAAAAGAATCTTTTGTGCCCAAACTCGTATATATATATGTTTCGTATCGCTGTCCTTTTCCACGCACTATTGCCATAAAAAAGAATACCATACGATTGCATTTCTATGAAGCGGAACTTGAAAAGGTAGAATAGTTTGGTAGCTATCAGGGTAAATATCGGAGGGCAGTATTGAAACGAAACTGTTTGATGTATAGCTCGTGAAAAACTTGCAACGAATGCAATTCACTTTTACGGAGATCAGAGAAAAATTTAGTGTATCAAGATCCATATACATATATATTTGCACTTTTATGTAATATAAAATTTAGATTCATTTTATAGATTAATAATATTTTCAGCTTTTTCACATACACACATACACGCACGCAAACGAAGCGTTAATTAATATAGAAACGTTTCACGCTCTATTAATTTTTTACTAATTGGCAATACCAATGAATTTGACGAGGTGAATTTTAATTACGCAATCGAACAAAATGCACTCAAAACCGCGTGCGGTCGATCACTGCTGAACCGCAAGAAATCCATTAAAAAATTTTTCTATTAATTAAAGTTGTACTAATGAATTAGCGTATTATTCATATTTCGATATCTCATTATCATTTGCAAATTTAATAGTTAATTTATTTTCCACAGCGAAATTAAATTGTGCTTAAAACCATCTTCGTATAAAAGAGTAAATCAGCATATTGGCGAGAAAATGATATATTATATATATATATATATATATATATATATATATATAAAATATATAATTCAAATTTTTAGTTATTAGCAATAAAATCTTTCAATATATGTATATATTCCTATATTTATAATTCGGAAATCTCTCGTGAATTTTTGACACTGTATCGAGTTTTATTTGTACTTGTCGGTGTACAAATGAGGAAAATGTTCATCGGCATAAAGGAATTGGAGATGTAGCAGTTTAATTCCCGCTTGCGTCGTTAAGTTTGTTTGACGACGTTCATCCACGTCGGTTCCTCGGCAAGAATCGCGTTGCCTTTGAATAAGAACTTTATTCAAGCACAACGAGACTTTTTCTTCGCGATCAGTCACGGCATTACGACGCCAGGATCAGACTATTCACGCAGTTCAGTCAGCTTATACGTATCCATATATAGTTGCCTAGAAACGTTCCGTTTTCGTTCGATAAGTCTCCGGTGAGCTCTAGATCTTAATAGGGCAGAACGCGCTGGCTAAGTTGCTCCCCTATAAAGAAGATTTGGAGGGCAGTCACTTCGCGCGGGGGCTCCTTTCTCTCGAGGGTCATCATGATGAATAAAGTTAAAAGAACGACGGGAATCCGCTTAATGATGTTTTACGACTTTTTAACGATCGCGAAACCGACGGAATATTTAGCAGATTATAACTCCTGCGACGATGATATGAAAAAGAGAGCGCGAGCGACAATAACATTAGCGGATCTAAAAATATTCTCACAAGTTCTAGAGATGCGACCGAGCAAGAAATATGGATGTGAAAAAGAATATTCTCGACGCGTCCGCGAATACTTCGCGGAAATATTCTCGTGGAATTGTATAATAACTGAATAAGGGAAAACGGACGGAGAAAGAGAGAGAGAGAGAGAGAGTTCTAGAAATATGGAAATGTTTTTTTAAAAGTGTGAAAGAGTGATTCGCTAATTGAGTTTTATTTAACGAATTTTTGTTCGAATTGTCAACGCATTTCGTTGACGTAATGAGGATCACATATGTATACGTGTTACAAAGCAATGGATGCGCTAGTTAGTTAAATAACTCCAAAATTGATCTTCGCGTGACATATTTAAAATTTTGCCTTTTGGACGACAATTACTGTCCTTTTTCAGAACGAGAATCGTGCGAAATGAGAAATTTATTTCAAATTATTTTACTGTTTTATGAAAAGATACATTTACAATTAACCGTACGATATTAACAGATAATGACGGATATAAAAAATAAATTTGAACTTACACTTTTTGAAAGCGTAAATGTGGGAGAGTTCGGCTATATATAAATTTTATTAATACACATTGAAAATATCAGCTGGCTACTTATTTCATTTATGTAACTAGTTGATATAAAATTTAAATCATTATTATATTTTAATAGCTTCTAAGAGATGTCTTACTAATGCAATTGAAATTCTGTTAAACTAAGATCTGAATACCCTTATCAAAGAATAATTATCATCTACACTTCTGACTGAGCTGAAGATAGTTGATAAATATTTTAAAAAATCGCGAGATATCGTGTATAATTTAATTCTAATATTAATTCTAAAATTTGAAGGAATTTTTTTAACACAAATTGATCGGTGATATTTATTCATTAAACTGCTTAAATAATAATTAAAATGTTACTTTAATGACGTTGGTCGACTGGAAGTAAAGCGATTGTCGATCATGTTTATATTGTTGTATACAGTTTTCAATTATAATGCATTTGTTGCACACGTTTACATACATGAGTGTGGTTTCGTGAATACGTTAACGAAAGGCAATCCAATGTGTATGTACATCATTCAGCGGTGAATCTCCCTTTCAGTGGTACGAACGATGAATTGTGCTTAAATTCCCGTGTCATTATCGTACGCGCTTGAAGCCGTAATCGTACGGTAATAATAGCCGGAAGCTGACGTATCACTTTATACGACGCTCCCCTTGTTAACTATTATACCGGTCACACTGTTGATTTTGTCTCAGTTAGGTTTATCTCTTGCTTGCTGTGCAATTAGTCGTGTCAATATTATCAGCGATTAATAAATAATATACTTATATGTACGTAATAATTTATATTTTACGCCTCGCGTCTTTAAAATGAGTTACATTAATATTTTTTTTTGCATTTTTCGTAGCTATTAATAATTAGAATTAATGATAGTGGAGTATACTATATAATAGTTTTTCTCTGTATCTTTTTCCCTCGTATATACGTGCATAAAATCACAATCGTCACGTTAATCTCTCGAGCAACTCTCTGTTTGCATTATAATGACGTAACGGTGTAATAATAGACTGCATGAATTGATGAATAATGTTATTGTTCAACATGTCAAGAGGGGTCTTTTTATACGAATGCGAGATGGATTTTTGCGAGAATATTAAATTAAACTTCTTTT
This sequence comes from Prenolepis imparis, assembly GCF_030444845.1. Lineage (NCBI taxonomy): Eukaryota > Metazoa > Arthropoda > Insecta > Hymenoptera > Formicidae > Prenolepis > Prenolepis imparis. Next base: position 15,835,057 of record NW_028141162.1, on the reverse strand, counting down.
TTTCGTTTGCATCAACTGTGCTGCAACGTGCTCGAGACTGTATTTTCCGTCGCGTAAATACTCTTTACTGTATAAAAGGCAAATAGTCTTGTAATATCACTGAAAAATTCAAAGAAAATGGATTGCCGTTTTTTGAATCAATAAATTTTAAATTCGCATAACACGCCGCAAAAATTCTTTAAAATTCGTTCAAAATTTTTTACATGCCTAGGAATTTTTTTACATACCTAGCATATTTCAAGATTGCGATTAATTATTATTCAACTTATTCAGCCATAAACATGTATGTATAAAAAGATTTATGTATTTATATGTAGCATAATAATACATAAATATACATAATGTAACAGCACATAACAACAGTAACATTATTGCATTGCATAATGGCACGATAATTATAGCGAAATCAAGCGTGGTTACTTCTCGCGTACTATTATTCACATCGTATGCGTATTCATTTATTTATATGAATGCAATGCTTGATGTATAAAACAATACGTTCGCAATAGTATGTTTTTTCTCGCTTCCGATTAATTATTCCGGTTTCGCATTCCACGTTTCCACGTTGGCTTTCATTCCTTTTTCTTCTTTATCGCACGCAAATAGGACAAAGAGGAGAAAGAAGTTTCAAACGAAACAGAGAGAGAGATGCGGGGAAAATGTATGTCGTTCAACAGCGGTATAAAAACTTTCCCCTGACTTGTCTCGCGTCTACATCTATGTGTCTATACGTTCGGTGTTTTTGCGAAAAGAGGAACAATATAAGCTTAGTATATTTCTCTTATACTTTGTTGATTACATTTGTCATTATTAATGGAGACGCCGACGGCGTTTTAATTAAACATTGTACGTTCCTTGAAATGATTTTCAGTTAGCGAGACAAATATGTTTCTTGTAAATGACAGACTAACGAAAGAAACTTTAGATATGGTATTTTTTTTTCTAAAATACTTGGAGATATTTTATCGGAAATGAGATCAGCGTAGTACAAAGATTGCAGCATATCAATACAAATTTAATATCACGCATTTTTATATATACATATATTATAATGTACGTGACAAACTGTTTTAAAAAATCGTTTAATCGTGGCACGTTTTGCGATACGCGCAATACGGTGTTTCGCTTTAATAAACGATATACATAGAATTTATAGTATCGTGGCATTTAACGAAGTATAGATGGGGATTTTATCGATAAAGCTAGAAAATAATTCAACGTACGTGCCTATATCATTCTAAACCATTAACGATTCCGCGCTTTATTCAACCGATTTATAGAATTAGTTAAATTGCGATTACCACGTAGCATTAATTTTGGATTCTGCTAACTAACGAAACGCGGATAAAACGGATTACGCTATTACGTGCTAATGCAACACGTGGTGCGCGTTAATACATGTAATCTGACATAATGTTGTTAACGCAATTAATATTTATCTGATTTTGTTATGTCTCCCACACAAGTATCGGAACAAAATTACGTAATATGCTATAATGTGCTATATATTATCGTAATGTATATGAAACGAAAATGAAAATTATTCAAATGAAAATTAATATTGTTCATTTCCATGATAGTTGAAAGGGGTAACATCTCTTACTCGAAATCAGTATAACGGACAACTATCAACGCTTTATACTTAATTATTCAAGAAACATTAAACAAGCGTCATTAATAATTTACACGTCATTATTATAATAATAAATAATTATATCCCGCTTTTTCCGGGGGGTCGTTTATCGTATCGCATTCGATTTATCATATGTGTTTCTTCCGCGCGATGCGGCGAAGGTACAGTGATCGGCAAAAATAAAAAGCCATTTCATCTATAAGACAGGTTTGCTTTATAAAGGTAAAAAAATGTTTTTTATAATTGAAAGTTATTAATTAATTGTTTTTAATTAAAAAGGATTTGTTTATTTAATACTATATTTATTTCTAAACAATGGTATATTTAAAAGTGACAAAATAAAAAAGCAAGTTGGGGTAATATATTTTAATTATAATATTCATAATATTATATTTATAATTTATTATAATTATAATGATTTTAATTATAATATATTTTAATTTAAAGAAATAACATTATTTTAATTAATAGTTAATATGATTTTCTTTAGCCTCAATAACTTTTTGAAGTCTTTTTAGTATGCTTTCAATTAAACTTTTCAAATGTATTATGAATCCATGCAGATTCTTTATTTTGTCACTCTTAAATATACGATTGTTTAGAAATAAATATAGTAATAAAAAATAATTCTCCTTTTCAATTAAAAACATTTAATTAATTAATACATTTTCAATTTCAGTTATAAAAAATCTATAACATATTTCTTTTTACCTTTATGAAGCAAACCAGTCTTATAAATAAAGTTGCTTTTTATTTTTGCCGGTCACTGTACATATCTATATGAAATCTATATGAAAGTATATCTATATAAAAGAGAAAGAGAGAGAGAGAGAGAGAGAACAACTGTATATAATTTTCCCATCCCTTATCGTTCTCTCCTCCGCCGCTTTATCCAATCTGCGGGAGAACCTTTCCCGCGAGACGTGCAACACGAAATCAACGCAGCGGTGATAAATTTCGTCGAACCAGGCAGCGGAGATTCCGCGCGCACCGGAAATGCGCAAGTAGGCTTGTTCGAACGCGAACGCATCGGAAGTGGACGCGATTCGCGCGCGCAGATGTTTGCGAGAGACGGCTATTGTCGCGTCGCTTTCGCCCATTTCGCATGTCCAAGTTTGCGCAATCGAGTGTGTTCGCTTTTGCTCGTCCTCTCCCCGAATTGCCTTCCCGTGTCGCCACCCGATAAAATAGGGTCGCGGCGATTCCTGTGTAACTCGGGGACGCAATATTCGTAACAACAAATTATTGTTCGCGGCTCTTTCAACGTGTCTTGCTAAGGAAACGCGTGTAATCGCTTTCAGAAGCATTGATAATTTAGCGTTTTACCCTCCTTCTCTTCCCTCTGCCTCCCTTTCCTTTCTTCACCCTCCTGGTAAATCCGCGGAAATTCGCGGATCAGAGTTGTGTTCGCGCTCGATTAGCAATACTTAGCAAAGGGCGAAGTTGGATAATTCCCAGCAAAGCTATGCTGTAGAAACATTCCTCGAGTTCTTTGTGAATTCTCTGTGGTTACAGTATACGTAATTATTCTTTCAATTCTACATATATCGCTCTAGTTTGCATAATAATTTCTCTCTCTTGACAATCGATACATTTTTTGCTTTTGAAATATTTCATCAAGCTGATTATTTTCTCTTTTAATTTTATTATCTTCGAAATAGATATGAGGACATAGTTTTTCGAGTGAGAGATCTTGATACTTTTATAATGTAATAATGTTGAATCTCAAAAAAATGCATTTTGTTATAAAATTGAATGCAAAATTATGGATTTGTATCTACTATTATTTCAATTTGTAAAACATTAAAATTAATTATTAATTAATTATTTAATTCAGAATCACTATTTTTACATATCGCGATGTTCCTAAAAATTGTATCTGTTTTACAGATGACATAAATTCTTGAATTAGATTTTTCGAAGAGAATGCAAATGTTATTTATTTTATTACAGATTTTTCCGAATATAGATATATTAATACAGATATTCTTTCAAATTGTACCGTGCAGGAAAATTTGTTTTCCAATAATTTTTAATTTCACCGATCGTTTAATCGGTTCTTCAATAAACCAATTCCAGTTTATTAAGCTTTGTCACTTACGGCCACTTGCATCTGGAATCCTCAATTAGAATCGTCTATATACGATCCGCAATTTCTAGAATACGTGTTTCATAAGCATAAACCGGTATGCATTACCATAATCTTGCGCGCGCACTTAAAGGAACAAACGGGAATAACGTTTCGCGATCACGAAGGCAAACGCGGTCGCGGGCGATGCTGCAACTCGTTCGTATCCGCCAAAGCGAATTTCAAGAAAGGTACGGGACGTCGTTCATCACATTCAGCGCTTTCCTTCCTTTTATCGAGATAGCTCCGCGACTCCTCTCCGTCTCCTCATCGTTCTTTCTCCTTCGCGCTCGAGAATCAACGACGAGGCTGCCTTTGTCTACCTAACCCAATTCGTGGGCGCTTTTTCGAGCAGCTGCGCGATGAATCAAGATTTTCTCGAATATTTCCTAGAATATCCAATGGTCTCGCCCCATCTTATCGAGACAAACTTTTACCGTGAGAGGGGAAGAGTCTTTTCAGCGAAATTTTGTTCCGTAATCCGGGTCCGCGTTAATCGATATCCCTCGATTCGATATTTATTTATAAGAATACAGGCGATTTTTGATTTTTGACAACTTTGTGGGTGAAATTAGGTTGTCTGAAAACGAGTTGGATTTCGCAAGATATATTCGTAATGAGCGCTATTATCGAATAGCGCATTAATTTCGTTAATTATCCAGCCGGGGAAATGTTTCGAGTTTCGAATTTGAATCTTTGTTCCTTCCGGCGTTGAACTATGTTTAATTAATTCTGACGTAATTCACGTATATTTCAATGTAGTCTGTCTCTCTATATTCTAATATTATACATATCTGCCTACTCATTTGCACATGCATAGATATACCATTCTTCTCTTTTTTTAAAAATTAATATACTTAAATTCTATGTTTATCTGAAAAATATAATTTTATGCATAGATTACTAGTAGTCGTATTCGAAAATGTCTCATTATTCTACTTATGAAACGTAATTTTATTCGAATTAATTACACGGATTCAACTTGGAGGATTGAAGTTTCCTCCACGCGAATTAAGTTTCAGGAATGTAGTCAAATAATTTAATGCGATTGAAAAGGCTCCTGTAAACACGCGCTATGCCGCGCGAATTATATCAAGACGTGAAATTATTCCATGTCGCGGGGAAACGCCCACTCGCTCTCTCGCACGTAGTTAAGTGGTTGCAAAGGCTTCGAGGAAGCGGTGCAAAGTTAATTGTTTTTGCGGAAGCAAGGTGCAAGCAGCAGGTTCCCCGCGACAGCACGCGAGTGTTTCCGCGCTAAAGTTTCCTCGTCGCACATAGCAGCATTCTTTGTGTAACAACAACAAACCAAAAAGACGATTCTGTCGGCGCTCTGCTTGTGCATCCGCGAAGTTTTATACAGGGCACAACTACATAAACGATTCTCGACGAATAATAGCAACATTAATCGAATCGTTAGTCGACCGTACAAGTAAATTAGCTTCCGATGTGTTAATTAGCTGGGGAAATGCATTTATTTAGTGCAGGAATCTTTAGACATTTTTTGTGTGTTCCTCTTTTTATATTACGTAATTGCTTTTCTTCGTTGATATAATTGATAATTTTTAATTTATATTTTTACATTTTTATTTAAATATTTTTAATTTAGATTAAACCTAACTCTGACACGCGTGCTCATTTAATATATTTTTACATTAAGGTTTTTAGAGATTGTAATCAAATATTAAATAATCAAAACAAACATAAAGAATATTCGTACAATTAAAACAAATTTACAAATTGTAAGATAAAGTTTCTAGAAATTCTATTAATAGATACATATGTGTATTTTTCCTATGAAATTATCTTTGCTATGGAATTATAAATCTTAATGCTAAAGATTTCTACGTGATATGTCGTACATATAATCTACGAATATATAATAATACGATAATAATAATTTGAAATTCAGAAACGTAGCACCAGAGAAGCAAAATGATGTTATCCTTAAAATAACGTAAACGCACCGTTAATAACATTATTGTTTTAATCTGAGTACATGTTGCCTCACGTACATTATGTAAGATATAAGCGATAGACTCGCGCGCGTGAATATACATGTATTTTCATAAAAAATAATTATATCAACGAGAAGATGAAGCACGGTAACCAGATCTGATGTTATATGCTGCGAAACATAATCGCATGAATATTTTTAATGCAGTATTAATCACATTTACCGAAAACTGGTTTACGTCTATTCGAGCTAGTATCAGGTAAAGTTAAAATTAGTATGTATGAACTAAAATTGGGACGAGATAAAAACTTGTTAAAAACGCTTCTCTGATATATAATCTTGTTTAACAATTTGTTTAGCGCGACATTAAGATTTGCAGGAATTTACTTTATGCAAATATAATAATGTTTACACAGGATATATCAGTTCACATCTCGGTTAATGTCGTGACAAGCTTTCGTAGATTGTCAAACTGGGCACGTAAAATTTTGTGGAGTAATATTATGGCGAAACTCTTAGTTTATTTTCAGTTACAGCTGTTGCAGTTTAATTTTTCGCATGATATAAGCAACGTTTATTTACACGGCTGAGAAATAAATAATAAAATAAATATTGTACCAAAATATTACAACACATCTACGTTGCATTCTAGTTTTCTTTATTTTTTTAATATGAAGTCTAGGGAAAGGTCGATTCTTTTATGTAAAATTTTAATGAGAAGACAAGTGTTTCTTGCTTTATACATATATATAAGATATCTCGTTCATAATTCAAATAATACATTTTTCAATAGATTTGCACATAATTTCTTCAAAGACAATTTCAAGAAATGTTATCGTTTGCAAATTTTTACAAATTTTTAATATCTATTATTCAATATTTTAGTAAAAATTATAAAATCTCGAGAAAAAAATATTTAACAAACTCGCGTAGCAATGATATACGTTATAGTGTGAGAGAATTTTATATAAAACAACAAAAAGAGTAAATTAAGATTAATTTAAAGAGATAATTAAGATTTTTTTTTCCCATAATTAACGGTTAAATTACGGTATGTCTTTAAGAGAAATATTTTTATTGCGAGGCTCTAGACTCTTGTATTACATAGAATTTTCGTAGACCAATTTATATGAAGAACAGAAGTTTTTTTTATCGTTTATCTTTTATAAGTAGAAAGATAATTGATGATACACGTAGTCTCGAGAGAATCTTTTGTGTAACTACAGATTCGTCGAGCAATAATGCTCTTATTAACATAAGAGGTTTTTTCATAATTTGGCCGAGTGCACATTAATCGCATAACGTGTTTCTTTGGGATAAGCACAAGAAAGAGAAAAGTTTTAATAAGTTCTTGCGAAAATTCCGCCGATGTTGAAGTGACGCTTTAATCTAGATAAACAAGTTATAAAAAGCTATCTGCAGGTTGTTTGTCCATTTGCATTTCTTATAAAGCGGATGTTTATTTACAAGATTGTTTATTCGTACAGTTATAAATTTGATTTTAGCTTATATTCTGCTCTCTTTTAAGAGATAAGTTTTAAGAGATGAGTTTTTATAAAATAGTTAAAACGCGTGAACACATACACATATATTTTATTAATATATGTATATATTCATAATGTTCCAATAAAATGTGTTTATTGTTTCATCACATCACCGTTTTTATTTCAGTTGAAAATAAAATATCAAGTTTTTATTTTCATTAAAACAACTGACACATGATTGAGAGATTGATTTTTTAGGAGAAAATTTCACGCGATATATGAAAATAATTTGTTATGATAGATATATAATAACAATGATAAATATAAATTTAAAACTTGAAATAATATAGAGGATAAGTATAGATGTGTATATTCGTGTTTTCACGTGTTCAACACTTTTCAAGTATTTGTCGAGTGCTTTTCGCGCATCTAGTCTAAACGACGCTTTAGTCTCACTTTAGTCTGATACCTTTATAACGCGTATCAGTGTTATATTAAGGTGGTCTTTCTCTTCACGAGTTTAAGATGAGCTCACCTTTTTTTTCACATTTGACGGCTTCCTTTCTCTCTTTCTCGCCGGACTATACGACGTGATTACCCACTTATAGTTTCAGCGGTCTCGTTACTGCCTAATGTGTTTCGACATTAGTAGTTTAATAATAGCATAGCACTGCAGTTCACTGCAACATTGGCATCAAGATCCACTAAGCAGTTTTCGCAAAGGGCACGGGGTGTAAATATACAATAATTAACGATAATGTTGAAACGAATTTACGACATAGTAATGATATCAAGTTTTACGGTAGAGTTACATATATGTATAGTTTATGTTAGATTAACGGATGTAACGTGAATGCGCGGATTTCATTTATAACGGAAAACGATTTGCGACACGCTTGATAGTCCTGTAAATTGGAAACTGATATGACTGAAATTTTGCTAAATACATATATTCGATTATTACATATTTAATAAATAATCATTAGCTTGTTATTAATTATTTAATTTTATTTATTATTCCTCTTTAATTTATTATTTAACTACAATTTTAATTAGTTGTTGCGTATCAAATCAAATAAATGTATAATTAATCGAACGATTTATATTATATGCAATCAATGAGGAAAAAAATAAGGTAAAAAATTGATAAGATAAAATATATGTTAAAATATAACATTATTTTTTTTGAAAACTAAAAATTTTTGAATATTCTATAGTCCGTAACTTTACTACACTTTCTTACAACAGAATTTTGTATTCCTGATGTGAATACGCTTAGGAATTCATCTTTCCGCTTGTCAGAGCACAAAATTTCTCTAGAGAACCATTTTTTTAACTAGAACAAGCCAGTATTTGATAAAAGTGGCTCTGTTAAGTTTTACTTCACTCTTACACATTTATAAAATATATAAAAGTAAAGAGTAAACAATACATTTATACAACATTTTATAAAATGTTTTTAAATTATTGATATAATCGGAATACTTTTTTTCGCAAAATTCATTTTTTTTCTACAAATAATTATATATTTTAATTTTTCGCATAGTACAGTTTTCTGGAAGAAACTATTATTTTATATTTAATTGTTCATCAACGCTTACTTTCTGTTAGACTGATTGCTGAATTTCGAACGAATTAATCTCAACATGTATTAAAAATTTCTCGGTTTTTAATCACATTTATTTATTTATTGCGCTTAGATAAACAATTTAACAATAAAAGCAGCAAATCTTAAAATTTCTTCATTCTCACACTAAATAACTCTAAAGCTTTATGTTTATGAGCGGAAAAAGCACAAGGGTTGAAAAAGGGGAGGGAAAAAGGGACGAAAGGGTTAATTCGACGGAACAGCAAGAGTTTTGGCCTGATATAAGAACATATCGCGCGCAAAAGACATCAAAAACTTTACCTGGAGCGTGACGAGAAAGCGACTTTGCAACAAAAGTTGCACCGCTAAGGCTACCCAAATGGAAATTATATCCGCGGTGACGCTCGTATCGATCCACGTTATATTCGCGGACTGAACGAAGCCGAAATGATTCGGTTAAAATGGGATTCGTCTCAAAGGAATCCTCACGAACAGGATTCCTCCGAATCCTTTGATAATTAGTGCCAGTCGGTCGAGCAAATGCCTGCTCTTTGTCTGGCAGTTAGCGAGATAGAAAACGGAGAAATAATTATTTGACCTCAATATGTTTGTATGATCTTATGTTTATGTGCACGATATTTATATTTTGTATTTGTAAATCTTGTGTGAGGGAATATATTTATCAAACTCTGTGGTTAGATTTAATTAATTAAAATTCAGTTCTCTTTATAGAATATTAATGAATACATTTATTAAATGATATAGGAAATCTTGTTTATATCGAAGATTTTTCGTTACTTTCAATATTTTTCTTGTTTCATAATATTATTTTATATTAATTATGATTTTTCATTTGTTTCTGCTTCTTTGAAAATAGGAAATTAAATCAATCTAGATGAAAACGAGAGCATATATTTGATATTATTGAATCATTATTTAATAAATCGCGGTTTATGAGAAAGATATGAACGCAGCAATAGTTATAATGCAAAACAATTATTTAAATATACATACATTTAGAATATAGCCATGAATGTTCTATTATTTATATAATTGATATGATTATATCAATAATTGCAATTTTATAACATAAGAATATAATTATTATTATACATATTATATTTTGAGTGCAATTATGTATTATTAAAAAACTACCTTTATTTGAAGAAATATTATAATCGCATTTATATATACGTATTTGAAGAGAGGCAAAATATCATAATTTTTCATTATTTTATTTATTTCTCGTGGCACGGAAATGCACTCAGCGTTTTTAACGATCTTTAAAATATAGGAGTTAACGTATTTACGACCTGTCAGGGGACTTGTTAGGGGACATGATAATCAGGGTTTGTGATATATACTCGACCGTTCATAAGTGGAAAATTGCATTTTTCGTCATAGAGATAGGTCTGAAAAATGTGCCGATCTTCCGCGACGTTTCATCTCTTACTGTTATAGATAAATCGCGAGCTTAACCGCAACAAAGTTTCTCAACGTGCGAATTATTTCAGGCGGAAAACAATATTTCTTAAATTCACTGATGCTAACCTTCCTGTGGTCGTTGTAGACGGATAATAACCTCCCTTAAACCAGATAATCTCCGTAATAAGTTCCTGGTTCCTTGCTAGCACCCGCTATAGTTAGAAAAAAAATAATTCAGAAGGCATTTGTTTAGCAACGGAGAAGTTAAATTATTTTTTTTCCATCGAGCGAAAGATATTAAATAATGACGGGCTTGACTTTTTTAGTTCGAGAAAATTTTATCGATATCCAATCACTGTATAAATCATCTCGTAATGAATTTTGCGCATAAAGATTTAGATTTATGGATTCCTTTGCAATATAACAATTTTTTCCGTAATTACTCTGAATGCATCATTGTCATTCAAATTTATTTTGTTACTCTTTATCATGCATCATTGTTCTCGCATGTCTATTCCCATCAAAATAAAATAAAATACGGAACTCGATATATCATTGAAATATTATATTCTACTCGATATTGATATTGATATAAAAAAATTTGGACATATTCATTCATATTGTGAGTTGGATTATCTGCTTCTGGTCTTACGGCGAAAAAAAATATCGAATCCGGTATTTTTTCAATGAAAAAAATTAATTCCGGAAATACAGACGGATACATTTAGCGTTAATGTGGCATGAAAATAATTGAAGTATCCTTCTCTCCCCTCAGCAAAGAGAGCAACTTGCGGACCTGCTGGATAAAATCAAATTTACGTCGGTATTACGAAGTCTCGTCATTCGATCGTGTTGTCAGCGCTCGAAAAGTGAGAAAGGAACAGGCAATAGCGTCAGTAAAATTGCGAAAGCTCTAAAAGTTGGTCGAGAGAGAGACCAAACAGCTTCGAACTCGAGAAAAGCCTCGCCCCGCGATAAAATAACGGAAATATCCTCTCTTTTCTTCCCTTCTTCGCTCTTTTTCCCGCTCTCTCTCTGTCACCTCTTGCATTTCCGTTTTATGAGAGACCATTTCCTTCATTCATGCTTTCTCTCTCTCTCTCTCTCTTTGTCACTTTGGTCGAATTCTCTTACCCCTTTCTTTCCATTCCCAGTCGCTCTATCTCTGTCCCGCCGGTATCGGCGAGAGAGAATTTCAGAACGAAACGCAAACACTTCGATTTTCGACGAGAGACGACCGGGGGACAAAGAAAACTCGTTGACTCACGCTGATGTCGACAACCAGAGCGACCAGAAGCGAATCTACACACGCCGATATTGACCAACTTTTCGCCCGCCGCACGGCGGCGGTTTCGGCTTCCTTCCCTCTGTAACTCTCGCATTGGAACGGATTTATGCAGAGGTGACGACGACGGTTTTCCCCGGGTCGGCTGGATTATCTCGGGATCTCGCTGAAATACGGTACGTTCGTTGCGCGGAAAAATTTGCGGTGCGAATTTGCGCGGTCGTGCAACTACATCGTCTAGCGATGCAATCGTTTTTTATACACAGAGATCTTTAATTTTCCAATTATCCTCCCATGTAGCGTTTGCGTTTTGCGGAAATAATTTTTTTACGCCGACTTGATTAAAATTTACCTCTGCCTCACGTTTGAATTATGACTTTTAGGCATTTTTACATTTTTTACAGATAATGGGTTCCAATTATCGGAAATATGGAAATTTTTTTGTTTGGAATTAAATGTACACATTTATTAAAAAAATTTAAATGGCGATAAATAACAGAATTCTGTTTAATTCTGAATGTTTGCAACGTTTGACTTTTTTCAGATATATTCCCTTTTCATACATTAATTGCATTTCTGTGTTATATTATTATTACAACTATGTTTAAATAGTTATATAAATGTAATTATAATTTTATCAAGGGTAAGCAGAAAGGAAAATAGGAATATAAATAATATAATTAGTTTAGGAGGGGAGAATTATTAAAAATTAATTTTGCCAAAATTAATTTTTTAATTTAAATATGAATCAGATTTTTAAAATAAATTAATTGAAAAATTTTAGTTATAAAGTTAATATTTAAAATAATTATATTAATGACAATTATAATAGAAAATTCAATTTAATTATTAATAAATACAGTTGCCAGCAATTGCGGCAAACTAATTATAAAAATGAATTATAAAAATGAATTAAACTAATTATAAAAATGAATTATAAATACCTAAAGAAATATAATTTTATACAGAGGTATATTTCCCTTGATAAAATTATTATTACATTTATATAACTATTTAAACAGTTGTAATAATAATATATAAATAGTTTTGTAATTTACTAATAGTTCGGCTTAGAAAAAAAAAAAAAATCTTTTGTTTCGAGAAGAGCCCGCCCGTATCGCGAATCCCGCGTTCTTTCGTACAATTGATGTTTTTACCGGCACCACCATCCGTTTCTACGGTTTACACTTCATCAATCTCGGTGCTACACACAGCACTCGAGTTGTAAATTCGGTATCTCGATTTGCCCCGCGCGCGAATGCGGGACTCGATCCAAGAATCGCGGCGGCGTGTCTCGCCCATACGTGACTTCTTCTACTAGGCATCAGCAGATATGCGGGAACGAGTTGAAATCTAAAGCCGGGAAACTTCGGATATGAGGGGATTATTTCGCATGCCGGCATTTCCGCGCGTTACGTTGTCACGTGTGAAAGTGTGTCATGTCTGATTCCGCGAATGTAGACAGACTTTCTGTACAGATTCTCTTTAGGCAGATATTTTGATAAATAGCGGGTACAGTGACATCCGCCCGCACGATGTCTGACAGAAAGGTTGCGCTTTTCCTCCTTCACGGGCGAAGGCAACAGATTCGCCGTCAAAATATAATTTTTTCCTCAAGTTCTGTTTTATGAAAAATAAAAGTTAATCGAAAAAAGTTGATAGGAGAGGGACAGAGAGAGAGAAAGAGGAAGGGGGGAAGAGAGAGAGAATTGATTCTGCAAAATTCTAAATTTCTAATCTTTGACATCACACAGATGATGTTAAAATTCGCTTTTTCTAATCTTATTTTATTTCTCTACGTTTACCTTAATTCTTTTAACGGAACGGAATAATTCGGCTCTTTATAGCGAATATCTTTACCTTTGCAAAAGAATTAGGAAAATTCACAGGGAAGGGAAATTCACAGACAAAGGGTTTTTACGCAACTTATAACTTTCTTGACATAAAATTCCTTTATTGCGATAAAACAAAGTCTACTGTATTTACCTATCGACATATCGAAAAATTTATATTTTTCTAGATTCGTGAAGCGTTTTAATAACTGGGCATATCTGGGCGATCCACGCCAACGGCAGGATTTCTGATACATTTTAAATGTTTGCTATGTTAGATTTAACGCAATTTTGTTCGTGAAAATCTATTTCCAACAAAATTTGTGCGAAATCGCGAGAATAGCATGCACGAATTTTTCCTCGCTTCTGTGACGTTATAATCCAAGATCGCTGAAACGGGAACAGTCGTCTCTTAATACGACATATGAAGCGTTGAGACGGGTACAAGAGGCTTACATAATGTCACATTTACCATCACAAAATAATAATGACACACACATGAAATAGTTTGTCATATTAAATTTTTTTGACCTAGATTGACTCTTAAAAATATCTATCCTGCATGAATGAAAATTTGACGTGAAACAAATTCGAACGCGATAGAAATATCATATATTAGGACTCGTTGTAAATTTTTAAAATTATCTAATAAACTACATAATAATTCAATAACTACGTGATAATTTGCGAATACTATCGCAATTTTATTTCCGTAAGATTTGCGAACAGGGCAATCAAACCGTTGGATTGCTTATAAAGTTTTTGCGGGGGGTGGAACGGACGCAATTGAGCGTTCAACAGAGTCAAAAAAGAAGTCGCTAATACCGAGGAACAAAAGGAGGTTAAATGAGGATGGGATCACTCCGAGAGTAGCACCATTGAGGTTCTTATGGAAACTGCAGTGCCATTTGAGCGGGGCGGAGAAAATCGTTTCTTGGATAAGGATGTGGACACGAGATAAATAAAGGAGGTCACGGAAAATGGGGAAAATCTCGGGGAAAAAAAGGATACAAATATATAGAGAGAATAAGAGAGAAGGAATTCTTATTATAAAACTGTCTCATCTACATAAAAATATAATATGTTGATTGTAGAATGCGAGTGACAAATTTTCTTTAAATGGTATTACAGTGAATTGTAAAGGCGACTTTTTTAACGAGAAAATTTGCATCAGATAAATAAAATATTAATAAATGTTAAACTTTAAAGCTATATGTATAATTGAATGTTTAATTTTAAAGCTAATTCTCACAGAGAGATTTGTCATATTAATAATTCTTACAGAAAAATTTGAATTTCGATTTAGTATATTGTATGTTATTGAAAATCCGCGCTTTAATCTTTTAAAAAAATAATTTAATCATATGGTTTAATATTTATGTAGCACAGTTTAATTGCTATTTTTTATAATAGCAACAATATTATACGCAATGTTATAAATTTGCAAAATTTCGCAAAAAGTTTTTGTCGATTTTCAAAATTTAGTAGTTCTAATTTAGCAGAGCATGTTATACATACATTTCATATTATTCAGAATGTTCCCATTTAGGAACGTTATTCGTTAGTTATTGATGGCGCATGCAGGATTCGTGTTACATGTCTGTCATTTGCTGACTCTCTAGATTACATTGGAGTATCCTATATAGAGCTAAATCGAACAATGTATTACATTTCATTTATCAAATGTGAAAAGCCATTGCGATAAATAAAAAAAAACTTTTTTTCTTCAAGAATAAAAGTCGAAGTAATTCTCTCTCTCGATGCGTTTGTTGAAATTATAGTTATAATCTTCTTTTCTAAATCCTTCTTTTCATTTTTTCTAGAATTTTTAAATTATTTTCTATATAATGCAAAGAAATAAATTTATTGTCTATATAATGCAAAGAAATAAATAATTTTAATAATAGGATTTCTTTTACTACAATTGCAGATTGTTAACACAATCAGCTATCAGTCAAAGTCTGAAGTGATTATATCGATCTCTTATTATTATTTCAATTAAAGGTCTTTCTGTTTCGAGTTCTAACGGGGCCGATTGATGGTCGGTGTTTAGCGGACATACATACGTCCGGTATTTGTGTTCTGGATTATATTTGCGTGGCAACGTCACGCGTTAAAGCAGCATCCGTCACCGGGCTCGACTATTTCGGGGGCTGCTAATCCGGTCGCGCCACTGGACGCCGACAGATGCACCGAAACTGAAGTGTAAATCGTGCATTTATATCCAGCGCGGGGGTTGTTATCAAACGTGTAACTAGCGTGCAGATACTATCAGGTTTGGGTTCGAAAGGACGGTGTGCGGATATATATCGCGGACTACCGGATAGAGCTACATATTCGTTAGTTCCCAGTCTGCGGCGCTAATTACGCATCTATCTTCCGGTATCCTTATCGGACGTATACATCACGACAGGACGTACACCTATTTTAGGCCGCGGTACGGCATTTTGATTGCGATCCCGTTGACGTCCGCCCATTCGGAAGACCGATTTCGATCGATCTGGTTATACTACCGCGAAATTTATTCGCCAAGTTATCTTTCCACCCCATCTCTCTCTCTCTCTCTCTCTCTCTCTCTCTCTCTCTCTTTCTTTCTCTCTCTTGCTTCGGGAATTAATCAGTTAAAACGCGATAGGGTTACCTCAATTACGGCGATCGTATCGCGGGCGATTCACTTTGTCCTTGAATCGTCCTAGATTTGGCTCTTAGAGAATATGCGATTAACCCACCGGTCTCTCTCCTCTCCCCTAATCCTAATATTCTCTCTGAGATACTAATACCACTTCGCTCCACTCTAATCTCTTTAGTTGTTTCTTGTTATTGTGTCAAAGCACGCGGCGAATCGTATATGCGCCATGTATGATAAATGTAATGCGCGTGATTGTAATTTCGCTCGCGCGCAAAATGTCAGGGTAATAAATGCTAATGCAGCCATTAACTCGGGTAATGCATGTTTTGTTAATCCCGCGTTGCTATCGCGCTGCTACAAAGAATCGAAGAATCCGAAATTTCGTTTCTCGAGAGAGGATACGGAGTCTTAAAGGATACAGTCTCTTACACTCCTTTACAATTCTCACGAGAGCTGTTATATTTCGTTTATAATTCCTTCTTTGAGCCAGCAAGTGCTTCCGCTCCTTTCGCAACTTTCTCGATTGTTTCAACAGAGTTATTTTGCCCCTCTTCCTAACGTTCAATACATCCAGTAAGATGTTGCGACATTAAGAAGATTGTGATATTGCAAATTGTAAAAATAATTGCAAAATTTTTCCTTGTATTCTGACTAATAATATATAAAAATATTAAATTATATGTATGATATTTGATTAATAATATCAAATATTGTAACACATATATTTAATATTTTTATACACGTAATACTGAATTTCTACAATTTTTTTTACAATATATGATTAATATAAATTTTTTATAAGAATATAGAAATGTAAGATTATCAGGGCATTTTGTTACTGCTCGCAGAAATTGATATACGATTAAATATTTGTAGTCACCCGTAAATCCATAATTAATAACGAAAATAAATCATTTATTATTTATTATGAATTTATTATAAATTTATTAGAAATGATTAATGACTAATTATTTTAATTGTTATAACTTCGATTCATATGTCTCACAGTATCAGAAGAAAGCGTCGCTCTCCAATTAAACTATTTGAGGAATTGTTTGAAGTATATTAGTGACGTTGCGCCATAAAACATTAATGTCTTTTGTGTAAGATGCAAACGGACCGTTTCTTGCAGACGGCGACCGTTTCTTGGAATCGATCTTTGTCTCTTGTTCAACCGACACCGCCCTGCAAATTAGACTTTGGAGAAGAGTAATAAGTACGCTTGCACGTCACGTATTTCCGTTCGGGAGAGATTTGCTTTTCGTGCTCGCGTGGGACGACTTGTAAAGTCGATATCCTCTTTTCTCAACGTCTTCCGCAGCGATCGTCCGTTGTGTTCGATAAACTGCCACTTCCCGAGCATACTTGACTTTTAAACTTTTGCCACTTTTTATATTATTTACACAAGTACTTCTATAAAGCGATTACACACATACAAGAAATGTCTGCATCTTTCATACTAAAACATGGATAATGTGGTCTACAAGTTACTACGTATAAAGAATAATTTATCTAACAATTATTTATTTTTATGTTTATTAAAAATTTTAAGAGACATCTGTATAGTTACGCAAAAGAAAATATTTCTTCGCGAGAATTAATATATAAAATCTTATTAAGATTAATCGCTTAATAGAATCCGCAGAATATATGAATGATTATATTTTTGATAAGAATTTTCAAGGGAGATTAGCGCGTCTCTCTGCAGCATTGACCCTATAATAATTTACCTCTGCTGAAAGACTCGTATTGATTTGCGAATCGATAAAACTTTGCGGCAGATAAATTCCGCGGCTAAGCGAGAAGCCGAGGAGCTCTTATTTATTACGCATTCCGCATATAAAACAAAAGATTTATCCTCGACGATACGGACGTAGTACAAGCCATCTATAAAATGTCGGACATGCTCACATAAAATGCAAGCGTTGTCTACGAATAGGCAAATTGAACTCACATCGAGGCCGCATGAACATGAATCTCGTTTGCTAACGAAATGTTGGAATTATGGTTTCGCGTAACAATGTAACGAGGTAACATCGATGTGTATAGATTCACCACGATTACCACCAGACATATCGCTGTAGGCAATCAGCGTGTTTCCATTAGGTTAATGCGAGCTTTCCCAATCAAGGGAAAAGGATTCGCGACCTAATATTAGCTCTTTTGAAAAAAAGGTTTTCTAATAAAAAAAAAAAAAGAAAAATAAAAATATTTTTCCATCGCACAAGGGAATAAATCTCCTTGCTAGTCTAATTAAATCGACACCAAATATTTGTCAGCCATTTGATAACGCGAAGCGAATTTATGATAAATGATCACTTAGAAAGTGCACAGTGGAAATTTGTCAGTTTTATTATTTTCGTCAAGGCAAGGAATGAGAAACTGACGCGGCGACAAAAACTTAAAAGCGTTTGTCTTATGCAATCCGTCCGAGAAACAAAGAAAATCTCATCGGCGGCGGGAAACTAGATATATCGCGGTCCAGATACGAGAAATGCACGGAAAGATTTTTAACTGCCAGGCCAGGTTACAGGGGTGACGTTTTTTAGAGTCGCGAAGCGAGGGGTCGCAGGGGGAGAGCAGGCGAAAGAAGATTACGTGAGGAGAATATAGCGCAAAATCCTTGAAAATTGCTGCCGCGGCGGCTTTACGCACAACGCGAAGTCTTTAAATTTCACGACGCTCTCTTCAGCTCCATTTCGATGATGAAAGAAATAAAAAAGAGAGAAAGAGAGAGAATAATGTCGATATAAACAGCATTTCGATTTCTCCCTTTTTTTAAGACTCGGGGAAATATCTTAACGTTTGCCAAAAGCGAGAATTTAAAAGTATGTTTCTTGTGCCAAGGAAAACGAAAGTCGCGAAAGTGCTTCTTCTCGTATTATTTGGAAATATTGCAATATTATTGATATTAGAATATATTTCGAGAAATTTATTTACCATATTTCTTGTTTCTCATTTTATATTTAATCTTTGAATTTACTTAGATTTAAATATGTTTCAAGATTTTCTCAAAGTTTTCTCTATTATCTAACATGAATCAAATACGCTAATTAGTACTCAACTTATATAAATACGCTTTATATAATAATGAAAGAACAATATGAGAGAATCATTGTATCTTTTTATATTCATTTTGTATTCTTTTTTTACAACTTGTCTCTTCTTCAGACAAAGGCAAATTTATTGCGCAGAAATCTGTGCAGATTGAATCTCATTTATGAATTAATAGAGAAATTTGTTTTTTTTTGTTTTTCAAATAAACCACAGCTGTATATCGCGACTCCGATATTCATTTGTACGTAGTTTTTGCCGAGAATTAAGTGCCAGCGTAATTTACTTCGCATTCCGTTGGTGGCGAACCATATAGCGGTCTCCGACGCGGATATTTTACAAACGGCGTTGGCTGAGTAAATGCGGGTATCGCTTGTTCTTTTTGCGTGCGCGCACCACCACCGACATTAAGCGAAATCTCAGTAATTGGCTCGGTCGCGTTTCGAAAACGTCGAGCGACACAACGGAAGATACATCTTCCGCCATAAATAAAACCCGCTTAGCTGCGCGCGCGGCTAGCTACTGTCTCTCCTCTTCCGAATTTCTACCTCGATATCGCTAATTCAAAACGTTTGCGACGCATTTTGACGTTTCGACGGGACGTTTATTATCCTCTTGGGGATACGTTGCTTGTTGTTTTTGAATATTTGATTTCTCTCTCTCTCTGCATCGAATCGTTACCGGAAGCCAAGCTCCCTCATTTTTCCGCGTGTCTCTAAAATATGCAATTTTACGCACATTTATTTTTTACGTAATACAAATTTTTGAGTATGATTTTTTTTTAAATGACAGTATATTTTTTGAATGACAGAAAAGTATATATATTAATTAAATGATAATGTTACAGAAAAATGTATATGTATATATAATATAATACTAATTTATTACTAATTATTATCAATATTAACTTATTAATGTTAACTTATTATATTGATTATTTAATTTTTTTATCAATCATTAAAATAATATTTTGCATAGACATTATATAGATATGCAAAAAGATCATATTTTAGTCATAATCGCCCAAATGAGTTGAAATATCTTGAATCTATCATTTGTTGCTTGACATCACATTACAAATTAAGAATATAAGATATTGGTAATAAATAACGAATAGAGTAAATTTGTAAATTATTAAAATGATAACTTTATTGTTACAAATTGTAAAGAAAGAGAAATATATCCAGATTATAATTTACATTTAATAACAATTTATTTAAAAAAATTACTCAATTAGTGAAATGCAATACAAATAGATTTGTAATACAAATAGAAATACAATTTAGAATTTATATACATATAATTATAAATCAATTAAATCCCTCTCTCTCTATTTCAATTATATTTAAAACTATATTTACATTTTTTTATAATACTGATATATTATTGTTCTAGTATAAACTAATTTAAATAATTTTACATAATTAGCAATATTAAAGATATAATTTTAATCAGATTAATTTTATTTGTTATTTGACTACGTTTGATCGTGATGAATATTATACGTCACAGCGTAGTAATGTGTGAAGAACATTCATATGATCTTTTGATTAGCTGTAGGAAACACTTCAATTGCGTTATCAATAATTACTCAATTAGTGAAGTGCAATATATTTGTAATACAAATATAATTTAGAATTTATATAATCATAAATCAATTAACACATAAACAAAGTACTCGTAAATAGACGGCCGTCGAAACATAGTCTGTAATTATTCAGCTTGAAATTCTTATATTTCAAAAAACTATATTTTGCAATAAAGACTCATAAATTTTATTATTTAATTTATCGTAGTTTTTCATTTTTAATTTTCTTGCTGTGGTATGTTGTTTTGAAAGTTTTGAAACATCCTATATATATGTATGTGCATCAGCGGATCCTTACGTCGATAATTGGGGGGGGGGGGGGTTGCAAAATTATTTTATTTAATATTTTTGGTTTTATGATGAGCTTTTATTCCAGGATCAATGACATCGATAGCTCTTTAATGTTTGTTTTTCTTTATTTATATTTTTTAAACAAATTCAGCAAAACTGTTTCTTTTAATTTGCAAGGGGGGAGTTAACCCCCCCTCCCCCCAGGATCCGCTAGTATATATATATATATATATATATATATATATTATATAGATATAAAGAATTTCTCGCCTAATTATTTTCATGCAACGAAATTATCTCATCATTTCGTCCTGTCTAACTTAATCTATACTTAACTCCTTGAATGCGTAATGAGTATAATTTACAATGTATCTTATACATACATATTGTATATATTATATATATAAAGAATTTCGCCTAATTATTTTCGTGCATGAAATTATCTCATTATTTCATTCTATGTCTGACTTAATCTAAACTTAACTCCTTGAATCCGTAATGAGTATAATTTCCAGTGTATCTTATACTTATATATATATATATATATAATATATATAAAATATATATATATAATATATATATATAAAAGTATAAGATACACTGGAAATTATACTCATTACTCATTCAAGGAGTTAAGTATAGATTAAGTCAGACATAGGATGAAATAATGAGATAATTTCATGCACGAAAATAATTAGGCGAAATTCTTTATATATATATATATATATATATATATATAATATATACAATATGTATGTATAAGATACACTGTAAATTATACTCATTACGCATTCAAGGAGTTAAGTTTAGATTAAGTCAGACATAGGACGAAATGATGAGATAATTTCGTTGCACGAAAATAATTAGGCGAAATTCTTTATATCTATATAATATATACAATATGTATGTATAAGATACACTATAAATTATACTCATTACGGATTCAAGGAGTTAAGTAAAGATTAAGTCAGACATACGACGAAATGATGAGATAATTTCGTTGCACGAAAATAATTAGGCGAAATTCTTTGTATCTATATAATATATATTATATAGATATAATATTATAATATATATTATATATATATATTATATATAGATATAAAGAATTTCATCTATTTATTTTCGCGCAATGAAATTATCTCATTATTTCGTTCTATGTCTGACTTAATCTATACTTAACTCCTTGAATGCGTAATGAGTATAATTTACAGTGTATATCTTATACTGATATATATACACTAGCGGATCCTGACGTCGATAGCTCTTTAATGTTTGTTTTTCTTTATTTATATTTTTTAAACAAATTCAAAACTGTTTCTTTTAATTTGCAAGGGGGGTTTTTACCCCCCCTCCCCCCCAGGATCCGTCAGTGTGTATGTGTGATGTTAATTCTCATGAATTTATAATCTTGAAAAAATGAAATAGAAAGTCATTTAATTAATCAATACAATGCGCAACAGAGGAGTTGATTAACGTTATGACCTGGAAAATATAACTAAATTGTATATAAAGCAGTATCTAACATAATTAATACTTTAAAAAATATAATATTGCATGCAATGATATTTATTATTTTACGTTTTTTAAGTGGATGTTTAATAAAAAAGATTGCATAAATAACAAAACAATTTTTTTAGTATGAATTTTGATAAAACACACATTTTATATAAATATTCTAAATAATTATAAATTTTACGCATTAAAATATTTTTCATGTATTTAATAATATATAAATATTGATATAAATATTTTATCAGACATACTTTTTAATTATACAAAAATATTTATTTGTAGATTTATGATGTAAAATATTTTATATATACATAAAATTATGTAATATATAATTTAAAATGGATCTTTAATAAAAGGAAGAAGTAAATAAAAAATTAATTTTACAAATAAAAAATAAACTCAGCAGTAATATAAATCGCTCATTCCATGGTTACTTCGTCGTTGCCCGATACTTTCTCGGGTTTGCTCCTTCTCCGTTCATTTTTCATTGCTTCTATATGGTATTCTTTTATGACGTTCACTTGCGAAATACATGATTAATTACGTCCATACACGCACTAATCAGTAGAATACAATAATTGCGCGACATTTTGCATGACACTCTCTTGATGTTAATCACATCCAATATATTAACCTGATATGCACTTCATTATGTTATGAGAGCAGAACAAGGCGAAAATTATATAATGGTATAAAGCTATATTTGGTGTTCGAAAATCGCGTAACTCGAGTCGAGTTAACAGCTATTTAAGAGGTATTTACTTTGTGCACAAAAATGCCCCAAAATATATGTATTATTAATTCTAATGAACAGTGGTATGCCATGATTCTACGTTTATTGGAATTAGTCAATCCGAATAATTTATTTATCACTTTGTGTTTTGATCCGAAAATAACGTGTAAATTATTTTAGTATATACATATTATAAAATAATCGAAAAATTTATATTTAAAAGTGTTGAATGAAGTTTTAAATTTAAAAGTGTTAAATGAAATATTGTATATTCGAAGTATATTTAAAGAAGTAATTATCACCCGTAAATATCGCAGTGTAAAACAACTTGTATATTCCATCCTCTTTCATTGCTTTGATTTCTATTTAAAACGAATATATTATGCACGAAATTATATGCTTCGATAAATAACCGTTATCGCGATGCTCTTACGAATCATTAATTGCAAAAGTTATTGAATTACGCAGACTAATAATCCGCTAATTATAGGAATCACATGATTGCGAGCATATCAAAATGTAATATGGTGATACGCAGACTGATTCATACCTTCTCGCTTGAATGAATGACAAGATTATAAAGGCTATGTAAAGGCTATGAACATAGTATGACATTTTAATATTTGTCACGAAATATTTAGGTACTACAGAAGTAATAATTCTATTCTTTGAATTTCAAATCAATTATTAATTAATAGTGAATATAATATCACTTTTACTTAACTTTAACTTATTTGATTCCGAGATTTATGTATTTTTTTAAATCCAAAAGTAATCGGCAATAAAAATCAATGAAAAGTACAATGTGATGAATACATTCTAATTCAAACATTTTTATATCGTTAAAGAAACTATAATTGTCCATAAAAATCAGTTCAATTCTTACTTAAAGCCCGCTTTAGACAATCTTAGGCCGGTATTCATAGTCGGTTCTTATATTTAAGACTGTCTTAAGTACAATCTTAAGATGTGATTAACCAATCACAGAGCTGTATTTGCATCTTAAGACATTACTTAAGACGGTCTTGAAATAAGAATGGACTATGAATACCGGCCTTAGACAATAATTTGCTTAAAAATTCAAGACAAAATATTTCACTTATAATTTTAATATGTAGATGTATCTATTCTAATATGTATTTTTACATACGTATTTATTTTATTCTTCTTTATTTTCTGCATGCATTACATGATATACATAAAATTACAAATAGAATTTTATTCCGAATTTTATCGCGAATTATAGATCGTTTAAAGTGGGTTTTAAGTAAGAATCGAAGTGAGAGGAGATAGAAATTGTAAGTTATCGTTCCATTACAACTTTTACGAGCAAATTTCAGTTCCTTTAACGATTCGGTTTGAGTTCGAATATCTCGTATCACGTTTTAAATTTTTGATGAATCAAGTGAATTAAGTAAAAGTTGTGATATATACTATTAATGATTATCCATTAACTAATAATTGATTTTAAATTGATAATAATTTATATAAAAGGAAAATAGAATATTTCGCATAATTTTGTTTTGTGGTATGTTCAATATTTCGTGGTGGTATCGAATTGAATGTTATTGTACTGTGTTTGATATAGCGAACTATACATTGTTTACATCCTACAGCTTCGCTATCAATCGCTCAAGCGCGAAGGTAACGTTATTTGCTCGTGTATCGTCATACGAAACTTTGATATAATTGCAATCATGTTTACTCTAATTAGCGATTATCAGTTTATGCAATTGAATAACTTTCGCGATAACGAAGCTATTTATCGAAGTATCTATTTCACACAATATATTGATTTGAAATAGAAATCAAAACAACAGGATAAATTATAAATTGTTTTACTGCGGATATTTACGGATGATAATTTCTTTAAATAGGTTTTGAATATATTTTACTTCGCATGAATCGAATATATTTTACTTTATTTTGATATAAATTTTGCGACTAATTTAGTATAATTTACACGTTATTTTCGAATCAAAAGCATAGACTAATACAAATTATCAGATCGCCAATTAATTAAATATCGCGAGATTTTTGTGTTTAAATATATCGCGCATGCAATACTCAATGTCAATATTGTATTTTCGGACGACAATGTGTCTTTTAACAAGTTGTTAATTTTACTCGAGCTGTGCTCAAATACCAAAGCTGCGACTATAATTTTTACGCTGTTCTCTCATTGTAATATAATAAAGTGTGCATTGAGTGTGATTAACGTCGAAAGTGCTGTACAAAGTATCGTGCGATTATCGAATTTTACTATTTAGTACGTGCAGGATCGTAGTCAATTATGTTTCGCGAGTAAATGTCATAGAGAATGTCGTTTTGAAGAAGTAATGAAAAATTAACAATAGAGGAGTAAGTCTGGGGAGATATTGGGCAACGGTGGAGCAACTGTGAGGCGATTCATATTATTCATTGAATTTATTATTTTTTATTTGTAAAATTAATGTCTTGTTTTTATTTCTTTGTTTATTATTAGAGATCCATTTTATATATAAATTATATATTACATAATTGTATATTACTAATGCATTTTACATTATAAATCTACAAATAAATATTTTTGTATAATTAAAAAATATGTCTAATAAAATATTTATATATTAATGAATATTTATATATAAATATATGTGTAAAATATTTTAACATAGTGTTTAAAATCTATAATTATTTAGAGTATTTATATAAAATATTAAAATTTTTTTATCATATATGTATAATCATATTTTATAAAAATTCATTCTAATCTAAAAAATTTTTTTTTTTTATTATTTATGCAATATTTTTTATTAAACAGTTATTTAGAGAACAAATAAAAAATGTCGTTGCAACTGCTTTATATATAATGTAGATATATTAAATTTTACAGATCACAATATTAATCAACTTTATTGTTGCACATTTACTGGTGAGTTTAATAATAAATTTTTTGTTTTATAATTTTTTGAGGTAAAATAAATTTAATATTTAATTTATTATATTAAATGTATATACATATATACACACACACACACACACATATATATATATATATAGGATGTTTTAAAATTAAAACAATATACTGCAAGAAAATAAAAATAAACAAAATTAATTGAAAAATTAACAATGAAGTTTGCGATTTTTTATTCTAAAAGTAGTTTTTTATAATGGAAGGTTTTTTATTATATAAGGATTTATTATTAGCTATAGCTACTTTAGATTTACTCGTAAGTCGCTTGTACAGTAATTAGTGATAATAATAGTCAAAGCGTATTCTCGCTCACTGCGCAGTAACATATAATGTTTATCCCGTTGAAACACTGTTATTAAATATAACATAACGAATTGAGGTAATCTGCAAGTCATTAAAATTATATCTCTAATATTGCAGATTGCGAAATATTCAAATTATAATTTATACTAGAACGATAATATCAGTATTTTGTAAATATAATACAATTTAATCATATTAGTGATTGTTTTATAATATTTATTCTATAATATCAAATCTTCTAATTTATTTATTCATTTTTTTTATTTACTTTAACTGAATAAAAAATGTGTCATTATATATTTATCTATTTTACAAAAAATTTTCTAGCTTTTATTGAAATTATTACTTTATGTTTATTGTTTTATAATTTGCATAATTTCAATTCTATTTATTATTGTTTAGACTTAATTGTTAGAAATTTAATTGGTTTAAAAAAATAAGAATTTCTTTCATCGCCGATTCAAATTACACTAAAGTAGCTATTAAACCAGTGCATGTATGTGATTAAAAATTTTAATTTAATATAATTTTATAATAACTATTCTAATTATATATATTTTTACATTTCGTAATATTGATATTATTGCTTAATATAAATTGTATAATCTCTAAGTATTTCTCTATAATTTATAGTACTAGAGATGTAATTTTGAGATGATTTACAAAGGTTGACTTTATTCATTATATTTAAAATATATATTCTTATATATACAATCAAGAAAAAGGAATACGAGTTAATAAGAGCGCAATAATTATAGGACAAAATCTTCAAATATTATTTTATAAAACTTTAAACATAGTTAAAACATTTTGATCACATTTTTAGCAGACAAGAAACATAAGAAAAAGTTTCATATACAGTATATAGTTATATGTAGGATACATAACTATATATATATGTATACGATAGAGTTTTGTTATCAGGCAGATATAAGAGAAGAGAGATCATTTTATAAAAATATCTCCGAAGCGTATTATATCCCACTCGTCGTTTGCTGCAACTGAAGAATGTAATCAACCATATACCGTTGAAACGTAGTAAAAATGAAAGCGGATACAACGTATTGGAAAACCGGAGTTTTATATTTTGCATATACATACATATCACAAGGGATAGTGCTAGATAGACGCGAACGGATGATGACCGCGGAAAACGGGGATAGGGGATGATCCTCAGCACTGTGTTGCGGCAACGATTCGGTGATCTTAACGCTCGATGTTGCGTCCACAAAAGAAAGAAAAAAGAAAAAAATAAGGGCCACCGCATTTACACGCCGACAGCCAGAACGCGAAGGATATCCTGTCGGTCCCCGGAATTATGGCTCGAGTACCGGAAGAGAGTCGGGCAAAAAGATTACGTGGCCGCGGTGAAAATGCTGACCAGGTCGTCGACGGAGGGCGAATCGATGACGTTTCGCGAATCGCGTCAAAACTTCCCCCGACCGGGGGCTCCAGGGCTATCGCGATTTATCGCGATCTATCGCGAGAGGCATTCGCGGATCAAAACGGATTATATCCCCATGTCGAATGACACGGAGACACACCGTCCGCGCTAATTTGCGTCACTCCAGGCAGCTTCCATCCCTTCATCCTCCCTTTTATCCGGTCATCACTTCCGTGTGAGAGAGAGAGAGAGCCGCGATGTGTTTTAGTGGCGAGTTGACGGTCGGCGGAGAATTAGCGGCGGTCAATAACATCGTGATGGTCAATCGTGACGGAATTCCATAGTCGCGTTAATCCGTAACATCGATGGACATCACTCGATGTGAGAAATTGGCATAATTTACCTTCGCTTTTGACGCGTAAGCGGATCCCTTTCTCGCGTTTCGTACGATTATAAACGAACGGGGTTGAAAAATGTCACTATATATCTCTCTTTCCGTTTCATCAAATTTATTTCATTATTAGGGTGAATTATTGAAAGATAAAAAAAATTACCTCGAACTATTCTCCATCTAAAAGGCAGAAGAATTATTTTGAGACAATCGCATTTTGCCTAGACGTGTCTCACATTCGTTCAACGTTTAACGAATCGAGAGTAATTTCTTCAAAGCTCCGGAGCACTCGGTGACAGGTGCTTCTCGCGTTGCGTGTCAATGCACTCGCGTGTTAATGAGGTTGAGCGATTTCTAAAAGCGGGGGTTGTGCTCTTACTGTCGCGTCGTATTTCACGAGTGCGATGGCATTGCGTAGGGTTTGAAAGAGAGAGAGAGAGAGAGACGACACTCTGGAGCAAAACAAAACCGAGATAGTAATACCCGCGAGTGCGAACGAGATAGAATTTAGCGCACTCACTCACACACAGAGCTTGTAAATGGGATTAAGACGAATGGTACCTTAGTTTACCGCCGTCTCGGAATGCTCCGCCACGTTGCTTTCATTTTCCCGGAATTACACTGGATGTACACTGCAGATTGCGCCGCAGCAAAAGGGTGATTAGTTATAAGAACACGGTGCAGTTTCTCGATCACGATTTCTCGATTTTCTCGAGGATGAGAGCGGATTAACCCTCTTGTATCGCGGAGAGTTTCTAAAATTATGTCGTCGACAGCCGCGCGTATGTTGCACACATAGTGTAACATCTTGTAACTTATCTCTTCTCGTGTAGTATCGACAATATAGCCGTTTATCTATGTTTGTGTGTGTGTGTGTGTGTAGGATTGATTTATTACTTTTAACCGTATCGAGTCGAAACTGTTTCGAAAATGAAATACTATACC
Source organism: Prenolepis imparis (assembly GCF_030444845.1). Lineage (NCBI taxonomy): Eukaryota > Metazoa > Arthropoda > Insecta > Hymenoptera > Formicidae > Prenolepis > Prenolepis imparis. The sequence continues at coordinate 15,805,936 of NW_028141162.1, read as the reverse complement.
ACTTGCAACACTGCACCGTTCACGTTACAATTCTTCTTACTCGTGAAAATACCCTTTTTCACTTGTAGTTGATAGTTAATTACATAAATAATTTTATCTATAGAGATTCAGATAATTTTATCTACTTGGTTCACATTACATATCTACGACATCTCACTAAAATTAGAATATTTAATTCGCTCTATTTGCACACGAGAAATAAGCTGATTATTATTATATAATTATTATTATTATTAAATATAACACCCTATATATAAATAAATTCATATATTTTATCCGTAGAAATACATTTTTAGAGACATCTCGCATGATTTATTCTATAAGATTACAAAATACAACGGCTGGCGGATTAAAAAAATATGTCGGAGCGTTGTATTTGTGGTAAAATCATGCGAAAAGCGAGAGAAAGAATTGACAGTGTACGCGAGAGAATAAAGTTTAATGTCGCTCGGCAGTGAATATAAGCTGTGAAATATCGAACACTTAAGAATATGAAAAAGCGATGCGTTTGCATGCAAACTTGTACTCATCCGCGTACAAAGCGCAACTTCTTAGACGCATCCATATTGATCGTAACAACGGCAGGATCACGTCGAGCGCGGTGCACCTCTATATTTCAAGTGGTGCACTTCACAAACGTCGTAAAGAGAGACGAGAGAGAGAGGGAGTCTTTTAGCAAAACCGAAATCCTTTGATCGTGTTTGAGACAAGCCATCCGCGTAGTTTCGAGTGCTCGTTTTCCTCGAGAGAGCCTCACTTAGCAACCCGAGGAGATGAGGTCGATTCGCAATCGCTCCAGCTGTCGGTCCGGAAAGTCAAAACGGCTCGAAAAATTCCTTCGACAGCTAGACCCCCTTTCTCGCGTCAGTGATTGAATCGTCTTCTTATCGTTTGCGCTTCTTACGCTTATATACGTGAAATGCCTTCTGATCGAAAATTCGAAATTGCGAGCAATATTTTCTAAATCCGTGACAAATTTCGAAGATACGTAGGAATATTTTAGATTTTAGGAGAAATAAAAGAAAATTTTGCCTCGTATTTTTGTATTATATATAGCGTTAATATCATGTTTCGAAAGAGAAATATTCTGCTAAATTTTGGAAAAGGAAGGGGGGAGAGAGAAATCCGATTTTTCATGAAGTATCAAAAATATTTTATTTATGTAAAGATTAGAGTTACGTGAATATATTTTTTAGCTTATTTCAGAAAAGCTATTAAATCATTCAAAATACGCGGATCAAAAATGATATAAAAAAACAAACGAAATAGATAATCATATATTGTATTTTTTCGTTAAGAAATAATGGATGATTTTTGCAAACTAACATGACTGCATTTGACAATCTTTCATAATTTGTGCAATTGAAAAATATAATTTTTATTACTTATTTTGCGCTTTTTTTATTCCATTTTTTCGCGTATTTTAATCCACAACAGTATCAATTAGTAGCCTAAAAGAATTTTATATATATTTTATTGAAAAAGTTATACTAGAAATAAAACATAAAATTTGATCGTTTTTTGCATCATTTATAGCTAATATATTGAAACATTAAATAAATTTAATTGAACTGTAAAATAAATCTACACAGTGCATTAACTTTTGCAATATTTTTAAAGGTCTTTTCTTACAGTTTGTTTTTAAAATAAATGAAACACGAGATATTATATAAATTTTCAGTATCGAAAATATATGATAATTCGGAAAAATAAAAATATATTTTTCAAATTTATAAAAAAAAAAAGAAAAAAAAGAAATCGCGACATGTTCCATCATTTTCTGTATATATTTATGCACGGCTATTTATGCTCATTATTATTTTTCGCTTTTATTTATCTCTCAAAGCTGCTTTGCAGCTATACAACGTAGCATGTGTACAACGACGTGATTAAGCGATGCTGAGATTTCCGCAATACGGAGCTGTCTGTATATTATCGTAGTAGATCGATCTACTCTCGTGCTCACGAAGGAGATTGCAATTCGCGATAATTCGCATCTGGTTAACGGCATAATTCGTGGATTCTCCACTTTGCATCTTCTAAGACAAAGGTTAATTCGCGTCTATATACGTACGTACGTCTAATTCCTTTGACCGCAGGTATCTAATCCAACATTGAACATTGAACATGCCATCTCAATCGTACGCACTGCGTTTAATAGACCCGCCAACAGTATGGGGATGTAATTAATCCTCGCTGATTTCTCTCATGCAAACGCTTGTGAATTATCAGTTCAGCGCTCGTTATGCTCGGGAAAATGGTTTCGAGAAATTTTCCTCTCTCGCATAATCCGCCATCTTGCAGCGGAGAAAATTCAGAGAAACGCGTGCGCATAATATTTCGCGACAAACTTGTCGATTAATTTGGAATTAAATTTCGATCAACGTTTCGGAAACGAAATTTTTGCTTTATATATTGTTTCATCCGGTTACGGTCGATCATCATCGGGGTGAATATCTAGTAAATAGTGAAATTGAGAAGAACATCGATCATTATTATTCTTGGTCGTCATGATAACAGCCTTTATCGCATCCGGAAGCCCGCATGCAATTAGCATATTAATTCAGAATAATATAGTGAACCTGATTATAATATAATAATTCAGTATAATATGTTGCTTAATACGTACCGGCGATTTATTTTACTTTGCATTATCAACATTATGCTCTTTACGCGTGATATTCCATAATTTATTTACCAATTTAAATCGATTGTACAATTAACGCATAGAGCATTAAATAGGCATTATCTAGACATTAAGCAATTCTGCAATATGTTCCCATTTAATTTGCTATTTCGGTTTAACAATAACAGTTATAATAAATTATAATATTCTAATAATGCATATTTTTTATATCTTATTTAAAGAGAATTCAAGAAAGATATTGACAATAATAAATCTCAAAAAAATTTCGAATGAGATAATCTCAATAAAATAATATTTAATTAAATCTGGTGGCAGTATAGATATTTAAAGTATTCGGAAGTATTCATCGTTCGTCTGACTAAAATAACATTAAAGAAGTAGAAAACTATCTACATTTTTTAGCTAAATAGATAATCTATTTTTTATACATACTATATATCGTTGAAATCCGAGTTGAAATTTTTCTCCTACTTTTAATTTAAATTTTTAATGTAACATTTACTTTGATATTTTAAATTGTCATATCACACTCTCTTTTGAAACTATTTAACCTATATATGCACATTTAAAATTGTTTGTTTATTGCTTTTTTAGGATAAGCTAAATCAAACATATCGAAACCTTCTAGGAGTCGTGAAAAAAAGAACGAGATTGAAAATAGGAGAAAAATTTCGACTTGAGTATATATACGCTTGATTGACACATGATTTAAACATATTTGATGAGTCATACGAATCTGCGATCATTTTTCAAACGCATTCGATGCATAGAAAATAATTGAAATCTATTTGTCAGTTTCTGACGGCAAATCCATCATGTTCCTTCGTTCGAGAAAACGCGAACTTTCGCGTCTTACGTAACTTTTTCACAAACCTGCGACTTCTCTCCCTCCGACTCGTCCTCGATCTCGTCGGGTATCGACGCGCACTTATCGCGAAAGTAGACGAGTCGGGTTAACATCGAGACAATCGACGGGATCTGCTTCTTTCCGTGAAATCTCTCGTTCTGCGGCACGTACGATTGATACTCGATGGCGACGCGTCGGTTCACGGAAGTCATTAGGCTGAGTAGATCCCGTCTGCGTCCGTGAAGATCCAGCTCCTCGCGGAGCGCCTGTATGAACCAGGAGCCCACATCCGGGTTCCGCCACGAGTAAAAACCTGAAAGTAACACGCGCGGTTTACTCACAGAGGTTGCGGATAGTGGATTACTATCGGCTTCCGAGTATGTAATGAGATACACTTCGCGAGACGATGCGGACGATGCTTCTTCGGTGGCCAGGCTCTCGATAAGGTGGCTGCATCAGCGAATGACCCATGACCCGTGTAAAAGAGAAGAGAGGGTGCTAGTAATATGAGACAGGTTAGAAATTTAATACCTCTGAGAGATAAAACGTAATATATCACGTATATACGTCAATTATACGCGCGATGCGGCATTAACGTTAATTAATTTGCTTCTTAAATTGAAAATATCTAAATGCAATTTTTTCAACAACGTTCAACTCTTTTTTCCTCTCTCGTTTTTACCGAAAAGAATTAATACAAAATTATCAAACTGGCAATCTTATATATCTTAGAGTAATACTTGGTAATGCTTGGAAAGATTTTTAAAATTTCGTAAAATGAATTAATTGAGGTTTACAGCGCCGTGTCAGATAGTTCGCGTCGCGCAGATTCGTTACGACTTCGAATTAACCCTGTCCCTAATAAAAAGTTGCGACCTTCCCTGGGTAATAAGTTTAGATTAATTTCAACTTTCCGCGCATACACGAGCAACAGCACACTCCTCGCTAATTGTGTTGCACGGAACACAGGTATATTTTAACCTGAAATTACAAAGTTACTCCGGCGTAGCACTTAAACTTCTTAGGAAAGCCGCGTATCCTACATTTAGATGGCGTCCTGTTTTAGGCCTCGTCTAAATGGATGTGGAATTAAGCAAACTAACACGGTGGAGATAGAAATGCGACTAACGTGAAATTGATATCCTCGTTTTAGGTCATTGGGGTTAATAGAAAAATGGAAATTAATATTTTATTCTATTAAACAATTGTTACGCCACTCTATTTCATTTAGTCGACGATCTCGTTTATTGTACGTGACTTTAATCGCTCGAAAGTGCATATTCGAACTCGATATTCAATGCCTATATCGCGGTTCTCGTTAACGATGTGGAATCACCAGCGGAACGAACACAATTATAGACATGAAACTTTCAGCGCGGATCGTAGCCCAAGCGGAATAAACGCGCGACGTCTAAAATAGGTCACCAGGAGTAGTAATAATTTTTGACGATATCGCTTATACTTGCTTACTCTACCTTTAGATCCACTTGCATTACTACTGATCCACTATCAGCGGTTCAATGCCTATTATTAGTTCAGGATCAGATTATTCTCCTTCCCACGTCTGGATTACACAGATAGAATTGCAACGTTCGTGATTCCTTGATCTAGGATTACTTTGCATATATATGCACTGCAGGTACATGTACGGATATTGTTGCTTCGAAAACTGTTCAATGATTCCGTCTCTTATTTCGTTATTACTTCTGCTTTTGCTCCGATGAGAGCTTATCATCAATTTTAAGCGCGCTTCAACGGATTCGATTTTCTAGATGTTGAAAGCTACTTCAGTCGCATTTCGTCGTCGATTCTTCGGACAAAAGTGCTTTTAAATTGCGCAATATATATATTATACGTACTTTATATATAAACTTCGATATATTTTCGCGTTGATATTATAAATCGTAATAATTGGACGTTTACGAGTATATGATTAAGTGTTGCAGCGATTCGAAATTCGTTGCGCGTGTAAAAGGCAAGTAAGTTGCATTGTAGGATCGAAGTGTCTTACAAGAGGAACACGTTGTTAGAATAGGTAAAAACTATATTTGCATCTGCTTACCATTCGAGAATATGTAAGAGAAATCGATTTCTTGATATATTCTGACAACGTGTTCTCCTTAAATGGCGTATACAATGTGCGCTAGATTCTTGCCGCGGCTATTTTCACCTCTTGTGAATTTTATTTTCACTAATACACGAGGTCGATTCCTCTTCAAATCGCGAAAATCTAACTGGCAATTATTTGGAAGATTTAAGCGTATTAAGGTGGACGATAATAGAAACCTGTTGATTTAATTTTCAGACATTGGAAATATTATTTTTCACTCAATTACTTTAATAATATTAAAAGTCTTAAAATTCCAAAAATATATATCAAGTGTCAAAATTGTTTGAAAAAAGAGAGGTAATTTTTTCCAAATTTAATAACGCATATATCGACGCGATAATTTTTGACGCAATCACTTATAAATCACATAGTTATCGATTACTTTGGCTTGGTTTGCGAGAATCTTGAGCGCAATGTGATGTGAAATCGGGGTGTTAACCTTAACCGGACGTACACGTACTCGATGATGTATTAACCATATGTTTCTGGATAGCGAAGTGTTAAATGCACGTCCCCCTATCGCCATCGGTATGTTAACTATGCCCTTATCTTCTACATGGCATATTAACGATGCCTTTAGCATCGGGCCAGGTGTTATCCGCGAATTCAGTATTATCCACATTATTAACAATATATCCACTTCCTCTTGGACAACACATACATATACGCACGTGCACACGCATACATACATACGTATACGAACACGTAATCTTCGTCTTTATGAGGGATTAATAGGGATTAAATAAAATAAAATTAATTAATGTGTGATCATTCGCATACCATGTTTATCATATCGCGTAACTAGTTATCAAGGATAGCAACGATTGCTATCTATCGTTTGCAAAGGCGATTTTTCTGAAGCAAAAAAATTGTTCACTGATTTGTCAGGTTAATATTATATTTATGGAGGTTATTATTATATTTATATTAATTATAATATTATATATTATATATTAATATTAATATTTTAAAAAGACGAAAATATATTTTTCTGAAGCAAAAAAATTGTTCACTGATTTGTCAGGTTAATATTATATTTATCGAGGTTATTATTATATTTATATTAATAATAATATTATATTATATATTAATATTAATATTTTAAAAAGACGAAAATATATTTTTGCATGAATCTATTACGCAATCAGTGCGTACGCGTAATAATCGTTAGATTCTGTGAAATAAATACACATATTGGGAAATTATTTGGATTGCGTATTTACTCGTGCTCAAATTAATCTAGAAAATTAATCCGTTAATATCGGCCGTACGCGCTCGATTATAGGAAATGGAATATGCAGATGCAAAAGTGCATTACAATATTATAGGAAACGTCACATGAACCGTTATACATCGGGCGTGTATCTTCCGTTTCGTATCATAAACAAATCCTGTTTGTCGGGCTTGTTAATACGATGGGCAGAATACATATATCCGTAAACATTCCGTAGAATACACGTGTATTACACAAATGTTTACTTTTCTTAATCTATATACGCGTTAGATATCATGAGCAAAATGGTCAACAGTCGGGTAAATTTTGCGGCTTAAATTATTTCTGCAAGCAAATTATTCTACAATTAAATCTGATTTCAAAGTGAAAGATCTTAATGATATATAAGTGTTTTGTGTAACGACTTTTATTAAATTTAATTAAAAGAAACAATGATTTTTTTTAGCTCTTATAGATATGTATGTATTTACGCGAGTATTACGTTAACATCACACGACACGTGTAATGAAGAAGAGTTACATTACATGAGGGCAATGCGTAACAGGTTTTATATTCGTTTATATACTTTTAAAAATGAGAGACGATTACTTTGATATCAGTTCGCTAATGTTCGCGGATCCAATTCGCGTTGACAATCGACAGGTATTTTTCATTAATCCAATTCCACGTGATTGATCATGGCTTGGTATGCTTTGTCGCTATGCGAAATCGTCCGGTCAACAACCTGCTAACCTGCGTTTGTTGGTTTGCCGAGTTTCTGTATTTTTCTCCAATTTCTTTTTTTTCTTTTTTTTTTTTTGCGAATTGTTGGACTGCTGCTCGCAATAAATCAGCAGAAAACTGCAAATCGTAACAAAGTTTGCGCCATTCGATTTTGAATTTAGGAATTTGAAATTTGCTCTCAGTCAAGAGCAATATTTCTCTTTCGTAATCTTTCGTGTATATTCATCTATATTGTTAGTGTAGCAGATTTGCATCAGATTTGCACAATTATCGCGTTATTCGTCCAAGTTGCGCTTAGATCTTATTAAGATTGATCGTTTCTCTCGATCATCTCTTGCGAAATGACGTTACGAGAATACAAATGAAAGGACCACGAATAAAATGCGCCCATTTTTGCCTAAAAAATGTAACATACATATAAAAAGTAATCTTATGCTTCTTGAATCGAATAACGTGAATACGATGATAGCATTTTTATTTGTTGCTAAAATCATGAAAATGTGATTAAAATTCGTCTTAAAGGGATCAAAATAAGTTCTTTTTAATATGATTAATAGCGAGACTTACTCGATTCCTTTAAAATAAATTTTGATTACTTTGCGAGACATCTGTAGCTTATAAATACTTTTGGCCATAAAAAGCATTTGCTTGAATAAGCACATTTTAATGAAAAGTTTGAATGTGTTTTTTGTAGTAATTTTAAGTCGTTATCTGTTGCTAATTAATTTTTTGGATCATTTATTTCTCTGGAACGTTTGCTCGACTCAACATAATATTTCTAAGAGTTAATCTACTAGTCATAAACTTTCATTTAAGCCATTATTTAGCTAAATTGGAGGTGGTGAAAAAAGGGGAGGTTTTTCTATGAAGACTTGGCCGCACTCTTTATTCGCAATTTTCTCGTTTGCTAGCTAATGATTATACATATATATGCGAGAAGAATATAAAACTGCAGAAGAAAAACGGATGTACTGTTTTATACATCGACGTGTATGAAAGGCAATGAATGAAAGACGAAAAAATGTATGTGAAACTTGGCTACGAATGGTATTAAAATAGTCATATGAAAGAGCTTGGACGATATCCAGCCTGCGGATTGTTCTTCGCAAAAATACCGATATTTGTATCGATATAGCACAGATAGCTCCTTTTTATTTAAATGCGCCTCTGTTTCTCGTAGTAACCGCATAATAATGACAATAATAAATGCAGTAATAAATTGTGAGTATCGATAAACCATTTTACATCTCACAATCAATGCAATATTTTAAAAAAGTCTTCGAATTCTTTTTCCCATTGAAACATATACCATAAATATACTTGTATTACAATTTGTGGTTTATTTCGATTCATTGGACAATGCTTTCAACGTACCTTATATAACAAAATACATAGCTACATGATTTCGCGGACGCAATCGCTGAGAAATTTCATTGTTTCGGATCTATCAAAAATTTGTTTCTCATAGATTCACCTTAAAATAGATCTCTTTTCTTTCGATAAATATTTCTTTCAAAAATATTAGAAAATAAATAAAAAGGAAAAGATGACACACATAGTTTTTAACACAGTATTACATATATTTTATTTCTTTCAAACTCTAATATACAATTATTAAAAATTTTTTATATTTTGAATAAGGATTTTTTTGTTAAATTTTTCGAGAGAGAAAAAGAGAGAGATTATTTGAAAATTTATTATATATTGAAGCAATGTTAGCCCGGATAACATTTCCGCGAAAACTCGTTTCTATATAAAGATAATGGAACAGCGAGAAATCTTAAATAAAATCTCGAAAAGGTGGTTGTACGTTGTAATCATATTTGGATTACATGTATACATATATTAGATGTTGCTCGATTCCCCCCGATAGTATTACGCGCGTGTATCGATTGACGTTCTCATGTTGGAGAATCTCGCGTTGTTGTGTCATCGACGTTGCACCACTGTCAACACAAATTCTCGCACTCCATTAGCAACAACACTGCAGGTCAAATATATGCACGCGAGCGGAAATCGCGCGAAAATGTACGCGTTGCATTATTATGCGCCTATGTTGTCGATACTCGCGCAAAACAATTTGCGTTTCAGAATTTCGAAAGCAGCCGTCCTCCATTGAAATCTGTTTTTTTTTTTCTACGAAATCCCGGATTTCCGAATTATAGACTACGGTAATCAAACGCGCTGCGGAGGATTGGAAGAGAGAGAGCGCAATAATTGGTATAATAATTGGAAATTTCAAAGTGCAGCCGACTCGGTACCGGATTGGCATTGAGTTGCAAATAATATTGGTTTACATTCATTAACAAGTTTTAGGGGAAGAGAAAGGAGGAGGACGGCCGGAAGGCAGGATGTAATTGAAGAAATTGACATAGATTACCTATATGCATCGCGCGCGTCTATTACGTTCGTAATATAATCTGTATTATTCAGGAATAAGCAGCTTATACGACGCTATAGAAACGAACGTGTGCAAGAAGGATCGCTTAACTCGGCATTCGCCATATCCGTTTATTGTTCAGTAATCGAGGATATATAGATAGTCTCGTTAATACTTGGTTCTTTACGCTTGACGGAGTATGAAAACTGGCTTGAAACGCGTTTCAATGCAATTATCGCCCGGGATTTCGAACGTCGCCAGCTGTTTCGGGAAGGCATCAGGTAGTGAATATAAAGAAATACAGACGTGAGGATGATACGTAACACAGGACATGCATAAGGCATACCTTTACACTGTGACGGATTAAATTTAAAGATAAATTTTTTTACTTATATGACTTATATATAGATCTCTTTTCTTTCAACAAATATTTCTTTCAAAAATATTAGAAAACAAATCAAAAGAAACATCGTAGTTTTTCGCATAGTATTACATATATTTTATTTCTCTCAAACTCTAATATAGCATTAATATGCACAATTATTTAAAATCTTTTAGATTTTGATAATAAGGATTTTTTTTATGTTGGGAGAGAGATTATCTCAAGAGAAGTCATCGGTTTTCTCGTAATTTTTTATATTTTGATGTTGTAATTCAATTATTTGAATCTGTGACACGTTTGTATATTTTATTGCGAGAAATTATTGATGCTTTCTAATAATCGACTGATCGACTTTCGAAGCAAGTTCCTTCTCTCTCCGAAGATGTCTTTAATAGATCTGTATCGCGAACTCGATAACCTGAATTATTTTCCGACACGTCTACGAGCTGACGATATTGTTTGATTTATCGCATATCCTTGCAAATGCAGGTCCGCATTATGTGCGCTAATGATGGTTACCTAAAGGCTTGAAATTTGAGTAAACAACCTCATTAGCGAGCATTGTATACGAGGCCATTCGTTATTTGTACACCTTCATTCAAGCGGTAATCGTCGCGTTATTTTTTTCAATCGCGATGTACTTTTAATTAATGCAACACCATCGACACTTCTATATGACTCCAATTATGATTTATACGAAGAATCTTTATTATTTTCCAACATAAATATAGAGAGAAGATACTATAAAATATTAATGATTAATTTTAATACTTGCCTAATCTTGATATTTTGTTTATTCTAAAAAATTCGAGTATATTTATGCTACTTAAAATTTTTATTTCGATAAACTAAATAAAATATCACGTCGGGAGAAAAATACAGTCGCCAAACAGATTATCTATACGCGAATAATTAAGAGTACCGTCACATATCCGACATTCCTAATATAACTCTGCGTCGCACCTACTATTTTCAAAGAGGCATTCCTTTCATTCAGATTCCTTGCATTATCTCGGGGGAGGCTGTCTCGAATAAAGGGGCTTACTTGTACGCGACAACATCTAGCTCGCGCGTATCTACAGAGTGATCCAAAATTATTATCCGAACTTCTACAAAGAGAGAATTTTTTCTTAAAATTTACCCTGAAAATCATGGTAATCGTGAGACAATATAGTATATATATGGAAAGAATTTTAAAAATATGTTTGATTAATTTTACCATACTTTTAATAACTTTTAGTAAAATTAATCAAACATATTTTCTATTTTATTGTGATAGACATTATTTTTTATTGTGAGAAATCTTTATAAAATTCTTTCCATACCATATTGTCCCACCATGATTTTCAGATTTTAAATTCTAAGAGAAAATTCTCTCTGTGTAGATACGTGCAAATAAACGAATAAAAAATCGCCTGAGAAGAGAGAATTTTTTAAAAATAATACGACAGCAAAGAAATAATCCTTCGAAAATTAGAGGCAAATTGAAATTGAAAGCTGCTTCGAACTTTGATTCCGATCAACCTGTTCTGAAACCTCCTGTATACTCTTACGTATTACACTCATATACATTATACATATACATACCGTCATAAGTAGAGTATGCGACCATGATATCCGCATAAGCGGGAATGCTGTATGTAGTCCTCTTGCTATCCGTCTCATGAATAATTTTCACCCCTTTGTCCAGTTGCGACCCGCGGCAAGCCTGAGGGAAAGAAAAAATGCGCGCGTGAGCAACAATAGTAGATTTTTCCGGCGAATAAAAGATGCATGGAATTCGTTGGATTTCCTTCGCGAGAACCCACCGCGAATTGTTTGAAACGCTTCGAAGCGTTTTAATCGTAACTCGATTTGGAACGTTATTAAAACGTATTTCGCATCGCACATCCTTGTAATTAACCAGTCGATATTCAAGAGATTCCGAACGTCGTAATTTTTTCAAAATTTATTTTCACGTTTAATTGAATGGAGCGGTTAATTTATATCGCGACGCCACGCCCTGTGTAAATTCTCGTAATATAAAAAGAAAATCGATACGTGGACCGTTATCAGTTTATATTCACGGGTATTTACGTAAACACGAAACTTGATTAAATGCAATTATTGTAATTGTTTAACTTTGCCCGATATTTGGATTTGAATTTTAATACTCAAACGTGCAATCACAAATATAATCGGCAAACATGTAGAAACATAACAAATTGCTAGATTTATTAGTTTTAGCATTTTTGAGTCGGATAATATACGTTACTCTCTATCGTATATAATGCAGCATTAATTAATCTTTATCTACAATTTATTTTTGTATTTTGTAAATAAACGAATGTGTTGCTCAGGAAGCTTTTGTAATGTTTTTACATAACACGATATTCAAGCATAAATTTAATGAAAAGCTTGTATCTGATTATTCTACATTGCAGATTTAATTCATCATATGTAAAATTCGTATTCTCATATTATAAATAATAATTCAATATTATTAATGATAATAAAACAATGTTGGATCAAACGGATTTTGTTAGATTTGATCTCGATAAGATTTAAAAATTGTTTTCATTTTTATGGGAAAAGAGCGTGCATTTATTGAATTTATTGAAAGATTAAATGGTTTAATGACCAACAAAAGCCGCGTTACGATTGTTTTCTCTTTTGTAATCGATAAACCGGTAGTGGAACAAGTACGAGACAATTACACGCAGATCTATCGATGTTTACGGCATCGTTAAAGGAAAGACGAGCGGAGACTTGAGCGGAAGAGCGGCGAGAAATATAGGGTCCACTTACTCGAGGCTACACGCAGTGTGGCCAGAAATTGGCACCGATTTCGATACGGATTTATATACGGATATACAACGCGGTTCGAAATATACGTTCGCTCGATTGATGTCCCCGACAAATCGCGATAACCTCGCATAATTTATTTCATAATTTGTTTCAAAATGTTACTTCTACTGTGTGTGTCCGAGAAAGATTTTCTTTGCGTTTTTAATTCAAAAAATTTTTTTGTTTTTAAAAAATTTTTTTGAAATTAATTTTTTTATTGTATTTTATTTTATTTTATATTAAATATGTAAATAAATTCGAGCGTTTATTTAAAAGGAGAGCAAATGCTTAATTTTTTGCTGATTCCAGGGGGAGACAAATGTCCCCTCTCCCCTGTGGACGCCTTTGCATCACACAAATATTAAATCATTATGCAACTAATCTTATTTATTAAATATTAAATATTAAATTAAAAATATTGCGAGAAGATATATATCTTTTTTTTTGCATCTTACACAATTGATATTTTTATACGAGTGTCCGAGAGATGCGCGATTGAATTGCGTGAATTATTACATATCTTTTTGGAATTTCGAAACGGATGTTTTTTTATCGTCCATGCATTTGAAGACACAGGATTAAATTACCAATCATTTCGATCGTTACGAACGCTGACTTTATCGTGCTCGTTTATCCTTGTCGCACTTTATCTTCAGGATCACTGACTCTATTCGAGACGAAAGCGGTAATTTCGAAAGAGTATTTGGCCAGTTGGCAGACCTTTTCCGGTCCTTTTTCTTTAGATGGCAACTAAATTACAATCGTTGTCCGGAATGGTTGCTATCTCTGCTCGATATATCGATCAGAGATTTTTAATGATCCGAAGCTGCGGGCGTTGTCTTTTTTAAGTGTCAATTTTTAATTATCTCTCCTTATATCATCCTCTAATTTTAAAAACAACGAACAATTTCTTTTCTCCGATAATGTACGAAATAATTTTATCGCGGTCATTTTTCATCTTTATTGCGGCAAGTTGAGAAATTAAATCGTTTGCGTGTGTGTATAATTTCTCGTCGCGAAATTGTAAATGTAACGAGTAATAAATTGGTCTGGTAAAAATGGAATACTGTATATAATTATAGTTCATGTCCCGTAGCGAAATTACGCGAAATTGCTTGTATCTTCCCTTACTTGAATATATATACCGCGTAATACAAATGTCCCGCGTGATAATGACGTATGTATATCTATACACAGGATACGCGTGTTTTTAAATTGTCCGATTAAAATGTTCGTGTGTCCGGCCGAACATTTCGCATAAATGCATTCGCGCAATGTGGAAAGAGAAAAGAGCGCGATGGAAGTATCATCGCGGATCTAAAAAAAAAAAAAAAAAAAAAAACACAAAAGGAAGAGAGAAACGCGAAACAAAAATACGTGGAATATTGCACGAGGCGAATTGTCGCTCGGCATTTTTTAATTCGTCCGGCGGCAAAAATCCTCGAAACGATGCACGCGTGCATTACTTTGGGAATTATGCAAATAACAGTTTTTACCGTCGTTCCCTTTCGAGCGCGCGTGATGCGGGGGGAGATGGAAAAGGGCGGAGACGCGAGGGGAGAGTAATCTTAATTACTGCGCGGCGTCCTAGAGCGCGAACAGGTTCCATTACATTGCAGAATGCACATATTTCATTGGCCGCGGCCGCTAAAAACCCGACGGTGCACTAATGTGCAGGAGTCCGCAAATCCCCTCGGAGATCTGCCGTGAGGCAGATAAATGGGGAATGTCTCTAAATGGAAAACGATCTCCTGGCTGGATTATATGCCCGAGAAAGAATTAGATCTGGCCCGGGGCATTGTTACCGGAATTATGTGCGCACAACTACACGTCGACTTAATCGTTTCTTTTTTTTTGAGACGCGGATTACAGATCTTCCGCAATTATGCTATTCTCTATCGTTGCTCGACGACGAAGCAGCGAGCATCATCATCATCAGGAAGTTGAGTAGTTGTATTTATGCTTAACTTTCTTACTCTCTCCGCAAACTTTTCGCCGCGATCATCATCCATTTTGGTATCATCTATTTCACAACGTCATCTATTCCCATCTCGCGTAATTGCGGAAATTCAGAAGAAAACTTTGCCCGCGTGGCGAGAATCGATGAAAAATACGCGGATAGAGAGAATGGATATCGAAATAATAGATTTATAATCCCTTACAAGGAAATGCAATCTAAACTTATCGAAATATCAAGTCTTTGAATGTAACAAGCGAACAAAGTATCAAATATAATTATTGGTAGCAACACTAATATAACTAAAATTTTATCAATTCTAAATAAAATGTAAATTTAAAAAAATATATGTAAATATAATTAAAATATATTTACATATATTTTTTTGAAATTTATATTTTATTTAGAATTGATAAAATAGAATAGAAAACAAAGAGATAGTGTTCACTCTATATGACAAATTTCAAATTGTTTTCGTTTTTCCGGACAAGCGATTTTTCAGGACAACCGATACAGATATATCTTTTATCGTTATATTTCAAGTATGCGCGATCGCATTTCTGACTAACTGAATTTATATCTGTCGCGCAAGAATATCGTATATCTACATTTTTTACCGGAAAACGTAATTATCCTCTTTTCCTCTTCCGTCTCTCGCTCGTTTCTCTAGTGGCAAAGTCGCTAAAATACGATCGGATTTTCGCGGAAAACGTAAACGTAATGCAATGCAAGAATTATAAAGACCAATCTACACGATTCGTTTTATCCAAAGTAGATAAACAGTCTTTGAGCCACACGAAAATATTCAAGTTTCTCGGCGCATTCAGTAAAATCAATCCGAATAAATATAATAATAAAAATAAATATAATTTTTCGTAAACGTAAATGTGTAAACAAAAAT
Source organism: Prenolepis imparis (assembly GCF_030444845.1). NCBI lineage: Eukaryota > Metazoa > Arthropoda > Insecta > Hymenoptera > Formicidae > Prenolepis > Prenolepis imparis. The sequence goes on along the minus strand of NW_028141162.1, from coordinate 15,789,929 downwards.
ATTTTCAAGGATGAAGCAGTTCGAATTTCGCTTTCGTGAGATACCGTAATACATCGACAGGAGTGAAAACTATCGAGGAGATATTCCATATTCTGTCTATCTGAAAGACACGATTAATTTCAACAAACACCAGTTTGTACAATAGCTTATATTAACTCATAAATCACTCTACGCGATCTGTATAAATCTCCCTCGAATTACTCAGCATGTAACACCGCTTGAACGATTCACTTCGGGATGATCCATCACTGAACGAGATCGTCCGGGATGAACGAAAGTGGAGAGTTGCTTCTCTTTGAACGCACGCGGCTCATTATATTGTTCGCGATTCACTCGTGATCCATATATACCTCTCTCTTTCTATAGCCTATATATATATATACAGGATATTTCAGAAGGAATGGTCAGCATTTTTCTCAAGATTGAACACATTATATCTTTATAACGTCCAGAATAGGATACGTATTTATATAAACTTTTTTACTTAAAATAATGTATATAATCATGTCCTAGAATACTGATCATCCCTCGTGAAACACCCTGTATATATATATGTGTATATAATATATGTCAGATGTACCTGAATGAAGAACAACTTTGGTTTCCCTGCCAGAGTGGAGCATCGATCGCCGGTGAAGGGAGTCCAGAGCATATCGACTGGATACAAGCTATCGGTCGAATGCAATAGACCCGACTCACCGTGTGACATTGCGACCACGATCAGACAGTCGGCATCCGTGTGGTCTTCCGCAGCGGCTTTAATGAAAGGATTAATTAATTCCTCGCGGTCGCCGCTAATAGCCTTCGGACGGGCTAGCCTAATAGCCTATGCACAAACAAACGCTGCGAGTCGCCGGGGGTTGAGATCTCGTTCTCTGATATTGTTGGCTGTGTCGCGCGAGAATTTCCACGGCGAGGAAATCGAAACACAGAGCGCGAGCAGCTGTACTTCCGGGGGTTTACGCGAGATAGCATTAAGGAATTAAATGAAGTTTCGCGTCGAGCAAAATCGCACGGAGCAATTTATTATTAAGGTCTCTAAACCGGCTGTAATCGTGAATTTACGGAAATAGGAATATTATATGCAATTTTCTTTTACGATATTGAAAGGGATGAAAATATCGATTTTTCTATATTTTTATTATGTATAAAATCTAAATTCGAGGATACACATTTGCACGGAGCGCATTTCGAATAATTATACCATAATGTAAACTACTTTACTTACTTTAATTTTATTTTACTTTATCTCTTTAATACGTGTAAAATGTGTTCTACGAAACAAAGCGAAAATTAAGTAAATAACAAGAAGATAAGCAAAACAAATCTATAATTTTCATAAAATGAAAAGAAAAAGAGTTGTATATTTGATAACTATATAATTATTTTAATAGATATATAAAATATATTTTTTTATTTTGAATTAATACGTACATATCCCTTGTTTCTACATTATATATATTTATTTTCTGCATTTTATATTTACTGATCAAATATTATGATTTAATTCTTTGATTATATATAACAACTATATAATTAAGTATTTGATGCGATAATAAAATAACAATCTTGAAACAAAAGACATTTAAGAAACAGATTAGATATGATAACTGCACATTATACATGATATTTAAACATTGATATATATTTTTATAAATTATTTTATGTTATATTTTTTTACTAGAGAAAAATATAATAATGTAAAATATATTAAACGACCTGAATGAAAAGTTTAGGGACATATGCAAAAACAATATAAAATAAAATTCTTTCTGCGATTATATGAAACGAGTTGTTTTGATCAAACAAAATATGGACGGCTGCTTTGTTTTTCGAAAAATGAAAATATAATTTGTTCTTCTCTTTACTCTTCTTCTTTGTGCGTGTATAATTTTATTTAAATTAACTTTGCGTTCTTTTTTGAGCGCATTTGATGCGCTTCTTTGTTTAAAAAATGGCAAATTAATTACAAACAGATGTATAAACGTGGGTATACGATTTATATAAACGCTTGCAGTTATTTTTGTCGGCCGTGAAGTAAAAATTTTCATTACGCGAGATTAGCTACGTATTATTCGCGGTAGCTTCATAACTTTGGAGAAATTTTAATAAAATGCAGAGATATTGCATTCTTTTCAGAACACCGTTCGTTGGCGAGTCGCGTGGATTTTCGAGACGGCTTTTAATAGAAAAGATTGATTTAATTCCGGCGATAACCAGGAACTGTTTATTATATACTATAACATACTGCGATGACATTCATAGCGGATTGAGACGATTATAGTATTAATTATTATGTTACAAAATAAAATAACGGTAAACCGCGTAAATCGTGCAACAATGCAAATTTTATTTTCTTTCCCTTCTTTGCGTCGCGCTGCCAGAAAACAAGTTAAAAAAGATTACAAAATTACACACAAACAATAGAGAGCTCGGCGGATATGTATAAAAACCTTTTGTTGCGCCGCCACATATATATATATATACATATGTATGTTGCATATGCATATGTATGGGTGGCAAATGTACACAGTCGTTATACATATATTGTCCGAACGTGCAACATTTTCACGTATTTTTTTTTTTTTATTATCGTTATAGTTTTTTCATTTTTTCCCAATATCATTTATTAACTATCCTACATTTTCGCAGTTATTTACTCGGCTCTTTTTCTTGTCACACGACCGAATCTCTTATGCGTGACTTTACCGTACCGTATCTCGAATCTGAATTTTTATAGCGAATTTATCTTGAATATGCGAATAAGAATTCGACGCGGAGAAAACATTTTTTTCCCTCCGTCTCTCTTTGGAAATCACACAGCGAGTTTTCGCACGCGATAAGATTATATTGGATACTTTGATCGCGACTTTTTCCCCGACTTTAACGCAATCGCACCGAGAGCTCTCCCAAAAGGACCTTTCTTACAGAGAAACATCGAGCCTGTTCCCGCGCAAAAGCATTACATTCAAGGACGGTCGATAATCCAATTAATCCGTACTGCCTCGGTCCGGTAATCCCGGTGCACGGATGTAATTAAGGAGCGGGATATATATAAATCGTGTATAAAAAAGGAGAGCCCCTATGGCGGCGGTGGCGAAAATCGACGAATATTCAGCTCGTGAGTTACACATGATGTGTGCGCGGTCAGGGAAAAATTGTTTCGCGAAAAAGCTCGCGTGATTACGCGAAACGACGTTTCTCCTCTCTGTTCCTTGAAGAAGAGGCGCGTTTTCTCCTTTTGAGAGTTCACCTTGGAAACCATAATGGAAATCTACCCTGACTTTTCACAATCTCGCTTGAGAAAGGGAGAATCTCTATCGTGTGAAAAGAACGTTGTGATGTTTCGTAGCGATTTTTTAATTATCACCACTGGTCGTATATAAAAATAATTAAGAGGGACAATACCTTTTTATTATCGAGCCAATTATCTGATATTATCTCGCAATCGAATTATTTTTCCTTGCTCGTTCGTCGACCCGTTCTCTCTCTCTCTCTCTCTGCTCTCTTTTATTTTCTCTTGCATAAAGGAAGAGTCCGCTCTAAATTTATCGATCGATCTTGTTACGTATAACATAATTTATGTTTCGTGTGTATTTTTCTACATCAAGGATTTTAATCACGTTATTTCCAATTAGCAACGGATGCATTTAATAATTTAATTAAAAATCGCCAATTGTTATATCACAATTACTTCAGAAAGTACACATTAAAAATATATGAATACATAAATAAAATCTATTAAAAATTCCATTATTATTGAACTTATATATTTCGTGAGATATAACTTTTCTAAAGTGCAATATATTTTGTTTAGCTTGATAACATTTTGAAAATATTAGATCAGATATGCTGTACTGATTTCAGAGTTTCCTCCTTTCCAAATATTTTATAAAAATTAATTTATATAGAGCATTATATATTTATATATATTGAATATAATATATAGATAATAAGATATTATTAATTAAATACATATAATATATAGAAAATAATAAATATTAATAATATATTTATTCTATATTTATTATTTTTATTTTTATTTATTTTCAATTAACACAATATAAAAATTTTATAAAATGTTTAATTGAATAATTAATTATAACAATACATACTTATAACGAAGTAATAATTTAGAGAGTTTAACTGTTTGATTGGATGTTAATACCGTCATCTAAAATCATATCGCCCAAAATCATATTCGTGAACGAACGCGAAGCTGCGAACAACATATTCTCTATTCTATCTGTCATAATTCAAAGCGGTCGACGTGCAGGTATCGCCGTCGCTCGAGCACCGAAGTATAAATCGCCCAAAGTGCAGCCTCGGCGCTCCGTAAATTCGAGTCGACGGTGAATACTGCCGCGATACACACATACATACACACATGTATATGAACGGGCAGTTAACAACCCGATGAAAGAGGAGCTCCCGCTAATAATATTCTAGCGAAATATTCTCTTCCGGTGACGATTGTCCCTTGAGTCCGATCGATAGCCGGGACACGCATCCTATAAATTCGAGAGTTTAATATCGACGTTGGGGCTGCGATAGTTTTCAGCGTGAGCGGAACATCCTCTCCAATTTCTCGTAGCCGGGAATGTACTGGGTGAAATGGACGTCGCGTATCTTCCCTCGACTGCGAAATACCAGAGATCGAATCGCGCAGAATATCGTTCGTTTTGATGTCGAGAAACACGGACGGTATCCGAGTGAATAGTGGATAGAGTATAAGGTCACTTCCCTTTCCTCCCTTTCCCCTCCTTCATTCGTGATGAAGTCTTGTAATCTTGGGAACGTTATATATACATGTTAACGTGTACATGTATTTGCAAAAGTTTACTCAAGACTCTCGAGGTCGAGGTATTTAATAGCGACAAGTAAAGAGAGACGTGAAAAGATATGATGTATAGGATATTTCTGGATTAAATATTCTAACTTAAAATATTGACACTGAGAAAAAGTGAAATATTGAATTTAGGATCTAAAATTAAGTTAAACCAGTTTTTTTTTTTTCGAGGGCACGGCTTTATACGAAAACTTTCTTGCTTATTTTTGGATTTTCCTAAAAATTCCAAATTGAAGTTAGGATATTTAATCGCGAGATACTCCGTATATTAGACTCATGGATATATTTAGACTTTTAATGTGGAAAATTCACTACTCGGTATTCCAGTAATCTGTATTCTAAGGAAGATTCACGACCCTCCGCGCACCCTGTATATCTCGGAGAAGATTGGCGAGAGTAGGCGGTATGAGGTAGATGTGAAATACCCGCGCGGAATACGCGAACAGCGACGATATCATTCCTCAAGTCTGCGGAGGAGAGTGAATTATGTGAATTAAGAAATGCAAATAATTACGACGCGTTCGTGAGCCCGCGGCCGAGAGGCCGGATTATTCTCTGCGAAACGCAATGAAATCGCGGAAGAGCCGACATGTCGCTCTTGGCGCGTCGCCAATTTTTACGTTTCCATTCTCTGTCGGCGGAATAAGAATTCTCGCCGATGTGTTTACGATCTCTGTTCGCGCCTCGCGGATTCTATAAATGGAATTTCGAACGCGCACGAATCGAGGAATGAAAGTGTTTCTTCTGCGCAGCTGCCCCTGCGAATCGAAATGTAAAGAGCGTTTCAAATTGCTATCCGTATACAGTCCTTCATTCTCGAATCTATTCTTCGACTGATCAACAAAATTTTTATTTGTCACAGCTGAGGTTAATTAATTTTTTCGGAAAGCTTATTGGATCTGTGCGATCCAATTCTTATTTGTTTATTTAATAAAGATCTTCTAATGATGATCTTCTTATTTCTTGCAAATGTATGAAATATGATTTTACATCCGCATACCTATGTAATCAATTTTTTTGGAATTATAATTAATATCTTATACGCGCGGGTTTTATATTTTATTAAAGTATATTTTTCAGTTTATGTTTTCATATTACATATATTCATATACAGACACACATATTTAGCTCTTTATAGAAATTTGTAATCAAATAAATTTATTCTTAAATTAAAAATATTTATTTTGTAATAATAAATAAAATACATGCAAAAGTAATATGAAAAATATATGTTTTTGTTTGAAACATTATAGGATTGAAAATATTAGCTATCAATTTTACTCGAAATTCTCATTTATGACGAATTATTTGCAATATACATACGTTTTCCTGTTATAATTCCGCATAATTCTGAAATTGTATACTTTAAAACACATAAATTTGAGATATATTCTCAAAATTAAAACTATTTGTATTATGATATTTTAGAGAAAAAGTTAAGAGCAAATTATAATATAAAATAAAAACAAAATATTTTATCTTCATTATATAAATTAAAATTATCTTAATAGAATATTCGGATAAGCATGTATGTATATTACTTTATTCTACAAAGTAAAAGATTAAATATATGCGAAAATCCTCTCCTTTTGATGATTTAAGCAGACATCCAGGCTAAAGATATAAAGGATTTACTGAAAAGAGTTATCAACGAGATATTGAGGCATAATAAATGAAATCTGCGGATATATAAACGAGTAATATTATACATATCGCATTCCGATAGATTATGCTAAGCGAATGCAAATAGTTACATTGAGTTTTAAACTCGTTACACTTAAACATGGCATAAGACAGCTTCAGAATTACTTCACTTTACAGCGTCGTTCCATCTTTCGTCTAATTATCCTTTTAATTATTCATGTTACCATCGAAACCATCGTTCGCAAAAAATGGAGAAATTCTTTACATTTAGATGGTTCAACTTATGCATTGAAAATGAAATGAAACTCTTTTGAATGAAAACAAACGTTATTAAATATTAGAAATTGATATTGATATTTAAAAAAAATATCAATTTACACATATTGATATCTTTTTCAATTTTGTCGTGAATAATAAAAAAAAATAGAAATTGTAATTAAAGTACAAATAATTATTTTATATTTACATGTGTTTTTTTTCCATTATGTATCTTCGTGCATGAACTATAACACGACTATCCATTTTATGTGGGGAAAATATAGATAATATATAGAATCAATAATAAATTAATATTTCATATGCTCGCGCTTTGCAACGACGAATATGTACAGGAATTTCTCGGGGGGAAAGAAAAATGGATAGCGCAAACAATGTAAAAACTGTAATGTCCGCGAAAATATCTGCATTGAATGGCGACACAATTTTATATTTCGCTTCAGTTCGATTAATGGCTTATTTTGAGCGATTCATCACAATATTGAAATATCTCGTTTTGTGAGCTGAAAGAATTCTACAGAATTATAGATTCTAGATTTATAGATAGTTAGCTAGATGACTGTTTATATATATTAATACATTGAGTGCGAATGGAGAGGAGATAAAAAGAATATTCAAAAGATATTTTAATCATTAAGCAAAATAAATTATTTTAATATTTGGAGTTTTTAGATTCGAAATTAATGATTTTTTTATGCCTATATAGATTATTGTTTGTCCCAATTTTATGTTTTGGCATAGAATATTGCCGAGTAAAAATTCTTTATTCTTCATCTGAAGACAAGATTATTTTTAAATTTATTTAATCGCGTAAAAGATCTTTTAAAATTTGTTGTCACTAAATATTACATAGATTCAAGATTTTTATATCTTAGGTTTTTAAATCTAATTCTTCTTATTGTGTGTGTGTGTGTTAGATGAGAAATTCTGCTATTTACTTATCTGTCTGTGACATATTTTTCACTGGTGACGGAGCCTATAAATCGATATTGTGGTTCGCATCCCGTAGATAGATGAATACGACGAAACGTGTGATAGCACAGTTGTCAAAACAATTCGAAAAAAAAAGAAAAAAAATCACGCATTTTTCCACTCGACATGATAGGACGTTGACAGTAGAATTTGTGGCACTTTTTACGATCTTGCTTGGGCCGAACAGAGCGGTTTTCATTGACGAAGAGTAAACTCGCGCGTGGACATAAGATACTAGGGTTGGTCGCGTATATTTCCGCGCTTCTGACGTCATGATCCAATACGATTTATGCGGATATTGTGACGATCCTTTAAAGCGAGCAAGTCACCAATACCGTTGTAATCGGATAAGAGCGGAGCTATTATATAATTGAATTTTGTACCGCGCGGCTGCGTGTAACTCGAAAAGTAGTTTACCTACATATATCTCCGTTCTTTTCTTTCGCTTTATACGTGTACTTCGAGGAAGGGGTTGAGGGTGGAATAATACATTAAGCGGAAATTCAGTACGGTGCTGCTCTTGTCGTTTTTCTCTAGAAGATCATCCTGGCTATTTTTTTAATTTGTTGCACGTTAAAACAGTTACAATTTTGCGCGGTGAAGTAGCATTATTTATATATGTATATCGAGACAGATTTTGCGAAACATTTTTTTTCTCTCGTATAATAACGCACGTGTTTCTGATAAAATATAGGAGGGCGCGATACATTGTTTGATCTGATTATTTGACAATTAATATCAATTATAATATGAATTTAAAGGTATAATATAATGTTAAGCGCGATGTTGTTTATGTTTTGAATTTTTTATTCGAATTTTATTGCAGTCCGTATTAAATTATGTACACGATAAATTGTTACCGTAATATATATCGCGATAGATATTTTCCGTGAATAAATTTAATAAATTTGTTGTCAATGAGATATTTTTCGCGATAATATTGTTGAAATAGAAGCGACTATGCGATGCACTCTTCATCATTGGTATTTTCATGAATATATAAACTTGTCGTTATTTAAAGTTATTTCAGTAAAATTATTTAAGCAATGTTGCAAAATAGCGCGTTTCCAATATTTGTAATAATCGTAATTTTTTTATCGTCACTGGAGGCATTTATTTCTATTTTTTCTTGTCGTGATATTTTCTATGTTAAAATTGAAATAATTAAATTTCTGCAATAACTTATATTCGCCATTGTATCTCTAAAAACGATTGGCAGATTTTTTAAATTAAAATATAAATCTGCTTGCGTCTGTAATGTATTTATTCTTTTATCTTTTTGAAAATGTATATGCCTGTGAAATTTTTAGATTGCAAAACATTTAATACGTACAAATAAATAAACTTGAATTTTGATACTAATTAAACAACAGGTGCAGCAGTGCATACATGACACAATTATTTCGGATATTTGAGTCTGTTATTTTTTATATTAGTAATGCGAAATCTGATTTTTATGCTAGATTCAAAATTCTGTCTTTGTTGCAGCAATTTTTTCAATATCGATGAATGATATAGTTCATACTGTTAATCTGTCGTGTTAGAGATTTATAATTGTATAATAAACATTTTAGAGAAAAATAAAAATATATAAATTATTCAATTACATATGTTCATCTTTTATACAGAATCAATTGGTTAATAATTGTTTTTGTAAAATCTCTCGATATATACATATATATTTGAAACCAAATTTTATACTGCCGAAACGAAATTTTCAGAGCAAGTTTTCAATAATGTTTTTTACTAAATTTTATTTTAATATATATGTTTCCGGAAAATGCTAATTTTTTTCATATCACCATTAAAAGTTTCTCCGCAATTTCGAGGGTTTCGCATTAGTGGGGCGATCATTCTTTCAGAACGCGTAAAAGTTTCGCCGACCAACGAACGGCAAACGAAACACGCCGCATTTCCTGTAATTGTAATGAATATCCTTCTTGCAACTACTCGATGCAACTGGAAACGAACGCGCGTATGGAATTATTAAATCGCATCGCGTGTTGTTATGCGCGCCGCGGTTGATTGGTATCCCTTCGTGTCCGCCAATATCCATCCATGGTGTTTCGCAATCGCGGGGAGGAGGATTCGTTGCTGCCGCGTCTGGATCATCGCGTCGCGTCGCATTGTCGAGTCGAACTACTGTGAATATTGACTGTAATCAACCACCGGCCGCGCGCGTCGCACGGAATTTCGAAATACATACACCGAACAATTCGCGTGCATTTTGTTTTCTCTTCTCTCTCTCTCTTTTTTTTTTTTTTTTTATATATTTTGCTTTTGTTTCTGCTCTTTTGCGGTCTCGACGTTTATGACGCCACTATGTGTGGCCGCGCTTCGGTGAAACTGGGAAATGTTGCCGGTCGGCTTGTGCTGTGTGGAGTAACGGGTTGCATTTTTACAAACCGCAGTCTCTACTTGTCACTTATGTACGTAAAACTATACAGTTACAGTGTACGGCGAACCTTTTCGCGTGGATAAAGCCTATGACAGAGCCGTGTGCTTTCCCTCTCGATCTTCTCTTCTATATCCCTTCGTTTTCAAAATATTTATTCATGGAAGCAATTAGTGACGTCTGTCTCTCTTATCTTCCTCTACTGACGCCTCGAGTTATTTCATCGAAATCTGACGTTTGTTAATTTATCGTTAAATGCAAGGTGACATTGCAGAAAATGCGGGCTTGAATACAATATTGACTGTAATTCCGAAATTGCGCTATTATATGTCGTACAATAGTTTTCACTGCAGGCTGTAGAAGCAGTTTAAAGTTGTACAATACTCTGAATGGAGGTAAAAGTTCAAAATTGTACGAAACTGGCTTTGTATGAGGAAGTAGACACGCTTCGAGATTGTGCAAGGAAGGTAAAACTCGTAAAGCAATACGGAGCGGGGGCTGGCAAAGTGGTTTGGAAATGAAAGTAGAAACGGTCCAACATGTTGTACAATATAATGCAATCGAACAAGAGTATAGAGTGCAACGGTGTGTTTTCTGCGACGTTGTAACCCTATTTTGCATCAGCACGGAAGCGCGCGCGATATATGTTGATACGCGAAAGACTTGGAGTGTAACATGTTTTTACCGGAAGTGTAATATTCTCATTTCAAGGTGTCAGCGTTATTCGACACGTTGACACGGGAAACGCACGCTTCGAGCATAAGTCTGTATTGATATGCCGATATGAAGTTATCGACTGCCACATCAAAAAATTGCTGTTTTAACGAATTTGTCAAGGGACGTAAAATAAATTCGGCGAATAAAAAATAAATTCCGTATATATTTTCGAACGTATATTCATGAACATCTACATCTAATGTTAGGAAAAAAAGATTACTCCTCCTATGATAGCTTCTTATCTAAAGTAAAAGTGTTCGAGATACTCGTGACACGTTAGCTCTGAAAATCTGTGCTTTGAATGCCAATCTGTACCATTCATGTGAAGCTACCGGCTGCAACTTGGGAAAATGAATGCCGCTCTTGATGAGCTTGTCGTATCTATAGAATTCAATCATCCCAAATAGAGAAGAAGCCAGTACTTATTCGCCAAACCGCAACAGAAATAGGCGCGTATCAGAAAGAGGAGAGGGTTTTTCATTTTTTTTATCCATGACAGAATTATCAGAATTGTATTCGATTCATTAACTTTAAAAAGATATTTATCAAACATACTTAATTAAATATATTTTATAGGTATATCTCTTGAACAACTAAATATATATGTCAGAAAGTAGTGACAATAGTGCAGGCAATAGTGAACGAAATATTTTTTAACATTCTTTTAGACAAGATAGAGAAAATATAGTACGAAAGACTCTAGCTTCACGTTTTAGTGCAAATAGCTGTCGTTCAATATTTGAAGATTAATCAACTGCACTTCGGCAAACCGCTTGATAAAGTCGGGTGATGAGCTCGTCAGAAGGCAGTATATCAGGCTTTCGACGCAAAAAGAAAACAGAGAAAAAAATGAAAAAAGAGAGAATAGATTAGTTTCATCATTGAAGTTCAATAATTGAACTAATGATATTTGAAATGATTAAGATTTTGATATTGAAATGTGAGATAAAAATGAATTTACCTATTTTATATTTTAATTAAATAATTTTAAAGAAGATAAATATGTTTATACATTTCCGGCTTAAACGATTCAAGTGACAGAGATTTAAGTCCCGATGACAAAGAGTTTTAGTTGTTGATAACAATAAAAAGAAAATTAAGAAATTATATTGTATAATATACTAATATATAGATTATTTTAGGGATATGTTAACATAAAAATAATAATTTGAATTAAATAATTTAATATTTTAATATTTTGCAAAAAAAATTTAAAAAAAAAGATATTTTAATATTTTTTTTATTTAAAAAAAAGGAAATCATAAAACATAAAATTTTTAAAAACAAATTTGCTGAATATTTATGAAAGTAAACTGTTCTCTTTTTATTGTTTTATATTTTATTACATTTTATATTATATAAGAGAGATTTGGATATTTGAGTTTATTCGACTATTATATGCATAATGAAATATATGTATGTATATATTTTTTTTAAATATAACTTTTGAAATAAAATAATAAAAAAAGATCTTTTATCATATGAATAAAGCTAATAAAAACATTTTCGTACATAAAGTTCAGTTATTTCGTATGCACGAAAATTTTTATAACAAAAATTTTTGGAAAATTGTTTATATTCTCCACAACATTTCCAATTAGTCCACTTATGTACATTGTCATGATAAAGATGCTCCATATAACATTATTAGTGTTTTCGAAATACCAACATTTTCAATGACTACGTTATAAAAATGTCGAGGTTTCCTATATATATTAAAACTATCTTATAATATAAATCATTCGAGCTATGAGAGAATGTGTCATATTTCTAATAAGAAAAATAGCGACAATGCAAAATATCTTTTTAATATTGACCGCGTAGTACTCTTTCAAACAAGACAGATTATAGCGTGAAAGACTCTAGAGTTTCACGTTTCGGATGTGAATTGCGTATGTTGTTGCCTGTCAGCTGAACTTCAGTACGGCTGCCAAAGCTGCGTGACGAGCTCATCAAGACACGTTATCATACTTTCGGTAGGAAATGTCGACAAACACTTTATGTGGAATATTTTAGGTACGTGCTGGCGCATCGTTGCACGCGCTTGTGTGTTGCGTTATCGCACAAATGTTTACCATATTTTTGTTGCAATATATATCTGCACTGGCGGATCCTTGGGGGGGGGGGGGTTAACCCCCCCCCTTGCAAATTAAAAGAAACAGTTTTGCTGAATTTGTTTAAAAAATATAAATAAAGAAAAACAAACATTAAAGAGCTATCGACGTCAGGATCCGCTAATGTATATATATAAGTATAAGATACACTGTAAATTATACTCATTACGCATTCAAGGAGTTAAGTATAGATTAAGTCAGACATAGGACGAAATGATGAGATAATTTCATTGCACGAAAATAATTAGGTGAAATTCTTTATATCTATATAATATATATATATATATATATATATATAATATATATGATATCTATATAATATATATTATATCTGTATAATGTATATTATATCTATATAATATATATTATATCTATATAATATATATTATATAGATACAAAGAATTTCGCCTAATTATTTTTGTACGACAAAATTATCTCATCATTTCGTCCTATGTCTGACTTAATCTATACTTAATTCCTTGAATGCGTAATGAGTATAATTTACAGTGTATCTTATACATACATATTGTATATATTATATAGATATAAAAAATTTCGCCTAATTATTTTCGTGCATGAAATTATCTCATTATTTCATCCTATGTCTGACTTAATCTATACTTAATTCCTTGAATGCGTAATGAGTATAACTTACAGTGTATCTTATACATACATATTGTATATATTATATAGATATAAAGAATTTCGTTTAATTATTTTTGTGCAACGAAATTATCTCATCATTTCGTTCTATAAGATACACTGTAAATTATACTCATTACACATTCAAGGAGTTAAGTATAGATTAAGTCAGACATAGGACGAAATGATGAGATAATTTCGTTGCATGAAAATAATTAGGCGAAATTCTTTATATCTATATAATATATAATATACAATATGTATGTATAAGATACATTGTAAATTATACTCATTACGCATTCAAGGAGTTAAGTATAGATTAAGTCAGACATAGGACGAAATGATGAGATAATTTCGTTGCATGAAAATAATTAGACGAAAATCTTTATATATATATATATATAATATATATATATATATATATATATATATATACACTGGCGGACCCTGGGGGGGGGGGTTAAAAACTGTATCTATGTATATATGGATATTTTCCGTTTGGGAGACACGTATGAGGAAGACGAAGGGACGACGGACTAAGGCGACGTGTGTCACATGTAAATTGTTACTCTTCGCGACGGTATAACATCTGTCGCGCTGACACAACCGACTTTACGCGGAAAAACTTGTTTTTCTCTGCTTTCGGTGCGGTGGCGGAAAAATTTGTGAGATCAAAAAAACACAAACAGCCAAATGGCCCGGACGCGCCGAATTCGTTGATTGTCCGGCGGTGCATATGGGAAAGAGAGCCCGCGCGGCTTTATTCTCCAATTTATTAAACGCTGTCCGAAATGTAGTACGCTGTGCGTCGTTCGATAAAATTCAAGAATCATAGAGCGGTTCACAGGGGTAAACGCTGGCAATTTTATACAAATAAAGTTAACGCGATGATAGCGGGTCTGTTTACTGAATAATATCAAGTTTTCATTTACTAAACGGATAGAGTTTGCGTAAGCAGCTTCGTAGCTTATGAATAGTTTGTAATAATTAATAACTTTGAGAGCTGTAAGATTTTTAAAGATAATTTATGAAAATAATTTTTATAAAGAAAATCGTTAAAATAATTATATATTTTTTCTCTAATTAATTCTTATATATTTTGAAAACTTTGCATCGAATGAATACTTTTTGTTCCGCAAAATCAATGCACTATAAAGCAGTCGATATATATCTCAGCCAATTGAACAGGTTTAGTATCTGGTTTTGTGACCATTAATTGCTTTTATAGCCTTTGTTAAATGGAGTTTGAAAGATATATACTTTCTTTGCGGAAGAAACTTAATATACGTCCGTGTGATATGAAGCTTTAATTTATATTCTCCTAACTATTCTTCTTTAGTCTTTAACAAGGTGTAATAAATATTTATAAAAGAAGTGGATAACGCACTTCTAGACGATTGTGTTCTTTTAATTTTATAAATTTTATTAAATAAAAAAAAATAAAAGCATCATATTTCCTCCACCTCTAGCGACATCATCAGCAGCCAAATCTGATGTTAATTTAAGTGTCAATCTTTAATGTATCTTTAAAAAGAGATCTTTAAAAAGAAAAACTTTAGGTAGTAGATGATCTTCTCTATGTTTGCGCGCTCTGATACAGCATATGATACAGGCATGTTTATCGGATATTCTGACAGTTTGGATGAAGAGTAAGAGTTGCTGGTATATACACGTGAAAGAGAGGAAAATGCTGCGGGCGCAACGTGTACCTCTCGTATTGTTAGCTGATCAATGGAGGAGAAAGAAAGAGAGAGGGAAAAAAGAGAAAAATAGAAGAGAGAAAACGAACACTATCCGCAAAACACGCAGGTCGCTCCGATTGAAAAGTTCGGCCCTCGTTCGGCAGTCGATACACGCGTCTGCGGAACTCGCGGAACCAGGAAAAGCCAGCCCCCGCTCTCTCTATCTCTCTCGCCTGGGCTTTACTCGAAACTCCGCTAGACAAAATTAAAGCATCGAGAGTACTGGCGGAAGGGAAGGTAACCGTGCAAAATACGAAGCCGCACGGGTTTATTTATGTGACAGCGTAGTTATAACACGGCTGGGCCGAGCCGCGGCTCTCCAAAGTAAACGGACGCTCTTCCGATACTTTCGATTCAGTAATCGAATACGTGTAAAGTCTAGCAGCGAGAGGAAGAATCCGACGGGATTTTCCTGACTTGGGACTGTATTTTCTTCTCGTTGTTTTTCTTATATCAACAGAAAAATGATGAAAAGCTCGCTTGAAGCTTCCGTTCTCTCCCGGAAGAGAGTAGTGAACAATAATTCGCTATTTTTGTACGGCCAACTTTGGTCTCATTCCCTCTTATTATTTTCTCAATTTACTCCAATTCAGAGTAGAAGAAATTTGTCTCATTACATTAATTCGGGTAATATAGAATAAGTGTATATAATTTAAAAGTATAAATATAAAATTTTTTAAAATATAATTCTTAATTTAATTATTATAATATACATAAATTAAATTTCATTATTAATAATTTTATTAATATTTTTAATATTTTTTAAACACAAACAGAAATTTAATTATTATGATATATAAATTAAAAAATGAAGCTAAACAGAATTTTTTGCACATGAAGTCCAGTCCTTTTGCATATATGAAAATTGTCACAATTATCGAAGAAATGCTCTTTATATTCTTTAATTTTTCCAATATTCCTAAATGGTAAAAAAAGTTATCAAATATCTCCTACAGCTTCCTAAATTATTTTCGCGCGAAACTGCATCTGTATTATTTACTTTCTATTATATTTTCTCGAATCATTTGTTACTTTGCGTAACAGCGATATATGTCTAATATAATACACGAAGCACGAATATAGAACCATAAGAGCGGCAAATGAATATGACGTTTTAGGCTTGCTGGAGCGCATCGTTTCGCACTAAGGCAAAGAAGGCGCGAGAAAACTTTTCTTATCCAGAGCGAGAGAAGTTCCGTAATCATCGGGCTTTCCGCCTCACTTTCCGCGGCACCTGTCGCAGCCGTATTCACGAGATTGCTTTGTTAGTTATTTGTTGAGGAACTCGGTTCACTGCGACGAATAGACATTTAATGAGCTCGTTCTGTTGTAAAATGTTTGTATAACTTCTCTGGCCGGAGGACCCCCTTCGCATCATTATCCTTCAGGCTATCAATATCTCTCTGCCTGCCTACGCGAGGCTCTTCACAAAGAATTCATCGGTAATTATCAAATTTTGCTCTGGAAGCTTCTCGTTTTTTTTGTAGGCGAACTGCTTTGTAGATATATATATCTACGAGCGTAAAAATTAAGCAAGAGTAATCATTTAGCAAGCGAAAAACTTTGGGTTTCTGCAATTCTTAGATATTTTTAATTTCTTCCGGATATACTTTCGATTATCTGTCAAATTAAGCGACAGGGTTTAAACTATATTGTGTATTTATCAAGTGAACCGTTATATGACATCTTATATATTCGAGTAGCCTTTTTTGTAATGCAATTTTTATTTCAAAATTTAATTACAAAAATATTAAGCGCGCGCCGAAGAAGTGTTGCAATGAAAAATATTTTTTCATAAACTCTTTTTCTTTTCAAAGAGATAATTGAATATAAATTTCTTACGCGATTAAAGGTGAGATCAGGGGGATTCTGAGACATTTCGTATTTTCTCCTCCGTCTTGGGAAAACTCTATTGCTTTTTTATATATTTTATACAACGAGAGACGGAAGGAACGAAAGAAGGCGTTCATTGTAGAAGAGTAAGAAACGACAGAGTATAAGAGAACTAACGACACGGTTGCGTTACGTCTGCAATATTGCAAATGAACGGAAATAATGATATCTTCGTTTTTGTTATTATTTTCTTTTTTTTTTTTTTCGAAAATGTTGACGCGCGCTTTGTTCATTATTTCAGTTAGAAACAGTACCAATTCATCGTCCGTTCGTTTGATCTTTCGTCTGAGACAGATCATACGTAACGAAGTGCTACCGGTTATAACTGCACACAGATACCAGAGTTATCAGGAAGTGTAGTATATATATACATATAATACTTACTCGACTGTAAGGTCGCGGCTATAGCTTTGACCATCGGATCGGTGTAAATCCGGACGTCGAATCCGAGCTTGCCTAATGATACCTTCAGATCTAGGGAATCCTTTACGGAGCCCGTCCTCGTGTTCATGCTCTCGAAGTGAACATGGTTTAGTATCAGAGCCACTCCTCTCCTCTTATGGTTCATGTCGTATTCCTCGGCGAGCGGGTCGAGATCGATTTTCACGGCCTTTTGGACATCGATCGAATCCCTGCGTGAACTGTCATCGGAATACATTAAGCGAACATTCGGATTAAATCGTCGAGATAATGAAGAATAATGGAGTTTCCGCGAAGAATTTATACTGGAAGAAAGTATTGCGTTATTATTCGAGACAGACGCATTGACAGAAATATATCTATCTCGCTTCGCGACTTAAGGGTGAAATGTAAGATTGATTCTAGCGTCGACATTTTTTGCAAGTTGTAATTAAGTTTGTAAGAGCTTTAACGTTACACTCCGTCGTGTCATCTTATCATGGAAAGTTTGTAAAATGTTATTCCCCGAAGACGAATTGAATGGTGTTTAACTCTTTGAATCGTATTCCATAAATTAACGTTGGAAATGGCGTTTTACTGTATTACCTCGGAAAATGTTGAAATGTGTTTGAAGCTTTGAGAGGTTTTCATATATGATTTTGAACGAGATATCGTGGATAACGAAATTTACTGCGTTTTACACGAGAAACAATTAATCTAGTAGCTCCCGTCGTTAATAACACAACGGAGCCGCGGAATGAAATGGACGGAACTCGGTATATATCTACTTATTATTTATATTCTGGTTAGAGATTTTAATTAAGTGTACTTTTATTTTCTCTCCGTGATGGAAAACGTTTTTATATCCGCACGAGAAAAATTTTATAATATCAACATTAATACTTTCTTTTTTTTCTTATTGAAATTCTGCTGCAAATTAAAGCGCTTGATGCATCGGGTACCCTGGTTAAGGAAAAATCAACACGGCATTAATGAAAGAATCCGTGATAATTTGCTGGAATATTTTACGCATAAAAACAGAAAAAAAACTATCCAGCTAAAAAGATGAGTCTTTTGCTCGATGGCGGAATTTTTCTCGACGGATGAATTTTGAACGGAATATTCGAACTAGGTATAAGTTCTGTTTGAGAAAATATAGGAAATACACACACACAAGTAAAGAACCATTCCTAAATTATGTAAGGCTTTTTTCTACGATTTTTTACCTGACCCCCTCCCCTCTCCCTACGTAAGATTTTCTGTGAGCCCTTCCGCCCTTACGTAATATTTTAGTAAGTCTTTTTCCAAAATATGAAATTACATTTTTATTATTTTTATAAAATAAATTAAAATTAGTTGATAAAGATAACTAATCAGTGAATGAAAACTTTCATGATTTTTTGGTAAAAAGAATTTTTATTAAATTTTATCTCATCAGAAGAACATTTTCAAAAATCTTACGTAAGAACTATTTCAACCTTTCTCACCCTTCTGCCATGTAAGAAAGCGTAAGAAAATTTGACCCCCTCCCCCAAAATACTTTACCTACATAATTTAGGGATGGCTCCTAACTTCCGTTCTTTGTACGATTATATATATCTATATCTTTGCGCGGAGAAGACGAGAAAGCACAGTCGGTATCGCGTAATTACGCGCATCAACCTCGTAATACGCTTCGCACAAACATGAATACAGTACGCGACGTCACGAACGGAATAAATGCCACCGGTATTTAGTAGCAACGTCTCCGCGTACAGTCAGTGTAATTAGGCGGCAGCTAGCTGCTGAATCTCAACTTGAAGACAGTCGCCGGTAAATGGATGGTCCGGCGCGATGCGAGAGACAAAATAAAAGAGGTGGACGACGACGAGTGAAAAAGGGAGGAAAAAGGGAAGAGAGAAAGAGAAAGGGAGGTAGAGAAACGAGCGTTTCCGGTACGTTTTGCCTCTTTGCAGCCGGTATTCTGGAAAAATATTAAAGCGTTTCTCTTCTTAAGGCGAACGCGGAGCAAAGAGGCACCTTTTCCTCCCTTGGAAAAGTGCAACCCGGTCCGTTTCGTATACTTTCCGCTCACGTGCTCTTACGCAGACGGATGTTTAGAGATCATACCGCGATCGCACAATTTAATTTCAACTTAGATCGCGATTGAAAGAGAGAGAGAGCGAGAGGGAGGAGCTTCCGCGACGCTTTATCGGGCGAGATGGGGCTTTTCGCGGCTCTCGCCAACTTTCGAGTCGAGAGTTGCCGCGATTACGGCCGCACCGGAAAATAAACCGGCGCTATTGTAGAGGATGACGCGAGGTGATGCGAGGGTTGAACCTGAATGGGGTGCCGTAAACCTCTGGACCTTTAAACTTTGTGCGCGAGGGATTTAAGCGCGCGCCTCTTAAAAGTTCTAAATTGCTGAAATTACAAACGTATATAAAAAATCGCATCGGTGATTAAATTTATATATCCTCTCGATTGTGTGAGAAAGTATAGTTGCGAGATTACTTATAAGATTATATTTATATCGAATATAATCATGTCTCTCTCTCTGTGTATAAAAAGAAAATAAACGTTTCGACTCGAAACACAATTAATCGTAGATTAAATAAATTACGAGTACTGTAATATTCTTTCCGAGAGCTGAGGAAATTGCGCTGCCTTTTTATTCATAGACTGTTGGGCCAATTTTCCTCTTCTCCTGTTTGAGAGAAAAGTAATTCCTTAATTCTTTACAGTTATTCTTTCTGACGAATCAATATACTCTCTACCGACAAGGAGCTATTTGCTTCTTGAATATACCGAGAATTACCAAACATTCTGTATGCTGTATATGCGTGCCATTAGTCAGGACACATACCGGAATGACAAAGCAATACTCGCGACGTTTTGTCTGCGACAAATGACACATGTGTAGCGATGAATATGTGTTATGTGCACACATACAGAATTCCCGTCCGAAATATACGTTTCAGTGTGCGTTCTACTCGTATATATAAATGTAGCTCGTATTATCATGGTTTTGTCGAAACGCTTTTACTTTATTGCCGTTAGATTGATGATGCAGAAATTTTTTATCTTGCACACCACATTGCATCCCTCACCCCATTTTAATCCGAAAGAGTACATATAACAAAATTCAGCAACAGTACGAGCTTTAGAATTTTCTTTTCTGTTAAAAAGTTGTATAAAAAAACATACAAAAAATATTATACATATTAATTATATATATTAAATAATTATAAATATATTAACAAATACATTTAAAAAAATATATTTATAATTATTTTTTTCAAACAAAAATATATTTTAAAAATTATAAATATATTTTAAAACTGAAGTTCATAGATATATTGTACGCTACATTTGTACGTAGAATTAATTTCGTTAAGAATCGCATCAGCAAAAAAAGTGCGATACATCGAAGTGATCAAATCTTCAAAAGTGTAGGGTTGAAGAGAAAAAATAAAAATAGAAAACGCAATAGTCATCAATGAGGAGCTCTCGTACACTGTTGGATACAATGAGAAAATGACACAGGCATGCTCACACATACAACATACACACAGTCGGCACAAACACTCCAAATATGCCGGGAACAGGACTAGCCGGGAGAGAAGGGAATACAGAACGGATGTGACAAAACCACGGTTGGGCGCTTACGAACTAGTCATAAACGTGGTGAGCCGGTGGCCATTACGAGACAAATGTTCGTCGTGGGAGAAGTGAGTTACCGGCATTATACTACGGACTCGCGGCGGCATTTACTTTGACCTCTAAAACATTTTGCGCCTAACAGAGATCCTCTCTCACCCCCAGATCCCGACCGCACACAACACAACCGGTATTATGAATATAAATTTCCTCCTCCTGCCCGCAGCCTCTACTCTGGTATCCGACAATTGCATCCACCGTACGTTATATGCGCGGCTGCAACAATAATCGCGTCAGAGAACCACCGAATATCGTTTTTACGTGGGCACGCGAGATCTCGATAAAAGGAGGAACAAATTATCGCGTCAATCGCTTTTATTTTTGTACGAGATTTTGCGATAAAGAAAAAGAAAAAATAATACTCTATCTTGAGTAGATAAAGACACTTTGAAATGCGTTTCTCTTATCACGCGTGCGATAATCTCGATTAAAACGTCAGTCATTATCGAAAGGTGATCTTTGTTTGCGAGAAATAACAATGAATTATGATGAAATGAAAGTCTTAAAGCGAGAGATATTGCATTGTTTTTGTATTGAAAAGTGATACTTTTGTTTTTTTTTGTTTTTTTTATAAAAAACAGTACAGAGTTGGAAAAATAAATATTGCGAGAGAGAGAACCATACGTTATACAATATGTAGGGTATATAGAATATACATATGAATGCCACAGTAATATTTAATTTATGCTGAGTGAAGGATGAATTAAAATAAAAAAAATAGAAATAAAATAAAAAGCAAAATAAAAAAAATACAAATTTTAATAAGACTCGCATTTATATTTGCGAATAAAACACAAGATAACAAAATACGTTAAACAATCGAGGAAGTTGCAGCGAGTTTTCAAAAATGTCAAAACATCTCTATCGTTCAACAGTTAGCTAATTATATTTCTCTACCAACGATGTAGAAAAACAAACCAAGGAGGGAACACAATTATCTCTTTCTGAGATACTTTATTAGACGTAAAAAAATTAACTATTGCGAAATAAAGCAAGTAAAAAAAAAAAAAAAAATATGAACAGCATCGCGAAAAATTCTTGCAAAATAAAAGGAAATTATATATAAATTTAGCTTTTTGCTCCAACGCTCTGAAAGAAAAAATACACAAGAGGAAGCGTAAAATGACTCCGAGAAGGCCTTTAGCGCCATTCGCGCGTGTTTACTTCTCCAACACCTCGATATATCTCGAGGCTCTCTATCGGCCTTTATATGACGTGATATGACCGAGTGATGCTTACCTTGCTTTCCTGAACGGCCATCCGTCCGGCACGCTCCATCGCGACGTGTCCGGTACATCCGAGACATCTTGCTGCCGAACATCGTTCCGCTCGCAATCAGCGATGCACCCTGCGTTGTCCGTCTCCATCCGTGATGTCCCCGCCGAATATTTCTCCTTTAACGATCCCACGATCTGCGGTTCACCGCCGCTCGTTCTCACCTGCGGTTCGAGAGAGAGATAGGTTTCGGAGGACGCGCTTCGTATTTCAAATTTATCTTATCGACGTGCCTCGTCGCGGAAACGCCCGATAAAAGCGTCGCCGGCGATAATGCCAGCATGATAATCTATAATCTATAGCATCTCCGTGCCTATCGAAAGCGTTTAACCCTGCCCCGATATCGCTGCATAACGCATACCGTTGCACGGATTTCGGATATCGGGGCTCGCTTTTTGCGACATCGCGCCTCTCAGGATACCGTGAAAACGCCCCGGTCACGTGTATATCTGTGAACGGCAATGCGTGGCACACGAGGGAAATTTTGGTACCTTGTCGCCCGATGGATTTTTTAAATATCAATCGTATGCGAGAGATGTATTAGCGTTTGTCGCATTCGATGACATCTCGACATGCTAATAAAAATAATAATTCACGTTAATACTTTAATGTTTTACGAAAACTGAAGTAGACGTTTTGACTTATTTTATACGGATAAATAAATGGAAATCACATACAAGACATATAAATATCTAAATTATATTTGCTTGACACTAATGAAAGTAAACTTCTTTTTTCCGTGTATATTATATATATACAATTTGTTATAATTATAATATATAATATATGATTTATAATATTGTTAATACATAATTATTAATTATTAAAAGTATTAATAATTAATTTTAAGTATTAATTTTTATTCAATTAATCAACTATTAAATAATAAAAATATATTGGATTTTACATATATGTGTAATAGTTCGAAAATGAATGTCAATTATGTTAAAATTTGAAAGGTTTCAATCTCGTTTAAAATTTTATCTGTTATTTAACTTTCATACGTTAATGGAGCGTATAATTCGTATTGTCATTAATATCATTGCGGTTTTAAAAATGTTACGATTTCTCATATTCCTTATTATACAATATTTTCTCTCTAATCGTTGAAATAGGAAAATCGTCGATTAAATCTCGAATATGCGCGAGACGTGGAAAAATCCATCCAACTATAAAATTTCAAGAACGCGAAATATCTCTCGCAGGCAATTTTTTCTCTCTTCTTTTTTGCCGAGACATCACGTCTTCCGCTTTTCTATCGTCTTTTCTGTCGTCAAAGATCAACAATCGCGTTTTGTCCTCCCTTCTTCTCGCAGTTTTATACCGAGAATATCGGATGAACGTAACATACATATGTGTGTGTGTGTATGTGTTTTGTGTTTGCCTGACATACACGAGAGAGTCCTACATTTCGGGTGTATTCTACTTCTACCGCCACTTGGCGATCGACCGTGTCGTACGATTTCTGCGGTTAATCCACAATCCGGTATTTGAATTGACGATGCATGGCTTTCAATATGATAATGACGAGTGTGCTTTATGGGTGTTCTTGCGCGAGCGGGAATCGACATTTCCCAGCCGATGTTGTCGGGGAAATCGTCGTCTGGTCGTTCCCAAGTAGGGAAACGCACACTTGAGCGAATCAATCGGCTCCCTACGGAGGAAGGAAGGGATATATACGTACGTACAAGCGAACAAGAAGAAAACTACCGGATATCGGCAGTATTTTACGCAACAGCGCCGTTCTCGAATAGTATCGGGATTTATATGCGCGAATCTGGGTCAATTATTATGACGCTTAATCGATCTATAACAAATGAAGCGAAAGAACGAACTTAATAAAATTTCATTAAGTTCGTTTATTAAATAAAAGTTTTCTTTTGGTCACAAAAACCATAGACAGCGATATATCATCATATCTGGGGCGAATAATTAAGATAGAATAAATTTCCTCGCGTTTGTTATCTTCTGCGCGTGTGTAATATTTTTTTTTATCGATAAAAATTCATATCGAAATATCGTTCGAAATATTCGCGTCATAAGTCGACGTTTTCGTTAATTTTCCGCGAAATATGAGAAATACGCGATTTTCATATTCGCGTCAGCAGTAATAGAGTACAGCTGTCGTTTCCGCAAAAGAGGCGGGTTCGAGACGAACGAGCCGAAGGAAAATGTCCCATTTGCTCTCTCTCTCGTTGCAGTGCTTATTCTAGGTGCGACGTACGGTTTCTAGCGTTTTCCCTCGCGCGTTCTTCGATCCCCGACATCCCCGTCAACCTGTTACCCGTGGAAAATCGCCAGTCATGACACATTGTCGCGGTGTCCACTTACGTGAGAATTTCTCTTTACCTTAGCATCTTATCATTCCTACCTCGATGTTCCTGACGTTGCGGGACTTGATGTATGGTATTGGTTATTTACGTGACCGCGGTTATATTAACCGCGAATAAGCAACGGAATTGCGGCGCCTTGAATGATATAGAGTATGCAGTATAAGATATATCGCGGCTGAAATCTGCCTGAATTCGGAAGGACTCGTGAGTTAAGTGTCGGGTTTTCTCATTAACAGCCACGAAATTGAGTGAGAAATTCAACGTTCTGAGATTCTTGTAAACTTTTCTCCCTTTTTCTCGTTTTTCTAGATTTATTTTTCTAGGTTTAAAGCAGCTGCCATGAACCACAATGAATGACAAAATGACAAATAATCTTAAAAGCTTCCGCGTTAAAAGCGATCGAATTTCGAGAGTGTATTTGCAACTAGAGTCTCGCGAATATAAACAGGTAACAAAGTCGTATTTTTTTATTTGTATTTTTAAATTGAACCCTATGTTAACAGAATTTTTAAAAAACGTGTAAGATATAATTAATTGAGAAATTTTTTTTTACAAAAATATAATAAAAGCGTTTCTCGAGTCACGAATCCGTATTAAATGGTCGTAATTCGATTACGCGAAAATACGTAATTAATCGTCGTCATCTTGTTTTCCAGACGTACAACACGGATGCCCAAGTTGGCGAATCGTCGGCATGCGCGACGGCACTTCTCTGCGGAGTTAAAGCCAATTACGAGACCGTTGGTCTGGATTCGTCGGCGCGCTTCGAGAATTGTTACTCCAGTTCCGAGGCGCGCGTTCCTTCGCTTATTAATTGGGCCCAGGATCAAGGTGAGTCTCTGCACTCGATACCGTAAGGAATTAATGTTTATAGAATTGTGCTGCAAAAGAAAAGGGTATTTAGAAATTTCGCTAAATTACATCGCTGTATTTTTGAGCAACATATGCAATAGCATTTTGGTACAGAATGTTGCGATACAATAGTTTGTCAAAAATTAACAAGATGTTTCTTAACGAGAAAATGTCTAATTAAATTTAAGAAACAAAACTTGATGAACTGCTTTTAAATTAATAATGAAATCTTATCGTCTATAATTATAATTTTAAGATTAAGAACATCTTCATTTAAATTGTGTTTTTTCTAATATTAATATTTTTAAAAATATGATGGCAAATATAAGAGATAACTAATCAAAATTTGAAGAAATTATTTTAATTTTAAAAATTGAATCATATAATATATACATATATTGATTTTTTTAATGGATCAGGAATTTAAATAATAAGGGGGACACAGACTTATTATTTTATTTATTATTAGCAAATGGAATTGAAACACATATGGCTGAAAGACCATTCGTTATCGATTTGCCATTAAACAAAAGGAGGGTTGACGGATGCAGATTAATCTTTTTAATCAGATTGTTACTTCCTGCTGAAATTCATTGCGCGACATTTACGGTCCCGCGATCTCGTCATTATGAGCAAACGTAATTAATCCGCGCATACATCCAATTTGCCCGGGAACGGGCGTTAGAACGATTAAACTGCCCAAACACGGGGTCGCGCGATTAAATGCCCACCGTATATAAATTGAATTCGCGCGCATGCGGTGCACATCGTATTCTTGGCGCGCATCGGCGCTTGACCGGAAGCCGATATCTAATTTACGAGCGGCGCTAATTGCACAAGCTAGAGCGATTCGCCTAATGGGAGATTTCATGTGCTGTTTATTAACTCGCCTCGTAACGCGCGAGAATATTGCGGACGAGGCGGTGGATGTCGAACTTTCGCAGTTTCATGGCTCACGCTTCGGAAGCTTCGGGGGATGGTATAATAAAACTTGCGTGTTTACGACTTGACGCGCAAATCGTGCACTAATTAATGTACTTTTGGGAAGTAGAAATATTGGAAGAATTAATATTAATTGAAGTTCAATTATTGTGCAATCGATGCATCGATATGCACATTTTAAATTAATCAGGTTTAATTAACCTTTTGTTTAGATAAAGGATTCGATAATATGAATATTTCGTCACTAGAACTTTTTTTCATCAATCATATTTCCTATCGCGAATTAAAAAATATTATTTTTCAAAAGAGCTTAATTAAATCATTCTTTATTGCGATTATAAAAATATTGATATTAAATATATACATATTTATGAGAAAGAATATTTGCATTTCAAATAAAGACTTTGTTAAAATTAATCAAATGATTTATTTAAGATTTTATTGCATCTTTAAATAGTTTATTTTAGAAATTAAATTTTTTAAAAATTAAAATAACTTCTTTAAATAAATTTGACTAGTTGTCTCTTATATTTGCCATCATATTTTTAAAATACTAATATTAACAATTATAATATTAATATTAGAAAAAGCGCAAAAGCTTTAAATAAAGATGCTGTCAATTTTAAAATTATAATTATACGATAAGATTTTGTTATTAATTTGAAGGCAGTTTTCATCAAAATTTTATTTCTTAAATTGGCCGGTTAACTAAACATTTTTTTCATTACGAAAAATCTTGTTAATTTTCGACAAACTACTATATTACAACATTCTATATAAAAAATGCTATTATATGTATGAGAATCAAAATTTCAAAGAATTAAAAAACTAAAATATTTGAGAATTTGACGAAGAGATATACAAATTAAGGCATTGATTCTTGCGGCTAATTGTGTGTATACAAATACAATGTAATTTATATACGCGTATATCTGACAGAAGACAATAATCTCATCTCGTATACAATCAGTTTATCTACGATGTCAGAATATTCGGAATGCATATCCTGATATCGTAAAAGGAAACCTGTTCTGGTGCGTTGTATATCAAAGGCGAGGCCTCGTATTTTCGACGATGCCTTATGCATCGATGACGGGGATAGAAAATGCAATTAGAGAAAAGCGTTGTTCACGACACGACAACGTCGGACAGCAAAGCACTATCGTCGTCGTTAAACAGTGTCGTCCGCAAATTGGATAAAACGCACGATTGTATAACGAAGGCCATAATGGAGCCGGGGTTTATTACATCACTAAAACGTACGTCGTAAAACCGAAACTCTATTGCGACCGGGGTATATTATATATATATATATACGCGATATATCTCCGCGTCGCGGAGGTCTATCGCGGGGTGAATTTGTTGCGGAGGTAATTATCGGCGATGCCGTTGTAATTGCTTTAACCGCGAAATCGTAAGTTTATGAGCGGTCGTGCTGGCGATGGCGGCGAATTAACGTTACATCCCGGGAGTTACCCTCCCGCTCCTGCGAGTCATTAGTAATTGCTTACGGTTGTTTACGATGGTCGGTCACTGCAAAAAGCGATGCGCGAGCAAGCACGGTTGTAATCTGGTTGTAACGTAATTTTTTGCCCCCGCGCGCACGAGACGGTGCGCAGATGTTCGTGAGAATTTCTCTCTCTGTCCCTCCCTTGCGTTGAATAAATAATAAATAAAGAGAAATACACACCGCTGTATGTACGCATTATGAATTTGGAACGACAAGAGCGTCTCGTTAATTACGTGATATATAGATGATTATTACTTCGTTCTCACAACTTCGTTGCTTTTCAAGAGAATTAGATATTTTTCTTCACTCGCTCTTTTGAGGGGGAAAGAATATGTTATTTCCGGGACTTCTCAGTTTAATAGATTTTTTTACTAAGAAATAGAATGTCATAAACTACGATGCTCTACAATCATAGTTTTCAAGATTTAAAAATTTTATTTACTTATTTTTTTTAATATATTGACATAATTTTTGACAAGAGGTCATTTTCACAGAAATTAAAATTTTTTAATATAGCAAATGTAATTTTAATTTAACCAGAAATGGATTTGGATTAGATTATAATTTTCTCACTTTATAATAAATATATGTATACGCACACATTAAATTATTTCACCAAATATATTCTTTCTTAAATGTACGCGGAGAGAATTTTTCGTTATATTTTACGCAAAATTCACTACAAATTTTATCATGTTTGGTAATAAGCGGAAAATTACCATGCTGCGTATGCTAAAATTATCATGAGCAATTAAGTCAGATCGAAAATATTATGCTACATTATAAAATTTACATAAAATATTTTATGTGTTTATTACTTTTTCTATTCTATTTAAAATAAACTTAAAGAATCATAAGTTTTTAATATATTTTAAAATGATTGAAATTTTACTATATTTTTTTAGTAAAATTAATCAAACATTATATATTTTATTGTGTAGATATTAATATTTTTTATTGTGGTAGATATTAATCAGAGAAACTCTCATAAAATGCTTCGAAATATCATGTCCCACGACTACCACGATTTTCAGGTAAATTCTAAGAGAAAATTCTCTCTGTATATTTATAATACTATCAATTGTTGTGACGAAAATAATTGCTTTTAAAAATTGATATCTCGAAAAATATAGCTCGCAGCGCATTGCGGTTTGCGGCATTCTTTTTCTGATAAAAAATTCTATGAAAACGACCTATTAAATTGAAGAGTCCCAGAAATAACATCCTCGAAATCGGGGAATGTGCGCTCTTTTTTGCCAATTACGAACGTCACTGGTCGGATTATCGAGACCGAGCGAGAGATTTTGAGGTTTCTTCCTTACGATATTGTGCAATATGTCGCGACAGAGCCAGGTTCCCCGGTATCCACGTAACAAACAGCGGCATTGTGTTTTCAATAGTTGACACATTGCCAAGACCGACCAGCGCGGCCTGGCATATGTATGTATGCTCTCCTGAAACACGCGATGCTGTGTGTATGTACATGTACGCGCGCGGCATGAAAGGACGAGCTTGCTTCGCGATCATTAAGATGAATGGCCGGACTGATTAATCGCGCGCCGTTTGTCGTTGACACCTTTGGCTTTCCGCGCGACCACCGGCCCGTGGCTTTTTCGTTCCTCTCGTCGCCTACGTCGGCGGTTTGTCACACATTCTTCAACGCGACATCGCGACGCGAGAGATGATACACGGAACGCGGTGGAAATTCGACGTGGAACGAGCGAGAAGGAGTAGAGAATTAAAAATCGATGGCGGGATAATAGTGGAGCTATACTACTGCGCTAGGATACTCGAGAGAGAGTGAACGACAGGATTATCTATCACTCGCGGAATGGTGAAATAAGGAGAAGCGCGAGAGATTATGAAATAAAAGTTAAACGAGTAGGGGATGAAAAATAAATGGGGACGGAAAAATAATGATGGATTAACAGAGGCTATTGCAGGATTGAAAATGATGATTATTTATTACTTGAGAAATTATGTTTTTTTTTCTGAAATAAGAAATGTAAAATAAACCTTAAGAAGAGAATAAATTATATAAGATAGATGAGAATATAAAAAAGAATTTTATTTTATTTATTGTGCGTATCGATGTCTATTAATTATTGTCAAAGTTATTAACACGTGATTATAGAATATTGTAAAATAGCGATATTTCAAGTGTCATCATGGATATATTGGATTTTATATCAAATTAATAAAGTGTCCATAGCCTTTTTTATAAATCCAGAGATTCGAAACATTGTTTTCCCCGCGATATCGCGATCCAAAGATTGAGGAGCGCTTTAAAGGGGACTCGACTCGCGAAAGGGGCAAATTAGGGATGAGTAGCGGCTGTCCTCGCGACTTACTATCCATTACGGTTACGCGCATCTTGAGAGGTAAATCGAGAGTTCCTTCACTCCGAGAACTCCGAAACTCCTTGAATTATTATCTCGAATCGTGCGCAACCTAGGAATCGGACGTTTCGCCCGAGGAAGAGGGGGAAGAAAACGAATTGGAAACGGACCGCCAAAGGATCTTCGGCGAATGATTCCCCGCAGGAATATTTACGAACCTCTCGCGATCCTGATGCAGGATGTCTTCGTTTCTCTTCTCGGTGAAATTTATAGGCGCGCGTGAAAAAGATCGATCGCTGAGTTTCCTTTTTTTTTTTCGCCTGCTCTAGCGCTAGTAGCGAACGAGTTCGGTCATTCTTCGGGGTTTTTTACATTCTTCGAATATAAGTCAAGGACCGATTTTCAAAACTTTTCTTACAAAAAATCGACCGAAACGCCATCTGTTTTCACAACTTTTCAATTTGAAACTTTGGATAACTCGGCAGTTAAGCCTCAAATTAAATTCCTCTTAAAGCAAAGTGGAAGTTAACGAAGGAACAAAGTTCTGCAATAGCCTTACGCCATTATTAAAAGCTCAACCTGCCAAAATGTTTTAATTTTGCGCGAAACACAAGAGATGCAAATATAATTAAATATATACTCCGTATAACGATTTATTTTTATTCAATTTTTGCTATAAACAAGGAAATCGGGCTTTGAATCTTTGAAGATAGTGAAGAGAAAAGCGACGATAAAAGTTTTGCATGAAAATTTATATCTTATAACATTATTATAAGTCACATTAATTTCTTTTCACGCAAATAATCTAGTATTTTATCAAGTTAAATTTTATAATACAATACTCTGAGAGATAACAAAATTTTATATTTTTTAATAATTCTTTTCTAACTTTTTAATATTCTTCTTCTAATTTTATATGTATAGCGTAGAATTTTTCGTTCCGATGTAGTAAAGCTACATCACAATTCAAACGGACAATATGGTAATAATTTCAAGTCGAGATATTGAGATCAAAGGCTCCTTCGGCGTACCTTTAATGGAGGACCACGTATCATTAACTCGGGTTGATTAGCATCGAACTACCCACTAGTGCCACTCTCGTAATTACTGGCCTCCGGCAACGCGTTGCACACGTTTGCCAGAGAGCGAATCCTGCGTGCCAACTTAATTCCTTAGCTCGTTCGCGGGCTGAGGGAAATCCCCGAGACGGCTGGCAAGATTGTTGCATATGCTCCTGTAATTAAAATGCGATATCACGGGCCGAAGATCCAATTCTGCGCTCCGATTCCTCGATTGAGTTATCAAACATCACCCTCTGCCACTTTTAATCGTTAATCACCACTTTTATTCCTCGCATATGTAATTTAAATATATCTGTGAATCTCGAAGTAATATCGAGAAAAATTAATTCAGTTTAATTTAATTTAATTTAGTTATATATGTGAAAAATAATTTTGTCGAAGATATAATTATTTGTATATTCCGAATATTTCACACAGATAAATTTCGGCTTAAGTTTCTGAAGAAAGGAAGTTGGGAATATTATTTGACGAGAATATTAGTTCGTATGCGGTGAACGTTAAGCGTCCTTTGGGGAGACACCGTTTCCCGAATCTTGAAGGTTCCGAATCTTCATCGGGAGTTTAACTTCGTCTAGAGAAGAGAGATCGAGTAACCGCGACGCACAACCCAACCACATCTCGCCGTTAAACGCGGTACACTCGCTCTCACTTGATTCGACGAGATTCCCTGTGAATAATATACATCGGCCGAGTTCTCCGGTAATAATCCTTGCGCATCTCCACGAGCGATTCTCTAGTTCGACATTCTAAAATCCACTTCGCCCCCAATGAAGGATAAATCGTACTGATTCGCCTCGGGGATCGCTACTCGGGGAAATTTGTCTTCCGGGGTCTACGTCAAGTAAACCGGTGCGCGAGCTCGGCTCTCGCTTAAATGCGATAAAGTCGGACGCGGATACGGACGACCGCGAGGATCCGAAGGGGTGATTTACGAAAGCACGTAGCCGAAAACTTCCAATGGGAAACAAGAAGAGAGAGAGAGAGAGAGAGAGAGAGAGAGAGAGAGAGAGAGAGAGAAGGGGGATGGAGAAAGGAAGGAAGTGAGAAGAGTTTATCGCGAAAAGAAAATATATAATTCGATTTTTTTCTGTTCGCAGGCAAATCGACAGGGCTGGTTACAACCACCAGGGTCACACACGCCACCCCGGCGGCTCTTTATGCGCATGCAGCCAGCCGTTATTGGGAGGACGACGGCAAGGTGCCACCTGCTGCACGTACCTCCTGCAAAGACATCGCGCGTCAGCTGCTCGAGGACGAGCCCGGCCGTAACATCACCGTACGTAATAATATCCTGGGGTGTGTGTGTGTTTGCTCGTGTATGTGAGGCGAAAATGTATGGCGGTACTTTTTGCGCTTTATGTAGATTCGATGGCTATATTTCCTTGAATGCAGTCACGAAACTTGGATATTTCAGAAGCGAAAGAAATCGATATATACGTATATTTCATTTTGATACTTATGTCTTATTGCTTGTTTTATGCCTTTTTCAACGCAAACCTCGATTCTCACTTTACAATATTATTATTTATTAATATATAATATTTATATGTATACAGAGTGTATCTAAATAAGTGCGAAAAATTTTAGGAGATGATTCTTTGTCGAAAATTAAGGGGGATTTCTTATATAAACATATACTCTTATATCCTTTCCTGAGGAGTTAAAAATTAAATAGGGGTTGTTAGTTTCATCCCCTTAACGATACAGGAAGATAAAAAAAAATATTAATAAATATTCTTTTTAGTAGAAAATATCCATCAAGTTTCATTTTTTTAATTTGTCTGCAATTTGAGAAAAAAAATAAAAACTTAATTTTTACCTCCCTCTTTAGAAAAGTGTAACTCCTCAGGGAGGAATATATAAGAGTATATGTTCGACAAAGAATTATCTAAAATTTTTTGCACTTATTTAGATACATTCTGTATATTATATATTATATAATATATAAAATTAATATTTATATATTATTATATATTTATATATTAATATATTTTTAATTTTGCATAAGATATTTTATAAGATTTTTTAACAATCGGAAATATAATCAAATATTTTAAATAACATTATTTGTATATTAAACTCGACATCGATACATTTTACAATTTGAATCTTTTTCTTACGAGAGTTACAAAACTTTGATTGATAAACAGTAATATTGGACGACAGAATTATTTGCGAATAAACAGGTTTCGTTCGAGCCGAAGGCAAGTTTCGCTCTGCATGCGGTGAAATTTACAAATGAAATATTTAAAAATATATCGTGTCGCTCGTCCAACTTCTGCGAGAAGTTGAAAGATGCGAACGGTCGAAGAGATGTAAAGCCTGTCCGATATGGTTACATTCGCGCCGGATGACGAACAGGGATTTTTACAGTTATGATTTCTCCCTGCATACGAGTGGACATAAAATTCCTATCGTGGCTCGTTTATCTCCTTTTTATCATATTTTATTACGTTCTTCTATCTTATATCGATAGACGTAAAAATATACGTGTCGCGGTTTTATTCACGCCTTTTGTCACACGACACGCTTGTTCCGCATTATTTTTCCGTCTATCAAAACGAAGAAAAGAATGGAGCTTGGCGCATATTTTTATTTCTTCGAATCAGAGTGTCACTATTTATTTGAAAGAGAGAGCATTTTTTTACGATTTGTGATTTTTTTTTAAATCCAAAGCTGTTTTCTCGCGAAGTTTTTAAGTCGACTAGTTTTAAAATTTAAATAATCAATGATTGAATTAAGCCTAATTAGGAAGATGCTTACATTACATTCTACGTTTAAATTAACTTGCGAATTAAGTGCGGATTAATTAGCTATTTCTACTTTTCGAGATGCCTCGTGTGCCTATTTTTAGCAAAAAAAAAAAAAAAAAAAAGTTTTTGCCTTAAAGTTTGAACGAAGCAAAGAATTCCGCAGGCGATTTCATTGGAGCGCTGCTTCCCCGGGAAAGTTTAAGGCAAAACTTTCTTTCTCATTAAAGTCGGTTCCGTGTCGTTCAGACGTTACTGATAGGCGGAATCAGAGGGTCGATGATTATATATCGTTTGTGATGAATTTTTCGATTTAAGGGAGAGAATCTTATGGGAGATAGGACGAACGAATTTTGTAGAAGATTTTAATCGCCGAATTTTTAATCGAATTTTATCAAATTAAGAATTAAACTTCGACACATACACGCAAATAAAGTTATTATTTCTGTCTCATAATCAGGTGATACTCGGTGGCGGCAGACGTCATTTCGTACCGAAAGTGACTTTGGATCCCGAAGAGCCGGATAAGGAGGGCAGACGACTGGACGGTCGAAATCTCGTCGAAGAATGGTCCAGGAATCATCGTCGAAAGAACATACCCGCAAAATACGTCTATAACAAGGAGCAATTTGAGAACGTGGACCCGCGAAAAGTAAATCGTCTCTTAGGTAAGTTTCAATAAATTTTTTACACATCTACAACCTGGAGGATTTTACAATTTTCAGTTTTACATTTATTATTGCGAATTAACCGCTTTTGGTATTTTTTTTTCATTGTGTGCTTGCGTTGAAATTTAACGGAGAATAAACACAATAACGCTCGATGAGTTTAATCCGACAAAAACAATGTATGATTTTTGATTAACGATTTAATTTGCATAAAAAATGCACGCGCACTAAATTATAAATTCGAATTCGTTGCGGGATATCGCGAGTATTGCGGCGGCTTGCAAGAAGTTAATTTCATCATTCGACATTCTAAATTAATGCGATTGGTAGTCGTGTCATATTAATTGCACGCTGTTGACAGTTCCGTAATCAGAGTAATTATTAGATATTCAGTGTTTGGAATATGAGATTACGTCGTGTCTATCGATCGCCATTGATGATACCTTTATGTACCCAGTTAATAAGATAAAATACTAACTATGGAGTCAATGGAGTGAAATTTTGACTTATTAATACGTCGCGTATACAATCGATTAATAGTTCGTTGAACACAAAATGCGATAAAAAATGTGGGCGAAGAAAATACACCTTTGTCAAAATAATCTGTTACGATTTATCTCATGTATCTTACGCGATTATCCCCAGATTCTCTTGATTTTTTCCCTTCATTTTCTTTTTCTTGATGTCCTGATTTTTCTATTTCCTTCTCCCTCGCGTTTCCTTATTTGTCAATACGATTGTGAACTTGTTTCCGCGTAACACGATTCAATTATTTGCTCTTACCCTTTTTTTTCTTCGCTGCAGGTCTCTTCGCCTATTCTCACATGGACTTCGACGTCGACCGGAACACGAACGACACCGGCGATCCTTCTTTGGCCGAGATGACGATTAAGGCACTTCGGATACTTGAGAACAATCCCGAGGGATACTTCCTCTTCGTGGAAGGTAAGTCAGAAGTTAGAACACTAGAGAAAGAGCTACTTTTACAACTTTGTGCGCCGGTGAAAGGAGGTAAAAGATATATCTCTAGCGAGAAGGCATCAACACCAAAAGCCGTATTGAGACATTACTCTGTGAGAAATGAGACTCGAAATTCTTGTGACGATTTAAAGAACTATCGATACCATAGCTCTTTAAATTTCAAGCCCGCATTTCTCGACAAGAAATTTCGCAACAACGATTTCGCGCTAAAGGAAAGAATTTTTTTTCATCTTGTTTCTTTAACTCAATATGCTATTATATCAATGCAGCCATTTTTTATAATAGTGTCGAAACAAATCACTGTCATTCTCTGTTCG
This sequence comes from Prenolepis imparis, assembly GCF_030444845.1. NCBI lineage: Eukaryota > Metazoa > Arthropoda > Insecta > Hymenoptera > Formicidae > Prenolepis > Prenolepis imparis. The sequence goes on along the minus strand of NW_028141162.1, from coordinate 15,753,537 downwards.
TGAACTGGAGAGAACTGGAAGGTTTCTTAAGAGTTAACCGCTTCCTCGATTTATGGTTTCCGCGGTTTATGGTTTCCGTTACCTTATCAAAGATTGTTTTTTTATGCATAAACAGTGCGTACCAACATCGCACCTTCTTGTTGATCAGTGATTCTCAAAAATATATTTTGACACTTTTTAAATACACTGATAAATTTTTGCAAAGTATATTTGCGATAGATAATACGTATACATTCTTCAGTTTTATTAATTCATAAATTTTTTTATTTAGATATATAAACAAATTTTGCATTTTTTATTAAACGAATAATGCATACTACAGAGAGAAAAACCTAAAAATTCATTAGTCTTTGATCTTCGCGAGGCGAAAATAAATACATAGTTTATTCAAATGAGAATGAATAATGATGATCAATGAACGCGTGGTAGCATCAAAATTCATAATGACATCAACTGCAGATTGTTTCATCGATCTATCGTCCCGACCATCGTGCAAGTTGCCTCAAAATGACAAAGAATTAAAAAAAAAGCAAGTACATGCACACATGCATACGCATATACATGAATGACGTACAGAAGAAAAAAAAATCATTTGCAATTCAATGAAGCTGTCCGTTGCGTAAAAGCGACGCGCTTTTTATGCATGTTTGCACGTCGAAATTTCGATTTAGTCAGCAATGCAATAAAGGGCGATTATAAACAACTCGAGTGCGCATTATGGATAAATCATTTTCCATCCATACACACATTCGCGAATTATTTGATTCTGTAAATTGAGAACGCGCGCGATCAGCGAGTTGTTTCGGTGATTTTTGAAAAACCATCCAACGTCAAGAAGATGACAAATAGCGGGCGATTTATAATAGAAGTAAATCACGCATTAATATACAAACGCACGACGGATATTAATCGCGGTACGAGAGACTTTTATTTATATCGAGCGCCCAAGAATTATGGCCATTTGCGAATATTTTGCGTGGTTTTTCGAGTGGAATTTTTATCGAAAATTAGAAAAAAATTTTATCTCTATTTTAACAGAGTTCAAATATATACATTACCTTTTTGCTTGAATTTAACGCGAAATTTAACTTGTAAAGATGATACACTGTCCTTATAATAAAATGCTGGCTAAATAAAAAATTGTCAAACATTCAGCCCTTATATATATATATACACTTCTCATCGAAGAGTTTAACAATTTTATATTTAGCAGGTATAGTTTCTCTTTTTTAAGTCAATAATGACTTTCGTGAATTTGGATCAAGAATGACAGGAATAGATGTTTGCAGCTCGATGAAGCATTTCTTTTATGAAAAAGAAGAAGCGCGTCTTCTTTTCTTATATCAAAAATTAAGTTAACGTTTCCAATTATCGAGTTTATCGCTTATTATTTTCAGCAATTATTATCGAGAGATATTATCTGACGTTTCAGAGAACATCTCCAAAATTGACGTGGCATTTTTTTTTAAACGGAACATGTTTTCGAAAATGTATCTTCGGTTAGGAGATTGGAATTCTCCACCCTGCGGATTTTCTCTCTCTTATATACGTATATATATATAAATAAGTTTGGGAAACTCAAACTCGCTGAAGTTACTTACGCGAAGTAGCTACTCGCGTACATTGCTTGTAGATTGCAACAATTTGATTAACACTTTCCGGTTAGATGATACGCGAGAGTGTGCTATCATCCTTCAGGTGGACTGACACGCAGCACTGCAACAAGCATGTACACTGCATATTTGTAAAGCTTCCCTCGGGTTGTATCGCGGAAAATGTATTACTTGCTACTGAAAAAATATCAGAGTAAAAAAGAAAAACGTTTCAAACAAATTAAAATCACCGCATACGAGCCTATATTCGCTTCGTTGCCAAATACATGTAAAAAACTGGATTCGCCGTTATTAAAAAAATTCAGTAAAAAATATTATGATTGTTATTTTTAATCTTTATATGCTACGTCTCTCGAATTAATTAAAAAAAAGAGAGCATCGTTTATTTTATTTTATTTATTTTTACTAAATGGCTATTACGTAAAATAAAATATATTTAAGATGATAAATAAGTTGGCTACCATAATTTTTTACATTACATTTTGATTATTTTATTTTCATTAACATCAGTATAAGTTAAATTTCGTTGGTATATATATATATATATATATATGATGTTTTTTGAAGAATTCGTCGTACTTCTTTACAAGGAAATCTGTATAAAAGTAATTATATGTTTATAAGATACATACAAACGTAAGATACAAACGTAAGATACAAACGAAAAAAAGTTCACTCTATTATTACTAAAGTGTATGTATGTAACTTTTTCCATTTTAAAAATCTTAAAAGAGTTACGTGAAAAAGTTAATACGCGAAAACATGAAACGACAAATAAGGTAAATTTACATAACTGGCTTTTTATCAAACCATTTTCTTTAATGGACATAAAAGCTCGTCAGTCGTGCTAAATTAAAACTGTAAATCGCCGAGAGAGGAAATTACTATGTTGAAAAACTACCGTACGTGTATTTTACTGGAATGAATTCTGTTGACTTTATAAGTAGTAAAAATTTGCTTATATACTCCAACTTTAGTAGCAATTATGCACTCGACGAAATCGATATTCTTTTGAAACAAGAATTTGTTTCTCTTATTTTAGTTAAATTTTTTGGAAACTTTTTATCAATTTATTGCGCTTTTTCTCTTTCTTCTTCTGTCGCCAAACAATTCAGATCAACAAAGGATAAAAAAAATAATAAGTATTCGATTAATTCATATATTGCTTGCAGTGTTTTTTTAGCATTTTAAATAAGTAAAATGTTGTATACACTATATCTAGAAAGTATAAAGTATACGGAAGTGGGTAAAATATGTAACTGAAAAAAATAATTTTATCGAAAACATAATATAGGTATAATATTGTAGGGAAATATCGCTTTCAGAATTAAGCTATTTCAAGAATATCTTATAAACATATATATATATATATATATATATATATATATATATATATATATATTTATATATATATATTTATTTATATATTTATATATATTTATAATTTAAATATATAAATATAAGTATATATATATAGTATGGTTATTCTCTGTAAAAGAATACATTTTGCAATCATATAAATATATATATTTATATGATTGCAAAATGTATTCTTTTACAGAGAATAACCATACTATATATATACTTATATTTATACATTTATGTATATGTATTATATATATATATATATATATATATATATATACATAATACATAATACAGTAGAAAGCAGCAGGTTCTGGTATTTGGTACTTGAAGAGAAAAGAAAAAAAATTTTACATCTAATCAAACAAAGTGATCTCTGCCGAGTTCGGCCACATACTGTGGATCGACTCTCGAACTCTCGGCTTCTTGGCTGCGAAGTTAGGTTTTGTCGTCAGTTGGCGACACCGCTGCGCAAAATATTGTGGTCGGTGGTGGGGATTAGTTTGTCGCGAGATGTGCAACGTGGTTGACGCATGGGACGCTCTAGTCTAATGGTAAGGATAGAAAGAGAGAGATGTTAGGTCTCGTCAGCTGAAGCGCTTCGCCTGTCTCTGTCATTCTTGGCTGTGAAGTTAGGTTTCGCCGTCAGATGGCGACACCGTGAAGTCTCGCGCTAGATCAGCGAGATGTCCAGTGTGCAGCATGACGGACATATGGCGATGTGCGAATCTAAAAGTAATTATATGTTTATTATAATATACAAAAGCGCAACATACAAACAAAAATATACAAACGTAAAGAAGTTCACTATTATTACTATAGAGTGTATGTATGTAAGTTTTTCCATTTTAAAAATCTTAAAAGAGTTACGTGAAAAAGTTAATACGCGACAACGTGAAACGACAAATAAGGTGAATTTAAAGGAAGCACAGGTATTTTTGATTTTGATTCGAAAGATTTTTGTAGAAATCTATTTCTATTTCTTTGTTCGCACTTTCTGGTAAAGATTTAAATATTGCATTTTTATGCATTGCATAATTAATTAATATATTTTTATGCATGCACTGCAATTTTTTATGTTTTATTATCAAAGAATATATAACCTCACTTCGCGCACTTAATTATATTCGATTAAATTAGATTAAATAAATACAATGATATATATAGTATATGGTTATTCTTATTCTGTAAAAGAATAAATTTTGCAATCATATAAATATATATTTAGTATATATGTATATATATTTTTATATATACAAGATCTTCCTGAAATATAGATTGCTTAACTCTGAAAGCAATTTTTCCCCACTTTGAAAATGAAAAAAGGTCATATAAATTTGTAGATTTTTTTCTTTTTAACTTATAAACATTTTTCATCTGCAGCATACAGTTTTATTGAGTATATGGAATGTACGGCAATATATTGCGAATAAAATATTCATGTGATATATGAACATAAACCCGCAAGCACAAAAAAAAAGCATTATATGTATAACCATGACATACATTTGATTATTACTTTAATATAAATGCACACACAATTTACACACATAAATATATATATATATATATATATATATATATATATAATTATAAAAACACTTTTAAACAAGGAGTATTTTACATTATATACGAATATTTTTAATATATTACAGAATCGAGGGGTGTCTCACTGTCGCAATACATGTACATTTTTTCTGGAATTACACACATTACTTCGCATTACTTCGCATTGATTTACAAGCATAAAACAATAATATCCCAGACAAGATTAATATATATATACGTTTTTTAAATATATATTTTACTGAGTATTATAATTTATGAAATCATTAATATTTAATGTTTAATTTGTTCAGATCTAATCTAATTTTAATTTGTATTTTGTGTGTGTTCAAGTTTATATAAAAGAAATTTTTATTAAAAACGGTTTTTTAAATTGATTTTAAAAAATTTCTGAATTTTTTTATCACAAAGTTTAAAACAAGACATTTTTTAACTTATAATTGGGAACACGTAACTTTTGTTATATCTTTATTATAATATAATATTTTAATTTAGGTATTCCAACTATTTGCAACATTAATTTAAAAAAAAATATTAATTTAAAATTTTTTGCATAATACATTGGTACTATATGATTTACAATATCTTATAAATTTATTTTTCTTAACATTTCTTTTTAAAATCATTCTAATTACATTTTTCTTGCTAAATTACACAACAGTATTATACTAATATTTAAATATTGTATTTTATTTAAAAAAAAGAATTAACATAATTACATGCATTACATGGAATTATTTAGAATTCTCGGTAATTCGCAATACATGTACAAATTTTTGATGAGTGAGACACCCCTCGTACAGAGTTCATATATTTGTGTGTTGCAAATATAACAAAGTATCGCGGAAACATGTTATTTAGCTTCCATATCATTTCTGCTCGGTTCTGAAATTGGAGCGCCAAGTTTCTAACTAATATATCGTACATCAAACACAGACCCAATATGTTGCCGCAAATACATTTCGGGATTAGCGATCTAAACACGCGTCCGCGGCATGCGTTAAAATACCGTACGTCGTGCGGTAAATGCGGGGCCAATTGCTTTAGAGAACCGACGTATACTAGACTTCCGGAAAGGGAACTTCATCAGAGGGACTGTCCCCATTTCGCGCACAGTCCCGTTTCCCCGCTGCTTGTAATCGGCATTGAGATCTCGACGCCGCGGCCAAAGTTTCGAAACAACTGTTGCTCTACCAGCTATCAACGTTCATTGCGTGTTAATACATTTCGATGCGACTTATCGCACTTAATCCGGATCATCGATAGCGTCGCGGCCGCACCAAGTACTTTTAATCCGATGTATGGATCCTGGCAAAGTTTTTATCTACCTCTCTTTCTCTTTTCAATTTAAATCGTGTTGAAATTACGCTTTATATAACTATTCGCTATATTGCTTTAGAAGAAAATATTTTTTTTTTTTAAAGAGAGAAAGGGAGAAATTAAATGAAAATGAACGGTATTTCAATATTAAAAGCATCGCGTTTATGCTTTTCAGTTTAGCATTGATTATTCGAGAAGAAATAGCAAATCTGGGCCGGAAGTCATATTTTCTCGTCAGTCCGCAAAGATAAATGTATAACGTCCGAACTTCCTGTTAAGCTCTTATCCGAGATAAACCTCAAGCCGGCCTCGTTTGCACGTCGGGCCGCTGTCGGCTGAGTTTCAGTAGCCGATGGATGTGTTTACACGTCACGTTCTCTGATGTATAGTTACGCGGTCAGGTTTTGGGTAGGATGAGCATGTCAAGAGAAAGAGAGAGAGAGAGAGAGAGAGAGAGAGAGAGAGAGAAAAGGAGGGAGAGAGACGAGAGCTCGGAAGCTAAATGGGTCATCTGAATATTAATTCCGAACATTGCATACTGTGATACGTCTTACTGCATAGACTGTTTGCAAAGGTGCGGTTCAAATTATTTTAAATTCTGACAAAACAACCACGTTGATATTTATTAATAAGAAAAAGAACAATTGTAATATTACGCTTAAAACATATTACTTATAAAAAATACTAATAATTATAAATATCAATTATTTAACATTTTCTAATATTTAATATTAGAGTTTTTTTTTTAATTAATACAGTACAGATTTATCATCCGAATATATTTGTTTGCTAATAATTATTAAAATAATTATAATTAAAATAATTGAAATTTTACTATATTGCTGAAATAATTTGATCTGTTTCTAATTAGAGCAGAATAATCCCTGGGATAGGATGCTATCTACTTATTGTACCTTCCTCCTATGAATATATACACAAAAGTATGCAGCATCGCGACGCACAGAATATTTTTCTCGCTTCTGTGCGCTGCGTGATATACAATATATGTGTGTATACCCCCGTGTGTTCTCGCATAGAATTTATCGCGGAAAAACAAAACCCGCTTACGATGCTTAGTCGACGCGTTATTCCACCACGTAATCTCTTTCATCCCCAAGGCTTTGCGTCATTGAACAAGCAAGAACATGTATTATTACTGGGCGATAAAGTATCTTTATTGCCTCTTAAAACCATACTTTCACGGTCCAAACGGTCCAAACGGGCCGTCCGTAAATTTCTCGCGAAAAGGTTAGCGCACTTACTGCAAGTCCAGATGTCAATTCTATTTATTACTGGTATACAAAAATGTCACCCGGCCCATCTGACACTCTGTACGATTTCGCGAAGCAGGAAACTTTTGCGTTTCACAATATGTCTACGTATGTGTTAACACACACATTTTTTTCTTCAAAGATTAATAATATTTTTATATTATAATATAATATATATAATATATATATATATATATATATATTTATATTTTATTTATAATATAATATATTATAATATTATTTATATTATAATTATATCAGAGCAATTTGTCTATTGCAGATTTTAATCCCGAGATGGGATAATTTCAATTTTCGTCTCCGATATTACTTCTATATATAAAAGATCTCTTAATATATGGCGCGCGAATAATGAAAGCTATTTACGTGAAATTAAATTGGGACGAGAAAGCTGCAAAATGTAATTTCATGATTTTTCGTAATAATAGAAATGGCACTGTAATAGATCGTCATCTATTTGACGAATTAATGGTTGGCTCAAGTTGCTCGTAAAAAGTGCGATAATATACAGTGCTGTGGTTAATATCCTATCACATTGTCCCTAATCCGACGAGAGAATCCACTTCCGGCAGCGCATTTAGCGGTAATGTAACGCTATAACATTAAAAATAGAAGGATATGACTCCGGAATGATGATTAGATAAGGAATAGCCTTGTGTCTAAACGTAAACGCTCTTTTTGCGTCTCTTCGTTTAATGTAGAATATATAATATTATTAAAAAAATATATATTTCGAGAAAATGATATTTTGTTATAATGTATCGTATTGTTACATATACAGATATGAATTATTTCAGTTTTTATTCTATTTCCCATTTATGTATATATACATATATTGGACACATTGATATGTATATACGTGCCATATCAATATTAATTACTAAAAATCATACAATATTGTGCTCCGCGTACAATTTGCCGGTTTCATCATTTTCCATTTATCGCATACACGAATAGATAACATTTTAATTTAATTACGTAATACGGTAATAATTGGAAACAATATTGCTCCAAATTCAAATTTATATTCTTTCGAATTCATCGATTTCATTCGATTTAATCCTCTTATACGTTTATCCCGTTGAAAACAGTAGAATTGATTTTAATAGCAGTAAGAGCTGTTTTAGACAACGTCACGATATTTACTTTGAGTTTGGAAATTGACAAAATGCAGATACGAGTCGCTAAAGCAACGAGTATTCGATAATCCCTATATAAAATAGTTTCCCGAAATTAACGGCACGAATGTAATTTGTTGGACGTCGTTCGGATTAAAATCTAAAGCTCGATCAAGCGGGTTTTACGCGACCGAAGATGCCGGCTGGAAACTCGTTATGGGACTTTTCTGCAAATCTTTGAACGCGACAGTTTCAATTCCCCGCGGCTCTTAAACGGCTTCTGAAAATAAGTCAATATTCGGGACACTGTTAATCTCGCAATCATCGACGAGGTCTAATAAGCCAATCGTCAAATTCATAAAGAAGTTACATTATGGAAGGCAAATATTAATATTCTGTCGAAAAAATGCAAGATAATTAAAGGATATCTTATCATTCACGCTTTGACGAGAAAATTACTTTGTATATTTTCTAAAAAAAGAAAAGAATATTTTTTTATACTTATTATGCCATATAAAAAACTTACATTATTTGGCTTTCCAGTATTGATGCATAATTAAATATATCGAATATAATTAAAATATATAAGTATGATCTATAAGTAAAATAGTAATGAGTATTAAAATAAATTAAAAGAAAATTCTTAATTACTTATTTATATGTATATTATTTTTAAAAAATATAAAGTACGTTATGCGACAATATTTGTATTCTTGATATTTTAAACTATGCGATAGCTTATTTAATTAATTAGCAATTTATAAGTAGAGACAAAAGTAAATTTTCAGAAACGAGATATACAAATAAAAAATTTGCACACATACACATACACAAAGAAATTTTTAAAAATATAAATTGATATTTATTTTTCTAGTTTTTATGCAGTATCAGTTATTGGCATATAAACACAAATTTATGTTTTTTAATGTTAATGTCTTGGGTTGTTCTTAGTATTTATATTATAGATTCTGTCTTTATTGATCTTAGTAGCCATTACCAGAAATCAGCACAATCTGAGATAGAGGCGAGCTGGCTGTCATAATAATTGAAGTGCTGCGATTGTTTGTCGGACCATTCGCCGACTGTCATCACTAAGATAGTGTCGCGTCGCGTTGTATCGAATAGCAGGAATAGAGGTTGAATTCTAGAATAATCAAGATCCTGGCGTTAACATGAAATAAGAGAATTCTCTCATATCGCAATCATTGTGATAGCAATAATATAAATTTTATTTGCAGCTAAAATATAGATTCAATTAAATTAATTAAGAAAATTAATTAAAATTAAAACATTTAATGAAAATTGAAGCAAATGATAACTTTTCGTTGAAATTTTTGCAATCTTTTTAAGGAGGGATCCATCCTGAAAAATATCGTGTCACATTTTGACACAAAACATCTGATTCTGTGCATTCTTACAAGATAGCATATTAATCATAACGTCGATAACGAGACAAACAAGGTCTACGAAATTCATATTTTCCATTCTTTTATCGTTTCCCACATTAATGGCGACTGTTCGGAATGAAGAATAGAATCTACTTTATTTAGGCGACGTTGAAACGCGCTGTTGATTGTTTGCGCGTTAAATTACGCTTCGGCGAAACGCTAACAGCTAAGCGAAGATTATATTCCGCATCGATAGCCTTCTTTACAGGTCGCGAATCGCAAGTTCTCTTTTCGGCGACTTTTTATTTCCCCGGTGACATATTTCGATATTTTTCATTTCACGACGACTTCGTTGTTTGCCACATGGAATATGCGATCCTGCGAAGGCAGGAATTTGCGACGTGTACCCGGGTATCCAGGGGGGCTTGACGCTCTCGATAACAGTTTTCGATTTCTTTGTATGTACTGAGATTACTTTACTATTTATAACGCGCGACATACACCAGAGAATGACGTATGTTCAAAGCATAGTTCCGTAGAATGCAATTTTGCGGAATATTGACGAAAGTAACGAGATTCGAATTTAATGATTGCAATTGCAATCGATATAAAGAGATTACAACTGTAATAATTAAAATCTGAAAATGATATAATATCAATTTAAACCGAATTATTATATAATTGATACTGAAATTATTAGAAAAATTAGATCACGAATTATGTTGAAATGATTCTCTCATTTTTCTACTATAATTTATATAAAATTATATATAAATACATATAATTATTTATAGAAAATATATGTTCTCTTTCATTCATATACTCTTTATCTATTTATAGAAGAAAAATAATAAAAATTAATTATTTTTTAATTATTCTTCTTATTATTTTCTCTATAGAACCGAATAGATATTATATAAGAGAGAGAAAAAGGGAAAACATATGAATTTATTCTATATATTTATATGCAATTGTATGATATTTTTTCCAATTAAATTTTCCGTTTAAATCAGTCTTCAGAAAACAGTCTTGGAACTATCTTTTTCTTAATAGTCCCCTTATGCATAGTGACAGTACTGCAACAGATTTGCATTTCTTTTGCATTGCGTTTGTCGTGGGGTACTTTAAATGCTTCACGAAACGAGTTCTCTCTGTGCACACTGAGAGCTCATATGTATTACTTCCAAGTCAAGTAGATTTGAACGAGACTCGGATGCAGCGGAGGGTTAAACGCAACAGTTACGTTTATCTACGTTGCGCCGTCTGGCGCCGACTAAACCCTATAGGATAATACCTAAAACCTTGGCTCTCTCTCCCTCTCTCTATCTCTCTCGTTCTTGCGGTGCACAGCAAATCGCATAAAGTCGGTCGAACACGAGGGTTCGTTATGTTGCATGTGCACGAGACGGCGCGTAACGAGAGGATCGATGCAGCGACGAGCAGACGATGCAGTTCTTATATGTAAGCGTCATATCCCCCCCGGTATTTATCTTTGTAGCTTCTTTACAGCCACTTTCATCGATATTGCACGATACGCAAAGATTGTAGAACCGATGATCTTTATCTATTTGCTGGCAGTCTTGCTCCTCGGCTGCATCTCGCGATCATGTATGATATAAGCAAGGATACGAAATATATCCGCGCGAAGAAAGTTTAGTTCAACTCTTTATTTATTGGAGATAAATTTTCCTTACACGATAATGTAATTAAAAAACGTTTTCAAATGTCGATTCGACTTAAAGAAATAATGTTATTTCTAAATAACGCGAAAATGCAATCAATAAAAATTGAGATTTTAAATTAACTAAATCTCTTGATGAATTTGGGAGCAACAGTTGTTTTTTCTGTCGTGGGAAGATATTCATACGTAAACTTTTATTATTATCATTACACTATTTACAAAGATATCCATACGTAAACTTTTATTATTATCATTACACTATTTACAAATATAATTGCCGAAATAAAATTGCATCTCATGGACTAATTATATACGTGTTATAACATTTTTAAAGTGATAAAGTTTCTAATTCATATATCAGTGATGTTACATAGCTAGAGAAATTGTGTTCCGTATAATGGTTGACAAAACATCAAGCAATGCACTCGATACATTGACCTGTTTATGTGAATTGAAACATGATTAGCTAAATCTATGTGCGTAACTATGTTGATAACTCGGATTATTAATAACTGCAAAGAGCGATTATTGCGCGATACAATTTCATTATCTCGCCTATATTTTCGTTGAAAAAAAATCGGTTTTTCTATTTCTTTATATTATATTACCTTCGTAGTTTCATTAATCATACGAATTTTTTTTAATACAATAAATAATATATTTAATATAATTAATTGGTAATCTAAATAAAATTAATTCTTAATTCTTCTACAAAGTTTAACAAATAGCCAATTGTTTAATGGTCGATTTCAAATATATGATTTTAATGAATTATAAAAGAGTAAAAAAAAGTTGTGTTATATCTGTAATTGAAACGTATTGAAACACTCTCCAAAAATTTTTCGATTGTTTGGTTTTATCAAATAATCATCACCATTACGCTCGCGTGTGCGATACGCCACAATTTTGTCGTGATAGAGTTATCTAGATGATCGAGTTAAATTCATTCGTGTAACTTTGTTAATTCGAGAGAACGAGAACCGCTGCTCTCTCACCGCTGTTGCCGACCGTAACTATGTGGGCAACGAGCAATATCTCGCCCATGATTGACACCGCTGATTAAAATCCAATTGAGAACTATTAATGAAGCCCCGAAGTGACAAACATTGCACAAGCGCGGATGTGAACACAAAGGTAGACAAAGCGGAAACTGGAATACAATACGCTTCTTGCAGGCAGAATATTGCGGACACTGAAATAAAAGAATCAATTTAACAAAAATTAATTCTATTGCTGTAATATATTGTATAAACACGAGACTCGTGAAATTTAAATTTAATTTTCAACGATGCTGTGTGAATTAAAAAACTTGACAAAAGAAATTTTATAGAACACGTGGCTGAAAAATATTTATTAACTAATTTACTTAAATATTATTTTTCACTTTTGTGATATAAAGGCTGCGGATGTAATTTTTTTTGACACGATATGGGTTAGCAGAGAGACTTGGTCCAAGAGTAGCAATACTTGAAGAAAATGTGAAGGTCTTAAAGTGGATCCGAGCTGCGACGTTGCGTTATGAAGTAGTCGAAGATAACTTTAATAAATGACGGCATCTCATGAGCGCCTCTCACCGAGCGGGATCTGTTTCAGGTGGAAGAATCGACCACGCTCACCATTACAACAACGCTTATCGCGCCCTGGATGAGACTCTGGCGTTGGAGGAAGCTGTCCAGGCGGTTATGAAGGAGGTCGATCTCACGGAAACGCTTCTCGTGGTAACGGCGGATCACTCACACGTATTAACCCTCGGTGGACTGGCGACACATCGCGGGAATCCCATATTCGGTGAGCCAACCTATATATTTCTGTCTTTAGTACGTTATATCCGGCCGGAAATAAATGGGACATTTTCGATTCTTGGGGTAGATGTACCGTAATATGCTAATAAAAACAAATGATTGGACAATAAAACTCCTTTTCGTTTAAACTTTGGATATTTAAATTTTCGGACGATGCGACTCGAGTTAATATAAAAATAATAAATACTACTTAAAATTAGGAGACGGGGACGAAATAATGATTGAATAATTATTTTAATTTATAGCTTTATGACAATTACAAATCAATATTATTTCAAATTCAGTAATTATATTCTCATTGATAGATAATGGATATATATTTCTATATATTTCTGTCTTTAGTATGTTATATCCGGCCGGAAATAAATGCAACATTTCCGATTCCTGGGGTAGATGTACCGTAATATGCTAATAAACCCAAATGATTAGACAATTTAATTTCTTTTCGTTTAAATGAAAGCATTATATTCGTTGCTTTAGGTATTTAAATTTTCAAGCTCGAGTTAATATAAAAATGTACTACTTGAAATTAGGAGACGGGGACGAAATAATGATTTTTTAATTGAATAATTACTTTAATTAATAGTTTTATGTCACAATTACAAATCAATACTATTTCAAATTCAGTAATTATATTCTCATTGATAGATAATTAATTATTATATATATAATAATTCATTGTTACATTGATATATCCATTCTATTTCATTTTATAATTAAACTGCATTATATACAGTTATTGATTCAATAAATAGAAATGGGTATATGTTAGAGTACGAGCTCGTTGCACTTTTTTCTTGGAGATTAAAATATCTCGACTTTTCATAACTTCGCTCATCTCGACATCTGTTTCCCCCGTTTGGAATTTTAATCATGCACACGTCGGCGTGAATATAATATGTATGTGAGTGTGTGCATGTATTTGTGTGTGCGTGTGTTAATAAACTCCGTCTCGACGATCGATTGTAACTGCCGTAATTCTCTTGGCCGTCGGGGAAAAAAAGCATCCTTTTCATTGTTGCACGGTTCCTGGCCTTTCAATATCCGGAAAGGATGCGTCGACAACCGACTTCTGCGCCCCGAAAAGCAGTCTTCGCAGAAAAATATTATTCGATCACACGCTCAAATTAACCGAATGAGTTGCTAGTATATATATATATTCGCTGCTTTATGCGCGGAATAGTTTAATACGACTTTCCCTTTTTTTCATTAGCGAATAGCGAGCTTAAGCTAAAGCCACGGTGCTTCCCAATCAGATTCGCGTTCGCCAAATCTCTGACAATTTGATTAAAAAAATTGCGCTCTTCTCGGCGGAATCGAGAAAATAGGTCAGAAATAAACCGGAAACAAATACAAATTAGGTCATAATATATTAGCGGTGCAATTTATTTGAATGAAATTTTTGACATTTGAAAATTAGCGTGCTATAATTTAGATTTTTTGATGCGAAAAATGTTTCTTTGCTCCCTTCTTCGCTGTCTTAAATTAAACAAAAAATTGAACAATTTTTTGGAGTTCGGAAACTATTGAAGAAGCATTTTAAATTTCCGCTGATAGGTCATTTGTCATTTTCACCTGGCAGGATACTGTCGTACCATATGGTATATATGTTACAAATTTTGACATAAAAAAAACGACGGATAGCTCGTGCATCTATCTAGTTTTAACAACTACCGGACGGTTTATCGAGACTTGCGTTTCGAGAGATCATACTGTACTTATCGGCTGCAATCGATTTTTGGTAAAATGCTCCCCGCGGACATGGAGGCAAATATTTTGTAAAAACACGCGAGTACTTTGTACCCGGACAATATTTTCGCTCTAATGCAATATTTGTATTACACTCGTGACATATTTTTCGACAAACTTGCCATTTGCCGGGCAAACGAGGACGTCGTGTGTATATAAACCGCGCTTTATAGAGATATTCCCGCGTCTCCGGGGAGAAGAACTCGTTCCCTCCCTCTCTTTTTCGATCTCTCGTTTACGCCGCTTTTCCCGACTCGTTTATCCGTGAAGAGAAGCCGAGAGCGGTCCACTGATCCGCGACGACCGTCCAATTGTCGGCAATCAAAAGTGGACTCTCTCTGCCGGATCGCGCGTCCAACTTTTTCGCTAGGTAAAAGTTTAACGTGTTGTCTCTCTCTCTCGTCTCCACCGAAGGTGCAGATGTTGACTCGAGATTCGCAACTGGCGTCTACGATCCAATACTCGGTGACGCGTTGTTTTATATGGGGACGCGAAGTCGTCTTCTCCATCAAGCGAGGGAGAAGGGACCGGGGTCTCTCTCCTCTCTTCCGGCAGGACAGTTCTGGATTCAATAAGATCCAATCTACTTGGACAACTTCGTGAGCGCCCGGTCGACTGTTCGCCCGGTCGCGGTTAAATTGAATCGTCGGGAAACGTAAAGGATGGCTTTTCGGCCATACGTGCAGTCGCAAAAAGCCGGCTCGTTTCGTTTGTCCGATAGCAGTCGATCGAAAAAAATAACCCGAAACGGAGGCGAACATTGAGGGAAAGAGGGGGAGGGAGATGCTGCTGAAAGTTTTGGCTGGCTCGATTTTCCGAATTCGATGATCTTGAATTTTATCGCTCGTTTTGTACCTCGTTTTCGCGGAATTGTTGGATCATCTTGTCCCTCCATTGAGAAATTAATCCGTTCACGTCGGTCGACGGTGAGTTTACGAGTTTGCGAATTGTAAGTTTTAAAGCACAAAATTTTATTGTTATACTCAACGCGTGTTTGAAATTTGATATATTTTGGTTTGCCTCTGTTTGCCGCTTTTCTGTTTTCTTTTTTTAAGTGAAAGAAAACACGTTGCTTTATTTCAGACAGAAACTGACGAAATCCAGCAACATGGCTTTTGAGAGAATTAAAATTAATATTTCAATTCCTTTTTTATTCATCCATGCATTTATAGAAGAATTTAAATAGAATTTCGCTGTTTTTAAAAATAGAAGTAAGAATATATCTAATTTTTTAAAAATCTCCATTAACTCCATTTTTGTGTTTCGATTATTTTCACTTTATTGACTTTTTAAAAACATGATTAATAATGAAACTAGATTTATTCTTAATCACATTCATTTTTAATCATTCTCATTCACAATCATCTTAAACATAAATATGAAGCGACTTGAAAAATGCATAGCTTACGATGCAAATTGCTTTTTGCAGTAAATAATTTTCAGACGTAGGGAGAAATATTTGTTTATGCAATGAAAGTAATAATTCTATAATTTTTAAGTCAGTTTCATTGACACTGCAAGCTTGCGTAAATTTACCCAATAGGTCCCCGATAAATTTACTCGAATTACTCGAGCGGAAGATATCCAGTAATGCAATCCCTCATTATGATTATATTTAATAACATTCCGCATGATTTAGTAGAAATTTATATCTATACGCTTGATAGTGGATATAATTCAAGCGAGATAGCTTTTGTTAATTAAACGCGAATCGAAGCTCCGACTTGACGAAGCTATTTTATAATCGATTAGAATAGAATGAAAACTAGCTGAAAAGTCATTTTGGACCAAGGATATTTTGTATCTTGTTTTACTTTATCATATACATATACTTTTTTTTGCGTGAGGAAACCCTTTATGGGTACTCCTTCTCTCGGGGGAGGTTTGGAGTTATGTGAGACTCGGCCTAATTAACGACCAAAACCTCACGATAGTCTTCTATTCTAGCGCTTTTACGGGGGTTTCCCGGAAAATGCGTTAATATGACTTCCGGGGAGACCCGGAAAGTCTCCTAGCGCTCGACGCGTATCATATACATATATCTAAAATTAATAATACACATAACTGATAAGTTATATGATTAGTTAATTGATTAAATTCTGTTTGTAAATTGGAAAAAGTTAGCCTTCTAAAATATTTGTCAAAAACATTTAGCTTAGAATGCTCTTATATATGTATAATAAACTTTTTACGTTTTTATCTTTATTATAATGTAGCATGAAACTCGAATATATCCTTCGTGTACGTATAAGAAAGACGGCACGCGAGCATGTGTATATGTAAACAGCGTTTAATAATTTATTTTTATCACAAAGAAAATCGTACGCTCGGCTAATCGAGATAGTATCGATCCACTTTATTCGGGGAGTATTTTTTTTCCTCCGTATATATAATAGATAGGCGATAGATCTCTAGCGGAAAGATTTGCATGCATCCGTTTTTTCCCGGCTTTTCTCCTATTCATGTGTCGATTGCCATCAATAAATAGCGGTTGTCGAGCCGGCGAATCGCGCAATCGACTTCGCTGCGCTGAAAAACGCGTGTATCGGACGCTTTTAATTTTTGCTCCGTCAAATTTCGTTTGCATTTGTAATTGAAAAAAAAAGAATAAAAAATTGTGTGTAGGAAGAGGAGATAACTGACGTATCGATGTCACCCAATTCTGGACGTGCTGACACTTGGTTCGAATTAGATTCGACATCGCGCCACTTTTAGATTGGAAACCGCTGGTAATTTCGTATTCGCGAATCAAATAGAACAATCAGAGGGTTTCGTGTTCGTTACGTGAGAAAATTCACGGCGTAGCGAAAAATTCAAATTTATGTCGACCGATCTGAGTAAAGGATCGGCGTTGAAAGGCCTTAACTCTCGTCGTAATTTAACCCTACCTCCTTCCCTCGTTTTTGCGGGATCTATACAAGGTACGCAACAGTCACGACACTTGATTCGCTTCGGCGAAACGCGTTGTTTGTCGCATCAAAATTCCGAAACGAGGTCGCGCAAGAAGTCTCGCGCATAATAAAAGTAATGGACGTAAGCAGTGCGGCGTTAAATCACGCGGGGTTGACGTTGTTCGCGTGAAATACGGTTTAGGGGTGAAGGAAGGGATATCGCGTTTTCGTATTGCAAGGTTTCACGGTTTGAATCGCGAATCGCGGGTGAACCGAAATGAATATGCAGTCGTTTTCCTCCTGTGTATTTGCACGATTATAATCGCAGAGCGAAAACGAATATTCTTCAGGTAAGAGACTCGGGGAAGATTTACAACCGGAATAACTAGATGGACGACCGCTATTTCAGACTTAGTCAGATTTTGCCGACGTCGTCCGCGAACTACGAACGAGATTGCGCGGATATTAATGTGTATGAAGTGTGATATTCTCTCCTTTTCGCCGAAAAGACCAGGTGACCCGAAAACGATGCATTTACACGGCGCGCATATCTATTTGATAAATTTAAGTTGTTAACACAGAAATGTCATGCAGGGAGATGTGAAACTCTGTTTCTTTGTTGAACGAAGCGTTCTATCTTTACCGAGACTAACGTAAATAACTATCTTTATAACAGTCGAAGATGGACTTTTCTTTTAATAAATCGAAGGCACAAGAAACTTCTAGAGATACCGATTTGATTTTCGGATTATGAATAATTGAAAGTGCTTTTAGTTGAATTTTCGCGAAATAAATTGCATCGTAAACGCTACATAAAATTGAAATTGATCGAATATTTACATAATGCTTATAGAATATTGTAGGTAAACTCATTAACTGGACAAATTAGTAATTTAGATTTTATAGTAACCGGACATTAATATACGCAGCGTATAAGTATAATGCACTATTATCTTCCTTGCTCTCCGATTTCCCCCATTTTGACGCGTACACATTAGCCTGTAAAGAATAATAATCAAAATAATTATGTAAATGTAAATCAATAAATGCACATTGTCACATTCGATTAATTATCGCGTATCGTGTGTGTAGTAATCCAATCCCAATCTCGCCTGCAACCTAGTTATGCCGCTGGTCGGATCTGCAAACATGATTGTTCAGACATTTTACCGTACGGCAATAATCAGAACATATTTTGGATAAAGCTTATCAAAATCGTGCTTCACAAACATGCTCAATGCCTGCAGCGATAATTTTGTTTGTATGTGAGTGTTTGAGATATAAAAAAAAATCAATTAAACCGATGCGATAGTTGAATGACGCGTTTGACCGAAAAGCGCGATATCAGTGTATCTATATAACATTACGCTATATTTCGTGTTTTTCATTTTTTTTTCGAAGATCCATACATTTTAGTAAGACCGTGTTATATATACACATACTTCCGGGGATGTTTAATAAAAGAAATACAGACTTTGAAAGAATATTTGAAAAAATAAAATAAAATAGAGCTAGAAATCTACAAAATCTCGATCTGCAAAATATATTCCAAATATATTCTAAAATAAAAGTAAATAGTTTAAATAAATAAAAAAATACCCGGAGAGATAAAATGGAAAATATTAGGAAATAAAATAGTACATGTAAATATGTATAAATTGGAGGTCTACTTAAAATTGATTGCAGTGTTTTATTATAATTCGTGTCTCGCTTTAAGTAATATATATATGTACAAAAGAACATTTAATGTGTATGCACTTAAATATTTGGAATAACGAATATATTTCGCGAGCATTTATACACACAGCGGTTCATTTAAAATTGTGAAACCGTTTTCATAGTTTCGTATGAAAAGGAGCGGCGTATAATATGTATCATCCAAAAAAAAGTTATTTTCTCATCGTATTTTTTTTCAATATACGTTAATGCACTGCAAATTTCCCGTGTAACTTTTCCGCACTGTAGCCTTCACATACCGCATTAAAACTGTTATGTTTCACTGATCGCGTACGAAATTAATTCTCTTTTTGCGTACAAAATTTGTTATTTATTATCTTCTCTTTGGAAGGAACTGGTAGATTCAGACTGAAATTTAACATATACTACGTTTTTATTCGCTTATCGCACCATTTATCCTAACAGAAAAAATCTCGAGATTATAGAAAAACTGTGTGACTACGTTCGAAACGAAGACGAAAAGACACAGGGAAAAAGAAAAAGTTAAAAGAAATGAGAAAAATGCGCGAGCGATTCACGCGACGTAGCGTTCCGAACGGCTTTTATATTCCTCGGCGTTCATTAAGTCGGGTTACTTTGCTCACGCGAGTATTGGATGAAGCAATTAAAGCACGCGCCAGTTGGAGATATAATTTATTTGCCGCGGCGAGTTACGTAGAGTTACGCGCTCCGAGAGGCCACCTTGGCGCCCATTAAGAATTTAATTGCATTTACGCCACGTTGACTGGCCGATATCGATGCGAACTGCTTTTAGAGAGTCCTTAACTCGCGATCCGTCGCGCTCTACGGGATTAAGTGCCGCTCAGATGGAAAATTATTTACGTTAGTCTTGTATAAAGTACGAGATCGTACGTGTGTGTGTGTGTACGTTGTAGCTTCGTGTAACAAAACAGACTTGGAACTAGCAGCTCTTTGTTGATAAAATAACAGACTCGTTCCCCAGGAACTGTCTCTTTCGATATTAAACTGTCAGATGTCGATCGGTTAATCGAAGCTTGCTCAAGAAACAGGGAGGATGACTATCTCTCTTTCTTTGAAAGAAATAATCTTTTCGTTAACGAGAAAATTTATTATACTTTTCATGAAAATTCTCTAAAATATCTAGAATATTATGATACGGAGACGCTAATTATTTTCAAGAGACTTGCTTATTTCTTGTTGAAACTACATTTACGTAAACCTATTTGCTTTAGTAATATACAGGTTTAGAATAAATAGGATTAGTTATGAAAGTTAAGATTGAGGAGATTATAAACACTTTGACGGAAACTTAAGGAATTACACGCTGTTAGTGACGAAATCAAGTTTTTACGAACAATTAAATCGCATTCTTTGTCGGCCTAATTATTTGCCCGATACGGGTCACTATGTCGGAATAATCTAGAGAACTCTCCAAGTAGTTAATTCGTTTCTTTACATTGTCGGGAGAGGTTTTGGAGAGAGGTTATTGAGCCAGGTACTTGCCAACTTTTTCGGTTCGACTATTGGTACTTGCGAGTCTATGTAAAGCGATAAGAACTCTCGGGTTAATTATTCTGCGAATGAACTGAAGAGAGCGAGAAACCCTCTTGAAAAAAAATCTCAATGACTTTCGCGTATTTCGCATTTATATGTATATATACTATCATCGTCAAATTTTTTTCGATAAGACAGATTTGATTGTCAAAAAAATTTACAATTTGTAATTTTAACTTTTTGTATTCGCGAATTTATTCAATATAGACAGAGGATTTTAATTTGTCAATAAAGCGATTTAAACTAAAATATCGTAATATATGTCGCATATGTCGATTAAATAAATTGTTACTGAAACAAAATTATTTTCACGTGTGTGGCGCGTTAAAAAAATTTTCCTTTTTTTTAAATTTAACTTCGAATTAGCACACGATCGAAAGACACACACTTGATTGCAAACGTACATTTCAATTTCACGCTTAATTGGATAAAAAAATCGTATCGGAGGTTTCGCTTTTGTCCGGAATCGCGCGAGTATTCGAAGCGAAAATCTGTAATATTATAACGGCGCTTTTAAGGACACCTTTTAGATGCAACGCCCAGTTTCGCTTTTTTACTCGGGAGAGTTTCGAGGAGTTTCACCTCACAGAAACGTTTAGAGATTTTATCTCGTTCGCCCTTTCACGTGCGATGATCGGGAGGAGGCTAGTATAGCGCCTAGGTGTTTTGCCTAGTAGTAGCATATGCAAAGTAATTTCTTCCATGTTCTCCGGCGGGGCCATAATCGCGATCGTCAATAAAGCAAGGGATATCTCGTGCTCTTCAGGCATTTCCCTTCGGTATGTTTTCTCTTTGGAGCCATACTCGTAATTGATAAAACGCGCAGGCGAAAATTGAATTATTCGCGCCTTTATCTCGTATATAAAGACGCGCGGAAAAGTTTTTATATTATACAGCAGTCGTAAAAATAGAGCTGCGTGTCGGAAAATTCAAGTCACTCTCCGTCTCTCTCCATTAAAAATCATATTTTACTTACGAAAAGCGATATGTTTCCGGAGAAGACGTCTGGAGAACCGTTTTCTTCTTTTTCTTTTTTTTAAGTGCTTCGTGAGATGGCGAAGAAACGATCGGTCGTAAAAAAAAAGAGAAAGAAATCTTCTCACTTGGATTTTTTTATACACACAATATTTGTCGGTAGACGGAAGATGGAACTGTTTTTTACATCTTCATTGGAAATTCCAGTCGCGCGTATACATACGAGTATATATGTTCCTGGCATATCGCAATTGCAAATATCCCGGGCGAGCTCGACCGAAATGGACGGGTTTCGAATCGCGTGTCATCCATCCGTGGATAATGGTTTCCGCTGCTATAAAAACGAAGCGTTTCCGCAAAATTATGCAAGACTATTATCGAGTGCAACGCAACGCGAGAGTATATTATACACATCAGCGCGTATGTGTATGTGCGCATAACTGCTAGAATAAAACCGCTTTTTACAATTGCGACTTGTGACCGTAAAGAGATTCGTCGCGCGATTCGAGTTCGGTATTTTTCGACGAGACCGGCAGAACAAAATCGCATAACGGCTGATACTTTTAACGGGCCAATTTTCTCTGCACGCAGTCAATCGCGACATTCCAATCTACAATATCAACAATTTTGTCGAATAATTGAAATGCGTCACTCCTGTCATTGGAATCGGCGAACGTGCTCGTTCTTTTTATAAATTCGACAATTTTGCCACCGACACACAGTGAAGGAAATATGTTTGGATACAAAAATCATTATTGTATATTTTTGAGTAAGGATCAAATTCAGTTAAAAATTGATAAGCTTGGGAAAAATAACATTCAAACTTTTTCATCCCGTATGCAATATTTAGAAATATCGCGCGGTGACAGGCACTCTTTATTTAGATAACTGAATCGCAAATTTTTAAATAATATCTATATATAATTTTTAATTTTTCCTTTCCTGGATTTGTGCAAAATAAACAAAGTATTATTATTCAAATAATTTTATATATAAATTGATATATTTACTATTATTAATTTATCATCTCCAATAATATCTAATAACATCTTTAAATATAACATTTTCATAAATTATATTATGATTTATGGACAATAAAATATATATAAAATATATATGTAATATTTTTTTGATGAATTTAAAGACATATATTGACGATTTATTTAATCAAAATTAAATCTATTGGGGAATTCATATATGTATTATATATATCCGATTAGTCGCACAAAAAAGAATATATTTGATTAGTTAGTTTAATTTAAATCTTTAATTTTTTCTCTATTAAACAAGGCTTTAAATAAATTCAAATTTATTATTGTCTGTGATAAAATACAAGCTCGCGCGCGTAATTATCCGATACTAATCGAATTCATGATTACATTGCCGCCAAGCGGCTTGATTTCCATTGATTTATCCAACTCGCGCATCAGTACAGGATTCGAGATATAATGAAATGGAGTGCGACCAGGGGAAGGAAGGGAGATCTCTTTCAGTGTCTCTTAATTTAATTTACTTGCAAAACCTTCTTGGAATCCGCGAAAAAGTTGTGCAAGATTTAATCCCGCAGTTCTGCATAAAGTCGCAAAATTAGATCCAAAATCAGTAATTGTGTTAACAATCAAATAAGCTGAGTTGCAAAATTTTTTAGAAATTTTAATTGGGCAATTAATATAGAGCGTGATCGATTCTCACATAAAGAATAAAAATGCGAGTACATCGGTTCTGAAAAAGTTTGTAGACTTTGAAAGAGAAATGGCTTTAGATATGAGATATTCTGTACTTTTTGCAATTGTTCTCTCTCTTTGGCTTTCTTTTTTTTGCATATGTTCAAACTAAAATTTATATTAAATAATCTCTACTCGTTTTTTTTATTTTAGAAAGTTGTGGTCTAAGCTTAATTGATCGATGCAACGGTTATACATTTTTTTCTCATATATTTTTATAGAATCCGTCAGATGGGAAAAATGCGTTATCCTCTGGCCATTTCCTATATGGGATTCTAAAACAAATATCGCGTCGTATTTTATGACGTACTTTTACATCTAATCTTTTATATATTTGCGAATACAATAACATCGTATATATTTTCGATGTATATAATTTTTAAAATTAAATTAAAAAAATAATTTGAATAATAATTTTAAAAATATTTTAAAATAATTATTTTTCTCGCGCGCAGAGCGCATCGTTACCTTGATTTTACGGAATATAACTGTTCGGTAAACACTGTCCAAGTTGAATAAGAATTGCAGTTCGACGAAGTAATCAGACAAACGAGGTGCTCGGCGTGAGAATGGCTGATGTACCCGATGTATACCGAAGCAGGAAATAAACGCAAGTTCTTAGGGACTTGCAAAACTCGCCCGCAGCGTATCCGCATTCGGGCGAGATGGTTAAACTCGTTTATGTGGGACAGCAAGTGGAGCAAGAAAATTTTCAGTTACTCGCTTTTCGTTCCTCTGCAAGCGAAGCAGCTCTCATTTAAATGTCCGAGCTGCATTGAAATTATTCGTACTTCTCGCTATATTAATTAGCTCGAAGAGAGAAAACTATGTAACAAACTTTATAAATATTCCTTAGAAGATTAACGTTTATATTTGCGTATATAGGCATTTTTTTAGACAAAAGATTTTCGATATATCGATATACATATATCATGAAATCGCGAAAGAGATGTAATTGAGAGAATGCAATAATTTTTTAATTATAAAATATGATAGATGTCAGCGATTTTTCGGTGACTTTTATATGAAATATTTTCATTCCCATTTTCTCTAATGATTTTTAAAGCAATTGCAAGTTTTATGATTGTGTTTTTACTAAGATTAGACTAATAAAATTAATGAAACAAAGAATTGAATAATTTAATATTCTAAAATTTTGACAGATGATTTCTCTCTAACGTCAATTTAATATTATGATAAAACAAATTAATTTATCGTAATATTATCACACTTTATTTTAATATCTAAAGAAAATCTTTTCACACTGAGAGACGTTATTGTCAAGATCGCCATCCTCGTGAAAAAGTATAAGCTTGAGATGTCTCCAATACGGTTTGAATGAAACGAGCGCGGTCATTCGAAGTTTTTTTAGACAAAATATTTTCGATATATCGATATATATCGTGAAATTGCGAAAGAGATATAATTGAGAGAATGCAATAATTTTTCAATTATAAAATATGATAGATGTCAGCGAGTTTTCGGTGACTTTATACGAAATTTTTTCATTCCCATTTTCTCTAATGATTTTTAAAGCAATTGCAAGTTTTATGATTGTGTTTTTACTAAGATTAGACTAATAAAATTAATGAAACAAAGAATTGAATAATTTAATATTCTAAAATTTTGACAGATGATTTCTCTCTAACGTCAATTTAATATTATGATAAAACAAATTAATTTATCGTAATATTATCACACTTTATTTTAATATCTAAAGAAAATCTTTTCACACTGAGAGACGTTATTGTCAAGATCGCCATCCTCGTGAAAAAGTATAAGCTTGAGATGTCTCCAATGCGGTTTGAATGAAACGAGCGCGGTCATTCGAAGTTCAACAAAAGCGTCACCACTTGCGTATGTATCACCGGTTTTAGAGTCCTATACAGAGAGTGGCCATAGGATGGCGCCATTTCTTCCTGCCGGGGGATCCTATAGAATATCTCGGAAAGAGATTTATGATCCGATCGTCGCGCATCAATCAATTAAGCTTAAACCACAATTTTTCAAAACGGAAATATAGGGGGATTATTTAATTTTAATTTAATTTAAAATGTCACATAAAGAAAGAAAGAGAGAGAGAGAGAGAGAGAGAGAGACAGAACAGTTGCACATATGATACAGAATATCTCGCGTCTAAAATCATTCCATTTCCAGTCTGTGGATCTTTCCAGAGATGCAGACCCCGTGTGTTCGCATTAATGTGATTTGCAGCACAATGTTTGACCGCAATAATTTCCGCGTGACCTTTTAACAAAGCTTGTATAATCCTTCTGCCCTTTAATTCCGGATATTTGAACACATGTTGCGCACATTTATCCAAAGATTCTCGCAACTGCTATCTATGCATTGCAGCTGGCGTAAGCCATTAAAGTAGTCTCATTAAAACTTAATAAGTATCATAAAACACAAGAACGGAACCAATTATTCCATTGAATTCTTTGATGAACGTTTTTCTTTTACAATAAAATCCTTCAATATGTGTAAGTTCTTGGTTGGATGTGAAGATAAATAAAATGTTAAATATATACGAGTAATGAACGCAAAAACGTGAAAGAAATCAGCGCTGCGCAAAAATTTCTTGAAAACGCGAAATTAAAACCCCTTTGAAATCTTTTTATGGAAATTAATGAAACACCGGCTCTCTCCTAATTGCTTTTAGATATGCAAGAGTAAAAGATCCTCAGTATTCCAGATACATTATTTTATGCTAAATAAGAATAAAGATGTAAAATAAAGTGTAACAGAAAGATACACATGAAAATATGTTTTTTATCCAATTTTTTAAATTTTGTTGAAAAATGGCACAGTATAAAAGACATTAAAATAGACATGCAAACTTGCAGTTTGCGCGAATATACAGGCAACACAGCATATAAAGTATTCTTTTGAAGTAAAAGCTTTTCGCAAAGCTCTTGGCGAGATAGTTAACGTCTTAATGCTTTCACGAAGAGCATCGCGACGTGAAGCTTCTAATGAGCACATAACGTATATAAAGTGAAATCTGGCGAGTTTATTTACGACCTGCCTCGCCGTGGAGTCATTGAAAATCACGAGCGCGAATGCAAAAGCAACAGGAAAAGCGAAAAGCAACACAGCAGCGTCTCAGCTGCGTTTGATTAAAGATCTTGGTGCAACATTCGACTGATTATAACTAGCTGCGCACTCCGGTACAGCCTATTACGAGTAAAATGCAATTACGAAGGGCCGTAATATACTCTATATACTGTATATCCCGGTGCACGAGAATATTATTCAATTGAAATATGGAAATAATGATGCAACTCTTTCTCAAATGTTTGATCGTGAATTTATTACACTTGGAATAAAAGTCTCGCGCGAACGAATCTGCGGACGGATTCACTCGAGGACAGATGAAAACTGCGCCGCGATTAATTCCCTAAGAGCTACGACGGGACTTGCTTGCCATCTCGAGCGGAAGAGTGCCTCTTCTTCCTTATGCCAATCGCCATTGACTGCCCGGTATCCCGTAGAAATGGGTCAGAGCGAGGAGCAACGGCCGGGCAATCCGGGGAGTGCGTTTATCTCTATCGCGACAATTTATCACCATAAATTCAGAAGAGTGCGAGGAAGTGGCGTGATGTTTTTCGCGAGGAAAAACGGAGGGGGAGTATCGCGCGTTACTCTAAATGGCACGAAATTCAGTTAAGCGAATCGTGAACTTCTTGGAATACCTCGAATTAGTCGTCTGGCACGTCAGGCCCAGATCGACACGCAGGACATTAAAGCGGAACATTATATATTATGTATATCGCGATACCATCGACATGCGATATTAGCTGGACGAAATTAACTTGGGAATTTGAATTATATATCAGAATTCCCAAAAATTCTACAGCACATGAATATTCATTTAGAAAAACACTTTTAATTTCATAAAGAAGAGAGAATGCCTCAAGAGAGTGATTTGAACGATTGGAATTAAAAATTATTTATTAAAGTATAAGAATTATTAATCTGACGTTTTTAGGTCTGTTCTTTTCAGCTGGCTACACTAGTTCAGAGTTTATCTCTTTTCTTTCAATGGTAGAATAAAAAAGATAAATTCTAAACCAGTACAGCCAGTTCAGCTGAAAAGAACAGACCTTTCGTGTGTGCGCTTTAAGCTATAAATTTAAAAAAATCCTCCAATAATTGCTTTAAATATTTCCGAAAAGTTATTACATTCGAAAAAAAAAAGCAAACGAGAAATGATTGGTTGTAGAACTGATTGGTATATAGTCTAAATAATTCTCACCCCTTTTTTCGTATATCAAAAAAATTGGAAAATACGTGCTTATACACAGAGGGAATTTTCTTTCAGAATTTATCCTGAAAATCATGGTAATCGTAGGACAAGGAAAGAATTTTATGAGAATTTCTTTGATTAATATTTATCACAATAAAAATAATATCTATTACAATAAAATATAAAATATGTTTGATTAATTTTACCATGCAGTTTAGTAAAATTAATCAAACATGTTTTATGTTTTATTGTGATAGATATTATTATTTTTATTGTGATAAATATTAATCAGAGAAATTCTCACAAAATTCTTTCCATACCATATTGTCTATTGTAATGATTACCATGATTTTCAAGGTAAATTTTAAGAGAAAATTCTCTCAGTGTATACGTGATTACGAAACTAATCGAACCGCGTTACAGGAATATTTTAGGGAGTCCTTTGTTGGAATTCGCGAAATGTATATGTAAATCAGTTCAGCTATGTCCTGTCGGACCTATCGTGCCAGGTCGGGGGTGGAAAGGGGAAAGGGAGACAGGGAGTTCGCGGCACGCAGGAGAGGCCCGCGACCTATTAACTCAGAAATATATAAGATCACGGAAGCATATCACGGAGAGTTGCGGAAAGTTATGCGATAGCGGCCGCTCACGAAGGTGCACACGGCTTCTCCGAGTGGAAGTTAAATTATACGGTGGATCCTCGACTTTTGTGTGTTGGCGGGACTATGAGAATTCTTTTATGTGCGAATTCGGCGATATCGCCGACTTTTACGTGATCACGTGAACTGAAACGCGGATAGAGATTCCTATCTCGGGCACTCGATTTCTTGTAACGTTCGTTACGAACATTTTTATAAATGCAGACTTGCTCTCGCGATTAGCTGAGATTTATTTCTCTCTGCTGCGAGACGCAAAATGCGCCTCACAGCTCCGTGAATGCGATTATGATTTTATAGATGCTGTAAATTGATTCGATTCTTCGTTATTATTTATTGGTAATATTCTTTTAGCTATACTCGTATAATCTATACATAAGAAATTTATTCGCAAAATTGAATTTTTTTATTGGCAGACTTAAATATTTCATTAAAATAAAAATAATTCGGTGCAAATAATGATGTATGCAAAGGACATTAAAAATCTATCAATAATAAATATAATGTATTTATAAAATAAGATTACATTATATCTATAGAATAAAATATATTCATATAATTAAATGTATTATATTTAATATATTTAAATTAAATATGTTACATGTATAGAATAAATATAATTTATAGAACTAATATTTTATATTTATAAAATAATTATAATATATTTTTATAAAATAAATATATATCTTTTACACGTTTGTTTGCACCGAGTCATTCTTTATTTTAACTAATTGTAAGTGTTAAGTACAATTACAAAAAATTAAGTTTTTACGAGGAAGTCTTCTCCATCTGCGTCAGCTGTTCATTTATCATCATACATTTTATGTCTCAAAAGCCTCACTTACCGGATTAGATTTGGGCCGAGAGCATATTATTATACAAAAATATCGTCTCCCTTCTTTCTTGCTGAATGTCGAGCCATAACACTGCTATTATCGACGTGCAATTTAGTTCGTACGGCCCATAGCCTCTCGGGCTTGAATTTGCTTTTCGAAATAGCCTATGTGATGGCACGATATACTTCAGAGCATCAATTAATACTTAATGGCACAATATCGCCGCATAATCGGCTCAGCTATATTGCATAAGGCATTACCGTAACAGCGTGGCCTAAAACCGCAATTCGATATCGTTAGGTAGTGGTAGTGGATCCCGTCCAATATGACGTTTCTTTACCAATTAAAGGATCATCCTTGATTGCTCGACGCTCAAGCATCACGTTTGATAGTCGTCGTTAACTTTACTTCACATAATTTTATATAACGCACGATGTGTCGATGAAACATCGCATTCTTCGTGGCATTCTCAAGTACCAAGAAACTCACTATGTAAACGAGCGGGGTAAAAAATTTATGCCTTTCGCGAGCAGAACTTCACCGTGATATTATGTCTCGCTGCCATTTTCATTAAACATTTAAGTGAACCGATCTCGAGCTTGATTAATTTGTCAAATTGAAGATCACGCGATTTCGAATAATTTACTTGTGCTTTTTTCTCAGCCACGCTACGTGTTAATTACAACATGCTCTGTATTTTAAAATTGGAACAGAAGCAACGTTTATATCGCATCGATTAATTGATATTTTTCCCTGTTCGCTTGAAACGTTGCGTAGCAAACATCGCGATAACATAAATGCGAATGCAAACAAAACTATTTACGACAATTTCCGTCCCGTTAACCGCTTTATCAAGTTAATCTTGTAAATAAACCGTGTTGATTCCGCGGATTTGATAGACACACAGAGCTCGTTTTTATTTATGCAATCGCCATACTATATTCTTCGTGTATTTTTCGAGCCCGGCTTCGGGCTCGAGAACTTTGCCGGGACTTATCTATATCGATGAAAATCGTTTCGCGCATCTCGAGAGTCACGCTCGCACGTATACACCCACTTATCCCGGCACGAGTTTACTTTACCAGGTCTCTAGGGGTAGACTGCAGGATATTACTTTGCCGACTTCGTGATCCTATATCTCCCCCTTCCAGTTGTACAAGTGTAATTCGCGAGTTCCAGCCCCGAAAGGAACGCAAAGCTTCATTTCGTTCCGGACGCGCTGTCAGGACGGCTTGATGTAAGCGGCGCATTTCGCTATCCTGACGTGGGGCATTACACGTCAGGTCGGACGTTACAGATGGGCAATTAAAGTGTTACAACCTACCCCCCGTGAAGTGCTTAGCACCGGCGGAATGCGCCGCTGTTTACTGTAACGAGGGGCATCTTTTCTTTTCACGCATAATTCAAAGGCCTTATCAGCGAGCTACTTGAGCTCGATCGATGCTGAAGCAAAAAAGTCCAATTAAGTATTTCAGATCCTTATGAATTGACTCTATTATAACAATAATTTTCAAGAATTTTTGTCTTTATGAATTAAAAATTATTAAATTCTTGTTGTGTGTGTTTTAGAAACAATCAAATCCCAGCTAAAATATTCTTATTTAAATTTACAGGCAAGTAAGACTCAGATGCGGATGTCAGTGTATCAGATTCAAGGAATAATTAATTTTTTGTTGTGCACAGGATATTAATTTTCCTTAGTACGATACCAAGAAATTAAATAAATCTCAATTTCCTTCTAAAGAGGTTTATTAAAAATAAAATCTTAAATTGGAATTTATTTAGTTTCTTTAAAAAGAATTAATTTCTTTTGTTGAAACTTGTAATTTATCGTGTACAGAACACTAATTTTTTTGGTACGATATCAAAAAATTAAATAAATCTCAAATTTTAATGAAAAATTAATTCTTCCTTGAAGCTGACATACTGACATCTGCGTCTGACTCTTATTTTCCTGTTAAATTGAAATATGAATTTCACACGAAGAGCCTAAAGTTGTCAAAATATTCTTTTTGATACTTTTTAAATATTACCTCTCTAAAAGCCGTAACGGGGAGAAAAATACGATCAGCTTGTCGAGATTAAAGTTAAGGGACAATTAACAAATAGATTGACAAACCATTACGAATAATTTCCTTTCGCAGACGTCTCGCGTTATTTCTAGTTACCAAGATACTAAACGGCACGCGAAACGATGTAGGTGTATATCCGCATCAGTGAGGAATCATGGCGTGCAGCGGCAACAAACGTGCAATTACTCGAAGAAACAAGGAGGTATATGTTTCGGTCTATCGGGCGTAAAATGCGAGAGCAAGTTTAAAGAGAAGCGGCAGAGCGACTGTCCCCGATTAGAGTGAAACGCCGCGCAAATAAACGGTCGAATTATACATTGTTAAACGACGGACTGAAAGCTGAAACCGGCATTCGCGGACGTGGTTGGTGGTGGTGGTCTATTTTTTGAAGGTGGCTCTCTTACTGGAGAGGAAGAAAAAGCACCTTGAATAAAACATATCTACCGGCGGGCATGTCTCAGAGTCTCTCGACTCATCCCTTTGCCTTATATAGTCTCTCTCTACATCTTCTTTTCTCTTTGCTTTCTTTTTTTCCTTTTTTTTTTGGATTCTGATATTTTACGGGCGTTAAAAACGTCCTTAGCGCGCAAGATCATTCGGACCGTATCGCGTAATAGGATAAGAGAAACCGTGGCGGTAATAAGGTAAACGCGTTGCGAGAAACTTCTGTAATGAAGTTTACCATCGCGGACGAGGAAACCAGGTGGCCGAAAGTGTCACAGTCATCGTGCCGTATTTATATTTAACGCATTTGATTTTCTTTATAAGCAGGGAAACTCGAACTCGCTTAAACGAAATGAAATTTAATTGAATTAGATCGATAAATCAACCGAGTGATGGATTGATAAATTTAGAATCGCCACTTATAAGGCTTCCCTCGCATCAAATCGTTGATTTGTCGAAACGATTCATCGCTGACAAATAAAATGATAACCCGATTAATTTTTCCTCTCTTTTTTTTTCTTCTCCCCCTCAGGCTCTGACAGCAAGTTGTCGGACATTGACGGACAGCCCTACACCACGTTGCTGTACAGCAACGGCCCGGGTTACACGCAGCCGCGGAATATCCTGCGGGAAGCTGGGAAGGATTCCATTCAGGTAAGGGGCCTCATTCTCATTTCCGTACGCGCGGAAGGAAGGTAGTACGCCGGTGTTTATTGGATCGGAGAATGATCGAGTGGCGAAATCGAGGCCGCGCTCGAAAATCCATCACGTACTATCGCTGTACGGTCGTGAAATATTCCGCCAAACACTTCCGACTCCCTCCCACGAGGATCTTGAAATACCGCTGTTAGATGGTGCGCTGGCAATTTTTAATCTCGCCGTAAAATTAGAAGACAGAGTCCACATCATAGGATATTCGGGTTGAATTTTATTTACAGCGCAAGTTTCAAAAGATATATTTATGTGTGTAAAGATTGTATAATATTCTATATATCAAAATCTATATGACAAAAATTAGCTTTATATACTTAATTGCTCGAAAGAAGGGATTATATATTTTCTGAACTTGATCGCGATAATTACTTTTCTGCCAAAATTAATTTTGCAGTTTTTCTAATTTCTGAGAGATAAAAGTGATTTTTTTAAATAAAATATTTTTAAAGAAAATGAATAATTTACGAAGAGAAATTGCAAGAGCAGGACATGAGACATTTTTTATAAAAAATTTAATATATCTTACCTGGTTTGTTTATTTTTATGTATGTGCTATATTTTATTTATAACTTATATACATATTTTCTATCTATATTTATGTATATACCTGACAATTCTATCTACGCATTTTCCCGTCGTTTATTGATTTAATCTCCTTCGCTGAAAATAGCTTTATGCGAATTCGTATTTATTCTTTCGATTGTACTATGTTACATCACGCGGACGTGTTCTCGGCAGGTATTTTCGTACATAGCGTATATTTACATAAAGATTTGAATTTATATTAATCTGTAAACAAAAATATTTCGCCGCGTATTTTAACAGCTATCCGCAATTTCTCTCGTATAGTTTTATTCCGTTTTGTTTTTACTATCCAAGGGCAGAGGTATCCGGTATATTTACACTACGGATATCATTTGACATCGCTGTGAGTTACGTCGCGAAACGCGGGGTAGATCATTCTGCACTTTTATTCGCGCATCGCTTTACATTATCATACCGAACACGTATGTGCAATAATTTAGTCTCCGACGTGTGGATACAAATAAATTTTATTGTGCAGATCCTGCGCGCATTGTATATAATTATGGTACTTTATATATAAACATAACATACCATACGCATCACTGCAAGATTAATCTTGATTAATAGAGAGTACCATGACATATAAATATGAAATATACAAAATATGTCGAAAGTATATATTTTCTCTTTTTTATAAAGGATTTTATTTTACAGATACTTATCATAATAATTATTTTGAAAGTTTAATTATCAAGATGTTTAATTTATTATTAAGAATTAATTATTCGAAAAAGTTACAAACAAAAATGAATTTTGCCTTTTTCTTAATTTTGTTTATCAACACTAAGAAAGTGCTTATCTAAACGTATCATATATTTTTCATATATTTCCTTTTACAATCAAATTTGTTATCTATTATTATTGTATCCGCGATATTAAAAATCCGTTTCGTCGGGATCACAGAGTAGCAATTCATGCAATCTTCTCGGTCACAATGCTCGAAATGCATTGAGAAAATTCGTTCTGAAGTTATAAGAATATCATCTGGCGGTGACTCTCCAGCATGATTTTATTCAATTCCTCGAAATGTCCCGTCGGAGTGAATCGTCATAAACGGTAAGTGGCCCGGGAAGAAACTGATTAAAATCTGGATGGCTATTAGGACGATAAATTACGTCGACCTTCCTCTCTCTCTTCGCCAACGATCGTATAGATTACAAGGATGGGGGACGGAATATTTCGTCACCTTAAGTGATATTGAAGCATAATAGTCAGACATTACAAAAGCTCCAATATAAGATTATGTATTTTTATGACAGAAACAATTTTCAATAAAACATTAAAGATGGATTGTCGAGCTAGAAATTTTGCAGAGTAACATCAATAAATATTCATATCTAAATTAATTGCATTCATATTTATTTTTCTATAAATATATATATTTCCATTAAAAATATATAAAATGAAATTATTCCACACTGCAAATTATTCTAGGAAAAATTATTTGACCCTCTCTAGTGAGAATTTATGTTATAAAATTCTTCCATTTTTTACCTTATTTAGATATTTTAAAATAATAATATTAATATATTAATTGCCATATAAAAATTGAATATTTAGTGACTATTTAGGTCATTACTTGAAAACGTGTTAAGTTGGTGATGTCGGAAGCAGGTAAGGACCAAGTTTTATTAAATATAATCATAATTATTTAATAAATTATAATTATTTAATATAAATTATTTATTTGAAACACGCATTGCAGCGTGATTTATTAGTGGGTCGTTTTACGTATCGTATTTGGGAAATAAGTTTCGCCATAAACTGTGCTTACTTCGCCAATTACATCTGTTAAAACGTATGTAATGCAAGAATTCGATTCCCGTAGCTCGGTCTGGAGAGATGCTTAGGATAATATCGTATAATACTGCTACGACAGTATCGTGCAGCTCCCGTCTCACGTTCGGTTGCATTTCTCCGGACTATTATGTAAAGGCAAATTCTCCCTCGCATAAATCGATATTTCGCGAAACAAGAAGCGGCCGTATTTTACATCGGGAGATTGCTTTCGTTTTACGAGAATGTGATTTACACGATGAATGTCAGATATGCATTAAAGCTGTAAATCTGGATCTACCGAGCGGTATTAGCAGCAAATCTCATGATCATATACGAAGTAAACGCGGTAAACGTGCACGCGATGATGACAAGGTAAACAACAATCAAAATAGTTTATCTCGAGAAGACATGTACAAAATGACAACATTACCATTTATTTCTGTGATCTTTATTTAAACTAATTGAAATGACAAACCAATTTGAAAAAAAAAATTATAAGAGAACATGTAAAATACAATCGTGATATTTGTAAGAGTTTAATTTAAAATTTGTTCCAATTTGAAGCCGGAGAAACTTTATCGGAACAAAAATTGCAATTTAATATACGAGATGATACTGAATCGGCAGCTCAATTAACGATTCGATATTTTTGGCGTCGAAAAGGCGATTTCGAATTTTGCGAAAGAGAACAAATGCGATTCTATCTGCGCTAATTTCGGGTCAATTTTGCAATGAGGTCTCACTATATATATTTTATAAACGTTCTACAAAATTCCCACAGCGCATTTTATATGTACCGATATCGTACAATAAAAAGCAGATAAACGTTATTATTCATCTCAGTAATTTGTGTCAGTAATTACACGCTAGGAGTTAATGCTTGATATCCGGGACGAATTAAATATCATATACCCGAGTCGATATCGAGCCGTTTTAATTTACATTCGATTCTTCCCGTTCGCGCAAAATATGACACGCAAATTAATGAGAGAATTCAGCTTCAGCTGCAATAATTCGCCGCTCGCATTTCTCTTTTCTTTTTCGCTCGCATTATATTATCATACATTCTTGCGTCTTCCTAAAAGTAGTACAAATCTGCTCGGCTGCGCATCGCCGACTTCGTCCGGCTTCGTATGAAATATCCGCCTCTCGCAGATGTCTTAAGGGTAGTTCTCTTCGTGTTCATTGGCGTAGAGTTTTTGCTCGGCGCGAAGCGAATATTCCCTTTTATTTTCTGCCCAGCCAGCCAAGCTTTATCTTGCGATAAAGAAACGGAATGGAATAGAAATTTAAGATCCCGATTTTTCAACATTTTTTTCTTCGAAAAATATAAAAAGTTGTGAATTTTATGCGCGGTTGTTTATATTATTTACTATATTAGTGTTCTCAAATAAAGTATAAATGTAACTCGTAGAAATTGTTTACAAATTAGCTCGTAAACATTGTGTTTATATCGCCGCCCTCTTCTATATTTTGCAGATAAAATAAATATGTGCGAGATAATGGCGAATTAAATAACCAGTCCAATTTGCCGCAGTGCTAAAGGTCCTTTGAGCAAGTCTAACGACTATCGCTATCATTGCTTTTATATCTGATTTTCTTGTTTGTATGCTTTAGTATGAGAGAGAAAAAGAGAGAGAGCACACTCTCTTGGTGTCCGTAGATTTTGTTGCCGGAAATAAAGTCTCGCTCCTCGCGATATCTCGAGCTTATCCGATGGAAACACCGACCTTACGATGTACCACGATGGGGTAGATAACGCTAACCTCTTACGATATTTAACGCTCCTCTCCGACGAGGACTGTAATTCCTTAAGACGCCATCTCCCAGTTACTACGTCTTGTCTCCCGACGTAACCCACCCTAGTATTCCTCGTAAGGACGTTGCCTTACGCAATCATTGCCGCCGGCGGGATTTTTCTCAGGGGAGGATGCGTGGAACGAACGCTGGCGGGATTTTTATTTGCTTATTTGGAACAAACACGGCGGCGACTGCTCTCGCCGTGTTTTAGTATTATTGCCCAGCAACTATCTCGCGGAAAAGGTTCTCTCTTTGGAAAAGAGAGAGGAAAGAGAGAGCTAAACTGCGCTTCTTTTATTTTTACATCTATTATTTGTCTTTTACAGCCATGTGTATTTATATGTCTTTACAAATTGTAGCTATAGATAAAGCAACGCGACCGAACTTTACGCTATTCTCTCGAAATTTCGGCTCGAATGTAGTGCATTTTTTTCTCCAGAAATGCCGAGAGTATCTATGGCGATACTTGTAGAATTTATATTTCGATTAGTGAACATTTTTTCGTAAATAATTAAAAATTTTTAATTAGTAAAACTTTAAATTCTTTAATAATTTGCTTCCGATCTCAACTAAATTTCGACATCTGAAAGGAAGTATAAATGTTAAATATGAAATATATCTAAATCATGATTTATATTGTTATTTTAGTTGCGGATATACATAGAAGCATCAATTATTATATATATATATATATATATATATATATATATAAAATTATAATATAATGATAATATAATATATTATATAATATAATATATATAATATATATTATAATATAATAATAATAATAATAATAATAATCAATGTTTCTACATCTTTCATTTTATTATATCATATAATTTTACATAATTTATATAATAAATTTTGTACAAAGAAGAAAGAAGAATAATGGTGTATTTATTTTACTGAAAGTGTGACGCAAAGATAAAGCTGAAGATGAAACTAATTCGAAAGCTCTCAATGGCGCGACGCCTATGAACGCATTATAGATCAGTTTCAATCAAACTTGACTATACCCTTCGTCGCGACGAGAATTTCGCTCTCGCGTATCTCGAATACCGATAAGTTCGTAGAGAGAAAGTAAATAAGAAAGAGGATA
This sequence comes from Prenolepis imparis, assembly GCF_030444845.1. Lineage (NCBI taxonomy): Eukaryota > Metazoa > Arthropoda > Insecta > Hymenoptera > Formicidae > Prenolepis > Prenolepis imparis. Next base: position 15,715,570 of record NW_028141162.1, on the reverse strand, counting down.
AAATATATTATCGTCGCCAACCCCTAACCGCGTCCTCTACATTCGTTGTCTCTCCTAAAGGCGTGCTACAGACCATCGTTCCCACTCTCATTGTGCAAAACCACCTTCTTCCTTTCGGGTCGACCGCATCACGGGACATCCCCTCCTTCCCTGACCTTTCATCCGATTGTCGAAGCGAGATCGCGGCAAAGGGTTTACGGTGTCCCCGACGAAAAGGGGAAATATTGTGAGAGAATTCTGCTGCAGCAACGCGTCTCATTTGAGTCGCGCAGCGGAACCGCTGGCTAAATGCAATGCGGAAAAGACTTGGAGTGGCGTAGTTGAAGCTCTCGGTGCTCTTTCTCTCGCGAACCGGGTTATTTTAATTTTATTCTCATTTTAATTTCATCCTTCTTTAATTCTAAATGAGCCGTTTCCGTTAGAAGCGGTACAAGTTTAAAGCAATATGCGTTTTGTTGAGAAAAAAAAACAATATTTATCGCCGGTCTTTACTGATACTCGAACGGGCTGCGTGTAAGAAACGTAAAAGATAAATATAATAGTGAAAATAATGTAAAATTAAATTGAAGTAGAATAAATAATCTAATGCAACAGCGACGATGTAAATATAAATTAGCGTCGATATTAGACAAAACTTTTTTACAGCAAAGATAGATATACTATTTTCAAAGTAAACTATCTATCGTGTATTACTCGTTTAAATCATGCAAGAAGTGAAGTTTTTTATTCGTTCAGGAAACAATGTTTAATTTCTATTTAAACACCGAGAGAATGCATGACAGCTTCGCTTGAAAAAAATTCTTTTCATGGAAATAAATTTAAAAATGGATACTTAATCAAGGCTTGTCTCGTATGTTTCTTTTTTTAATTTGCTTAATCGTGCACAATAGGACGGTCTTTATTGATTTTAGCATACGAGACTCTATCACATAGTTTTTTTCATTTTATTTTACGAGTTATAAACTATGTACGTATAAATAAAGAAAACATATATTTTTATATATTTTTAGGAAATAACTTTTATATGCACGCATACATATATGTATGTTTCTGCAACAATTTGACGTTCCTCGCTATAAAAAGATAACTTGTTCCAATATAAATGTAAAATACGATGAGAAGTAGAAAATACTGCCGTTTTTTTATTATCGTCATACTCTGTAGATATAACCACAGTTATAAAAGCCTCAGATTCATTAAAAAAATAATGCTTCACTACCCAGCAATCTACAGAATAATACTCTTGGGCGAAATGGAGAACGGTCTTTAACACTCCTTTAAGACATTTAAGACAACATTTTTTTCCGCCACAAGTATTGCGCGCATCAAGATATATACCCATAAAAAATATGCTTATATCTTTAACGAGAATGTTTTATTGCTCTCATTAGAATAAAAATTCGAGAATTCTCGCATATATTTTTCTCATCTTTCTGTATGATATTCAGTAATATTTAATATAATTTTTTTGGCTTTATTACATTCACTCTTACGCAAGAACAAAAATAAAAAAATATAATTAATAAAAATAGTAAAAATATAATTTTAATTAAATAAATGTTTTAATTTAAATAAATGTAACAAATATAATTTTCGGTCGCATCTTAAATTAAATTAAATATGATTTATTCTCATTTTTCTTTAAATATCCAAGAATTGTTAAATACACTGAGAGAATTTTCTCTTAGAATTTATGCTGAAAATCATGGTAATCGTGAGACAATATGGTATGGAAATTTTTTATGAAAATTTCTCTGATTAATATTTATTGTTTAGTAAAATTAATCAAACATGTTTTATATTTTATTGTGATAAATATATTAATTAGAGAAATTTTCATAAAATTCTTTCCCTATCATATTATCCCACGATTACCATGATTTTCAGGGTAAATTCTAAGAGAAAATTCTCTCAGCGTACCATTTTCATCTATCAAGCGCGAATCAACACGACTCTTATCGGTCCTCGCGTGTCACGTCTATTACAGCGCTCTAGGCGATTTTTAAGCCGACGTTCCTTAGGCAAGGAAGAGACGCCCCGGAAACCCGGTGCACAACAATCTTCCCTCCCGGCTCTCGATTCAGGTAGTACCTACAATAATCGCACTTCACGACTATATAATTACAGACGGCGGGTGTGCCGAGGGCGTGGGCGACGCACGGGGGCGAGGACGTGCCGGTGTTCGCCATCGGTCCCTTGGCGAGCGCCCTGTTCTCCGGTAGCATCGACCAGAGCTACATCCCGCACGCGATCGCCTACGCCGCCTGCCTGGCCCATCACGCCAGCCGTTGCTCACGGGATCTTGCGGGCGGCAACGCCAGCGACACAATGAGCGCCGCGCCGATAAGCTGTCCCTCGGCGGAGCCCAACAGCGCGGCGATATCCAGCGACGTGATGAATGACCAGGCGCGAAATCAGCCCACGAAATCCGCCGGTCCACCTTGTTGTTCCTCGCTGGCCGCCCCGTTGCTGCTGCTGTTGATGCTGCTGCCCCCCGTTCTGCCGATTCTCCGGTATCCCTTCGAAAGGACGAGTTAATGCGCCCCCTCTTCCGCGTGTCCGAGAGTGTGAGGTATATGTACCGGACGGTGGAGAAGCCACCCAAGTACCGGGGGTGCCCTGATGCGGTAATAAACGGTCGATTGAGCGACCGCAGTGTAAATTTGACGGGACGGGAACGACGGGACGAGAGTGGCCGAGTTTCGAGGGCAAGTGTTATCGCTGGTGAACCGTTAAACATATCGTTTGCGCCGGTTTGCGATTACGTTGACGAAAGTCACCGGGAGTTTGTTTGTTGGCGCAACCAGCAAGATACGCGTGTGAGTTTTCGGTAAAGAGCGAGGACCTAATATAAGCCGCGATTCCCCTCGCGACGAGATCTTCGTCGTGAAGAGAATGAAAGCGTATCTGCATTTCCCGTGAGATTCGAATCGGTTGACGGATCGACTTGAAGGATCGGATGTTCGGACGAGAAAATCGATGCGCGACGTTGATGAGAGAGCTAAAACGTCACCCGGGAGGACGGTTATCATTCCTAAAATCCCTCGTGTATTTTCAGCCTCGGTGTCTGCCTCTCGGGACACAAGGAACGCGCGATTACTTGTATTATACTTCACGCAAGTTTAATTGATACACGTTCTTCTTTGAGGTCACCTAAAGATTCTACAAACTTTCCGCTAATGACTGAAACTCCTCCAATGAAAAGCTTTGATAAGTAGGCAGGAAGCGAAGCTTCTTGCTCACATTATTTCAAGATTTTCAGAGATTTTATATCTGTGATTTATATTTTTTTATATACTTTAAACATTTCCATTTTGTACTGATTAATTAATCATACTTGGTATATGAAATATTTTTCTTTTATGTTATTCTTTCTGAAAAAGATAATTCTTGCACGAGAAGATTAATCACCAAATATAATGACCCGATATTGATCGACTCTGCGAAATATCTCGAAATTATTACTCTTTGTAGTTTTGAACTTTTTGATCAATTTAAAAATTAATATTTCGTAATAAAAATTTATTAAAATCATCTGTTAAAAAGAGTAAAAAATTTACGTGAAATTAAACACTTTTTTTTCAAAGAATAATTATATTATGAAATTTATGAACTTTATAAAGTTAATTTTATAAAATTTACTTGAGATTCTTATCAAATTAAATGATGCAACACTCTTGGCATTCTTGGCGTGTATTTGGTTAAAAAAGGAATAAAATTGATCTTGATCTGTAATTAATTAAAGAATTTGGAAATAAAAAATGGTTGTCTTGTATATTTATCTGTCTCTCGAGCACAGAGTTACATAATTTTCAAAAAAATATATTTCTGCCAGGAGGTAATATTTATTACAACGAACCGAGTGATAACGCGACCTCACCGATCCGATAAACTGTCCAACGGACAGACCGTAATACATAAAGTATTACTCTCGAATTTTTGGGGAGTTTAAGGTAAATCATAAATAAAATATAAAATGTAAATATATAAAGCAGACAATGTGTATAAATATCTCGAGACGTGCGTGCCCTCGCATCGAATCGTGTAAAAATTACAGATATAGTGTTTAATCACCGAATCGAGCGGACTCTTCGCCTCAGAGCGCATTGACATTCCCCGATTCTCGTCTGTTTAATTTTTGCACTTTGTGCAGATGGTCATTTCTAATCGGATGAAAAAGAGAGGTATTTATAATCGATCGATCTTCGACAAATTTTATTTTCGGACCGTGCGATTGGAAAGGAAAGACGACGCGAATGAATTTTTCCTTACGTCTGACTATACTTGACTTGTACTACTTTCATTCCGAGCCTCTCGTAACAGAGATTAGTTTGGGACTATTCTTAAATTACGTAAGGCTTTTTTTTTATGATTTTCGAGTCTCTCCCTCTTTCCCTCACATAAGGGACCTAAGATTTTCTACGATCTTCCCCTATATCTTATGTAATATTTTATAATTTTACTAATAAGGTTTTTTAAATATTTTAATCCTGTTTTAGAAATAAAGAATTGGTTAAACGTGAGTGATAATTGAATACACTTATTGTACCAATGTAAATCTATTTCCACAAATTATCAAGTAACATTTTCATTATTTTTATAAAATAGTTAAAATTAGTTGATAAAGATGACTAATCAACGAATGAAACTAAAAACTTTTATGATTTTTGGGCGAAAAAAATTTGTATTAAATTTTATCCTATCAGAGGAACATTAAAAAAAATCTGCTTACGTAAAAACTGTTTCAACCCCATCCTCCCCCATGTAAGAAAATTCTAACTCCCTCTCTCCCAAAAGTCTTACATAATTTAGGAATGGTCTCTTTCTAGAAGCAACTTTGTCACGACGGGATTTAGGAAACAGGAATTAGAGAGTCGTGCACTGTTTTACTCAATTAGTCAAAACAAACCGTCGCGAATCTCTCAGATTTGTCCGAACGTTTCGGAAGGGCGAATGTATAATTCAACGATCCCGGCCCGCTTGTCTTTCGAAGCACATTCGTAATGTACAGAGCTTTACACGAGAAAATCGAGATCCGCCGACGCGACGCGACGCGGCGCGCGGGATTCTCATGTATTTGTGACTAGCACCGAGGGAATTGCAGCTGGAAGCTGCAAGAGAGAAAGGTAGTCCCTTTGCCACTCAATTCTCCAGAATTCGTTCTCGCAAGAAATCCTCTCCCCAAGTCCACAGTTTCCATTTTCTACGTTTAATGAGGCGATACGAATTTTATAGAGGCCTTCGTGCGTGTTTTGCGAGCTCGCTCGATTTGCCTTTTTACGTGCTTAATCGCGGCTTTGATTCTCTCGGCCTCTCTGTAAATTGGCGAGCTAATTGCGCCAACGGATCGCTGGTGCTTTAGCTCTTTTCCAGCTGGCGTTAATGATACGCAAAAATAAAACACATATAGCGCTTATCTTGAATGCGAAAAATATTTTGTAAAAACAAAAACGGATACTCGAAAAATATTTCGGAATTCGAGTACGCTTGTGTGTTTATTATTTCACAGAGATTACGCGTAATTCTTAAATCTTCTTAATATTTGGCTCTGGCTCTCAGTTTCGCACGCAAAAAAATATATAGACGAAATGATTGCAATTGTGATCTGTATTATTTTTTTTATTAATTTTTTATCAAACTTTTATTTTAGATCTAATTTTTTTTATTAAAAACATATATCGAATTTTGTATAGGAAGAAATAATAATATATATATTTTTCTAATTTTTTATATTTGATTTTATAATTATTTTATTTTATTTTATTTTTAAAAAGTTAGAATATAATATTTTGTGAATTTTATTTTTATTTCACTTCTACATTGTTCAAATATGATTCATTTTCTACACTCGATTATATAATAAGCATCTTTACAATAGAATTAAGCAAAGATAATTGACAAGATAATTGCAACGAGATGCTATTTTTGTTCCTTCAGCAAATATATGTCGGTGAAAAAAATTGCCAAAATTTTGTAGCAAAAATAGTACGCGTATTTTATTATATTTATCAAGAGATATGACACGCACAATTCGAGCAATATACCTTTATTTCACGGAATTTTCGATTTGTATGCGTTCGCCATCGCTCTTGGAATGTTGAAATCAGTCTCGAACGTTGTAAAAAAATGGAGGCAATATATCTGTTAATAAATGACGGTATCGAGACAGCGAGGATTTTCTTAAACGTCGATAGGTGTTTTGGCATAGTAAATTCGATGTACATCCTTTCAGGACATTGTCGTTCTTATATATATCGCGCATAAAAAGCGGCGAGACGTAAATCTCTCCGTTCGGTTTATAGATGAACACCGTAAAACAGTTATACCGTTTAAGGACAACGACTGACCGAGAAAACAGAGCCCGGAGGAACGAACGGAATTCGCATCCGGGGAGACCGACTTTTGTTATATCCTTGACGCGAACGACGAGAACGCAACGATTACGGTTTTCATGGCTCAGCCATGGGCTTTAATTGCAGAAGCGAACGTGCGCGAAATAAGGAATTATAAGGAACGTTATTAAATCGGAGGTTGTGCGCTGTTTATCCGACGAGATCGGGGGGGGGGGGGGGACCGACTTCGTCGGAATACGAATTGCTGTATTGTTATAAATCATATTTTATACAACCGGTTTGATAAGAGATGACGCTCGCGTTCTTCGTGTATACGATAAGATAATCTTTCCATAAAATGTCAGGACACGCAGTTTCGAGGCTCTCAATTTTCAGAAATTGCGCATCAAGAATGCAAATAGCGAATTCTTACTTTTTGGTGAATTATAAATGAAATTTACTTTACGAAGATCTTAATCCGTGACGTAATGTATTTAAAATTTGTTAAAAGATTAATATACGCATTTAATTATATTTTTGATAAAAAAAAAATGATTTCAATTTTCGCTCTAAAATGGTTCGGCGCTTTATGAAAAGACTAAATTTTTTTATAAAAAGAAAATAAGTTTTACTGTTCGTCCATCGAAACGCTTTGCTTTCTTTTAATACATATTTCAAGCACATAAATTCCGATTAGCAAGAAAAAATGAGTAAGGCAATGACTGTTTTTCTTAAATTTTCGACATCTTGAATTATTCGATTACTATCTGAATGCAAGATATCGAATAACGAAGATTTGTCGATCGTTGTGTAAAAATTGAATGTGCAAATATTGCGAAGTGATTGTAATGAGCCTGAAAGGATAAAATGCTCCACGAGCAGGATACTACATGGAATGAAGGTACTTGCGAATTACGTTGCATCTTGTTAAATGCTTCGTACAATTCGACGCTAAATACCTCTGACTCGCATTTGCACCGTTTAAAACTAAAGTAGAAGTTTAATCTAGGAAATTACTAACAAGTGCGTATTTTAGTTGCCCTTAGTTGCCTCTAGGCTGTGAGTTGCGAATTACGAATAATTTAAACTTTAAATCGAGGCAGCGCAGAACCGCACTTGATGCAAAATTGTTATAATATGCTACTGTTTTATAGCTGTTTTATAAGCTTTTTAACTTATGCGTGGAATCACAAAAGATTTCAACGGTATCCGACAACAAGAACATACATATTACAGCACAGAGATAATTTTTGTAGAATTAAAAAAAATATTTTTCAGTAATTATTATCTCGCACGAAAATTATAATAATGTTTTATTAATATTTAAGCACCCACACACACGATATAATAATGACGTTGAGAAAATTACTATAATTGCGATATAAAAGTCCTAATTTAAAATATGAATTTACGAATTTAAAATAAATAAGAAAATTCCTTTAGAGCTGTCTATCCCCCCCCCCCTCTCTCTCTCTCTCTCTCTCTCCAAAAAACCTTGCTTAAGAGATATCTAAACATTTTGAATATAACGAAATTATTATTCAAGAAATTATTATCAGATTATAATAAATAAATTAATAATATGTTTTACTCTATTATTATAAAATATAAGAACTTCAAAATTTTAAATTTTCTTTAATGTGATAGCTTTGAATACAAGCTTGACATTTTTTGATGACCGAGCAGTTGGAGAGCTGTAATTGTTTTACATGCTTAAATAATTTTTCTCGTAATGCAGCAGCATTTCCACAAAAACCGTGCACGAACATCATATCTATATATTTATTATTAAAGTAACAATACGAGGCATAATTATATTTAATTTATAAAAGCATTAAATAAACTGAGATATATATATATATATATATATATACAATTTTATTTATCATTCTTAATTATAACTTTAAATGTTGATCTTTTAAGCAAGACATTTGTGGGTATCTCTCCAGCAGAATTTTCTTACTTAAATTAAAGTTCTAAGTTTGTATTTTAAGTTAGAATATGTTTAATTTTGAAACATCCTATGTAATTACAGCGTGTAAATTTCTTTTCTAATTAATAACGTTCTTATTGCCAATTATCAGCGAGTTTGGATTAATCTGAATGAAAAGTAAATGAAAATATATCGATGAATACATTATCACAAATGTATGTTGCATGGTTCAGCATCCAGGCAGAGCTTACACTTTGCTTAGAGCACTTTGCTTTAACGATTGCGATGACTCACGTAAGACCAAATCACGACAAGGAAACGAGAGATACACGACTTCACCAATCTATATATTTCTGTAAAAAAAAACGTCAAACACGAATTATTATGAATGTAATTTACTATAGATATCTGTATACTATTGTTTCATATAAAAAAAAAAAAGAAACCAAACATGTGTGGCTGTGTTGCGCCTCTCTCTCGCTCTCTCTCTCTCTCTCTCTTCACAAATTCCACTTCCTTTTTCCGCGTTTTAATCCTAATGAGAAATAAAGACAAACAAATTTACCTGATGAAATGCAAAACATGCAAATTTATGAAAACAACATTGACTACTTATTAGCATTATTAATTATTGATCGCATTATTCGATTGCATATATGTATAAGTAAGTAGAAGAAATTACATCGTGTTATAATTAAAATAGAGTGTCGTATCGCATAATTTACGATAACAAATTTGTTTCTTAAATCGTGATAATAATAATATTTGTAAAATCATATCTATATCTTATAAGATTTGTGTTTTGATTGCAACAGTATACAAAATACGTTGATTTTTTTTCTATATCACATTGTGATTGTGCGAGGGGTCAAAAGTGAATGTAACGTAGGTTGGCGGCGCAAAGTACTATAAATTTTCCGATATTGTATTATGATTACGCGTGCGGGGCCATTATATTTCGTAAGTGACATATTTGCTCTCAAACATTCCACGAGCGCTCGTAGATCTTTCGTGGTCTTCCGCTAATGCTGCCTAGATGCTATTGGGAGCACTCTATAGATAGCTACCTGCAAAGTTTTAGCGTTACAACGTACGGAATGACCACATCTAAGAGTCTCTTTTCGCAGGTATTTCGGTAGGTGGATAGAAACGATGCGAATAGGTTTAGTTCTGATGGCACTTTTCTTAAATTCTTTGTCAATTCGCATCTCTTTATCAAGAGAAAGCAAAGAAAACATTTTATATTTATAACACAGAATTTTATATAATATATAAAAAAGCAAAAAAAGATATTTATAAGAAGAAAACTTTATATTTATATTTAATAAGATATTTTTTGCACTGCTAAAAATGTGAATCTTTTTTATTATAAATTAAAGATACATGTAACACACTTGTTATACAATTTTGTTTTAATGTTTATGTTTTTAATGTAGTGGTTTTGCTAAAACATAACTGCGAAATTGATTACATTACACATTTTTTAAATGAAATTTATTATTACAAAAACATTATATAATATAAATGACATATTATAATTAACTTGTTAAATTTCTATAAAGGAGAATATTAATGTTTGTAAGTACTAGTATTCAAAATTTAACGAGAAGAGAGAAATATATATTAGCGCAAAGTGGGCAAAGTTTTTTATTTATTCAGTTTATCATAAATAATATCATAAAATAATATGAATGCGAAATATTCAATGAATGTAATTAGATTTATTTTAATTAAATGTAATGAATTCCTCGCAATTTTCAATCCAATAATGACCCCGATAATAAACAGTATATGATACAGATAAACAGTATATGATACAGATAATGACAAATTAATTCTACAATTAAAACACGTGCGAGAAAAATATAATAATGCTTGAATTTATTGTGTTCGGAAACAAGTCAATAACGATGTTAAAAAACAAACTAACGAAGAATAAATTCGAATTGTATAATACAGTTGCATATAATTGCGACTGCAACATAATATATATTTTACGATTCTTACGTCTTCGTTAATAATTCGTTTGCTGCGGAAAAATAATATTTCTCTCCCTTATTTTTCACATCGTGATAAAAATCGTCGATTTCTCTTTTCGTTCTTAATTTTGACGCGAATGCGATCGTAACAATGCGTCGAGAGACCGTAATCATTGCGATTACTAAATAGCATAATAGTTAGGGTCCTCCTCGGGACTTTTGAATGAAAACTGCAAGTGGCAGAGTGGAAGCGAGTCGTCTTGGAGTAACAATCTTCAAATAACGACGTGATACATTAAATCGTAGCGTACTAGCTTTGAAACTTTAGGAATGGCACATTGGAGAGAAACTCGTGTAGCTCACGAGAAATTGCATCCCGTTACATGTCCGCAGCAGAACTTTACACGACTGTAAGCGCGTTAAGCGATTAAACTGCCTCGCGTACGCTCGAGTCAAGAAACGTTTGTTATCCTGGGAAAAGACGTTATCTATATCTAGGATGACCAAAAGATGTTATCCACTTAGAGATGATTGAACGTTCCGAGATTTCTCGAATTTCCCTGTTTTCGATCGAGTACGCCTGAGAAATGTTTTCAGGCTACTATCGATTTCACTATAAATGCGTTTTACATTTATGATTATATGATTAATATTAATAATAATTATTATTTTTATTATTATTTAATATTAATAATAATTATAATATTAATAGATGTAATTTATTAAAATGTGAAATATGCAATAGTATTTTAGCTGGTTTTTTAAAATGCGTCTTATTAGAACGCTTTGATACATTTAAAAAAAGAAAATAATATCGGTAAAGGAAATTAAATATTAATTTTAGAAAACGCGATAATTTTAACCATATATTTTAATTAAATATGAGATATACAATAGCAAATTTAAATATGAGTGAGATTACTAGCGGATCCTGACGTTTGTTTTTCTTTATTTATATTTTTTAAACAAATTCAGTAAAACTGTTTCTTTTAATTTGCAAGGGGGGGGGGTGTATATATATATACATATATATATATATTATATATTGTAGATATAAAGAATTTCTCGTCTAATTATTTTCATGCAATGAAATTATTTCATCATTTCGTCCTATGTCTGACTTAATCCATACTTAACTCTTTGAATGCGTAATGAGTATAATTTACAATGTATCTTATACATACATATTGTATATATTATATAGATATAAAGAATTTCGCCTAATTATTTTCGTGCAACGAAATTATCTCATCATTTCGTCGTATGTCTGACTTAATCTAAACTTAACTCCTTGAATGCGTAATGAGTATAATTTCCAGTGTATCTTATACTTTTATATATAAATATATATAATATATATATATATAAATATATATAATATATATATATAAAATATATATATATAAAAGTATAAGATACACTGTAAATTATACTCATTACGCATTCAAGGAGTTAAGTATAGATTAAGTCAGACATACGACGAAATGATGAGATAATTTCATGCACGAAAATAATTAGGCGAAATTCTTTATATATATATATATATATATATATATATAAAATATATATACAATATATATGTATAAGATACACTGTAAATTATACTCATTACGCATTCAAGGAGTTAAGTTTAGATTAAGTCAGACATACGACGAAATGATGAGATAATTTCGTTGCACGAAAATAATTAGGCGAAATTCTTTGTATCTATATAATATTATATGTGATAAGAATATGTCTCAATATTTTCATGTCTCGGTTTTATAAATATTTATACGTGCATCGTGGGATCTTACTTTATGTTCGTGGGTGTTATAAAATATACGTCGATAAATATCGCATAAATATCGATTTTCTCTCCGAGAGTACGTACATTGCAGATTGAGTTTACGCAACACACTTCAGATAATTTCGTTTGTGCCGGGCGTTGTTTCGCACATTACAAGCGTAACATTGTTGTTTCGTTAGAAGTTCGTTAGCGTAATGTAAAGTTATAACAAGTAACGTCATGGAGCAAACGTTATATACATACATATAGCATTAACAAGTTAGTTGTAAAAGATACAGGTTTTTTTCAGTAAAATATTTCAAGGATCGCGAAGTGGAAAATTATAATCAAATATCATAATATCTTAACTAAAAATGCTAGGATCTTTCAATAATTTTTTTATGCGTATTCCCAGTTTTATTAATATATCTTAATTTGCTTTCGTGATAATAATAATAATAATTATTTTTAATTTACAAAGAAAATTTTGCTAAGAGATTGCAATTAATCTGAAAGAGAGTTGTTTATACGCGATAGCACGTATTTTATATGCGATTGGTATTTTTTTGCTTTTTATTTTGCACCGCTTCCTTCGAATCTTGTAATGGTAGAAGAGTATGATGCATCTCGAGGGAGTACGAATCGATAGAAAGTTATTTACCAGGATGCAAATGAGCGATCTTCTTCACTTCGAGTGCAATATAATATAAGATATCACTTGATAATAGCAGTTTAGGGCAGTTTGAATTTTATTAATCGTGCAACATTATTGAATCATGTTGAAAGACTTGAAATTTTGCCGCATTATTTTATTTTAATTAATCCTATAATTCAAATCTATTGTAAATATCTCTCTTTCTCACTCTTTATTAATGGCTATGCAATTTTTATAAATTTTCAGTTCTTTTAATGTAAAAGTATAAATTTAGTAACATTTAATTTGCATATTTTATTTTGTTTATCTAATTTAATAAAATTAAAAAAATTACTAATTTTCAAAAATTTAGAGGATTCTAGCTAACCTACTTTGTACTCTTTTAATAAGAATTTTCGATTTTCGGGCTTTTACAAATTCAGAAAAGAACTCATTCTTTGAAGTTTACTAAAAAATTATATATGATTACACATTTTTATTAGTATATGTAATAAAACAAAAACTATCAAATTATTAGAAAACTTCTCTTTTCAAGGCTTCTTTTAATGTGCATCTAATACATCTATATAATGTGCACATCATTGCATCGGATAATCTAGCAATTTTTCTAAAATGCATTACGGCTTTCGCAAGCAAATCATAAATTTTCGCGAAATGAATTATTCGCCGTTTGTCTAGATTCCGTTCGCCGAAAATGAAGTTTGTCGTCGTGCAACAAGTTTCGATAATTATTATTTGCTACGGTTCCTACAAAGTACAGTGTAATAAACAATAGAAATAGAGTATGATTATCGAAGTTTCGCATTAGAAGTTTTTTGCAACGTCGAGAATTTGCTATGATATACTTTGTATAATAACTTTCAATCAGTTTACATTATTGCCGGTGACTGCTTTGCGTTTGTCCTGCTGCCAAATTGCTTGCGGTCATGCATAAAGTCCTTTATCCTGAATATTATATCACAAAGCTATTAACATAGCACAACATAATCAAGTTATAATAACATGATAGTATTTATTTAGTATTCTACTAATTAGGCAATCACATAATGGGAAAAAGTATAAAACGCAAACAGCGAAAAATATGTTACGATTAAATCTCATCGCCAACAGGATCTTTTAGATTAAATAAAAGGAATTTAACGTCGATTTTTCGATATGCCCCAGATATTTCTCGATTAAATCTTGCATTTATGAAAAAAAAAGTTTGTTGAGATACGTTTAGGATAGAGATGTTACATTTACGGAAACTTATTACGAGAAACGAGTTGTAAGGTATAGCAAGATTGATCGAGATTAAAATCATCAGGAACTTAAATCCGGAATTTACAGAAGTAATAACATTATCCTTCGAACCTGCTTTTCCTCTCCGATAGTTCAAGTTCAGATCCGGCGCTCCAATCTGACAGCTTAGGGACAATTTGTCATCCCGCTGACCGATAAGATCGTAATCGTGTTCCTAGCATCGAACACGGCGTACATTATATACGTCCGAGCTAAACAGCTGGCTAACATCGATCATCGCGGACGTCGAAGAGTCGCGTTTGCGTGCGAGATTTATTCGTCCCTCTCGAATTCCAGGCTCTGTCGTGGAAATTCTCGATGAAAAAGGGCAAAGAGCATAAATGCCGTGGAAATAGCGAAGCCGCTCCGTCGGGGAAATTCGACATTCCTCTACTGAAGAGAATTGACTTACGACAGGTTGTTTAGGCTCCTTCGGATTGGGGGATGCGAAAAGAGGGTTGGAAGGGAAAGGGCAGAGGGACGAGGGAAAAAGAAGCGGTCGTGTATTTGCATAAGTTTATTGGAAATATATAGAACAACGCGCCGCGCTCCGGGAATACGTCGCTCTTATAAAGTATGCGATTTGCAGCCGTCATGTGTGAGAAGGCACAGGATGCGACCTAACAAATTGTGCTGTAAAAAGTATTGATTGACAAATTGAAACTTTTCTCTCACGTCGGGAACAAAAGTAGACTCGCCAGAGGAATCCTGTTTCTTATAGTTCTTTTCGCTTGAAACATCACGTGCTCGATCAAAAGATTCTTACTCTTGGCTCGTGAATTAATAAAAAACTATGATATTTAATTAATTATCGTATACATTTCTCTCAAGAAATTTTTATATAATTTTTATATATTTTATATAATAATATATAAATATAATAAATTATATTATATATAATATTATTAATATAATTATATATAATTATTAATTTCTTCAAATACATAAATGAAATATATCCATTTCTAAAAAGTGCATGTTAAGTCGATTCTCGAAAGTCTCGAAGTATTGTTGCCTCTTTTCCGCAATGCTGATTGGTTCTCTGTCGATTCGCGTTGTGTGTTATATTCGTAGCATCGAAAGACTGTCATCGCGAGGGTTAGCAGTTAGCAGTTTGACAATTAGTCTAAAATAAAATTAAATAAAATAATAATATGTTTTAAATAATATGTGATAATACTTAAGCTTGATTAATATTTTTGACATTCGCGTTGTGTGTTATATTCGTATTAGCATCGAAAGGCTGTCATCGCGAGGGTTAGCAGTTAGCAGTTTGATAGTTAGTCCAAAAAGAAAAATAAAATAATAATGTTTTAAATAATATGTTATTATACTTTAAACTTGATTAATATTTTGGCGGAAAAAAGGCAAAAATACTTGCGAGAATCGACTTAATGTCTTTTTTAGAAAAAGATTAGAATAACAAAAGCGCGCGTTACGCCATTCCTCGATTTTAAATAAAAAAGAATAATATTTTTATATAAAGTTTGTTTAAACTTGGTTAATATTTTTTGATAGAAATCAGATGATTAAAGCATTACATTGCTAATTAAATTTTAACATAAAAATATGTTATAAAAATTAATATAATAATGTTATAAATAATATGTTATAATGCCTTATCTGTGCGATTAATATTTTTTGACAGAAATCAACTGATAGCTGTTATAAATATTAATCGAATTTAAGGAATTATAATACATTATTTAAAACATATTATTATTTTAAATGTTATAAGATATTCTTATTTTAAGAATTAATTAGCAATTTTACGTTTTAATCAGCTGATTTCTGTAACAAAAATATTAATCCAGGATAAAATATTACAACATATTGCTATTTTAATTTTTATAACATATTATTTTAAAATTTAATTAGCTCGCTATATTAATATTTTTTAATTTATTCATTTAATTATAAAGTAATATATTTATTAAGTTAAAAATAGAAGTGAGACATAAAGTGAGACCAAATTAACAATTAAGGTTCCATAGCAATTTTTAAGGACAATAAATATTTCCTTAATTAGAGTCATAAATATATTTCGTTCGACACTTTTCGATAACCTTAATATAATTCGAATTGCGAATGCGCAGTAGAAATGAGTTTCGACATCTATTACCGCGATATATGTATATAGTTACGCATGATATTAAAAATTAAAATTTTAAGCCGCTGACCCCATACGGCGCGGATTCATTTTACGTTTATTAGACCAAAAAGGTAGTACGCTGGTATGCTTATGGTACCAAAATAATCTGCAAACAATACACTATTGAAATATATATACGATTAATTTTTGGCTCGCTTTAAACAATTGGAAATTAAAATTTTTAAATCGCGGACCCCTTACGGCGCGGATTCATTTTACGTATATTAGATCAAAAAGTTTGTAGGCTGGTATGCTGATGGTACCATCAAAATGTGCAGACAATGTACTGATAAAATATATGAAAGATTAATTTTTGGCTCGCTTTAAAATATTGAAAATTAATATTTTTAAACCGCGGACCCCATACGGTGCACAATTATCAGCTGATTTCTGTCAAAAAATATTAATTGAGTTTAATGTACTATATCATTTTATTTAAAACATATTATTTTATAATTCTTATTACATACTATTATTTTAAAATTTAATTAACAAATTAACGCTTTAATCAGCTGATTTCTATTAAAAAATATTAATCAAGTTGAAACAAACTTTATATAAAAATATCATTTTTTTTTATATAAAATCGAAGAATAGTGCGCGCATTGCGCGCACTTGTGTGTTGTTCTAGTATTATATATAAAATATTATATATAACATATTATATATAATATAAAATATATAAAATATAATATTATTTTAATTTTTATTTATCACACATCGAATCTTTCAAATCGAAAATTTTCGGCGAATGTCTGAATTGTATAAATAAGCGCCGTAGAAACAATTCATGAAAGATTCAAACCTCTCTCTTCATATATAAGAACTTACGGCAGATGAATAGGTTTCGAGGGTTTAATAAAATTTAAATATCTCGGTGCGAGAAATAACGTGTATGATTTATATTTCTATCGAGCATCTCTCCTCTGTAAGATTCATTTCGCCTGCGCGTCTTTTGCTCTCTCGGAGATTCATTGACAAATAACCCTTCGCGGAAGATTTCGTTCGGGCTGATACTCTGAAAACTCGCGTCTTAAAACTTGGGTAGGTAGATAGGGACATAAATACGCGGACAGGTGAAAGTTATCGGTACTCGTGTATATCTGACGAGGAAGTACGACGGGAAAGATGTACGCGATGTTCCAAAACTGTCGTCGTTTCGTCCATCAACGGATTCTACAAGCAATTTGAAGTCGATTTTCGTTGAACGACGATTCGATCGAACGCCCGCCTTTTTGCGAGCGACGACTCTTCAATCCCCGTCGTTAAATCTTAACTTTGCGAGTCGCTTAAAAAATTTATAGACGAAAATGCGCTACCAAATCCGCGATTTTCTTCCTCCTCTATAGAAGCAAATTAATTAATCGGTTTGCTGAAAGAAACGTGTTAACGAATGAATCTTTGATTGAGCGTCGTTTTTTATTTATGTCATTCATTATGTAAATCGCAAAAACGCAAGTCGGTTTCCGATTATCGCGACTCACCTATCAAACATTGACTTGACGACTTTGACGTAAACGTGAGTCGGGTTTTCGGATATATATACGTTCGAGTACATTAGTACAAGTCGTTCGATACTGAATATCCGCATGTTTCGTGGCGATATCGATTTCAAGTTCCAAGCAAACACTGTCTTAGAGCTGACAAGCTCGAAACTAGCCGTCTATAAACGGAGAGGAGACAATAGCCACATGATATGTGTATGTCAAACGGCAAAAACGATGGAGATACTTTATGGATGAAAAATTACTTATCCTGCACATCACACGCTAAATGAACGCATAAAAATTTACAACAAAAACAGAACAATTTATATAAAATATGAAACTATGTATTCATACAAAATATGTATAATTACATCAAGCTGCTTATTAAAATACGAAGGAAAATTTACGAGAGATACAACAGTAATATAGTAAATATTTTATATACACATATAAAAAAACAAAACAATTTATGTAAAATATGAAATAATTCGTATAAACATATAATTATATAAAGCTGCTTATCAATACGACGAGGGAAAATTTACGAGATATACAGTAATATAATATATGTTTTATATTCTATTTAATAGTACATTGATTACAGAATCTTTTGGTACCAAGCAGACAACAGCGTACAAATTTTTTAACTTGATATACATAAAATAAGGTTGCGTCGCATAGGGTCAGCGGTAAAAAAGTATCGATTTCTAATATTTTAAGACGAGCCAAAAATTCATCGATTATACATTTTAATAGTACATTGATTACAGAATCATTTGGTACCATGCAGACACCAGCGTACAAATTTTTTAATACGATAAACATAAAATAAGGATGCGTCGCACAGGGTCCGCGTCAAAAAAGTATCAATTTCTAATATTTTAAGACGAGCCAAAAATTCATCGATTATACATTTTAATAGTACATTGATTACAGAATCTTTTGGTACCATGCAGATACCAGCGTACAAATTTTTTAATACGATAAACATAAAATAAGGATGCGTCGCACAGGGTCCGCGTCAAAAAAGTATCGATTTCTAATATTTTAAGACGAGCCAAAAATTCATCGATTATACATTTTAATAGTACTTTGATTACAGAATCATTTGGTACCAAACAGACACCAGCGTACAAATTTTTTAACTTGATATACATAAAATAAGGTTGCGTCGCATAGGGTCAGCAGTAAAAAAGTATCGATTTCTAATATTTTAAGACGAGCCAAAAATTCATCGATTATTCATTTTAATAGTACACTGATTACAGAATCTTTTGGTACCATGCAGACACCAGCGTACCAATTTTTTAATACGATAAACAAAATAAGGATGCGTCGCACAGGGTCCGCGTCAAAAAAGTATCGATTTCTAATATTTTAAGACGAGCCAAAAATTCATCGATTATACATTTTAATAGTACATTTATTACAGAATCATTTGGTATCAAACAGACACCAGCGTACAAATTTTTTAATATGATAAACATAAAATATGGATGCGTCGCACAGGGTCCGCGTCAAAAAAGTATCGATTTCTAATATTTTAAGACGAGCCAAAAATTCATCGATTATACATTTTAATAATACATTGATTACAGAATCATTTGATACCAAACAGACACCAGCGTACAAGTTTTTTAACTTGATATACATAAAATAAGGTTGCGTCGCATAGGGTCAGCGGTAAAAAGTATCGATTTCCAATATTTTAAGACGAGCCAAAAATTCATCGATTATACATTTTAATAGTACATTTATTACAGAATCATTTGGTATCAAACAGACACCAGCGTACAAATTTTTTAATATGATAAACATAAAATATGGATGCGTCGCACAGGGTCCGCGTCAAAAAAATATTAATTTCTAATATTTTAAGACGAGCCAAAAATTCATCGATTATACATTTTAATAGTACATTGATTACAGAATCTTTTGGTACCAAGCAGACAACAGCGTACAAATTTTTTAACTTGATATACATAAATTAAGGATGCGTCGCATAGGGTCAGCGGTAAAAAGTATCGATTTCCAATATTTTAAGACGAGCCAAAAATTCATCGATGATACATTTTAATAGTACATTTATTACAGAATCATTTGGTATCAAACAGACACCTGCGTACAAATTTTTTAATACGATAAACATAAAATAAGGATGCGTCGCACAGGGTCCGCGTCAAAAAAGTATCGATTTCTAATATTTTAAGATGAGCCAAAAATTCATCGATTATACATTTTAATAGTACATTGATTACATAATCTTTTGGTACCAAGCAGACAACAGCGTACAAACTTTTTCATTTGCTATACATAAATTAAGGATGCGTCGCATAGGGTCAGCGGTAAAAAAGTATCGATTTCTAATATTTTAAGACGAGCCAAAAATTCATCGATTATACATTTTAATAGTACATTTATTACAGAATCATTTGGTATCAAACAGACACCTGCGTACAAATTTTTTAATATGATAAACATAAAATAAAGATGCGTCGCACAGGGTCCGCGTCAAAAAAATATTAATTTCTAATATTTTAAGACGAGCCAAAAATTCATCGATTATACATTTTAATAGTACATTGATTACATAATCTTTTGGTACCAAGCAGACAACAGCGTACAAACTTTTTCATTTGCTATACATAAATTAAGGATGCGTCGCATAGGGTCAGCGGTAAAAAAGTATCGATTTCTAATATTTTAAGACGAGCCAAAAATTCATCGATTATACATTTTAATAGTACATTTATTACAGAATCATTTGGTATCAAACAGACACCTGCGTACAAATTTTTTAATATGATAAACATAAAATAAAGATGCGTCGCACAGGGTCCGCGTCAAAAAAATATTAATTTCTAATATTTTAAGACGAGCCAAAAATTCATCGATTATACATTTTAATAGTACATTGATTACATAATCTTTTGGTACCAAGCAGACAACAGCGTACAAACTTTTTCATTTGCTATACATAAATTAAGGATGCGTCGCATAGGGTCAGCGGTAAAAAAGTATCGATTTCTAATATTTTAAGACGAGCCAAAAATTCATCGATTATACATTTTAATAGTACATTGATTATAGAATCATTTGATACCAAACAGACACCAGCGTACAAATTTTTTAACTTGATATACATAAAATAAGGTTGCGTCGCATAGGGTCAGCGGTAAAAAGTATCTATTTCCAATATTTTAAGACGAGCCAAAAATTCATCGATTATACATTTTAATAGTACATTTATTACAGAATCATTTGGTATCAAACAGACACCTGCGTACAAATTTTTTAATATGATAAACATAAAATAAAGATGCGTCGCACAGGGTCCGCGTCAAAAAAATATTAATTTCTAATATTTTAAGACGAGCCAAAAATTCATCGATTATACATTTTAATAGTACATTGATTACAGAATCTTTTGGTACCATGCAGACACCAGCGTACAAATTTTTTAATACTATAAACATAAAATAAGGATGCGTCGCACAGGGTCCGCGTCAAAAAAGTATCGAATTCTAATATTTTAAGACGAGCCAAAAATTCATCGATTATACATTTTAATAGTACATTGATTACAGAATCTTTTGGTACCATGCAGATACCAGCGTACAAATTTTTTAATACGATAAACATAAAATAAGGATGCGTCGCACAGGGTCCGCGTCAAAAAAGTATCGATTTCTAATATTTTAAGACGAGCCAAAAATTCATCGATTATACATTTTAATAGTACATTGATTACATAATCTTTTGGTACCAAGCAGACAACAGCGTACAAACTTTTTCATTTGCTATACATAAATTAAGGATGCGTCGCATAGGGTCAGCGGTAAAAAAGTATCGATTTCTAATATTTTAAGACGAGCCAAAAATTCATCGATTATACATTTTAATAGTACATTTATTACAGAATCATTTGGTATCAAACAGACACCTGCGTACAAATTTTTTAATTTGATAAACATAAAATAAAGATGCGTCGCACAGGGTCCGCGTCAAAAAAATATTAATTTCTAATATTTTAAGACGAGCCAAAAATTCATCGATGATACATTTTAATAGTACATTGATTATAGAATCATTTGATACCAAACAGACACCAGCGTACAAATTTTTTAACTTGATATACATAAAATAAGGTTGCGTCGCATAGGGTCAGCGGTAAAAAGTATCGATTTCCAATATTTTAAGACGAGCCAAAAATTCATCGATTATACATTTTAATAGTACATTTATTACAGAATCATTTGGTATCAAACAGACACCTGCGTACAAATTTTTTAATATGATAAACATAAAATAAAGATGCGTCGCACAGGGTCCGCGTCAAAAAAATATTAATTTCTAATATTTTAAGACGAGCCAAAAATTCATCGATTATACATTTTAATAGTACATTGATTACAGAATCTTTTGGTACCAAGCAGACAACAGCGTACAAACTTTTTCATTTGCTATACATAAATTAAGGATGCGTCGCATAGGGTCAGCGGTAAAAAAGTATCGATTTCTAATATTTTAAGACGAGCCAAAAATTCATCGATTATACATTTTAATAATACATTGATTACAGAATCATTTGATACCAAACAGACACCAGCGTACAAGTTTTTTAACTTGATATACATAAAATAAGGTTGCGTCGCATAGGGTCAGCGGTAAAAAGTATCGATTTCCAATATTTTAAGACGAGCCAAAAATTCATCGATGATACATTTTAATAGTACATTTATTACAGAATCATTTGGTATCAAACAGACACCTGCGTACAAATTTTTTAACTTGATATACATAAATTAAGGATGCGTCGCATAGGGTCAGCGATAAAAAGTATCGATTTCCAATATTTTAAGACGAGCCAAAAATTCATCGATGATACATTTTAATAGTACATTTATTACAGAATCATTTGGTATCAAACAGACACCTGCGTACAAATTTTTTAATACGATAAACATAAAATAAGGATGCGTCGCACAGGGTCCGCGTCAAAAAAGTATCGATTTCTAATATTTTAAGACGAGCCAAAAATTCATCGATTATACATTTTAATAGTACATTGATTACAGAATCTTTTGGTACCATGCAGATACCAGCGTACAAATTTTTTAATATGATAAACATAAAATAAAGATGCGTCGCACAGGGTCCGCGTAAAAAAAATATTAATTTCTAATATTTTAAGACGAGCCAAAAATTCATCGATTATACATTTTAATAGTACATTGATTACAGAATCTTTTGGTACCAAGCAGACAACAGCGTACAAATTTTTTAACTTGATATACATAAATTAAGGATGCGTCGCATGGGGTCAGCGGTAAAAAAGTATGGATTTCTAATATTTTAAGACGAGCCAAAAATTCATCGATTATACATTTTAATAATACATTGATTACAGAATCATTTGATACCAAACAGACACCAGCGTACAAGTTTTTTAACTTGATATACATAAAATAAGGTTGCGTCGCATAGGGTCAGCGGTAAAAAGTATCGATTTCCAATATTTTAAGACGAGCCAAAAATTCATCGATGATACATTTTAATAGTACATTTATTACAGAATCATTTGGTATCAAACAGACACCTGCGTACAAATTTTTTAATACGATAAACATAAAATAAGTATGCGTCGCACAGGGTCCGCGTCAAAAAAGTATCGATTTCTAATATTTTAAGACGAGCCAAAAATTCATCGATTATACATTTTAATAGTGCATTGATTACATAATCTTTTGGTACCAAGCAGACAACAGCGTACAAACTTTTTCATTTGCTATACATAAAATAAGGTTGCGTCGCATAGGGTCAGCGGTAAAAAGTATCGATTTCCAATATTTTAAGACGAGCCAAAAATTCATCGATTATACATTTTAATAGTACTTTGATTACATAATCTTTTGGTACCAAGCAGACAACAGCGTACAAACTTTTTCATTTGCTATACATAAATTAAGGATGCGTCGCATAGGGTCAGCGGTAAAAAAGTATCGATTTCTAATATTTTAAGACGAGCCAAAAATTCATCGATTATACATTTTAATAGTACATTTATTACAGAATCATTTGGTATCAAACAGACACCTGCGTACAAATTTTTTAATATGATAAACATAAAATAAAGATGCGTCGCACAGGGTCCGCGTCAAAAAAATATTAATTTCTAATATTTTAAGACGAGCCAAAAATTCATCGATTATACATTTTAATAGTACATTGATTACATAATCTTTTGGTAGCAAGCAGACAACAGCGTACAAACTTTTTCATTTGCTATACATAAATTAAGGATGCGTCGCATAGGGTCAGCGGTAAAAAAGTATCGATTTCTAATATTTTAAGACGAGCCAAAAATTCATCGATTATACATTTTAATAGTACATTGATTACATAATCTTTTGGTACCAAGCAGACAACAGCGTACAAACTTTTTCATTTGCTATACATAAATTAAGGATGCGTCGCATAGGGTCAGCGGTAAAAAAGTATCGATTTCTAATATTTTAAGACGAGCCAAAAATTCATCGATTATACATTTTAATAGTACATTGATTACATAATCTTTTGGTACCAAGCAGACAACAGCGTACAAACTTTTTCATTTGCTATACATAAATTAAGGATGCGTCGCATAGGGTCAGCGGTAAAAAAGTATCGATTTCTAATATTTTAAGACGAGCCAAAAATTCATCGATTATACATTTTAATAATACATTGATTACAGAATCATTTGGTACCATGCAGACACCAGCGTACAAATTTTTTAATACGATAAACATAAAATAAGGATGCGTCGCACAGGGTCCGCGTCAAAAAAGTATCAATTTCTAATATTTTAAGACGAGCCAAAAATTCATCGATTATACATTTTAATAGTACATTGATTACAGAATCTTTTGGTACCATGCAGATACCAGCGTACAAATTTTTTAATACGATAAACATAAAATAAGGATGCGTCGCACAGGGTCCGCGTCAAAAAAGTATCGATTTCTAATATTTTAAGACGAGCCAAAAATTCATCGATTATACATTTTAATAGTACTTTGATTACAGAATCATTTGGTACCAAACAGACACCAGCGTACAAATTTTTTAACTTGATATACATAAAATAAGGTTGCGTCGCATAGGGTCAGCAGTAAAAAAGTATCGATTTCTAATATTTTAAGACGAGCCAAAAATTCATCGATTATTCATTTTAATAGTACACTGATTACAGAATCTTTTGGTACCATGCAGACACCAGCGTACCAATTTTTTAATACGATAAACAAAATAAGGATGCGTCGCACAGGGTCCGCGTCAAAAAAGTATCGATTTCTAATATTTTAAGACGAGCCAAAAATTCATCGATTATACATTTTAATAATACATTGATTACAGAATCATTTGATACCAAACAGACACCAGCGTACAAGTTTTTTAACTTGATATACATAAAATAAGGTTGCGTCGCATAGGGTCAGCGGTAAAAAGTATCGATTTCCAATATTTTAAGACGAGCCAAAAATTCATCGATTATACATTTTAATAGTACATTTATTACAGAATCATTTGATATCAAACAGACACCAGCGTACAAATTTTTTAATATGATAAACATAAAATATGGATGCGTCGCACAGGGTCCGCGTCAAAAAAATATTAATTTCTAATATTTTAAGACGAGCCAAAAATTCATCGATTATACATTTTAATAGTACATTGATTACAGAATCTTTTGGTACCAAGCAGACAACAGCGTACAAATTTTTTAACTTGATATACATAAATTAAGGATGCGTCGCATAGGGTCAGCGGTAAAAAGTATCGATTTCCAATATTTTAAGACGAGCCAAAAATTCATCGATGATACATTTTAATAGTACATTTATTACAGAATCATTTGGTATCAAACAGACACCTGCGTACAAATTTTTTAATACGATAAACATAAAATAAGGATGCGTCGCACAGGGTCCGCGTCAAAAAAGTATCGATTTCTAATATTTTAAGAGGAGCCAAAAATTCATCGATTATACATTTTAATAGTACATTGATTACATAATCTTTTGGTACCAAGCAGACAACAGCGTACAAACTTTTTCATTTGCTATACATAAATTAAGGATGCGTCGCATAGGGTCAGCGGTAAAAAAGTATCGATTTCTAATATTTTAAGACGAGCCAAAAATTCATCGATTATACATTTTAATAGTACATTTATTACAGAATCATTTGGTATCAAACAGACACCTGCGTACAAATTTTTTAATATGATAAACATAAAATAAAGATGCGTCGCACAGGGTCCGCGTCAAAAAAA
The DNA here is from genome assembly GCF_030444845.1 of Prenolepis imparis. Lineage (NCBI taxonomy): Eukaryota > Metazoa > Arthropoda > Insecta > Hymenoptera > Formicidae > Prenolepis > Prenolepis imparis. The sequence goes on along the minus strand of NW_028141162.1, from coordinate 15,689,663 downwards.
TATTAATTTCTAATATTTTAAGACGAGCCAAAAATTCATCGATTATACATTTTAATAGTACATTGATTACATAATCTTTTGGTACCAAGCAGACAACAGCGTACAAACTTTTTCATTTGCTATACATAAATTAAGGATGCGTCGCATAGGGTCAGCGGTAAAAAAGTATCGATTTCTAATATTTTAAGACGAGCCAAAAATTCATCGATTATACATTTTAATAGTACATTGATTATAGAATCATTTGATACCAAACAGACACCAGCGTACAAATTTTTTAACTTGATATACATAAAATAAGGTTGCGTCGCATAGGGTCAGCGGTAAAAAGTATCTATTTCCAATATTTTAAGACGAGCCAAAAATTCATCGATTATACATTTTAATAGTACATTTATTACAGAATCATTTGGTATCAAACAGACACCTGCGTACAAATTTTTTAATATGATAAACATAAAATAAAGATGCGTCGCACAGGGTCCGCGTCAAAAAAATATTAATTTCTAATATTTTAAGACGAGCCAAAAATTCATCGATTATACATTTTAATAGTACATTGATTACAGAATCTTTTGGTACCATGCAGACATCAGCGTACAAATTTTTTAATACTATAAACATAAAATAAGGATGCGTCGCACAGGGTCCGCGTCAAAAAAGTATCGAATTCTAATATTTTAAGACGAGCCAAAAATTCATCGATTATACATTTTAATAGTACATTGATTACAGAATCTTTTGGTACCATGCAGATACCAGCGTACAAATTTTTTAATACGATAAACATAAAATAAGGATGCGTCGCACAGGGTCCGCGTCAAAAAAGTATCGATTTCTAATATTTTAAGACGAGCCAAAAATTCATCGATTATACATTTTAATAGTACATTGATTACATAATCTTTTGGTACCAAGCAGACAACAGCGTACAAACTTTTTCATTTGCTATACATAAATTAAGGATGCGTCGCATAGGGTCAGCGGTAAAAAAGTATCGATTTCTAATATTTTAAGACGAGCCAAAAATTCATCGATTATACATTTTAATAGTACATTTATTACAGAATCATTTGGTATCAAACAGACACCTGCGTACAAATTTTTTAATTTGATAAACATAAAATAAAGATGCGTCGCACAGGGTCCGCGTCAAAAAAATATTAATTTCTAATATTTTAAGACGAGCCAAAAATTCATCGATGATACATTTTAATAGTACATTTATTACAGAATCATTTGGTATCAAACAGACACCTGCGTACAAATTTTTTAATACGATAAACATAAAATAAGTATGCGTCGCACAGGGTCCGCGTCAAAAAAGTATCGATTTCTAATATTTTAAGACGAGCCAAAAATTCATCGATTATACATTTTAATAGTGCATTGATTACATAATCTTTTGGTACCAAGCAGACAACAGCGTACAAACTTTTTCATTTGCTATACATAAAATAAGGTTGCGTCGCATAGGGTCAGCGGTAAAAAGTATCGATTTCCAATATTTTAAGACGAGCCAAAAATTCATCGATGATACATTTTAATAGTACATTGATTATAGAATCATTTGATACCAAACAGACACCAGCGTACAAATTTTTTAACTTGATATACATAAAATAAGGTTGCGTCGCATAGGGTCAGCGGTAAAAAGTATCGATTTCCAATATTTTAAGACGAGCCAAAAATTCATCGATTATACATTTTAATAGTACATTTATTACAGAATCATTTGGTATCAAACAGACACCTGCGTACAAATTTTTTAATATGATAAACATAAAATAAAGATGCGTCGCACAGGGTCCGCGTCAAAAAAATATTAATTTCTAATATTTTAAGACGAGCCAAAAATTCATCGATTATACATTTTAATAGTACATTGATTACAGAATCTTTTGGTACCAAGCAGACAACAGCGTACAAACTTTTTCATTTGCTATACATAAATTAAGGATGCGTCGCATAGGGTCAGCGGTAAAAAAGTATCGATTTCTAATATTTTAAGACGAGCCAAAAATTCATCGATTATACATTTTAATAATACATTGATTACAGAATCATTTGATACCAAACAGACACCAGCGTACAAGTTTTTTAACTTGATATACATAAAATAAGGTTGCGTCGCATAGGGTCAGCGGTAAAAAGTATCGATTTCCAATATTTTAAGACGAGCCAAAAATTCATCGATGATACATTTTAATAGTACATTTATTACAGAATCATTTGGTATCAAACAGACACCTGCGTACAAATTTTTTAACTTGATATACATAAATTAAGGATGCGTCGCATAGGGTCAGCGATAAAAAGTATCGATTTCCAATATTTTAAGACGAGCCAAAAATTCATCGATGATACATTTTAATAGTACATTTATTACAGAATCATTTGGTATCAAACAGACACCTGCGTACAAATTTTTTAATACGATAAACATAAAATAAGGATGCGTCGCACAGGGTCCGCGTCAAAAAAGTATCGATTTCTAATATTTTAAGACGAGCCAAAAATTCATCGATTATACATTTTAATAGTACATTGATTACAGAATCTTTTGGTACCATGCAGATACCAGCGTACAAATTTTTTAATATGATAAACATAAAATAAAGATGCGTCGCACAGGGTCCGCGTAAAAAAAATATTAATTTCTAATATTTTAAGACGAGCCAAAAATTCATCGATTATACATTTTAATAGTACATTGATTACAGAATCTTTTGGTACCAAGCAGACAACAGCGTACAAATTTTTTAACTTGATATACATAAATTAAGGATGCGTCGCATGGGGTCAGCGGTAAAAAAGTATGGATTTCTAATATTTTAAGACGAGCCAAAAATTCATCGATTATACATTTTAATAATACATTGATTACAGAATCATTTGATACCAAACAGACACCAGCGTACAAGTTTTTTAACTTGATATACATAAAATAAGGTTGCGTCGCATAGGGTCAGCGGTAAAAAGTATCGATTTCCAATATTTTAAGACGAGCCAAAAATTCATCGATGATACATTTTAATAGTACATTTATTACAGAATCATTTGGTATCAAACAGACACCTGCGTACAAATTTTTTAATACGATAAACATAAAATAAGTATGCGTCGCACAGGGTCCGCGTCAAAAAAGTATCGATTTCTAATATTTTAAGACGAGCCAAAAATTCATCGATTATACATTTTAATAGTGCATTGATTACATAATCTTTTGGTACCAAGCAGACAACAGCGTACAAACTTTTTCATTTGCTATACATAAAATAAGGTTGCGTCGCATAGGGTCAGCGGTAAAAAGTATCGATTTCCAATATTTTAAGACGAGCCAAAAATTCATCGATTATACATTTTAATAGTACTTTGATTACATAATCTTTTGGTACCAAGCAGACAACAGCGTACAAACTTTTTCATTTGCTATACATAAATTAAGGATGCGTCGCATAGGGTCAGCGGTAAAAAAGTATCGATTTCTAATATTTTAAGACGAGCCAAAAATTCATCGATTATACATTTTAATAGTACATTTATTACAGAATCATTTGGTATCAAACAGACACCTGCGTACAAATTTTTTAACTTGATATACATAAAATAAGGTTGCGTCGCATAGGGTCAGCAGTAAAAAAGTATCGATTTCTAATATTTTAAGACGAGCCAAAAATTCATCGATTATTCATTTTAATAGTACACTGATTACAGAATCATTTGGTACCAAACAGACACCAGCGTACAAATTTTTTAACTTGATATACATAAAATAAGGTTGCGTCGCATAGGGTCAGCAGTAAAAAAGTATCGATTTCTAATATTTTAAGACGAGCCAAAAATTCATCGATTATTCATTTTAATAGTACACTGATTACAGAATCTTTTGGTACCATGCAGACACCAGCGTACCAATTTTTTAATACGATAAACAAAATAAGGATGCGTCGCACAGGGTCCGCGTCAAAAAAGTATCGATTTCTAATATTTTAAGACGAGCCAAAAATTCATCGATTATACATTTTAATAGTACATTTATTACAGAATCATTTGGTATCAAACAGACACCAGCGTACAAATTTTTTAATATGATAAACATAAAATATGGATGCGTCGCACAGGGTCCGCGTCAAAAAAGTATCGATTTCTAATATTTTAAGACGAGCCAAAAATTCATCGATTATACATTTTAATAATACATTGATTACAGAATCATTTGATACCAAACAGACACCAGCGTACAAGTTTTTTAACTTGATATACATAAAATAAGGTTGCGTCGCATAGGGTCAGCGGTAAAAAGTATCGATTTCCAATATTTTAAGACGAGCCAAAAATTCATCGATTATACATTTTAATAGTACATTTATTACAGAATCATTTGGTATCAAACAGACACCAGCGTACAAATTTTTTAATATGATAAACATAAAATATGGATGCGTCGCACAGGGTCCGCGTCAAAAAAATATTAATTTCTAATATTTTAAGACGAGCCAAAAATTCATCGATTATACATTTTAATAGTACATTGATTACAGAATCTTTTGGTACCAAGCAGACAACAGCGTACAAATTTTTTAACTTGATATACATAAATTAAGGATGCGTCGCATAGGGTCAGCGGTAAAAAGTATCGATTTCCAATATTTTAAGACGAGCCAAAAATTCATCGATGATACATTTTAATAGTACATTTATTACAGAATCATTTGGTATCAAACAGACACCTGCGTACAAATTTTTTAATACGATAAACATAAAATAAGGATGCGTCGCACAGGGTCCGCGTCAAAAAAGTATCGATTTCTAATATTTTAAGATGAGCCAAAAATTCATCGATTATACATTTTAATAGTACATTGATTACATAATCTTTTGGTACCAAGCAGACAACAGCGTACAAACTTTTTCATTTGCTATACATAAATTAAGGATGCGTCGCATAGGGTCAGCGGTAAAAAAGTATCGATTTCTAATATTTTAAGACGAGCCAAAAATTCATCGATTATACATTTTAATAGTACATTTATTACAGAATCATTTGGTATCAAACAGACACCTGCGTACAAATTTTTTAATATGATAAACATAAAATAAAGATGCGTCGCACAGGGTCCGCGTCAAAAAAATATTAATTTCTAATATTTTAAGACGAGCCAAAAATTCATCGATTATACATTTTAATAGTACATTGATTACATAATCTTTTGGTACCAAGCAGACAACAGCGTACAAACTTTTTCATTTGCTATACATAAATTAAGGATGCGTCGCATAGGGTCAGCGGTAAAAAAGTATCGATTTCTAATATTTTAAGACGAGCCAAAAATTCATCGATTATACATTTTAATAATACATTGATTACAGAATCATTTGATACCAAACAGACACCAGCGTACAAGTTTTTTAACTTGATATACATAAAATAAGGTTGCGTCGCATAGGGTCAGCGGTAAAAAGTATCGATTTCCAATATTTTAAGACGAGCCAAAAATTCATCGATGATACATTTTAATAGTACATTTATTACAGAATCATTTGGTATCAAACAGACACCTGCGTACAAATTTTTTAACTTGATATACATAAATTAAGGATGCGTCGCATAGGGTCAGCGATAAAAAGTATCGATTTCCAATATTTTAAGACGAGCCAAAAATTCATCGATGATACATTTTAATAGTACATTTATTACAGAATCATTTGGTATCAAACAGACACCTGCGTACAAATTTTTTAATACGATAAACATAAAATAAGGATGCGTCGCACAGGGTCCGCGTCAAAAAAGTATCGATTTCTAATATTTTAAGACGAGCCAAAAATTCATCGATTATACATTTTAATAGTACATTGATTACAGAATCTTTTGGTACCATGCAGATACCAGCGTACAAATTTTTTAATATGATAAACATAAAATAAAGATGCGTCGCACAGGGTCCGCGTCAAAAAAATATTAATTTCTAATATTTTAAGACGAGCCAAAAATTCATCGATTATACATTTTAATAGTACATTGATTACAGAATCTTTTGGTACCATGCAGACACCAGCGTACAAATTTTTTAATACTATAAACATAAAATAAGGATGCGTCGCACAGGGTCCGCGTCAAAAAAGTATCGAATTCTAATATTTTAAGACGAGCCAAAAATTCATCGATTATACATTTTAATAGTACATTGATTACAGAATCTTTTGGTACCATGCAGATACCAGCGTACAAATTTTTTAATACGATAAACATAAAATAAGGATGCGTCGCACAGGGTCCGCGTCAAAAAAGTATCGATTTCTAATATTTTAAGACGAGCCAAAAATTCATCGATTATACATTTTAATAGTACATTGATTACATAATCTTTTGGTACCAAGCAGACAACAGCGTACAAACTTTTTCATTTGCTATACATAAATTAAGGATGCGTCGCATAGGGTCAGCGGTAAAAAAGTATCGATTTCTAATATTTTAAGACGAGCCAAAAATTCATCGATTATACATTTTAATAGTACATTTATTACAGAATCATTTGGTATCAAACAGACACCTGCGTACAAATTTTTTAATTTGATAAACATAAAATAAAGATGCGTCGCACAGGGTCCGCGTCAAAAAAATATTAATTTCTAATATTTTAAGACGAGCCAAAAATTCATCGATGATACATTTTAATAGTACATTTATTACAGAATCATTTGGTATCAAACAGACACCTGCGTACAAATTTTTTAATACGATAAACATAAAATAAGTATGCGTCGCACAGGGTCCGCGTCAAAAAAGTATCGATTTCTAATATTTTAAGACGAGCCAAAAATTCATCGATTATACATTTTAATAGTGCATTGATTACATAATCTTTTGGTACCAAGCAGACAACAGCGTACAAACTTTTTCATTTGCTATACATAAAATAAGGTTGCGTCGCATAGGGTCAGCGGTAAAAAGTATCGATTTCCAATATTTTAAGACGAGCCAAAAATTCATCGATGATACATTTTAATAGTACATTGATTATAGAATCATTTGATACCAAACAGACACCAGCGTACAAATTTTTTAACTTGATATACATAAAATAAGGTTGCGTCGCATAGGGTCAGCGGTAAAAAGTATCGATTTCCAATATTTTAAGACGAGCCAAAAATTCATCGATTATACATTTTAATAGTACATTTATTACAGAATCATTTGGTATCAAACAGACACCTGCGTACAAATTTTTTAATATGATAAACATAAAATAAAGATGCGTCGCACAGGGTCCGCGTCAAAAAAATATTAATTTCTAATATTTTAAGACGAGCCAAAAATTCATCGATTATACATTTTAATAGTACATTGATTACAGAATCTTTTGGTACCAAGCAGACAACAGCGTACAAACTTTTTCATTTGCTATACATAAATTAAGGATGCGTCGCATAGGGTCAGCGGTAAAAAAGTATCGATTTCTAATATTTTAAGACGAGCCAAAAATTCATCGATTATACATTTTAATAATACATTGATTACAGAATCATTTGATACCAAACAGACACCAGCGTACAAGTTTTTTAACTTGATATACATAAAATAAGGTTGCGTCGCATAGGGTCAGCGGTAAAAAGTATCGATTTCCAATATTTTAAGACGAGCCAAAAATTCATCGATGATACATTTTAATAGTACATTTATTACAGAATCATTTGGTATCAAACAGACACCTGCGTACAAATTTTTTAACTTGATATACATAAATTAAGGATGCGTCGCATAGGGTCAGCGATAAAAAGTATCGATTTCCAATATTTTAAGACGAGCCAAAAATTCATCGATGATACATTTTAATAGTACATTTATTACAGAATCATTTGGTATCAAACAGACACCTGCGTACAAATTTTTTAATACGATAAACATAAAATAAGGATGCGTCGCACAGGGTCCGCGTCAAAAAAGTATCGATTTCTAATATTTTAAGACGAGCCAAAAATTCATCGATTATACATTTTAATAGTACATTGATTACAGAATCTTTTGGTACCATGCAGATACCAGCGTACAAATTTTTTAATATGATAAACATAAAATAAAGATGCGTCGCACAGGGTCCGCGTAAAAAAAATATTAATTTCTAATATTTTAAGACGAGCCAAAAATTCATCGATTATACATTTTAATAGTACATTGATTACAGAATCTTTTGGTACCAAGCAGACAACAGCGTACAAATTTTTTAACTTGATATACATAAATTAAGGATGCGTCGCATGGGGTCAGCGGTAAAAAAGTATGGATTTCTAATATTTTAAGACGAGCCAAAAATTCATCGATTATACATTTTAATAATACATTGATTACAGAATCATTTGATACCAAACAGACACCAGCGTACAAGTTTTTTAACTTGATATACATAAAATAAGGTTGCGTCGCATAGGGTCAGCGGTAAAAAGTATCGATTTCCAATATTTTAAGACGAGCCAAAAATTCATCGATGATACATTTTAATAGTACATTTATTACAGAATCATTTGGTATCAAACAGACACCTGCGTACAAATTTTTTAATACGATAAACATAAAATAAGTATGCGTCGCACAGGGTCCGCGTCAAAAAAGTATCGATTTCTAATATTTTAAGACGAGCCAAAAATTCATCGATTATACATTTTAATAGTGCATTGATTACATAATCTTTTGGTACCAAGCAGACAACAGCGTACAAACTTTTTCATTTGCTATACATAAAATAAGGTTGCGTCGCATAGGGTCAGCGGTAAAAAGTATCGATTTCCAATATTTTAAGACGAGCCAAAAATTCATCGATTATACATTTTAATAGTACTTTGATTACATAATCTTTTGGTACCAAGCAGACAACAGCGTACAAACTTTTTCATTTGCTATACATAAATTAAGGATGCGTCGCATAGGGTCAGCGGTAAAAAAGTATCGATTTCTAATATTTTAAGACGAGCCAAAAATTCATCGATTATACATTTTAATAGTACATTTATTACAGAATCATTTGGTATCAAACAGACACCTGCGTACAAATTTTTTAACTTGATATACATAAAATAAGGTTGCGTCGCATAGGGTCAGCAGTAAAAAAGTATCGATTTCTAATATTTTAAGACGAGCCAAAAATTCATCGATTATTCATTTTAATAGTACACTGATTACAGAATCATTTGGTACCAAACAGACACCAGCGTACAAATTTTTTAACTTGATATACATAAAATAAGGTTGCGTCGCATAGGGTCAGCAGTAAAAAAGTATCGATTTCTAATATTTTAAGACGAGCCAAAAATTCATCGATTATTCATTTTAATAGTACACTGATTACAGAATCTTTTGGTACCATGCAGACACCAGCGTACCAATTTTTTAATACGATAAACAAAATAAGGATGCGTCGCACAGGGTCCGCGTCAAAAAAGTATCGATTTCTAATATTTTAAGACGAGCCAAAAATTCATCGATTATACATTTTAATAGTACATTTATTACAGAATCATTTGGTATCAAACAGACACCAGCGTACAAATTTTTTAATATGATAAACATAAAATATGGATGCGTCGCACAGGGTCCGCGTCAAAAAAGTATCGATTTCTAATATTTTAAGACGAGCCAAAAATTCATCGATTATACATTTTAATAATACATTGATTACAGAATCATTTGATACCAAACAGACACCAGCGTACAAATTTTTTATCTTGATATACATAAAATAAGGTTGCGTCGCATAGGGTCAGCGGTAAAAAGTATCGATTTCCAATATTTTAAGACGAGCCAAAAATTCATCGATTATACATTTTAATAGTACATTTATTACAGAATCATTTGGTATCAAACAGACACCTACGTACAAATTTTTTAATATGATAAACTTAAAATAAAGATGCGTCGCACAGGGTCCGCGTCAAAAAAATATTAATTTCTAATATTTTAAGACGAGCCAAAAATTCATCGATTATACATTTTAATAGTACATTGATTACAGAATCTTTTGGTACCAAGCAGACAACAGCGTACAAATTTTTTAACTTGATATACATAAAATAAGGTTGCGTCGCATAGGGTCAGCGGTAAAAAGTATCGTTTTCCAATATTTTAAGACGAGCCAAAAATTCATCGATGATACATTTTAATAGTACATTTATTACAGAATCATTTGGTATCAAACAGACACCTGCGTACAAATTTTTTAATACGATAAACATAAAATAAGGATGCGTCGCACAGGGTCCGCGTCAAAAAAGTATCGATTTCTAATATTTTAAGACGAGCCAAAAATTCATCGATTATACATTTTAATAGTACATTGATTACATAATCTTTTGGTACCAAGCAGACAACAGCGTACAAACTTTTTAACTTGATATACATAAATTAAGGATGCGTCGCATGGGGTCAGCGGTAAAAAAGTATCGATTTCTAATATTTTAAGACGAGCCAAAAATTCATCGATTATACATTTTAATAGTACATTGATTATAGAATCATTTGGTACCAAACAGACACCAGCGTACAAATTTTTTAACTTGATATACATAAAATAAGGTTGCGTCGCATAGGGTCAGCGGTAAAAAGTATCGATTTCCAATATTTTAAGACGAGCCAAAAATTCATCGATTATACATTTTAATAGTACATTTATTACAGAATCATTTGGTATCAAACAGACACCAGCGTACAAATTTTTTAATACGATAAACATAAAATAAGGATGCGTCGCACAGGGTCCGCGTCAAAAAAGTATCGATTTCCAATATTTTAAGACGAGCCAAAAATTCATCGATTATACATTTTAATAGTACATTTATTACAGAATCATTTGGTATCAAACAGACACCTGCGTACAAATTTTTTAATATGATAAACATAAAATAAAGATGCGTCGCACAGGGTCCGCGTCAAAAAAATATTAAATTCTAATATTTTAAGACGAGCCAAAAATTCATCGATTATACATTTTAATAGTACATTGGTTACAGAATCTTTTGGTACCAAGTAGACAACAGCGTACAAATTTTTTAACTTGATATACATAAATTAAGGATGTGTCGCATGGGGTCAGCGGTAAAAAAGTATCGATTTCTAATATTTTAAGACGAGCCAAAAATTCATCGATTATACATTTTAATAATACATTGATTACAGAATCATTTGATACCAAACAGACACCAGCGTACAAGTTTTTTAACTTGATATACATAAAATAAGGTTGCGTCGCATAGGGTCAGCGGTAAAAAGTATCGATTTCCAATATTTTAAGATGAGCCAAAAATTCATCGATGATACATTTTAATAGTACATTTATTACAGAATCATTTGGTATCAAACAGACACCTGCGTACAAATTTTTTAATACGATAAACATAAAATAAGTATGCGTCGCACAGGGTCCGCGTCAAAAAAGTATCGATTTCTAATATTTTAAGACGAGCCAAAAATTCATCGATTATACATTTTAATAGTACATTGATTACATAATCTTTTGGTACCAAGCAGACAACAGCGTACAAACTTTTTCATTTGCTATACATAAATTAAGGATGCGTCGCATAGGGTCAGCGGTGAAAAAGTATCGATTTCTAATATTTTAAGACGAGCCAAAAATTCATCGATTATACATTTTAATAGTACATTTATTACAGAATCATTTGGTATCAAACAGACACCTGCGTACAAATTTTTTAATATGATAAACATAAAATAAAGATGCGTCGCACAGGGTCCGCGTCAAAAAAATATTAATTTCTAATATTTTAAGACGAGCCAAAAATTCATCGATTATACATTTTAATAGTACATTGATTACATAATCTTTTGGTACCAAGCAGACAACAGCGTACAAACTTTTTCATTTGCTATACATAAATTAAGGATGCGTCGCATAGGGTCAGCGGTAAAAAAGTATCGATTTCTAATATTTTAAGACGAGCCAAAAATTCATCGATTATACATTTTAATAGTACATTGATTATAGAATCATTTGATACCAAACAGACACCAGCGTACAAATTTTTTAACTTGATATACATAAAATAAGGTTGCGTCGCATAGGGTCAGCGGTAAAAAGTATCGATTTCCAATTTTTTAAGACGAGCCAAAAATTCATCGATTATACATTTTAATAGTACATTTATTACAGAATCATTTGGTATCAAACAGACACCTGCGTACAAATTTTTTAATATGATAAACATAAAATAAAGATGCGTCGCACAGGGTCCGCGTCAAAAAAATATTAATTTCTAATATTTTAAGACGAGCCAAAAATTCATCGATTATACATTTTAATAGTACATTGATTACAGAATCTTTTGGTACCAAGCAGACAACAGCGTACAAATTTTTTAACTTGATATACATAAATTAAGGATGCGTCGCATGGGGTCAGCGGTAAAAAAGTATCGATTTCTAATATTTTAAGACGAGCCAAAAATTCATCGATTATACATTTTAATAATACATTGATTACAGAATCATTTGATACCAAACAGACACCAGCGTACAGGTTTTTTAACTTGATATACATAAAATAAGGTTGCGTCGCATAGGGTCAGCGGTAAAAAGTATCGATTTCCAATATTTTAAGACGAGCCAAAAATTCATCGATTATACATTTTAATAGTGCATTGATTACATAATCTTTTGGTACCAAGCAGACAACAGCGTACAAACTTTTTCATTTGCTATACATAAATTAAGGATGCGTCGCATAGGGTCAGCGGTAAAAAAGTATCGATTTCTAATATTTTAAGACGAGCCAAAAATTCATCGATTATACATTTTAATAATACATTGATTACAGAATCATTTGATACCAAACAGACACCAGCGTACAAGTTTTTTAACTTGATATCCATAAAATAAGGTTGCGTCGCATAGGGTCAGCGGTAAAAAGTATCGATTTCCAATATTTTAAGACGAGCCAAAAATTCATCGATGATACATTTTAATAGTACATTTATTACAGAATCATTTGGTATCAAACAGACACCTGCGTACAAATTTTTTAATACGATAAACATAAAATAAGGATGCGTCGCACAGGGTCCGCGTCAAAAAAGTATCGATTTCTAATATTTTAAGACGAGCCAAAAATTTATCGATTATACATTTTAATAGTACATTGATTACATAATCTTTTGGTACCAAGCAGACAACAGCGTACAAACTTTTTCATTTGCTATACATAAATTAAGGATGCGTCGCATAGGGTCAGCGGTAAAAAAGTATCGATTTCTAATATTTTAAGACGAGCCAAAAATTCATCGATTATACATTTTAATAGTACATTGATTATAGAATCATTTGATACCAAACAGACACCAGCGTACAAATTTTTTAATATGATAAACATAAAATAAAGATGCGTCGCACAGGGTCCGCGTCAAAAAAATATTAATTTGTAATATTTTAAGACGAGCCAAAAATTCATCGATTATACATTTTAATAGTACATTGATTACAGAATCTTTTGGTACCAAGCAGACAACAGCGTACAAATTTTTTAACTTGATATACATAAATTAAGGATGCGTCGCATGGGGTCAGCGGTAAAAGAGTATCGATTTCTATTATTTAAAGTCGAGCCAAAAATTCATCGATTATACATTTTAATAGTACATTGATTACAGAATCTTTTGGTACCATGCAGACACCAGCGTACAAATTTTTTAATATGATATACATAAAAAAGGGATGCGTCGCATAGGGTCAGAGGCAAAAATGTATCAATTTCTAATATTTTAAGACGAACCAAAATTTCATCGATTATACATTTTAATAGTACATTTATTACAGAATCATTTGGTACCAAACAGACACCAGCGTACAAATGTTTTAACTTGATATACATAGATTAAGATTGCGTCGCATAGGGTCAACTGTAAAAAAGTATCGATTTCTAATATTTAAAGGCGAGCCAAAAATTCATCGTATATATATTTCAATAGTGTATTGTTTGCAGATTATCTTTGTACTATAAGCATACCAGCGTACTACCTTTTTGGTCTAATACGTTATGTAAATCTTCGCCGTATGGGATTTGCGGCTTAAAAATTTTAATTTTCGATATTTTAAAACGTGCAAATAATTAATGTTCTATACATTTTAACAGAACATTGTGTGCACATTATTACGAATTATGCGTGACTGCATGCATATATCGCGGTAATATATGTTGAAACTCATTTCTACTGCGCATTCGGAATTCGAATTATATCAAGATTATCGAAAAGTGTCGGACGAAATATATTTGTGACTCTAATTAAGAGAATAATTTTTGTTTTAAAAATTATATCTACGAAACCTTAATTGTAAATTTGTATTCATGTCTCACTTCTATTCTTAACTTAATAAATATACTACTTCTTAATTAAATAAATATATTAGAAAATATTAATATAGTAAGGTAATTAAATCTTAAAATAGTAATATGTTATAAAAATTAAAATAGCAATATATTGTAAATAATATGTTGTAATATCTTATCCTCGATTAATATTTTTGTTACAGAAATCAGCTGATTAAAACGTTAATTTGCTAATTAATTTGTAAAATAAGAATATGTTATAACATTTAAAATAATATGTTTTAAATAATATAATATATAATTCCTTAAACTCGATTAATATTTATAACAGCTATCAGCTGATTTCTGTCAAAAAATATTAATCGAGTTTAAGGAATTATATATAGATTTTAATTTTTATAACATATTTTTATTTTAAAATTTAATTGGCAATGTAATGCTTTAATCATCTGATTTCTGTAAAAAAATATTAATGAAGTTTAAACAAACTTTATATAAATACATCATACTTTTCTTAATAAAATCGAGGAATGGCATAACGCGCGCTTGTGTTATTCTAGTCTTTTTCTAAAAAAGACATATTAAGTCGATTCTCGCAAATATTGTTGCCTCTTTTCCGCAAAAATATTAATCAAAATTTAAAGTATTATAACATATTATTTAAAACATGTCATTATTTTATTTAATTTTATTTTGGACTAACTGTCAAACTGCTAACTGCTAACCCTCACGATGACAGCCTCTTTATGCTACAAATATAACACATAAGGCGAATGTCAAAAATATTAATCAAGTTTAAAGTATTATAACATATTATTTAAAACATATTATTATTTTATTTTATTTTATTTTGGACTAACTGTCAAACTGCTAACTGCTAACTGCTAACCCTCGTGATGACAGCCTTTCGATGCTACGAATATAACACACAACGCGAATCGGCAGAGAGCCAATCAGCATCGCGGAAAAGCGACAACAATGTCAATAACATGCCTTTTTTAGAA
This sequence comes from Prenolepis imparis, assembly GCF_030444845.1. Classification (NCBI taxonomy): domain Eukaryota; kingdom Metazoa; phylum Arthropoda; class Insecta; order Hymenoptera; family Formicidae; genus Prenolepis; species Prenolepis imparis. The sequence continues at coordinate 15,674,326 of NW_028141162.1, read as the reverse complement.
AGGGGATTACTGTATATCTCTCGTAGATTTTCCCTCGTACTTTAACAAACAACTTTATATAATTATATATTTATATGAATAGTTTCATATTTTAATATAATTTTCCTTTTATCATAAACTCTTATGCGTTCATTTAGCGTGCAATGTTCAGGATACAAATAATCCATCGTATCTCCATCATTTTTGTTATTTAAGATATCATGCGACTATTGTCTATATATATTTATTATATTAATTTAAAGAAATATATAATATTAATTTACATATATAAATTTTTCGGCATTATTTAATAATAAAATACGATTGCAATTTATTTCAAAATAGGCACTTTTCATTTTTCGCCCTTTATCTGTTTGTAAATTGCAGTGCGTAATATGCAACTGCACGTAATAACGTATGCACAATAAATTTTGATGATAAATTTTTAACGAAAAAGAATTTTTTGGGTTTGTGTTTAATTATTTTTGCATTTTGAGTTGTATTTTGCATTTAGTATAATGTCGCAGATTTTTTAACAATGGATATATTGTGTATATGATGCGAACTGTTTAAAAACAACTGTTTCAACCTTTCAAATTTTATATTGCAATAAATGAATGAAAGTAGTAATGCAAGATATTGTCTGCAATTATCCGTATATTTTGTGAATATAATAATGCGAGTAAATTTTAGGAAATCGTAAAAATAAATTTTATAGGAAAGTATCTGTTTTTTTTTATCAAATTTTTCTATTTTATGAACTGTTTATCCCAATCTTAGTACGTAGTAAACGATTAAATAGAAAGAAAAAGTGTTATCATGTCACGTGTTCAATCCCGATGAATTTTAATAAAAAAAAATTTATTAAGAGAATAGTGATTTGAAATTTCTTCGCTTAATCGCGGATTTGAGTAAAAACAGTGTCCCCTTAAACGAGAATGTCCCATAGTCGCGAATGATAAATGCGATCGAACGCGCGCCGTCTAGGAGAATAAATTAATTTCCGCTGGCGCGCGCGACGGAAAGATATTAGTCGTGCGGCTGAGTGCATCGGGGCTGCAGCCTCGCGCGCTGACGATCCTTTTCAAGACGAGTGCTCGAAAGACGATATTTACGAGAGAAGGTAATGGGCCGTGATGAGCGGAATCGAATGGAAGCGATCGACACGGATGCACGACGCGAAAACGATCTGCGAAAAGCGTCGCGATGGAGTTACAAATTATTAAAATTACGAGCCGCGGGCAATATAAGAAAGCGGAGCCTTTGCTGAAGAAGCTAAAACATTGAAGAGCATCGAGTATAAAATAAAAAAATAAATAAATAAATAAAAAATCAGGCAAAAATAAAAAAAATGAGCACAGAACTCCGACGACGCAGAAAACGCAGAATGCATTTTCGTTATTGCAACGCAACTAAATTAAAAGTTGGCCAAAGTCGTATTCCCAGGCATCTTAATCTCGTTCTCGCGAGATCGAATAGAAAATTAAAATTGATGGGCTAGTTTTATTTTTGTGTTAAATTATATTCATGAAAAACACAGTTCTATTCTCAATTTCCCTTTTTTTCGCATAATTTTTAATATTTTTATATCATCATGTTCTTTATCTATAACTTTTGGAAATTTTTGACAAGAAATTTTTACCAAGCGCCTTTTTAAAAGTAATCAATGCTGAAAAATGTCATTGCGAAACCTGAAGCAGACAAATAGATAGAAAACGTCAGAAGACTCACAACAAAAAGTTTGGCCGGTTTAGCATTTAACGCTTTTTGATCTTCGCGACGAGGACACTTGCACTATTGATTAATCAATGTCTGGATAGCCGTGCTACCCGCAGATTCGCTGTCGACATAGATTCGCATCCCTCTTTTTAATACCCTCCTCTCTACGCCAATTGTCGCGCATCGAAGCTCCCTGCATCGATCAAATTTCGAGTGGCCCGCCAAAGCACTTTATCCGAGATTGCGGACGAAAAATTAAACGGAAATTTGAACGGACACCGATAGAGAGTCAAAAGACGCGGGGGAAACTCGAAACTATATGTACAAATATGTTGCGATCGTAAACATTAATTGAATTAATTTTTTTATTATTCGTAACAGACGATGAAGATTATTTCTTGGTTTTACATGTCGAATTAATAAGTTTGAAGTTGATTTTGCCTTAGTAATTTCTTTGATTTAATCAAAGTTTGAGTATGGAACCGTCTTATGTTTTATCAATATTTTTAATTCTCTATTATGACATATACATATATACGTATACATGATTACTTTGTGTTGTTTGAATAAAAAATGTTTCCATTTTTTCCAAAATGTATAAAAATTTAATCCAATAGGACGAAATATGTAGACGATAAAGTAAATAAAAATTTCAATAAGTATAATCCCAAGCTCGCATTTCTGTTGTGACGGATGTGAATAAAATTTTGCCAAGTCAAGTGAGTGCATTGGCTGAAAGCAGATTGGAGCTTAAATATATTATGAAGAGTTTTGAGATCGAAGATCGTACAACGAAACAATGGCGTAATTAAAGCGCAAGTTTTAAGCTTTCATTAGTTGACTTAATGTCAAATCTTTTACTCTTTCATACTTTTAACTACAGAGATTATCACTGCAATATATGTATATATATATATATATATATATATATATATATTTCAGGAAATACTGCAAATATTTAAGTTATGATAATCTTTAAAATAAATAATATACTCATTAAGATAATGATTATAAATCAAATTAAACAGATTATTAATATAATCTGTATGATTCTTGGTTAGATTATATTATTCAAATAAAGTTTTAATTGAGAAATCCTTCTCTCGAGAGATAACGAAATCTTAAGTTAGAGAAATAGTTAAAGTTAAAGAAATAAAGATTTACATTGTATATATTTATTCTTTGAAGATTAAGTTGTGTTAAAATATTTCAAGTACTTCTGCGATTAGTTCTTTGATTAAATTTTGAGAAAAATCATTCTAAAACTGCTATCGGTTAAATTATAAAGAAAGAATAATTAGAAAAATCAGCTTTATAATTTGGGATTTTTTTTAATTTTTAATTCTTGTGTCTTTATTTCTAATTCTGTATGTTCGCTAACATATAATTAAACGTTTACAAGATGTTTAACGAGATGTAAAAAGATGACAGGACAATCCCTCTTTGTTAGATTTTTCCTTTTTAGGTGACTCTTTTCCTTTACAAACGTTTTAAGCAGAGCTTAATTAAAGATTTATTTAAAGTAAAAAATCAAGATTTTATTTAATAATAAAATTATCTTCTTTCAAATTGAATTTCGAGAAAATTTGAATAGATATACTGTTTTAGTTAATGCAATAATGTTTTAGTTAATTTTGAATAAATCTCATACTGTATTATTCCTTTTATACTTATTGTTTTGTGTTCTACATGACACATAGAAGAACATAAAAATATTTGATCTTAAACATTTAAATCATGCGTATCACATATTTTATTTAAGCATATTTTGTATAGTAAACATTTAGCGACTACAATATATATAATTATTAATCAATTATATATAACAATTATATATAATATACAATTATATATAATTATTAATCAGCGTCGTGAACATAATAAAACGTAAATATATATGGTGCACATTGTACTGCCGAGTATCACAATAACAGTCATTCATGTCAATTGACTAAAATGCACAGCTGAATTCATGCATGAATATCATATGGTATATTCATATGATATGAATTAAAGATGTTTTGAAATAATAAGAGATAAATATATAATAATACACACAATAATCAGAAATTTTACTTAAATAATAATGTATACATACAAACTTTAATAAATAGAAAAAAATAAATAACGACAATAAATAATTTATAAAATATAAATATAAAATATATAAATAAAAGTTAATAACATATTTTTTTAGATTTTCCCATTTTATCCGCCAATATGCTTCGCCTTTTTTTTGTATTCTCGGGACGAAACATCGCGTTATTCTAGCGGGAATGCAGATGGGAAGATTTTACAGAAACGTCAATGCATCATGAAATGAACCGACTGCTACCTGCCGATTACACGTCGAATTATCATGTCGATATTGCATATATATCGGAGATAATCTACGGAATTCAGAGGACCGAAAGACACCACATACATATTAATCGAATAGAGAGTTAAATATAACAAACGCAGAGTCGTAAAAATATAATTCAATTTTTTATTTGCAAATAAAATTCTTTCCTTTCTCACATTTCGCATTTCTGCTTTCAAAAATAAAATTTTCAAAGGCAAAGAAAAAATACATTCAATGCAATTAAGAGATATGTCCTCGTCAACGAAGGAAAGCTCTTGATTTAACTCTTGGTGATTGGTGTAACTTTAATACGACGCGATCGCGTGACATTTAAAATTTCGTGTAATCAATGCAATCATATACTCGGTATCGGTCGAGTTAGATAGATGATTTCCACTATACACGTTTGCACGCTCGACCGGAAACGCGGCGGATTAAGATATCCTTCAACGTTAACTCTAGCGTGCAAAATCTAATTAATTCCGAATAGCGTCGAGGTATTTACCTCGGTTGTGTCTACGGCCGTCGCTCGACCAATGATTAATTAACTCCGTTAACGTGCTGCTCCGAATGATACGGTAATATAAACGATAGAAATTAACTGGCATTTAAGCGATCGGCTCTTAGGATATGCGTGCTATTACGTGCGGCATTAAGCTTGTTTACGCCGCATGATTTTGCGAGGCCGACGTGATTTGTTGTCACGTTTGACGATATTCACAGCTATATAAAATATTAAAAATAAAATTGCCCCTACTACGTATTTTTTTTAACAATCAATCAATTTTATATGTTATATGTCATATAATTTCTCTTGAAGATTATTAACCCTTCGTCAACAATCTGAGTTTTTAAGGCACAATCAAATTTCCATTTGTTCCAAATTGCTCTTCAAATTTCGCTTTCTATAAACAATTGGATTTAATATTTGGCTTTAAAATCTATTGGATATTGTAGTAGAGATATTAACAAATAAGCCAGAATTTTGGGGGATTTTTTGAAAATTTAGAACATAAAAATAATATAGGGTGAATTTAAAAGACCCAATTTGCTGGCGGCGTTAAAAAATTGATTGCTTGATGAAGGGTTATTTATATATATTATTTATATATATTTTAAGAGAATAATTGAGTAAGAATCTAACTGATAAAAATCCGATAAAAATAATGCGTAATAAATACGTAAAATTTGGGGATAATTTGACGAATAAGTACATCTGAAAAGTGTGAAAAGAGCGACTCTGGAGTATATAATGCTTTAACCGGTTTTTCCTCCCGAGCATATCATCCGACACATGTGAGAAATCACAGTCCGGCGAGATCGAATCGCGTTGCAGCAAGAAATCGTCGGAGTTGCTCGCAGAGATGCGTTTCGCAGAAGGAGGAAAACCGTTCGAGCGAACTCACCGAGAGTAATCGTAATGAAGGATCACGCGAAGAAGCGATATTAATGTTGGACGGCGATGTGCGGAGGAGGCGGACGTGAGATCCGGAATCGAGGCAAGAGGAAATCGTGCCACTTTCCCCTCTCCTCCGTCCCCTGTCCTCTCTCTTTTTCTTCCCTCGCTCGACAAAACGACCATCTGTCGGAGACGTTCGCCAGAGTATCGACTAATGGCACACGAGAGCGTGAACGAAAAGCTCCGCGTCGAGAATGACGACCCCTTCCTGGGCTCGGCAGCACACACCTTCCGCTCTAAATCCCGCTGGATTTCGATAAATTATTCGCGCTGTCCCACGGATCGCGTCTTTCTACCCCGCTCCATCGGATCCGGACTTTGCGCACCGCGGATTTTCGCCTTTTACATCACCCCCTGGGAAGAGCGTATCAAGTAAAGGATTGCGCGGCTTCGACGGGGAGCCTACGAGGGTATGAAACCAATTGATACCGTGCGTTTTTCATATCAAAACATTTCGCTTATCTGCGGAATTTCGCTTGCGGATGCATCTCTCTGCGTTGCCTTTTTTTGTCTATGGATGTTTTAATCAATTTCCAAACCGACATTTCCAATAAAAATGTCAAAATATTCTGAAATTACAAGTGATCGAATGCGATAAATAAACTCAGCATGGTATATTGTCCATATGTATATTTTTAGTTTTATCGTCAATCAATTAATCAATTAATTTTTTTTTTTAATAGCAGCTTGCAAAATTTTGTGAACTCACAATACTGTAGAAATTACATTTGAGAATCTGTCACAATAATTTTCGGACAACTTTTGTTCGCTACCAGATGTGCCAAGGCGTGCTAAAATTCCGATAATCATGCATTAAAATTAAAACTTACAAGGTTATTATTTGATCAAGCACAACTTGCTCTGAATGGAAGCATATTTGTAGTCTGTAGCGGTTTTGTAATATATAAAGACTTACCGCGTATTATAATACGCTTCAATTATATTAATATAATTTATTTTGTTACAAATATCTCTGTCGTCTCGCATAATTGTGATTTCGATTCCAACAAACAATTTCAAATATGCAGTTCACGTATACAAAACTATGCGTGTACATCTGTATTGATCGCGCTTTAACTGTAAAGCTGCATCCACACTGACAGATATTTCATCCGTTCGTTATTGAATACATATTAAATTAGATTTTAAAGTTTTTCGATATTAAAAAAAAGAACTATGAGAGGGAGGGAAAAAGAGAGAGAAACAAAAATTGACGCACACGCGGGGAAAAAATAAAATTATCCAATAATGACAAAATCCAATAATTCTTAACTTGTATAAAAATTCTCATTTATCTTTCTTAAAAGATAAATATTCTTCGATAAAAAGATGTTAAGAAAATGTCACATTACAGCACCAAAGAACTCGAACACTAACGTTAAACTAACGTTGAACCGATATCGAGACACTGTGCAAAGAACGGATTAAATTTATAATTAAATTTTGATATCTTCAATAAAAGAATCCCTAAATTGGAATAATTCGAATGAAAGAGTTTGAAAGACAGACACAAATTAAATATATATTGATATAAAATTTCTCGAGAATTTCCGCAAATTTTCTAGAGCACACGCAAAGTGTTATTTGTATAAGTTATGTTGTCAGCAGACAATATACTATCCGCTTTGATGTGCGCACTACCTAAAGGTAAGCCGACATATGAAGATATAGGATGTAATTCGGTATGTGCGAGACAACTTCTCCACACGCTCAGCGTTGTCATATATCACTATTAACTTGACTTAATGCTCCCGGCAATGCGCCCAGTGCGTGAACCTAAGATAATGTTATTCACTACGAAGGAATTAGTCTCGGTGGAATCATATACATAGAGAGAGTGGCAGCGCCAATTAAATTATATTCAATAGTTTTGGCATGTAAAAAACTTAAAACAAACTATATGTGTATGTACAATTCGTGATAAAAATCTATTTATAATTTTTTATATTGCAAAAAGAATTAAAATGATAAACACTCAACTAAAATAAAAAAATAAAAAAGAATATTACCTTTTCATGTATGAAAAATGTGTCGGACTTGACACCACATTGATTATCTCCACCATATATTTTTCATCCGATCAACAATCATGTAATGTAATATATTCAATATTAAAATTTCTACTTCTCACAGAATCTGTGAAAAACATTTTATAATTTATATTGCATAAAAAAACTTTGATAATATTAATTTATACAACAAAGTCTTTTATCCCAACTATAAATGATTAATTAATGCAGATTTTTATTAATCGTCAAATTAAAGCTGAACTCAATTAATCTATTTATAATTTTTTATATTGCAAGAATTAAAATGAAAAACTCTCAACTGAAGTAAAAAAAACATTTTTTTTATGTATGAAAAATGTGTCGGACTTGACACTACATTGATTATCTCCACCATATATTTTTCATCCGATCAACAATCATGTGGTATATTCAATAATAATCTCTATTTCTCACAGAATCTGTGAAAAACATTTTATAATTTATATTGTGCATTAAAAAACTTTGATAATATTAATTTATACAATAAAGTCTTTTATCCCAACTATAAATGATTAATTAATGAAGATTTTTATTAATCGTCAAATTAAAACTGAACTCAATTAATTAAAGTCCATTGAAATGCTGAAACTCCGGTATAATTTCGGGACTTTTGTTTTGAAGTGAGCCATTATTAGAATTAAACAACGTATTAATCATTTAATGAAAAGAAATCGTTAATTAATATATAGATAGGATCAGTATGCGCGAAACTTTATAGAAATCGATGTTGAATGCCGCTATCCATCTACATGACAGTTATGCCCACACGCAGCTATGGCCACTCAGACACGAGGATGTACTACTGCGTCTGGAAATAGGTAGATATGTACTACTGCATCAGGAGATCAAGCGCGCGCAAACAAACGCAGTTGTAATCTATATGCAAAGAAGCAAGAATTCTATATGTGCGAGATAATTCATGACAAATCTGTATAACTGAGAAAATATTTCCAAGTGTATTGTGATGAGAAAAATTAATACATGTATTTGGAAAGTTTTTAACTTAAATAATTTCTTCAAATAGAAGAAATGACATTAATTGTTTTTCGATGTTTATAAGAGTTTTGATTTAATCAATTATTTTGAATTGTCAAAAGGGGCTCATAAATATTGCGTATAATAATAAAAATAAAACTAGAAAAAATTTATGCTTTTGAATCAAAAATATTAGCGGTATAACAACCTACTGCGTGTTAAGTCTCAAACGCAAACAACACGAATATATTCGCGATTCAAAGACAAATACATTTCGTGATGAAACTGAAATATGTATAATGTGAAAAATGTACATTATGTTTCGTCTTCAAAGTTCGTATCATTCCATGATTGCTGAAAACAATTTGAATTTATAATATAAAACCCATCTTGCGACGAGTCGCGCGCAAACTGTATCATTTTGATATTTTTCATAGAGACAAGAAATATTTTCTTCAACTTGTCGTGAAAATATATGCATGGATTTCTACACGTATAATAATCCGCTATGCATTGCTGACAATATCCGATGATGTGTGGAACAAAAATGAGATAAGGATTCCTCGAAACTATATTGAAATAAGAAAATTAATGCGATCTCAATTAAATGAAATAAATAAGATTTATTGAATTTAAATGTGCAAGAAAAACAAGAGATTAAAAGACAAAAAAAGTTGCTTTTTAATCTCCTGAGAACTGGACTTTCAAAGGCAGGCCTAAAGTTCAAAGATTAAAACTTTTGTAGAACGAAGATTGTAAATATTTTATATTCTACTCCTGAAGAAATGAGTACGCAGTGGCGAATATCGAAGTTTTAAGACGCAAATTTGAGGAGATTAGCAGTTTCTCTCGAGAATATAAAACTTTACAAAAACCTAAAGATGAAGAATTTCGTACATTTTTAAAAACTGAAAGTTTAAGGTTCGTAACATTGTAACTTTTGAAAATTTAAGAAGGAATAAAAAATCGTACAAAATTCATATTTTCGCAGAAAATTCTGAAGAATTAAAGTTTTCTTCATATTACACAATGTGACACGAGAAAATTTTCTTCTATAATATATAAATGTATTCATTCACATTAAATCTACAACGACACGTAAAGACAAATACATTTATATTTATGGAAAATCTCTTGTCGGATCGTATTGTTGAGTCAACTTCTTTCTCAGTATAAATTTTAAAATATTTCCAGAGAAAATATAATATCATATTTATAAGATAATACGAAAATATCTCTTTATGAAAAAAATTAAAATTTTTTAAAGTTAATTTTTCTATCTATAACTCGCATTTTACATATGTATATATCGAAAAATAAGTTTATTGATTATGTGTATATTGTACAAATAATTATATATGCAAAAATTTATAATTACAAAATTATTAAAATTAGAATATTTTAAATAATATATAATATAAATTTTTAGAAACTATATATCTCTCTCTGCTATTCTTAAGAAAATCATAAGGTAAGATATACTTTTTCATGGTCAGTTTGTATCATCAGTATCGTCATTAATTAATGAGGCTATAATTTTTTATCACACATTTGTAAGCTTTAGCTACTTTTAAGCGATGTGATTTCAATTTTAATAAAGTTATAGAAGTCTTAATATATTAATATATATACATTTTGTAATCATTTCAATGTTATAAATTTTGCTATATTTTTTAGCAATATATTATATAATATATATATTTAAACATTAAATTATAGAAATAAATATCTTCATAATTCGAGTAATTCGTGCAATTTAGAGAATGATATTATATAATTTATTAATTTTTCAATTGAGAATTCTGTGACAGGATTTCGAGATAATCAGAATTTATTGGTTAATCAAATTCTTTCCAATAAAAGTTAATCTTAAAAAATAATTAATTAATAATAACAAATAATTAACAATTAATTAAAAATTAATTTATTTATTGTAAATGTTTAATTTTCACTGTTAAACATTTGGCTCGAAAAAATAATGCCTCAAGCATTTTAATTACATTTCTATTAAGATAAAACCTGATAAATGTTAACTGCGAAACAAACTTTCGTTATCTACTTGCATACTTGAGATGCAATGTCCTAGATTTTTAAGAGTTTTAATGTTAAATATTTTTAATTAATTTTTGCCTCATTGTTGAATGTAACAGCCAGCTTTCTTGATTTAATATCTGTGTGCAAAGCAACGATGCTAGAGATATTTCTATGAAATAGCACAAAAACTATATCTTTATTTTCAGAATTGTGCCAGAAATATGTGACGAGGTACTATGCGCTTCAAACGAAGGACGACGACCATTTGCGATGCAATGTTTCGTAGAAAAATTGAAATATGTGTTACGTAGAGATAGAACGTAGTGCATCTTTGCATTTTATCCTCAAAGACCGCATCATCCCGTGGTCGCTAAAAACAATTTAAATTTGCAATGCAAAACAGTAATGAGTCCCGGTCGACCAGGCAGTGGATACGATTCGCAAACTGTGTGCGGTTTTGCTTTGTACTTTTTAACCTCCCTGACGATGAAAGTTTATTTACTTTTGGCTTGGGAATTTATGAGCAGTGTCCGTACCACCTTAACGCGCGAAGTATATTCTAAATTTATTCAACGACAGCACAAATAAATAATATGTTAACCATATAAGCGGCATGAAAAGTGCGTTCGCGAGATGTAGTCGCAAAATTTTACGATGGGTAAATTTATAATTTAAACAAGGTAGCTGAGTAATTGTTTAACACTTTGATTGCCATGTCATGTGTGTATGCAAAAAAAACGACGTTTCTATTTCTTGAAACACTTGCATGTAGATGACGACTTCATTTGCCATTTAATTCGCATTTGCAATGCAAGAGTATATATGAATAATGTAAATTAAACGAAAAATAAAAGAGAGTTTTAACGTGAGTTTTCCAAAGAACGTGCAAGTATGATTTATAAGTATATATTGATGTATTAATGATATACATATGATATATTGATATTGTAAAATTCGCATATTTGCATTCAATGCCGAATTAAGTCGATCTCAAAAAGACCATGTTCTCTCTTTTGAAAAGTTTAAATTTAAAACAACGTCAAAAGTAATCTCTTTTAATTAATTTATATATTAAATAATTAAAATAAAATTTTAATTAAAATAATTAAAATAAAATTTGATCATATAAAAGCAGTGCATTCAAATCTTTTTCTGAACAAATAAAAAAAATTATAGAATTATCTTAATTTAATAAACATTGAAATAAATAGTTTTTCGAAGAGGGATTTACACGAGATGGATGCAAGACTCGATGGGGAACTCGATTATTTCTAAACCTTTATTCGTACAGAGCTGTCGGCGTACATTAGAAATGTGCAAGGTTTGTCACCATTTTCGAAGAAAATAATGAAATTCGTTCTTAAGATTATGCTCCAACGTGGACGATTCGAGCGAGAACGATTGGAACGTTGGCACGGGCAAACGCCTCATTTTTTTTTTTTTTTTTTTATACAAGTTATATGAATATTACACTCCACGAAATAATAAATTTTACGTACATTAAAAATGATGGACTTTGATTACAGGATGGGCGATTGATTTACGTATCCGTATGTGCTCGGAATCGATTCGTACCGATACGAATCTACGTAGATTGATTAGGATGACGATGCGAGTGACATGTATGTGTGCATGGAGCAATTTTTTTGAGCTCTTTTTTCTTTTATATATATAATTATGTACATTACATACATATATAATTAATATATTGTATAATTATATATACATTTTATATATAATTAATATATTATATGCATTATATATATATGTATATAATGTACATAATGATGTACATATATGTACACAAACCCTATATATTATGTGCATATATACATACTGTTGCGACAGTTTTCATTGGGATTCGTCGCACGTATGACTTTTACTACTTATCTTACTTTCGAGAGTGCCAAGAGCCAAAGTCGACAAGAAATCTCGCGAGTCCCTGGGCGGTGATTCCTTAAACTTTGCGTCGCGGATCGTTGATCTTAATTATAAATTGCTAATTGTATCGAGCATATAGAAGGCGACACGTGATAAATGTCAAATGGACCGCGACGAGAGATGGAGGAATAGAAGTGGTAGAAGAGAGAAGTAGAAGAGGGTGGAAAAGAGCGCGAAGCGAAAACGAGATATAGAAAAATTCAGGAAGACGTATATATATCACTAGAAGTGTCAACACACGATAATAACACACCGAGAGAGAGCGAACCGTGGCGTGAAAATGGCTAACGCGCGCCTCGACAACTCCTTTCGACGAAGCTCCGCGTTGACGTTCGCGTTCCCTTCTCGCGGGCTACAAGGCTGAATCCCGGGATCCGATTCACTTCGTGTTATCGAGTGACGTTGTAGCACGTCCGTTCCGAGACAGGTTTAAAATCGATTTTTAGCAGTAGACGCGAGAAACGCGGAAAACAAGATTTCTCTCCCTCGCGAGATGGCTATACGCTAGCGATACTCGGTTGTCACTTCAGCTCGGTGTGTCTCTCTACGGTTAGATATTAATTATCCTATATTGCTACGAGAACTCTCGTCAGTCTTAGCCGAGAAAAAGCCGAGGAGAGTCGCAGACCGAGCAAGCAGAGATGGCTGTCTCTCTTTCTCTCTCTCCCTTTTTCTCTCCCTAAGTAACAATCAGAACGTCGCGAGGTGGCTAATTCCGCCTCTAATGTCACCCACGAAGAATGGTCAACCGTGTAAACAAGTATAAGGAAGGAGAAAAAAAAATCCCACACGAGCCTCGGCAGGTCGAATCCTTCTCGCTCGAAGAGCCCGGTTCTCAAAAAAGGTCGCGCCGTATACAATATAGTACAAGTACGTCACCTAAACGCGGTGACGCGATTTTAATGATAACAGTAATACTAACAATATAGTAGCGATGACGATAATAATAATAATAATAGTAATAATATTAATAATAATAATAGTAATAGTAATAAGATATTATCAATAACAATAATTTATTATCGTCCGCAGCGACGACGCGTCCATCATGTGCGCTTTCTCACGAACAAAAAAAAAATATATATATATAATGTGTATATATATAACTATATATATTTTTCTCTTTATAGAATTTCTCCTCCGTTTATATCGCCGCGCGTGCGCGACGGATATATTTACAATAATTTACTTAACTCGGGATTTTTATACTGGACTCCTTAGTGGCGTAAGTTTCATGCGTGTCCGGAGGCGAACCTTCGCTCCCAACAGACGATCCTTCCCGCACGAGCTGGCATTTTTCCCGCGATTTTCCTTCCATCGAGGATTCCATTTTCCGAAAATCGTCCTCTTCAAGACACGGGTCAATCGCGGGTAAAAGTGCTCTTTCAAAGACAGAGTTCGCCATCAAGGTGCGGGACGGCTCGTACGAGAGAAATAATTTTTTTTCAGCGATGCTGGCGCAGCGCTCGTTTCCGATCCTAGATCACAGATCCTAGGATCACGTTCGCTGCGCCAGCATGAAGGGCGAAATAGGGTGGTCCAGCCTCCAGTCGCGAAAGTTACGTCACTGCTCGCGAAACCACGTCGTTTTGTCGGAGTCACCACTCTCTCGATTCCCTCTGTCGATCCGTTCCAAGAAGTTTGACCAGGTCGACATTGTCCTCCCTATCTATCCCCAGCATCCGGCTGTGCAGCACCCTCATCGTGCGTCACGTGACCGCGAATGCACGCAATGATGCGGCGCGTCGCAGCATCCTCGAGGGATCCGCGGAGATCCAGAACGGTGTGTGCGAATATAGGTTTCTTTGCGCGATAGACTCTAGGACTCTTTCTCGGATGAATATAGGATTGTCGAGATTCTCTCTTCCTTTCTCTCTCGCGACTGTTCGCTGGATAAACGCGAGCGCGCGCGGACGGACTGTGGCATCATTGAGCGTTCCAGGTATGGGTGATGGTCTTTTTCTCATCATCGAACCGAACGTTTCAAGCTACGAAGGATCGTTTCCGTTTCGTCG